>NC_086179.1:15383945-15983945 GCF_023053635.1 Elgaria multicarinata webbii | reverse complement strand
GGTGACCAGGAAAAGACTGTAAAATGGGGTTCAGAAGATCATTACCACCTCCTGCTTCCTCTTCAGCTCTTTTGAGACTGCCCCCCACCCCCCCACCCCGGAAGACAATGAAAGGTGTTTCTGTCTCCTAGCAACCAGTCCGAAGTTACTTCCCTAACTTTGGCTCCGGAGCCATCCCTGTGCAAAAGCCCAGAGCACCCATCGGTTGTATTGGGTGAATACGCCAAAAGCACTTTAGAGAGACAAGCCATTCAGCAAAGAGATAATGATGAGAAGCAGTTCGATCAAAGGAAGGGAACAAAAAGCCTATTTCCGTATAATCATAAATCCTTTCTCACTTGGTAATAACCACGCCATGAGTCAGTGATTCCCCTCAGCTTTCCGCCTTAGATTTTATTTAGTTTCAAATAGTTATTGCCTCATAAACAGAAAGATTATGTCGGGTTATTTTTAAAGATACACTTAATGCATAAACTATACAGAGACATAAGAGAGAGGGGGGGAAATAATTTTAGCAGCTCTTTCTGGTTTCATGCACACAACCCATTAGACATGTCTCCCGGCTTTATTTCCCACTGTAAAACCTGACGGCTGGAGAGTGTAGATCACCAAACATGCTTATCCCCAAAGTATACAGTGCTTTACCATTAAACTGAGGGGTGCCAGACCCACCACCTCTAGATTTCCATGGACATTTCTGAACTGAAGCTTTAACAGCTTAAGAGGATCCCTGCTGGATCAGACCAAAGGTCCATCTTGTCCAGCACTCTGTCCACACAGTGGCCAACCAGCTGTCGACCAGGGACCCACAAGCAGGACACGGTGCAACAGCACCCTCCCACCCAGCAAGTGGTGTACGTGGGCATCCTGCCTCTGATACTGGAGCTAGCCATTGACAGCCTTCTCCTCCAGGATTTGTCCAATCCTCTTTTAAAGCTGTCCAAGTTGGCGCACATCACTATAAATCCATAGTTTAACTATGCGCTGTGCGAAGAAGTCCTTCCTTTTATCTGTCGTGAATCTCCCACCAATCAGCTTTATGGGATGACCCCATGTTTTAATATTATGAAAAAGAAACATCTCCTTTTCCACTTCCTCTCCAACATGCAAAATTTTATACATTTCTATCATGTCCCCCCTTATTTACCATTTTTTCGAAGCTAAAAAGCCCCAAATATTATCACCTTTCCATATATGGGAGTTGCCCCAAGCCATTCATCATTTTGGTTGCCCTTTCCTACAACTTTCCTAGCTCTACAACATGGCACCCCCAGACACCACGGTGCCCATGGGCTCCTCCAATGGCACCCATGAATGAGTCTCCAGTGTGGAGTCTGCAGACTCCTAGATTTTTCTCCCTATTTTTTTAATATACGTACATGGATTTGTATGAAATACATACAACTTTCTAGCAAATATACATGTGCTGCAAACAAAAGTGGAACAAATATCCAAATAAATATCCGTTTGATGATGACACAACCTAAGATCCATAGACATGACAGCTGGATGCCAAAGCAGTGATCCACTGTTTAGGCATTTTGTGGTGGTGCCCACAACAGTATTACAAATTACCAAATGCGCCCATGGGTCCAAAACATTTGGGGATCCCTCCTCTACAATATCCTTTTTTTAGGTGTGGTGATCAGAACTAGACACTGTATTCCACGTGCGCTCACACCATAATAAGTATATTATGATATTGACATTTTTATTTTTGATTCCTTTCCTAGTGATCCTCAGCGCAGAATTGGGACAATCCCTCCATCGCGATCTACAAAGGATTTTCAGTTTAAAATCTATTTCATTCTTTTAAGGCTGCTAACATGACCACCACCACTAATTAAACAACATGGAACACCAAAGTGACACACAACTGCTCCTACATAATGTGTAGCTTTAATCAAAGGCAGAAAAAGAAGGCCTGTATAGCAGTTTGGGGCAAACATTAGAGTAATCCAACAAAGTTTATATCAGTTCACACATTATACTTTTACAATGCATTCCTAAGTATGCCTGCCCAGAAACAATGGGGCTTACTCCCAGGTAAGTACCTATGGGATTGCAGCCTTATTGTGTAACTAACCACAGAGCCACGCTATATCAGACCACACAGTGACCAAGCAGCTGGAGGAGAAGGCTATCAGTGGCTGCTAGCCTTGATGACTATCTGCAACTTCCAGTATCAGAGGCTGTAAGCCTGTATATACTAGTTGTTGGGGAACATGGGTGGGAGGATGCTGTTGACCACGTCCTGCTTGTGGGTCCCAAGTCAACAGCTGGTTGGCCACTGTGTGAACAGAGTGCTGGACTAGATGGACCCTTGGTTTGATCCAGCATGGCTCTTCTTATGTTCTTATGACCCACAAGCAAGATATAGGTGCAACAGCACCCTAACACCCATGTTCTCCAGAAAATGATGTATATAGGCTTACTGCCTCTCATAACGTCTTCCTCTTGGGAAGACTTAAAATGGAAGCAAGCACCCTACCCCCAGCGGTCCCTAAGTATGTTCACTCAAAACCGCCCAGAGAGCTTCGGCTATTAAAATGCAATATATAAATAAATAAGCCCATTTAATTCAGTAGGACTTAGATCCAAGTAAACATGCTTAGGACTAGGCTATCAAATAGCATACCCTACATCATTTCTGAAAGTATTGTAGAGAAAAGCCAAGCCAATTTTAGTACCATTTCTGGAAGCCTGCATAGGTTTTGACTCCCGAAGAGACAAATATATTGCACTTTTTATTATGGCATTTTCACATTTTAAGAATCCCTGAAGTTCACCTACGTCTTTTAAAAGTAGCTTGAGAATCAGGTCTCTATAAGGAGTTTTATCTTTCACGATTACACCGCAAACGGTTTGTGTGTTGCAGGGCAACCCTGAACATTACTGGCAACAAATTCACCGTCATTAGTCTGTCTTGCTAAGGCAGCCCAAAATTACATGGATAAAAAGAGTGTTTCTTATTTATCGTTTAGGCCACTACCTAGAATACTGACACTGCAACTCTGCAAAATATATATTTAGAATATTTACTGAATAGCTAATAATTTTGATGTATGTTTTATGTGTCCTGGACTGAACAGCATAAATTCTTCACTTCTGAGTCTTAGAAAAACTTCCACCTCAAACGACAAGTGTATAAAAATCGCAAATTAATCATATTTATTTTATTTGAGTTGTAAAATAACCCCTCTTTACTATAAAGTACAATCACAGACATCTAGGAAAATATCTCCATACAGATTGATCCTTTGGTTTATTCCTACAACTCTAAAGTACATAGGATGATGGTTAGTGACTGGAAACCAGTGGCCAGTACCCAAATTACCAATCCAGAGGCAAGGGAGAGCATGGTGGGTCTGGAGACTGCAAGCCTTGGGACTTGCTGGTTGGTCTTACAGTCTTCATTCTGGTCCTTCTTGAACATAGAAAGATGCCTTGGTGCATGTCTTGACGGCGTCGCATCTGCGACCCGAGGCCTCAAACGCCCGGATTGGTGCGTCTTCCCGTTATCTGCACGGGAAGGAGCGCAAGTGTGGGTTTTGTGTGAAGGAGTCGCTGCCCACCCACCCCGTTGCCCATGCACCCAAGCCCATGCGCACCATGGGACATTGCACATGTGCTCGGCGGGGCAGCCTTTTTTGGTTCTTTTTTTTAAAATCTAAATCCAAAGCTTCACATTTACAGCTAAATGAAAAGAAAAAAACAACAGCAGTTGTTCCCCTTGGGTAATCTTATTCAATCTCATGGCCTCCAATATCATCTGTATGCCGATGATACACAATTATATCTTTCATCTCCGGATCTTTCTCCTGATGTTCACGATCGTATCTCGGTATGTCTTTCAGATATCTCAGCTTGGTTGCTTCATCATCGTTTGAAACTTAATATGGCAAAGACTGAATTGCTTGTTTTTCCTCCTAAACCTTCTCCTCATCTCTCATTCTCTCTTACTGTCAATGATGTTACACTTACTCCAGTCAAGGAAGCTCATAGTCTTGGCTTTATATTTGATTCCTCGCTCTCCTTTATTCCTCATATTGAGGCAGTAGCTAAATCCTGTCGTTTTTTCCTGTATAATATTGCCAGGATTCGATCATTTTTGTCTGTCTCTTCTGCCAAGACTCTTGTTCATGCATTGGTTATTTCTCGGTTGGACTACTGCAACCTTCTCACTGACCTTCCTTCTTCTCACATCAGTCCGTTGGTTTCTGTTCACCACTCTGCTGCTAAGATCATCTTCTTGGCTCGCCGCTCTGACCATGTAACACCACTTCTGAAATCTCTTCATTGGCTTCCAATTCACTTCAGAATCCAATATAAACTTCTCCTGTTGACCTACAAAGCTTTTCACTGTCTAGCTCCTTCCTATCTCTCCTCTCTCATCTCACACTATTGCCCCGCTCGTGCTCTTCGCTCCTCTGATGCCATGTTTCTCGCCTGCCCAAGGGTCTCTACTTCCCTTGCTCGGCTTCGTCCATTTTCTTCTGCTGCCCCTTATGCCTGGAACGCTCTTCCAGAACATTTGAGAACTACAAGTTCAACCGCAGCTTTTAAAGCTCAGCTAAAAACTTTTCTTTTTCCTAAAGCTTTTAAAACTTGATTTTGTTCTGACTTTATACTGTTAGTTTTACCCTACCCAGTGCCTGTTTACCCTACCCTGTGCCTGTTTGCATTCTCTTCCCCTCCTTGTTTTATTATGATTTTATTAGAATGTAAGCCTATGTGGCAGGGTCTTGCTATTTACTGTTTTACTCTGTACAGCACCATGTACATTGATGGTGCTATATAAATAAATAAATAAATAAATAAATAAATAATAAGCAGGGAGGGAGGGAGGAACGGGTCGCTCCAGCTCTGCACGTCCACCCCCATTTATTTATTTATTTATTATTTTAAACGATGGTCCGCAGAGGTGCGGAGGTGGCCCAGCAGCCGTTCGGTGATGCCCCTTCCCCAGTTTCTCTCTCCTCCAGTTCTTTAATTTTTTTAACTTTAATTTTTAACTTTTTTTTTTCAAGTGATGGTCTGCGGAAGCGGTCCAGTGGCCATCCAGCTCACTGGCCAGCCCCTCCCCTTGTCCCAACTGGGTGACCAATCAGGGTGAGGCATTGGCTGGGACACGCCTCCGGCGCAATGCCGGGGATGGCGACAGACTGCAGATGCACTTCTGTGCCTTGCGGAGAGGGAAAACTTGTGGTAAGTAGCCAACTTTTAAAAAGCGGAGCTTCGGGGGTTTGCCTCGCTTTGCGATTGCGGCTGCGTCATATAGACGACCTGCTGCCTCTGTGGATCCACCCTGTGGCAAACCCCTCCTCAAGATGTACCCAGATTCTAGTTCAGACTATTTGTTCATCCAGGCCAGTATTGCCTACTTTGACTGATAGCAGCTCTCCACAGTCCCAAGCAGGCAACACTTGCTACCTGACCCTTCTAACTGGAGATAGCCAGGAGTGACCCTGGGGCCTTCTGTGGGCAAAGCATGTCCTACACCACCGAGCTATGGTTCCTCCCCTGTTTCTGGCTGGGCTGGGCTGGGCTGGGCTGGGCTGGGCTGTGCAAAGTCATTTTGCCACTCTAGCAGGGGCAGGAAGGAAATCACCCCACTCTCTTCCTCCACCTTCAATGGCATGTTGGTGCCTATGTCTACCTATCTCACCTTTTCATCAAAATCCAAGAAAGCTGTGCTAGTTCTAAATTGGGGTCTGATATTGGTGACGGATACTGGATGAGGGCAAACAAACTGAAGCTTCATCCAGACAAGACAGAGGTGCTCTGGGTTAGTCAAAAGGCAGATAGGGGAGTAGGGATTCAGCCTGTGCTAGGTGGGGTTATACTCCCCTTGAAATGTCAGGCTTGCAGTTTGGGTGTATTTTTGGACTCAGCCCTGAACCAGGTTTCAGTAGCAGCCAGGAGTTTGTTTGCACAGTTGAAGCTAGGGCGCCCGCTGTGCCCATTCCTGGAGATCTTTGATCTGGCCACAGTTACGCAAGCCTTATTTACATCCCACTTGGATTACTATAACCCACTCTAAATGGGTCTGCCTTTGGAAGTTGTTCAGTTACTTCATCTGGTCCAGAATGTTGCAGCCAAATTGCTGACAGGGGCCACTTACAGGGAGCACGTGACTCCCTTGTGACAACAGTTTCACTGGCTACCGGTCTGTTTACGGACAAAATTCAAAGTGATGGTTATGAGCTATAAAGCCCTACATGGCTTGGGACCAGTCTACATGGAAGACTGCCTTCTCCCCTACAAGCCTACTGAGGTTTAAGTTCTTCAGGAGATGCGCTTCTTTCAATACCGCTGCCTACAGAGGCGTGTTTGTTGGTGGTGTGAGAGACGGCCTTCTCAGTGGCTGCTCCCAGGCTGTGGAAACCCCTTGCTGAGGGAAGTTACGCTTCCTCCCTCTCTGCTGTCCTTCTGCCTCAGGCAAAGACCTCTTCATTCAAGACTCACTAAGTGAGTCTGTTGGGACAGGTGCTATTTTTATTCTGTTATCGCTGCGTTTTAATTTGCATTTTAAGTCATTTGTTTTATTATTGTTTAATGAAGTTTTATTTCCGATCGTAAGCTGCCGTGGGAGCCGTTTTTCTTGGTAGAAAGGTGAGGCACAAATAAAATAGATAAATATATGTCAAATTAAGTGTTTGGGCCTGTGTGGTGCCACACGCCTAGACCCTTGGTGGTTGTTTTCATAGCAACTGACTCATACGTTTAACGCCAGCTCCTCTCCCATGATTTATAACAAGAGGCTGGTTTGGGGCAAGAGTTCTCTCTGCGATCCTAGCAGCCAAAACTTCTGTCACTTAGCATGGGAAAGACAGATGCCAGATCGACAGCGTCTTCTCTGAAGAACGCCGCTTGCGAAGCGACTTGAAGAAGGACTCTGTCAGCACCTCGGGCGCAGTATGACGGCTCGCTTAGCAGAGGATGACTTTATTCTCCCCGCAGCCGATGATGGCAGCCTGTCACCGGATTTTGGGAACACTCGATCTTCCTACTGAACTGCGTCCTCCCCGGAAGCAAGGAGGCTCTCTGTCTTGCCTTTCATGTTGGTCTCCTGTGAAAAAATGTCAACATGAAGGGCTCACGAGCTGATCGTTACTTATTCTGGGCCTGTTTCGTAATCTTTTGTAGCGACATGTGATTCTCTGCTAGTCCAGCATTATGAATTTCAGCGAGTTTATTCAAGGGCCATGTAGGATTTAAGAGCGGGCGGGGGGAGGCTGGAATCTGATCACCATGCAAATTAGGCCTGGCCCGGCACCAGCGATGTGAAACAGGGGCTTATTTCAAGGAAGCCACGCACGGCGACAATATAATTAAGATTCCTGTCAGAAGGAAGGAACGTTATTTGCCTAGCCTGAGATTTTTCCCATGATGGAAGTGCACAGCCGAAGGACAATGTTAGGAATTTCCGCCCATCGAAAATTAATTTCCAGAATTCTGCGACATGCACGGAAACATAAACAATATAAACATAGTGTATTTATTTATTGCAGGGGTGCAGAACCTCAGGCCCGGGGGCCAAATCCGCCTCTCTGGAGTTTCCCCAAAGGCCATGCCCCTTGCAATAGTGCCACCCCTTTGCTCCAGCCACCAATCATTTGATGGTTTGACTGAAATCCGGAGCGGAATCACTGCCCCACAGACTTCAGAGCCACCTGCCTCCACTGCATTCAATACTGCATGGAGTGGGGTGAAGTGGGATGTTGTGTTTTCCTACTCTCAGTATTGTGCAAAGTGGGGGGAGCAATATTTCCCCACGTTGGTAGCTTCCCACAGGCCGACTGAATGGTGTGATAGGAAATGACAGGGGGGTGGTATGGTTCAATCCCAGAGATCCGTCTGTTATTGGCTACTCTCTTCTATGGAAAATGATATCCAGATTGGTTTAAGTAGCTCTTTAAATCATTTATAGCTCTATAAAGTGTTTATAGAGCTACACAGACTTCCATGTAAGTGGAACGGAGAATGTCTTGACACGAGTGGCAATTATTTATTGCATTTCTGTTTTATTTTGTCCTTCCACCAAAGAACGCGAGAGCGGCATTTTAACCATTGAAGCAGGCAAGGCTGCGAGAAGCCAAAGTCTGTTCAGTGCATGTCACAACCATGCCACAGAAGGTCCCTGGGTGAATCTCAAACCAGGGCAGCTAGTCTCTTATGCTATATCTCTTCACACACACACACACACCATGCTCAGCTGCTCCCAGAGCCCAGGCAGTTAGGCCTTAGAGATCAAGGGCTGCAGTTCCAGCATGAAAAGAGAATCTTCTCTATCATCACAGACTGCAAGATACAGATTACAGCTGGAGATCAGGAAAAACGTCCTGACTGTTAGAGCAGCACGACAATGGAACCAATGACCTAGGGAGGTTGTGGGCTCTCCCACACTAGAGGCCTTCAAGAGGCAGCTGGACAACCATCTGTCAGGGGTGCTTTAAGGTGGGTTCCTGAATTGAGCAGGGGGTTGGACTCGATGGCCTTATCAGATGAGTCCACAAGCCCACTGGCACATGACCGCTTGGCTCTATAAAAATAAAAACTTGAGGACAAGTCAGCTCATTATCGGAGCAGCCTGCTGCTAAGGGCGCTTCCAAGTGGTGATTGTTGTTGTTGTGCAATTGTTGTTGTGCCATTTGATCACAGAATTTTACAGGGGGTCCAGATGAAGTCACGCTTCATTTGTAATCAGCCTGTGTTTTCGCAGTGCTGCCTCCATCTTCTTTCTAACTTCAACAGATCCAGCAAGGAGAGAAAGAGTGGAGCAGCGATGCAATTTTTCAGTAGATTGCTATCCTCATCTCACGTACCTGTTTCCCTTGAATTATCCCCTGTAGCATAAAGCTGTTGTCGTTGTTGTTAGCTGAATCTCACCCCCCCTGGCGGCAGCGCTCCCAAGATCCTTTGCATACCAGGAAAAGGATTTAAGGGGGGAAATGTAAAAAATCATTAGAAATCAATGGATGACTCGATCTCTTTCAAATTTGGTATGCTTAAAGCTCTCCTTAATATCTATCACTGTGCCAATTTTTGATGTCTTTATCTTTAAAACTTACGCAGATGTAAGCATTTGTTTAATTTGTACTTTAAACATATCAAATCCGCCTCCTGTGCCCCCAGTGGCCGCTCGGAAAACAACAATTGATTCGCTCCTAAAGAGGTAGCAAAATAGGTCGGGTCTTTTATTATTATTATTATTATTATTATTATTATTATTATTATTATTATTATTTATATAGCACCATCAATGTACATGGTGCTGTACAGAGTAAAATAGTAAATAGCAAGACCCTGCCGCATTAAAGCAGGATGCATGGGAGTGGTTCACAGTCAAAGCAGATTATAAACTGGAAAATTTCAGAGTCCTTTGCATGCAATTCACAGTGATTGCACAGTATAACGCTGGTGTGATGAAGCTTGTAGACAGGAAAATGTGTGATTGAAAAACAGTGGGAGGAGTCTGGGGAATCACATGTTGGATATGTCCCTCCCCCTCTCCTCCCCTCCCCCTCTTCTAAGGCTTCTCTAAGCTTTCGAAAAAGAGCGAGATCCCATTGAACACAGCAGCGCTTACTTTGGAGTAAATGTGATTGATCTGGCTGTAAGACTGCAGTCTTCTGACTGGTGTTCTATCAGTGTGTTTATTTGTTTTTAAAAATCAAAATGTCACTATGCTAGAATAGGAACTATCTGAAATTGCTCAAGAGCTGCCTATTTTTATTTTATCGTTGTTATTTTGAAAAAGAGATAGGAATGCCCAACTGACACAGAACTGCTGCCTTCTTTTCTCTCTTTGAAGAAACAATGTTTGAAAATAGCGACTCAAAACAGCCCCTTCATGGGAGGTGGGGTGGAGATGAATATGTAACAAAATCCTGTGGTTTTTTAGCCTGGCTGTGAAACTGATCAGAAAAATACATTCTACATATAACTTGTGTTTGTTTTTCTTGTGGCCTTTTCATTTTTATGTAATCCTGAGCTGGCTGGCTAGTTATAATTGACAGCCGTCGTCTGACATGAAGATTGCTTCAAATGGAGTATAGCCTTATGTATATGTATGTTTTTTAATAGATGTATTGTATGTGGTGTTATGTATACTGTATTTTTTCCCATTTCCCCATGTGTTTCTGTAGAAAAATAATAAAAGTATTAAAATGCAAAAAGAAAAATACAAGGGACAGGTTTGAAATTGATGAGAAAAAAGCAACTTTCCTAGCTGGGTTGTGAAACTGACCAGGATTTATAACCCCATTGTAATCATGCTTAATGGGAAGTAAGGCTGCAACCACTTATCCTGTACTGCAGGCCGTTTCAAAAAAACTAAAATGAAATAATAAGAATAAGAATATATTTATTTGTTACCCACCTCTTCCTCCGGATCGAGGCGGAGTACAACATAAATGCAAATGCCATAAAATACATATAATTAAAACATTTAAAACTAATACATTATCAAAAGGCATCTTAAAATTCAACTGGGTAGGCTGCCGGAAGAGATCAGTCTTTATAGCTTTCTTAAAATCCAGAAGACTGTTAAGTTGACAAATCTCTCTTGGCAAGCCATTCCACAAACTGGGAGCGGCAGAAGAGAGGGTCCTCTGGGTAATAGTTGTCAGCCTTGTTTTTGTTGGCTGGAGTAAATTCTTCCCAGAGGACCTGAGTGTGCGGGTCGGATTGTACAGGAGAAGGTGATCCCGCAGGTAGCCTGGACCCAAACCATGTAGGGCTTTAAAGGTGATAACCAACACTTTATACTTTGCCCGGAAACTAATTGACAGCCAGTGAAGAAATTTTAAAACTGGTGTAATGTGGTCACCCCTAGGTGTACCGGTGACCAACCTGGCTGCCATATTTTGAACTAGTTGAAGTTTCCATACTAGGCACAAAGGTAGCCCTATGTAGAGCGCATTGCAGAAGTCGAGCCTCGAAGTTACCAGTGCATGCACTACAGTCTTTAGGTCTTCTAACTCTAGGAATGGGTGCAGCTGGCGTATCAGCCGAAGCTGATAGTAGGCACTCCTGGCCGTCGCATTTATGTACATCATGTACATTGATGGTGCTATATAAATAAATAAAATAATAATAATAATACTGTGGGCTGTCATTTGGAGCAATGGATCCAGAAGCACCCCCAAGCTGCGAACACAGTCTTTCAGAGGGAGTGTAACCCCATCCAGAACAGGTTGACACACCTCCAAACGCAGGTTAAAAATAAACAAATAAGGTGCATTGGGAGAAAAGAGGAGGGAACAATATTGCTCACTTCGGTATGTTGTGCCACTATGTCACACAGGGTTGCCCAGTCTTTTTGGGTTGGTGGACATATTTGGAGTTTTGATAGTGTCTTGGGCACTCTCACAAAATGGCTGCCATGCAACCCACAAAATGGCTTGCCCATTCATAAAATGGATGCCACGGTGGGCACGGCCTCTCAGGGGATGAAAAAATCATTTCTCAGAAGGCAAATTGGTGACACTACAAGATAAGGAGCTTGTCCAAGAACTTAAGTACAAGGCAAAGATGGAAACTGAGATTCTTTATTTGAATCCAAATAAAGATGGCGCTCCAGGGCAGCATTTTGCTTTGCAGCATGGCAAGCTCCCAGTGTAAAATGATCTCTTCCGGCAGGCCTACCCAGTCAAATTTTAAGATGTCTGGCTGTTATTTTAATTGTCATGTTTCTCAAAACCTCTTGCCTTCTTGGGAGACATTAACGAGGCCTTCTAAGCAATCCACAAAGTTTTATTGACACAATAAACATTTCTTCCCACCTGAAGAGAGTCTAATCCCTAGGAACTTTCCCCTAGGCAGAACTGTGCGAACTAAGCGAGACAGTTGTCTTTTCAAGAAGAATGGAAAGCCCTTTTCCAAGACACATTAACTTCAGAGAGACTAGTTCTGACGGGACACCAGCCAGGCTGACTTTCTCTCACCTTCGTTTAGCTCCACCCGATTTAGTCTGCGGCGTACTCTAGGATCGGCTAACCTGTCCGTGCTCTCTTCTCCAGAAGAATGATCACTTCCCACTGACTGTATTATTTGCCCTTGACAAGATAAGCTCTGGAGAGGGTTCACTTCTACCTGGTGAAGAGCCCGTGAGAGCTTTCTCCCCCACTGGTACAGGCTGGCCTGTTTCTGGCACCGACTCCTCTACTTCAGAGTCTGATTCTGACTGATCACTTGAAACACCTTCTTCCAACCCAGGGGAGCAGGGCTAGACATGACATTAAAAATGTATTAGTTTTTATATGTTTTAATCAGTTTTATGTATTTTATAATATTTTGTATTCTATGTTGTTCCCCGCCTCGATCCAGAGGGGTTGTTGTTGTTGTTAAAAAAGGATTTTTAAAAATAGGAGGGACAGGGAGCCTAGTGGATGCCAAGAGAGATCTCCGGTGGCATATATTGGTGCCCATGGGCATCACACTGGAGATCCCAATAAAGTATGGACAATCAATGGGAATTCTGCTTTTAGACTAGCAATCCTAAAACCCTTCCTTCTAGAAGCACCCTAAGACTGGCCTTCCCTTCTGACCATCAGCCTGACTTTGACCACACCTTCCACAACTGAACCAATCTTATCCCCAGCTGCATCCTAGTCCAGTTCAAAACCAGACATGACACATGATTAATTGTGCCTTGTTTCTCCGCATACAATCCCATCACTTTGGCCTAGGTGTGGGCAATTTGTGGTCCTCCAGCTGTTGGGGCATACAACTCCCATAACCTCTTGCCAGTACAACAAATTGTCAGGAATGGGAATTGTAGGCCAAAACATTTGGAGGGCCACACCTTCTTCTAGCTGTTGCACAACATTGGATCATGGTCCATCTCACTACACTTCATCCACCAGAGAGCTGTTGTCACACACTGTAGATCTTGAATGGTGTGCACTTTGGGACGGGTACCAGTTCCTTCCTTCAACCTGAAGAAGAAAACTACATGCAGCACAAGCTAGGAGTACACATTAAAAGGCAATCCTGCATTTCCCCAATGATGCGAATCCCAAATGGCTTTCTACCGCTATTATTGTTCTACTACTACAACTACTATACACACACACAAACACAAACACACACACTACCACCCCCAGCTGGCTCTGTGCCCAGAGAAAGCCTGACTATGGGGGTGATATTTGGAGGGAGTATTGATAGGGGCAGAAATGTTTAAGCACCCCAACCACTCATCTTTTCTTTCAAATACCCCACTACATTCAGGTTAACCAGCAGACAAGTGTTTCGGAAGCACATACATGCCAATATAACACAGCAGACCAGAATCTTTCTGGTCCTGGATCCTGGTGATCCCAGACAGCCAATCCTGTGCCAGTTTCTGCTCTAAGCTATGCCGCGTGCCTTTGATCCGGGCAACATTTGGCCGAAGGAGGCCACCAACCTGTCCCTCCATGTCCTCGGATCGTTTCCTTCCCTATCAGTGGCCCCTTCTAGCCCAAATGTTCACAGCCTCTCCAAACAGGGCTTGCTGGCCTTTCTCAACACTGTGACCGGGGCACTGGACAGCCAGTCATTCTGTCCTTGTGTTTAGCCAGGGTGGGAGGGAGGCAGAGATCCTCAAAAAGAGACAGGTCAGTTTTTCACTTTTGTCATCACGTTACTTTGCTGACTTTTCATTTTTAAGTGTTTTTTAAAAAGTGATATATAGCCAGATACCATGACATATACTTGCACTCCTTGCCGTGCGATAATAAATCAGTATAGTATGTAAAACGCAGTCCCTGCCCGCTCCCTTTATTTTGCACCCTTTGCTTCACATTGCCTGCTAAAAATATACACTTCTCATTAAAGTCAGTGACTGTTTTATAGACAGAGGACTCTTCACAGCAAGCAACAAGCAGAAACGCAGACCCCGTGGCCAGAAAGAACAGCAGTGCATTGTCATCGTGTTCTCCAAGGACCTAGATGTGCCTGTTCTGTCCCTCTTTTCTCTTCCCTGCTCCAAGTAGGCCACCATCCCTATTTTTGCCTTGACATTTTGCTGCTTCAGATGAAGGACAAGATGGCGCCAGACACACCCACCCACCCATGCCCTCCATTCCATGGATGTCAGAGGAATCTGTCTGGCGGCTGAAGTCCGTTGAGCTGTAGTCAGCTCCTCCCCCAAACCCCCGCCAACTTTGGCTTGTCTTTCCGCAACCTGGCCTGACTATAGACCAAGCCTATATCCCGGCATCGTCCCGGGATCATCCCTGTGCATCCAAATGACACACAGGGTATCCCAGGAGCAGGCAGGGATGACCCCTCCATTTGCCTGGGATAATCCTTAGGTCTAGCTAAGGCCTCAATCTGCATTGAGTTGGGTCAGCTCGTGGATTTCTTTCTTTATTTTTATTTTAAATTATCATGTGTGTAAAGCAATTTGTGACGATTATGCACACTGGGGTTGTAATTGGCATAATTTTGGCAAATTGCAACCATAATTTGCTTAAATTGCAACCGTAATTTGTACAAATTACAGCCGTAGTTTGCACAAAGTGGTTTTTACAGGGAGGAAAAAACTCTGAAAATGTTTCTGGGTTTTGGGAACAACCCCCTGGCTTGGCTTGCAAATGCAAGCCGAGTCAGGGAGCACCGCAGGAAAACTTGGGCTCCCAAAAGGGCCAGATTTCCCGGCGGTGGACATCCTTAGCAGAAGTCAACCAGACTGACAGTTGACTATTACATACAGGACAGCATCCTCCACAGCAACTGAGGGTAACAGGGTAGCTTAGGTGTAGTGCAGGGCAGGCTGTGAGGCACACCCAGTTTGGTCCTCCATCATCTCATCATTGCTGCTGTCCCCCAGCATCTGCCACTACAGGTGGCCACCTCACTCTGCCTAATGTTGCCTGTCCGAGACTTGAGATCTGTTGGAGGAGCCCTCCTCTACGTCCCTTCAATGCCACGCTATGGTGGGACGTGGGAGAGGGCTTTCTCTGTTGTGGCACCCCGGCTGTGGAATGCCCTCCCACTGGAGGCCCGACTGGCGCCCGCACTGGCTTCATTTCTGCACCAAGTTAAGACATGGCTTTTTAACAATGCTTTTAATGGCTAAATTCACCAAGGCTGTACATAGTTTTAATTGTATTAATTGGTTTTACTGATTTAAATTCTATACCGGTATTAGCATATTAATGGTTCAATTTGTTTTTAGCTGTGTACATGTATTGTTTTATATTGTTTGTATGGTTTTATCTGTACGCTGTCCTGGGATCCTTGTGATATAGGGCGGGATACAAATGTTTTAATAAATAAATAAATAAATAAATAAATAAATAGAGCTTCATTTTCATTTCCCCCCCTTATTACATTTCTATACCACCCAATAGCCAAACTTCTCTGGGCAGTCTACGAAGTTCAAAACCTTAAAAATACAATGTAATAACACAATAAAGCTATTTACATACAAAAAAAGTAAAGCAATTTTACAGAATCAACAATAAAAATCCCAGGACCCATTCAAAACCTTATCAGGGGTTTAGAAACAAAGCCCTATTAAGAGAGACTGAAAGAACTGGGCATGTTTAGCCTGGAGAAGAGAAGATTGAGGGGAGACATGATAGCACTCTTCAAATACTTAAAAGGTTGTCACACAGAGGGGGGCCAGGATCTCTTCTCGATCCTCCCAGAGTGCAGGACACGGAATAACGGGCTCAAGTTAAAGGAAGCCAGATTCCGGCTGGACATCAGGAAAAACTTCCTGACTGTTAGAGCAGTGCAACGGTGGAACCAGTTACCTAGGGAGGTTGTGGCCTCTCCCACACTAGAGGCATTCAAGAGGCAGCTGGACAACCATCTGTCAGGGATGCTTTAGGATGGATTCCTGCATTGAGCAGGGGGTTGGACTCGATGGCCTTGTAGGCCCCTTCCAACTCTGCTATTCTATGATTCTATGATTCATGTGCTATCAGATGCCTGAGAGTGGAGGAAAGTGTTCACCTGGTGCTGAAAGGATGACAACACTGGTGCCAGGTGGACCTCAGGGGAGAGAGTGTTTCACAATGGGAAGGGACCACCAAGAAGGCCCCTCGCCCTTGTAGCCACCCTCCGAACCTCCCTTGGAAGAGGGCCTTGGACAATGATCATAGGGTATGACCCTGTTCAGATGTTCCGCTAAGCCATGGTGGTTAAGCATTTTGAGATAAACATTATGGCTTAGTGTGTCGTGTGAACCATTCCTAACCATGGTGGCTGCATAACCATGCTTTAAACACACTTGCTAACCGTTTGCTGCAAAGGGGTTAGCGGCCTAACTGTGGCTTAGTGTGTTGTCTGAACAGTAAGTGCTCCATCAGGGATTGTGGCCAAAGCAAAAGGGGCAGAGGCAAAACACCCCAAATACCCACACGTTTTAGTTTAAAAGTTTTCCTTCTAGCAGCTCATCCTTAGGAGAGGCATTTCAACTTTTTTTTAGGAGGTGGGTGGGAAAACTACACAAAAGCCAGAAATAACACCAAATGATTTGTGGTTGGGGAAAGGGACGGGGACCAGGGAAAGGGCACGTGGCCATCTGGAGAATCCTGGAAGTCAGAATGGGAGCCTGGGCTAGGGGTTCTGCACCCACGCTATACAGCAGCCTTTGGGGAAATCTGCTATACGGGATAACAACCCTGGGATACTAAGCCCGCGATAACAGTCCCTGGATTTTGATGATGTAAACAGGCTCAGAAGGGTGTTGGTTTGGGAGAAACAAGTAACAGTGGAAATGGTCATCGGTCACCAGCATTTATATGAGCTGTAAGGAAACTCTCAGAGTTACGTTATTAGTCTGCAGGACCCAGGGTCACTTTTATTATGAGAAGTGACCTTTTGTGTACGAAGCTAAACAACGTCTTGGCAGAACTTTGGGTGAACCCTCATATTTACTTCAGGCTCGCCAATTTCATTGTGCCGGCTTTTTCAATAAAGATTCCTAATTTTGACAACCAAAGGTTGACTTCCCTTACTTTGAAATCGAGCGATTGCTGCTGCTGCTGCTATTCTTGCGGGTTAATGGAGTCTTTTACTGGCTGGCAGTCAAAGAAACCTCCAGATGAGAATAATATGGTTAAAGCCGACAAGCGAAAGATGCAGAGCGGTTTCTTTCATTTGCTAATACCACTGATAGCAACTGAATGCCTTGGCCATGCTCTTCCCCCACCCCCGCTCCTCCAAAGCACTTCATTTAAGGATAATCTTTTTGATTTAAATACAGATGTACAAATGTGTCAGAACAGCTGGGAGACGTTGCTATAGGATATCTGGTACAAAGAGGGTCTACTTCTGATGAAGGTTTCTCTCTTTATAATTCATGCCAGGCAGAAGGTCTGTGGCGCCCCACCTTCCTTCAGTAGCATCTCCAAATGCAAACCATATGACATGACATCACCACATTGCAACATTTCCACCAGTAGCAGCCAATGAAGTGGAATGGAGACTGCGTGCCTGACTGAGGAAGGGAGCCTGGTTTCCAGCTCAGCATAACGTGAAGATCCAGCAATGTTTAGTCCTTGAATTACAGGAAGCCCAAGGTGTCCTGGCCACCTTACCCTTTGTGACAGTATCTTTACCTACCATTTTTAAATAGCTATAGAGGACATTACATACACGGCTCTCATAACTAGTTTTCGGCAGTTCCTGAATTACCACGGAGCGGGGACATGGGGAGGATGACCATGTGTCCTCAGTTTGAAGGGCTGTCCAGTCCAAGTCACAGTGATTATGCATTTTGAGCTAAACATTATGACTTCACATGTCATGTGAACTATGACTTAGCAGGCCATACGAATGATTCCTAACCATGGTGGCTGCATAACCATGGTTTAAACATTTTCACTAATCATTTCCTGCAAAAAGGTTAGCAACCTTTTGCTAACCTTTTTGGCTTAGCATATTGTCCGAACAGGCCCAATATGTGGAACTGATGGATTAATATGGTACTGCTGCCTCTTGTTAGAAAGGCAGTTAGCAGAGTAAAAAGCAGAAAGGCAAAGCAGAAAGAGTGTTTACCAGTCTTGCAAGCACAAAAATTAAAAGAGACCACACCTTTCTTTTAGTGAAGAAAGAAAACAGCTTTACTCAAAAGTATACTTGCACCAATAACTTTCAGGTGAGTTTGCAATATTCCCAACCAAAACAACTTTACTTTTTGCCACAATCCGGTACAGAATGCATGTCAAGCTCAATGCCAGATTGTGGCACGTCTGCTGAGGAAGACCCCTTTTCCAGCTGGAGGCATGAACTAGAGTGGCCATGTGTCCTGCTTTACAGAGGCCAGTTCTCAACGTGATGCTCCTCTGTTTGAAGGGTTGTGTCCAGTCCAGGTCCGGTTTAAAGATAAAGAACCATCAGAAGGAAGAATTGGGCCTTGGTGTTGTCTGTCAGCAGCACCTGGGCAGCAAACTGAGCAAGGCCGACTGGTCAGCTACTCACATTCTACCCCGATATGGTAAGGTATTGTGTTTTTCTACTTAAATTATATAAAATATTCCCAAATTTGCAACTATAAGTACAATTTAGCATGTGCACATTTTCTCAGATCTTTGTCCTTTTTTTCCTCTTTGGGGGTGATGCATTTCCTCTATTTTGGCAATGTATAAGTTGTCTGTCCTGGCACAAGAACCTCCAAGAATGAATAAGACCTGTTATCATTAATAAGAACTTGGACTCATCCGTAGGAGGGAAATATTGCTTGCCATACTGATTTAACTTCCATATATTTGGGAGCACATACTGAGCAGTCTACTCTGATGTAACAACAGCTTCCTCGAGGAATATTTCATGCTATGCTGATAAAATGGTTGCCTGCCCTTTTTCACTTTCAAAGCTGAGAAATATATATACTATAAATTTGGAAGCATAAAACTGCTGCGCACTGTAACATATCTTCTTCCCACCCCAATAAGTCCAGTACATGACTCTCTTCTTCCACTGTGAGCCAATTACACACCTTCAGAACATAGGAAGCTGCCTCAGACTGAGTCAGACCATGGGTCCATCTAGCGCAGTATTGTCGACACTGACTGGAAGCAATGGCTCTCCAGAGTTTCAGGCAAGATTCTTTCCTGATCCAAGCTGCAGAAGCCAGGGATTGAACCGGGGACCTTCTGATGCCAAGCACATGCTCTATCACATTGAGCTATGGTGCCTTCCCATAACTGAGCTGCTCCAACCACCAAGTTGCTTATTGAAACCAAAACCCTTGAAAATGACGTGCAGAAACAAGGGACAACCATGCAAGCAACTGGAGGTGCATCTGAACTTTCTGCCATAGCCTCATGCACAGTTTTAAACTTGATTTCCTTAGTGATCTTGTTCTCTTATTGTGTATATTCTTCTTTTTGTTGTGTTTATTTCTTTATTTCATGGAGAAAGGGGTTTTCTCTGCTCCACTAGATTAATCCAACGCCATGCCTTGTAGCACTAAAATGGTTTTGGCTGCTGTTTAGTGAGGGTGACCATATGAAAAGGAGGACAGAGCTCCTGATACTATGTAACAGTAGCTTCAACTGTTACATAGAAAAGGGAATTTCAGCAGGTGTCATACGTGTGCATGCAGCACCAGGTGAAATTCCCTCTTCATCACAACAGTTAAAGCTGCAGGAGCCCTGCCCTCTTTTGTATCTGGTCACTCTAGTATAGCTATTGGGATGAAGAGGGAATTTCACCAAGTGCTGCGTGCACAGAAATAACAGCTGTTGAAATTCCCTTTTCTAGACAACTGTTGAAGATACAGGAGCCCAGTCCTCCTTTCCATATGGTCACCCGACAGCAGGGATGTCAGAGAAATCCATTGGGGAGGTGGAGGGTGTTCAGTGAGTTTTCCTATGTTCAGTATGTCAGACTTTGTTCTGGTTCTTGGTGCAGTGCCCATCTCAGTCTGCAGTGACTTGGGCCACTTCATGGGTTTTCCAGGCATTTCCTGCAGGTTTATTTATTTATTTATTCTATTACATTTATATACCGCCCCACAGCCAAAGCTCTCTGGGCAGTTTACAACAGGTTCTGCAATGTGCACACATTTCTGAGGAATTAGTGTAAATCATGGCCAAATTTGAGCAAATTCCACTGGGTTTGCACACATTTGGCCATACGTTGCAAATTGCTCAGGCATTTGTGCAAACTGCAGAACCTGTAGGGGGGAAACTTGCAAAAAAAAAAAGTTCCCAGAGTTCAGGGGGAAAGCCTGCAAACACAGATAGAGTCGTACATGCTGCAGAACTTTGTTGAGTCAAAAAAGGAACTGAATTCCCCAGTGACGGACATCCCTAGTTAACAGCACCTTTGGCTGCTCCTCACTGATGTATTACATTCATGAGATCTCAACCCACTGTGATCCTATACCCATTTACCTGAGAGAAAGCATCACGGAACACAATGGGACTTACTTCTGAATAGACACCTATAGAGTTGTGCTGTCAGTACAGGTACCAATTCTGACTGTGAGCCATGTCGTCTGTAGTAGAAATACCGCATCCTGATCCTGAAGCAACCTCTGCAGTAGGGTCAGAAGGAGCCCGTTGCTGCTCTCTTTGATCTTGGCATAGTTGTTTACACTGGGTTCTAAAGAAACAGACATCAAAACCTCTCCTGAGTTTCTTTGAATACTAAACTCATCCACCAAGAAATGAGAAGCGAAATTAAAATACAGATATCTAGCAATCAGTCAGGGGACTTTGCTTCCCATTTAGGCTTCATAAATGTATGCAGATGCTTTCTCTTACAGACCTAAGCTTTTGGGAAAACAGGGGGAAAGACATATTAGTTCACACTTTATTCTAAATGGACATAATTCTCTGGAGTAATGTTGTTGGTTCCCCCCCCACACACACACACACACACACAAATATAAAAGACAAAAACACTCACCTTTTCAGAGCATGAAACCATGCATGTAGGAAATGAATAACATTCGCCTTGCACCTTTTTTTTTCACTTGATGTTTCTAGTTTTCTAAAATGTGTGTGTATAATATGGAATTTATTTCCCGCCACCTGCTGTACATTTTAGAGTGGAAAGAAATGAACACAGCTATGCTAGTGGTTGGCAACTGGCAGCCAGTAAGGAAAATCTGGGTTACACATTACCACTGAGTCCTTAGCTAGATGGGGCTTTATCCCGGGGCGATCCCTGGGATCATCCCTGTGCATCCACATGATGCACAGGATATCCCGGGATCAGGGAAGGATGATCCCTCCCTCGCCCCGGGATCTCGCCCTCCACTTTAGGCCTGCTTTTTCCGCAGTCTTGGGCTGACCACAAGACCGTGGAACGTGTGGCCGGGTGTCGCGGTTTGTCCTGGCTCCTCGCGGGGTGAGGTGGGGGGAGCGGGTTTTTTTTTAAAAAAAGGGACTTAGCTTTTGTGCGTGAGCACTCATGCACTGCTGCCTCTTTAAAAACAAAAAACAAAATGGCAGGCACGACTCTTCCCCCTCTGCAGGATGGAGGGGTGAAGATTGCAGGATCTTCACCCCTCCATCCTGCTAGTCTAGCTGAGGCTTATATTCACCTGACATTTCCTAAATCAGAGGTAGGCCTCCTGCAGCCCATGCCCCCCCCCAGAATACCCACACTGCCACCATTGCTTTCCTGCCAAAATTTGCAATGATAGCAAAAAAATAAAATACCACCCTGATTTGCCAGCAATTTTCAACTCAAAACAGAACACCACAATAGATGAATTTAGCTCTACATTTGGCCACTGTCGCATTCCAGAACACGGCAAATCAGCTTCACTGGTGCCCCATGGAATTTTGCCAGCGCCCTGAGGAGTGCAGCCCATAGGGGGAGGTGAAAATGCTCCCTGGACCTCCCAAAGTTACCCACCCCTGGCGTAGCGCTAGTTCTCACTTCATATTATAAGAAGAAAAGTGATGATAAACATTCAGAGTGCCTTTCCTTCACCAATGAAATTGGTGAATTTCAGCCCTAATCAGGGCCCTACAAATATAGGCTTGGGCTTTCTAGCCAGCCTTTGTATCTTCTCATCCTGAGCCCTGCTCTGTCCCCTCCATCTAAGCCCTCTACTGAGACCCCAGGCTTGCAAGATCTACTTCGTCTTGTATCAGAACCTTGAGATCTACCAGTTAGAACCAGGTGCAAAAGGATGGTTCAGGCAAGTGGACATGCACTACGAATAAAGGAAGAGGTTGGTTCAGCACACATGCTCAGCCCAGGGATTTGTGATCAGTACCAGAACCAAGCTCACAAGTCCCTTTCACACAAAACCCACTCCTGCTTTCCCCCCAAATGTTCTCTTTCAACCCTTTCATTTAGGGGGAGAAGGAAGCTTTTTGGCTACTGTTGGCGTTGGACAATTGGCGTTGGACAATTGGCCAATCTATTGCCAATCACCCAGAGATCTACCAGTAGATCCCAGCCTTCTTTTTGTCCATTCCTGCTCTAGCATGTACAGAGTGCTCAGGAGAAAGGTGGGATTTCTGCCATTTGCACTGGGGTATAGAGAAGGCAAGACTCTGAGGGCTTGCATTCAACATTCCCCAAACCTCAGTGTCGGAGGCATGAAATATTGCTTTCTCTCAAGGTAAGCAAAAATCCAAGGTAATACAGTAAGATTGCATGCGGTGATGAGAGTAGAACTGAGTGTGAAAATAACTGGGTTTGCATTTTAACGTGAACTTACCAAATTTCATACTTCCCAAACCTGCCCATGAACTGGGACGCAATTACAAGGCGATATTCTCCCTTTGCTGAATTTTGCCACGGAGCTTGTGAAATCAGAAAGGGCACACAGAAAATGCATACAATAGAGAAAGGGGTGGACAAAATGGACATATTAAGGGAAACTGCACACAGATTAATGCATTGGGTGGGGGAAGTGGGCAAAAATGCATCATAGTGGAGGACATCACTCGGGGAAACTGCATATTCGGAAAAGCGTGTACAAAAATGTGTATATTTGGGAAAGGGTGTATAAAAACACATATGAATTTCCATGTAGATTTTTTTTGGGGGGGGGAATGCAAACTGGTGTTGAAATGGGGCAGGACGTCGTCCATGTTCAAAAAATGAGAAATTAAGCAGAATCAAACTTAACAGAGATATCCATCCAAGGATGAGAGTTAGACGCTCTTTACATTTATGTACAACGGAGAGGGCATCAAATGGCACATCAGACAGGGTTTGCGCCAATGCAAACATGGCATGAGAGACATGCATTGGCAAAATGCCAGCCTGGACTAAATTTCTGCTTGGCAGCAGTGATATCAAAGGATGTTCTTTCTCACTTCATCAGCTGAATCTCAGCCGCTCCAGTCGAGCCGCGGTGATGATAGCTGGCTGGCTGGCTGCTTTCCAGTTTACCTCCCACGTCTCCCAATCCCAGCCAGTAAGAGAAGGTGCATAACCCTATATTCTAATTACAGTTCAGCTCTCTGAAAGCTGTCACTTATGTAGCCAACATGATCGTAAGCCATACACAAGAAGGAGGTATCAGCACACTGAGGATAAGCCTGAGGTTCACAGAAGTACACACACACAAACACACACATTTAGGGGAGAAACTATAAGGGGGAGACACACCCACCCAGTGGTGAAGTGGAGCTAGGCCTCACAGAGACACAGCACCAGCACTTTTTTATTAGCAGGATCACTTACATCATCTGCCACCATCACCCCTCTTCCTTTTGAGTTTAGCTACCATTCCCACAGTAGCTGGGGGAGGCGGGGATGAATCTCCCCCCACAGCAATAGAGTCTTTCCTGTTGTCATTCAAAGTGTTCTGGGGTGGCTTGGTCTGGAATAGGGCCTTAGGTAGTCCTATGGATTATCCCAGGCAAATGGAGGGGTCGTCCCTCCCTGCTCCCAGGATCCCCTGTGTGTCATTTGGATGCACAGGGATGATCCCAGGACAATCCCGGGATATAGGCTTGGTCTAGCCATGGCCTTTGACTCATGAGTTTCCCAAAGACCTGCTCCTGATGCTGATGGAAACTGCTAGGACTCGTTTGTCAATACTCTCAACACAACTGCCTGCATTTTAGGACTGTCCTTGGGGGGAATGGCTGTAAAGGCTTGTCATGATGAGTGCCTGCCTTTCAAAATTTACAGCTACACCAGTCCTTCCCACACCCCTGGGCACACCACAAATGCCCAACGAAGCATGCCCAGTGACCACGGAATGATGACAAACTGTAAAAGCTGGGTGAGAGGGGCATGGAACGGAATGGCTAAAAAGGAGGACAGAGGAAGAGACAGGGCATGTCTACACCAGCCATTTATCCTGGGATTGTCCCGGATCATCCCTGTGCATGCAAATGACACACAGGGAATCCTGGGAGTAGCCAGGGACGATCCCTCCATTTTCCTGGGATAATAGTTATTATTCATTTATTTATTACATTTATATGCCACCCCATAGCCGAAGCTCTCTGGGTGGTTTACAAAAGTTAAAAACAGTGAACATTAAAAAGTATACAAAATTTAAAACCATCAAAAATATAAAATCAACAGTATAAAACAACAATATCCATTTAAACAACAACAGTTCTGGGATAACCCTTAGGTGTAGAAAGGGCCACACACAGGGAATATCTACACCAGCCATTAAATCTGGGCTGGTCTCGCCTGGTCTCGTGTGGGTCCCTGTGCATCCAAATTCAGCACATACTTCTACCTTTTTGTGTCAAATTTACCTTATAGATAACATTATCTACTTTTCCACAAATTAGGGTTCACAGAGTTAATGGCCTCGTTGTTACTAAACATTCCCTTAAAAAAATTAGAACATACAAAAAAGGCTTACACTTACATCTTTTAGGCTAGATACAATCGATTCTGGAGATAACCTTTAAAAAGATAACTCCTTACTCAAAATTTGCTAATTAAACATCTTTTAGACATCACCATATTAAGCTTTTTGATGTGTATACCTTACACAACATTTTTCGCTCATTAACTGATAAGCGAAAACTTTCAAGTACTCTTTTGACCTAATGGTAATGAAATAATACCGACTCGCACCCGTTCATTACTCAAATAACGCCTTCGGTGTTAACTCTGCATTTTCGCTTTGAATACCATCTGGGTCATCTTGACAACTGCTTTTTATGCCAGTCCTCCAAAATTCAGTGTGAAACCTGCTTGCGTCTTTGTGCGGCTTTCCTCTTATACAATCACTCCTTTGCACTTATTTACATTTTCAATTTTTTAAATTATTTATCATTAGAAGAGCAATCCTATAGTCCCTGGGTGAGTGTCCAAGGGACCATAGGATAGTTTGGAATTCCCCCTCTGAGGTTGGATACAGCAACTGACCTTGGAGAGATCCGAGCCCCCTCCCAGCCTGCATGGAAAGAAACGCGCAGGCTTCCCTCCGAGGTCAGTAAAGCAACCTCAGAGGAGGAGAAGGAAAGTGAGCATTCCAAGCGACTGGAGAGGCCAGGATATGATTTATCCTGAGTTTTCCCTTGCCTGCCTCCCTTCCCCTCAAAAGTGCCCTCGCTAGACCATCTAGCAAAAAGCCTGTCTAGCCAAAATCACCAAAGACAGAGGACAGGGAGATGAAGATCTCTGCTGCTGCTGCTGCTCCCGCCCTGCCAGCTTCAACCCAGCAGGGCATAAGAATCTCAGAAGCCCCTGAGTTCAGGGGCTTCCAAGTAGTGAAGGCAACAGGACTATGCCCTAAGTTTTTGACATTTGCATTTTATAATATACTAGTTTGGTTCCCCACAAACATAGCGTGTGAAGAAAAATCAAATCTAACGAAAAGTTTAACTTCGCTAATGGTGTACAGAGACATTTAAATGTTAAACTTAAGTAGAGGCTTCCTTTCTGAGCAGTAACTAAACTTTGACTGGGTTACTTTTAACTGTAGGTGTCTCTTAATCCCTTCATGATTTGTTGACAGGCCATATTTTACTGGCATATCATTGTGCTTTGGCCTGCACATGTGTTTATAAATGTGCAGGGACTTGTTGTGTGTTCATATTTCAGTTTGCTCCAATTTGCAATTAATTATGTTCGTTTAATTATACTTAACTTTTTTGATATTAAAAATAAAATGTTTCAGTATATAGCCTGAATTCTTTTTTAAAAAATAGTTTATGGTAATAAATAAACTCCTGACTTTGAGTTATAGTGAAAAATATTGTTATTCGTGGAAACTGTGTGTCAAGAGCTTTCCAATGAACTGTTTCAGTCAAAAGGGATGACCAAATAACTCCCAACTTTTAAATAAATAAATATAGATATAGATATAGATTGTTTTAAGAGAAGTGGGTTAGAAATTTCTCAGTAGCCTTCCCAGCAGTTCCAATAAAAATCCTCTACTTCCTAAAAATCCAGGACAGTGGTATACTTCTGAGAGCAGGTTGGATTTAGCAACTAAGGCACAAAGGGCCTTGCTAGACCCGGCCGGATAAGCCGGCAGGGAGGCGGGGCGACGGCGCGCTAACTTTAGCGTGCACCGCCCAGCCTCCTAGACAGCCGACGCGCAGGGACTACGGAAGCCCTGCAGCATCGGCCATTTTTTAATTTTTTTTTAAAGGGGCCACGTGCGCCCCGAAGACTCCGGACAAGGTAAGGGTTTTTTTTTACTTAACCCCCCCATCCAGTCCTGATCCCTTCCCATGCCTCCTGTCCAGTCTTTCCCCGCCCTCCCTCCCCATCCCCGTCCCCCATGTCGCCCGTCCTCCCTCTCCCTCCCTGTCCTGTGTCGTCCTCCGCCATCTCCCTCCCTGTCCCGTGTCGTCCTCCGCCATCTCCCTCCCTGTCCCGTGTCGTCCTCCGCCATCTCCCTCTCCTGTCGGTCCGGCCTTCCCCCCTATCTCCCCCCCCGGGATCCCCCCGGCGAGTAAGCGAGTAGCCGCAAAAAGCCACGGACCTTGATAGTCGTTCTGCAGCCCCAGCCTCAGGCCGGGGCTGCGGAAAAGGCGCGTCATAAGTGAATTCGCTTATGGCGTGTTAAGGCAGGCTTCAGTGCTGCCTGGGCCCGGATTCCCCTGTGCATCATCTGGACGCACAGCAGGGAAACCTGGTCTCAAAGCGCGCTAAGGCCTCTTCTAGCAAGGCCCAAAGTCTCTGGTTCAAATTTTATCTCCCAAATTTCATATCTTTGTGGGCTTCCTCAGGCCTGCAGCAGGCCTCTAAGCTGCAAATCAAACACTGCCCCAGAGTGATGCTACATTGAGGCCATTGTGAGAAATTAATATCGAAGCTAGACTCATCTTTCCAGTACTATGAAAAGTACAAGAATTGGGTTGTTGTTGTTGTTGTTGTTGTTATTATTATTATTGTTGTTGTTGTTTAAATGGGGGCCCAGGGCAGACTTCAGCCATGAGCTCCTCCTGGGTGCTGGAGACCCAGCTGCTGCCCAAGGATGCCAGGTAGCAGCCCCAGCCCTGCCCCCCCTGCCAAATGCACACTAGAAGGTAGAAATGATAGGTGCTTAAGCAGGAGCCGTCTTAACCTCCTTGCCTTGATGTGACAACTTGCCAGTTACAAAACAGCTGATAAGGCTTCTCTTCCTGTCCTATTACTTCAGGCTGCTGGTTGTTCATCAGGAGTGTGAGATTTACAGAACTCCCTTTGGTGACAGGATGCAGTCAATCTGCACTGCCAAGTATGGACTTGCTTCTGAGAGGATGTCATAAAAACAAGCTCTTCTTTGAAGTATTTCAAAGGATTTACTCTAAGGTGCATTTGCCTAAAAATGCCCAAATATCGACCAGCCTCCCCCAACCTGGTACCTTCGAGATGTAGGATAGACAGTTGTCCCCTTTTACACAGGACAGTCCTCTATCTGACAGAGCCAGCCTGTGTTTTGACTATATCCGTTTCTACACTTGCCTTTACCCCCAGGATCGTCCCTGGATCGTTCCTGTGCATCCAAATGACACACAGGGGATCCTGGGAGCAGGCAGGGATGATCACTCCATTTTCCTGGGATAACCCTTAGATTTAGAAAGGGCCCAAGCCTCCACCTCTGCTCTTTGGTCTTTGTTTGCCCCATCATAAGAACATAAGAAGAGCCCTGCTGGATCAAACCAAGGGTCCATCTAGTCTAGCACTGTGTTCACACAGTGGCCAACAAGCTGTCAACCAGGGACCCACAAGCAGGACATGAATGCAAAAGCAACCTCCCGCCCATGTTCCTCAGCAACTAGTGTATAAAGACTTACTGCTTCTAATACTGGAGGTAGCACACAGCCATGAGAACTAGTAGCAGTGCCTGACCTCCAGCCTGTCTAGGACTACATCGTATGCCTCTTGACCATCTGGCCATTGCCTAGCCTGCAAAAACCAGTCCTTAACTATTGCTTGCCACAAAGCTAAAACCCAATCCCAGACACTAATTCAGGGCTTTTGAACCTCAGGCCAGTGGGCCAAATGTAGCCTACCATGGGGACCCCATCTGGCCCTCTGGTATTCCACAGGTAGCCATTCCCTCTTCCCCTGACCCATCATCCCTTTCCCCCCGATCACAGTTTGCTCAGTGCTTTCCTGCCTTTTGCACAGTTCCCCCCCCCCCCGTCCTCCTATTTTAAAAGGTTGAAATGCCTCTGCTATGACTTAGTTACTGGCAGTGAGAGCTTTAAGCTAAAATGTTTATTTATTTATTTATTTATTTCACTTATATACCGCCCCCATAGCCTGCGCTCTCTAGTAATTATGGCCCCACCCACACCCATTCCTGTGTACCACGGGAATGTGGCCGCCAAGAGCTTCTCCGAAATTGAATTTGGTCCATGGTCTGAGAGCTTTTCTACATTTAAAAAAAAATTCCGCTGCCTTACCAGTGCTTGCTGCTTGCTGCTTTCTTTCTGGGATTATAACTGGCGCCATCACACGGGAGGCCCCAGGCGGCCACATGGTTTGAATTGCATACTTCCTCTCTCTGTGGGTTCCATTCACTTCAATAAAACAGCGTCATCTAGTGGCAGAATTATAGCGCCACGGCAACTTTACATAGGGCCAATTTTGCACATTATTTTAAATAGGTGATTATCTCTGTTTTTTGAAAGCGGGATAAGGGAGAGAAGCACAGGAGACGTCTTGGAGGTTGACAACATCATCTAAAGGACCCACAAAATTCCGTGAGTGGCCAATCACAGACATGCAATAAATCACTCATGTAGAAATGCTCTGAAAAAGGTTTAACACCCCTACACTACTTGAAGGAAATTTAATGGTTTTCTGTTAAATTCAGATGGAATAGACTCCACCCGCACCCCATGGGAAAAATTATTTGCATCTTCTGTATAGAGAATTTAGCCCTCAAATCTGTTTGGATGTGAAACATCTGGTTTTAAACACATATAAGCCATTCAGAAAGAGCATGAGTTAAAATTCCGAATTGACTACAAAATAATAATAATAATAATAATAATAATAATAATAATAATAATAATAATAGCAGCCTCATCACTGGCAGGGGTTGTTGTGAAAATAATCATCCAGTAACCAGAAAATCCCATGACACACACAAAAAATGTTCCTGTTACTCATTCAATATATTGGAAGCAATGAAATGCAACATGAAATGAATCAGGCCAGACTCTGTGGGAACTCTGGTTAATGGGAAGCAAAACAGGGCACTGCCCTGCAATGTTTGTATTAACCCCTTCACATTAAAAAGAGGGAGGGAGGCGTTCCTGTCTTGGAGCATAGGAAATTGCCACATTCCAAGAATTGGAATAGGCAAACTCAACTCCTGGAACAAAGTGTGGCCAGAGCATTCAGCAATGGCCTCAAGTGTTGTTCTGGGCTCTCACTGGGCATTATTTTTATGCTGCTGGTCTACCGGAATGAGGGTGGAAGCTATCTCAGCAGCTTTTCCTGCTCTACGTGGAGACGCTGGGGACCGAACCAGAGATGTGCTTTATGCAAAGCAAAATGGGAACCTGCATAGCTCCTTTAGAGTTCTGACTGGTTTTGACCTCCACTGGTGGGAAGAAGTCTGTAAGGAATCTAAAAGAGGGGAAATTTGCAGCACAAGCTCTCTTCGGCTGGGACAACCTAGCTGTGGAGCTTAAATCTGCAGTCAAACAAGGAGGAGGAGGCCAGTGTAATAACTGGTCTCCCATTTTGAGCTCCTTTGCTGCACAAGTGCTAAATAAGTAGGCAACACGACCAGGCAAAGATATATCTCCCTGGCAAGCATCACGCCACGTCACAATATAAAAGATGTTGCTCTGGCATAGTGACAGGGCGGAGAGAATTAAACAAGATCATTTTCTTTCATTTTTAGCCGGCAATTCAACCGTGCTCACTACAGGAGGTGCCTCCGCCCGCCAACCTCCCATGGACCAGCAGAGGCGGAAGCACCCTGCCTCTCGCTCATTTGTGAAGGATCAGAATCACCCCGCTCTGGCGGGAAGCCTAGTTTGGAAATGATAAAACATCCCTAATATGCCTTGAGGATGGCTGCATTTACATAATTAGCATTCCAACCGCCCAGATTCCGAGTTCTGTTTGGAAACTGAGACACCACAAAGCCCCATCATTCATATATATATATATATATATATATATATATATATATATATATGCGATTAAAAAAAAAGTACTCCCTTATCTGTTCACTGGTTTTTGTTCATAAGAGATGCAAGTCCAAGAGAGGTGGACCCAAAGCACTGTTTTGTTTGTCCTGCTCATGCTCTGCTGGTCCTCTCATTTAGAAACCGTTGCAAAACATCCTCCAGCAATGTACTCTCACATCAGCAAGTCGAGATTGCCAAGTTCCGCTCTGAATCATTAACTGCTGCTTGATATCCAATTCCTCCAGGGGGAAAAAAAAACCCTATTCCCTTTTATTTTCGATAGTCTTCACCGTGTACCTGTTTATGTGGGATGTAGCACTTCTGCTTCTTTATGAGATCTCTTAGGGCCAAACTTTTAAATTGAAATAGCAGCCTCTTGGCTGATAATGATCAGGGTGGCAGAAGGTGGGGAGGAGCAGGTTTTACTATTACAGGGTTCTTTCCAATGTTAGTCCTATTTAGAGTAGACTAGGGGTAGGCTTCTTTGGGCCTGTGGGTGGGGTGGCCATATGGAAAGGAGGACAGGGCTGCTGTATCTTTAACAGTTGTAGAGAAGAGGAAATTTTAGCAGGTATCATTTGTATTCATGCAGCATCTGATGAAATTCCCCCTTCATCACAACCATTAATTAATTAATTAATTAATTTCATTTTCATACCACCCAATAGCCAAAGCTCTCCGGGTGGTACACAGAGAGAGAGAGACAGAGAGTTAAAGTTGCAGGAGCCCTGCCTCTTTTGTATCTGGTCACCTCCTCCAGAACAATTGAACACTTCTTGGCTCTCATCCCGTCCATTACAATGCCCAGGCACTGATTCAGAACAGCCACTGCCTCACCTGCGTTGGATGAGAAGGAGAGACAGACCTGGGTGTCATCTGCATATTGATGACACCTCAACCCACACCTCCAGATAACATCCCCCAGCAGTTTTATGTAGATTTTCTGTGGATTGTAAGCTCTCTAAAGCTTTCTTTAGGGTGACCATATGAAAAGGAGGTCAGGGCTCCTGTATCTTTAACAGTTGCATAGAGAAGGGAATTTCAGCAAGGGTCATTTGTATATATGGAGAACCTGGTGAAATTTCCTCTTCATCACAACAGTTAAAAGTGCAGGAGCTATACTAGAGTGACCAGATTTAAAAGAGGGCAGGGCACTTGCAGCTCTAACAGTTGTGATGAAGAGGGAATTTCACCAGGTTCTCCATCTATACAAATGACTGAAATTCCCTTTTCAATACAACTGTTAAAGATACAGGAGCCCTGTCCTCCTTTTCATATGGTCACCCTACCTTTTTCACAAATCTGTGAGCAGCACATTTATTTCATCTCCCTCCTGCCCTGCCCCTGCCACCAAAAAACCCCAATGCAAACCCCATTTAAGGCCAAGAACTCAGCTAAAGCAAGCCCATTTGAACAGTCAAAGAAATATTAATTGGGAAACGGCGTGCAATGTTTTCCCAGCTGTAGACAGCTCATAAAAAACATGGGGCTGTAATATGCTTTCCGAACGAATCAGCTAAATCAAGCTTTAAATGCAGGCTCCATTCATTTGACGCTCCATACATCTACAACCTTCTAAGGGATCTCTCCAGCCAGGCTCACCCTACAGTGTCCGCAAAGCTTTTTGATGGGCCCACAGCTGCCGCTGGCGGCTTGCCACGAAATCCAGAGCCTGGCGAGTCTCACGTGGTCTGGGAGATGTAAGACGAAAAGTTTTGCAAAGCTGTCAATGAGGGTTGCAGTGCTTTGTATTTCAACACCTGAAATGCAGACGCGAAGGAACTGGGCCTGTGTGTGTTTGCACACATCCCTATGCAATGGTGGCCATGCCTCCTACTTTACAGAGGACAGTCCTCTATCGGAAGGCGTCCTCTATTAGCAGCACTGCCTGTTCCTAGCCTGATTTAAGGATGAAAAACATCAGAAGGGAAGTTCCTCATCAATCATTAGTTACCTGGACAGCAGACAGAGTTACCTGGTTACAGCCGTCTTCCCCACTGTGGTGAAATGTATTGCATTTCTATTGCAATTATAACAATTCGTCCTAAATTGTCATCTACACAGATAAATTAGCATATGCAAATGTGTGCACCAGTTGCTGGGGAGCATGGGTGGGAGGGTGCAGTTGCACTATGTCCTGCTTGTTCATCCCTGGCCGATGGCTGGTTGGCCACTGTGTGAACAGAGTGCTGGACTAGACGGACCCTCGGTCTGATCCAGCAGGGCTCTTCTTACGTTCTTAAACGTTAGGCAAATCTGTATACTCTTTTGTCTCCTTTTAGGGTGATGTGTTTCCTCTTTTTTAGCAGGGTAAAAGTGGTCACCCTGATATTCATGCAAATTTCACACATCTCAAGAACTAGTGTTAAGCCCATGTTGCCATGGACACTCGTAGTCCTGCTCCTTTCCCACTTGTGTTTTTTTTTCGCCTCTCAGTCCCTTCAGTACAGAGGGGCCCATGAATAATGGAAATGCAGCTCACGCACAGTGAATCCCCCCCTCCCGAAATGTGCATGTGGTACGGCCCCACCGCTCCCTCATGCTCCCCAATTGGCCGCCTCTGTCCATTTACCCCTCCCACTGGTGGCGATAATTTCCCCCTCCCACCGGTGGCCCACTGATTGGCCCTGCATTATGTCCGTCATCCTGCTGGCAGAGGAGCAGCCCTGCTTGTTTTGCGCGAGGAAAATTAATTGCTATCAAAGCTCGTAAAAAAGGAACGTATTTACATATGTGGTGGGAATGCAAATTTGTGCAAAAATTGTGGAAGACGGTGTTCTCTGAGACTGAAGAAATTGTTGGAATGAAGATAGAAGAGACGCCAAGAGTAGCATTACTTTCACTATTTGAAGATTTAAAGTGTCAAAAAGAAATTAAGGAATTGATAACAAATTTGCTGACTGCAGCAAGGTTAATTCTAGCTAGGAACTGGAAGATTCAAGGTGATTATTGTATTGAAGAATGGTACAAAGAAGTGTGGGATATTGCTATCAATGATAAATTGACATGTAACATTAAAGTAAGAAGAGGTATAGCAAAAACGAACGAATTTGATGCAATTTGGAAACAGTTCCTAATATTTGTGTTCTCTAAGGGAAGTGGGGAACCACCATCAGAAGAGGTGTTAAGATTTTGGAAACAGGAATGACCCCGAATGGAAGGGGGAGCACTTGTTGGATTATGTTGGATTATGTTATGGATAAAGTATTATATGTTAACATTTATATATTCAAGTAATCTGTTATGTACTTGATTTTTTTTCTATGTATGGTATGTTAAATTGTCATATGTGTTTGTTTTTATTTAGTAGTCTAATAAAAAAAATTAAAAAAGAAAAAAGCTCAAACTTTGAACTTTTTCTGCATGGTTGCACTGCTCAAGCTTCGGTTTAAAAAAGAACGAACAAAATCAATCTGACAGATCTTGAGTAATAAACCCTATTAAACTATTAGACACGTTTGTGCCTTTTTAAAAACAAAACTGCACATTTTGGACATTGCTTAAGCACCTGAAAGGACTGGGCTGCAGAAAGGGGCAATCTAAATCATCAAGGAGCTGAAGCAATTCCCAAATGAGGAAAGGTTACAACGTTTGTGGCTTTCACGTTTACACACACACAAAGTGTGCAACGGGGGACACGCTAGAGAGGTATAAAATCATGCAAGCTGCAGGACATGGGATCATCCCATGGAGCCGAATGTGGGAGATTCAGGACAGATAAAAGGGAGGACTTCTTCACACTATGGAATTTGCTACCTTAAGAGGTAATGATAGCCACCAATTTCCATGGCTTTAACAGCGAATTAGACAAATCCATGGAGAATGAGGCTATCAAATGGCTACCAGTCATGCTGGCTATAGATTAGCTCCTGTATCAGAGGCAGTTTGCTTCGCGGTACCAATTGCTGGGACACACAAGCAGTAGTGCAGGCTGGTGGCTCCGATTTAGGTGGGGCTGTAAATTCACTCTGTGTTTCAGTTCAGAACCAGCCAGAACTCTAAGAGCTTCATCCCAAGTACCTGTTTCCCTCAAATTATCCCTACAGGGCTAAGCTGTCGGCGTTGTTGTTGTTGTTGCTACCGGGCGGCAAGATCTTTTGCATACCAGGAAATGGGTTTAAGGGGGGAAATCTAAAAAAATCATTAAAAATTAACGGATGACCCAATCTGAATCAAATTTGGTATGCTTAAAGCTCTCCTTAATATCTATTGCTGTGCCAATTTTGAAGTCTATCTTTAAAGCTTACAAAGATGTAAGCATTGTTTTAATTTTTCTTCAAATCCTGCTCCTGCGCCCCAGTGGCCGCTCGGATGATACGCTCGAAAACTAGTATCAAAATACGGCGAGTCTTTTGCTTTTATAGCACAATTGAAGCAGGATGCATGGGAGTACTTCACAATAAAAGCAGATTATAAGCTGGGAAACTTCAGAGTCCTTTGCATGCAATTCGCAGAGATTGCACAGTATAACGCCAGCGTGATAAAGCTCTAAATCAGCCTTCCTCAACCTGGGGCGCTCCAGATGTGTTGGACTGCATCTCCCAGAATGCCCCAGCCAGCAGATCTGGAGCGCCCCAGGTTGAGGAAGGCTGTTCTAAATGAGCCATCCAAGGTGCTGGACTCATTTTGAGGATAAAGGTTAAGCACTCTGGATAGCTCCTTAAGCGTTCTGACTGAAACCCAGAATGGATTTACAGCCCAAGGCAAATCGGAGCTGCCAGCCTCCACTAAAAAAGCAGGAAGCTGCAAAATTGACCTCGTGTCCTGCTTATCCGCTTCCGGTGGACATCTGGTTGGCCACTGTGGGATGTTACCTTATGCCAAGTCAGACTACCTAGTTCAGGATTTTCTACACAGATTGACCATGGCTTGCTGGGTTTTCAGGCAGAGGTCATTCCTGGCCCTGCCTGGAGATGTTACGAAGCTGGACTTCGGGACTTCTTCATGGCACCTGGTGCAGGAAAGACATATGACCTTGAATGAAGAAGATGGATGCCCTGTCTTCGCCAATGCTGGCTGGCTAAGCTACTGAATCATAGTTTTCACATCCAAAGTGGATGAGAATAACAAGACATGGCACGCGCTATGAATCTTGAAGGAGAACTCCTTAATTCATGCAATGCCATTTGAGATTGCAGGGGTGTTTTTTTATTATTATTATTCTCCAACAGTTCGTTCTTTCTCTTTGTCATTTGAATGGATTTGCAATTAAGGCCTTTGTTTAATTTCCTTAAAAGATCATTCCTGTGTATATGGCCTCAATGCTATTCCATTTTTAAATGTAATTGGTTCTCAATCCCTGGGGATATTAATAGTAGCCCCCACACTGATACAATTGAATGCAGAGCGCTGTGATTTTAAACGAGCAGAATTATTATTATTTTAAAAAATGGAATAGAGAAAAAAGAAATTCATGTTTATGAGTTGGGGGACGGGCTCCTTGTTTTTTCTTGTCATTTCCTCCACTTAATTCAGCACATGAGTTCCATGTAGAATAAAATATCATCTATTTCCCATTATCTTTCACTATAGCAACTGTCAAAGAGCCAAAATACACCTTTCTGTGTAATAAATTAGTTCCAATATACTTGGGGGAGTAATGGACTTCCCTTTCTCCATTGACCTGCATCGGGAGAACGAACAGGGGGAAGACAATATAATATATAAGATCTTACCACGTGACTCTGAACTGGAAAGTTTAAAACTGAAATGGCAGCTGTACATAACAATACACTGAACACCAGCTCAAGTCTTCCCTCTACTCCAGTTTCTAGAGTTGTCTTTTTTAAAAAATAAAAATAAATGTTATTGTTACTGCTACGACACAGGCTCTGAACACCAGACCCGGCTGAGGCTACTCCCTGCTCAAGCCAAGCACCACCGCTTGATACGCCTGAGGCAAGGGATAAAAACCACCTTCCTCCAAACGATGTGGAGAAAGGGGTTTAAATTGGAGAAGGATTTTAATATATATAATAATGCGCTGTGAGTTATATCTGCTTAGGTGAATGATTGTCAGAGTGGGTGCTAAATGTGTAAACTTAAGATGATAAATGCCAAACAGACACGTGGGATTTTTGTGGTAGTTTAAAAACAAAACAATCCAAATTTATTTTTAAAAGTTCACAAGCTTTGTTTCAAATAAAACAATTAAAAACCTTTTTGAAACCTTTCATACAATCCTGTCACTCATTCACATACGCGCTTTCCTTTTTCTCACACAATCACTCTTGAACTTTCTTTATTATCAGTATTGATTGATATACCTCAACTACGTACACACCACACTCTAAAGACACCACTCACTACACTGACTCTCAAATTTCCCAGAACTTAAGTACCATAAACATAGACAGCACTAAAGACTCTACGAGTACCTAACAAGTCCCCCCGAAAAGTTTTCTCAATCCCCTCAGTCATTCCCTTATATATCACTCCTCCTCCCTCCCAAGACATTCTAAGTCCGCCCACTCAGGCCAACATTTTACAAACCACAGACTTACAAACTGCAGACATACATTTGGAATTGACTTGTGGGGTGTAACGCCACAGTTACCAATATTATTATTAATTTATTATTGCATTTCTAGTACACCTGTTTTCCTCTTACAATGAACCCAAGGCTTTTGGTCCCATCCAGCAGGGTTCTTCTTATGTTCTTATGCAAACCTAGAATCTCCCCACATCTGGCCTAGGACAGCAATGAGGAATCATCAAGGGCCACATTTCCAGGGAGGAGGTCAGGAGGTGCATAGTGACAGTGGCCAGGGGCCGAAACATACAACATCCAAGCCCATTCTCATGTACACACATGCCTCACTCTCTCAGTCACATATTTATTTATTTATTTATTTGTTACATTTATATACCGCCCCATAGCCGAAGGTCTCTGGGCAGTTTACAAAAGTCACTAGGGTGACCGTAAGGAAAGGAGGACAGGGCTCCTGTATCTTTAACAGTTGCATGGAAAAGGGAATTTCAGAAGGTGTCATTTGTATATATGGAGAACCTGGTGAAATTCCCACTTCATCACAACAATTAAAGCTGCAGGTGCCCTGCCCTCTTTTAAATCTGGTCACTCTAGGATAGCTCCTGCACCTTTAACTGTTGTGATGAAGGGAGAATTTCACCAGGTGCTGCATGCATACAGACGACACCTGCTGACATTCCCTTTTCTATACAACTGCTAAAGATACAGGAGCCCTGTCCTACTTTTCATATGGTCACTGTAACACACACTCATGCTCACACACACAGTGGCCCGAAAAAAGCAGCCTTCCCTCACCATTCCAGAGCAGTGGGGTTCCAGAGGTGGGTTGGGGCCTTGAAGGAGCCATGGCAAGGTAGAAATTCCCCACCATTGTTCTAGGATGTTGGAATATCCTTTTCTTTTTTTAACGAAGTGGCCTGGTTCTCACCCACGAAGGAAACCCTGGTGTAAAAATAGGAGAGAGGACATAAGCAAACAGCATACCTGCATGTTAGCAGACAATGACATGGCATTGGTACTGTTGTTCCTTCCATTCCCTTAATCAAACCAGATTTACAGTGTGGCTTTTGCTCAAAGCATTGACAAATAAATAGCTATTAATTTGGGGGTGAACAGAACAAATGGTGGACAAAAGAGCAGAACTCAGGGAGGGAAGGAAGCATTTGCTGCAGTCTATCTCAAGGGATTGGTTCTGACACTTTATTCAGCAGGAAACAATACATGGTTGTTATTTATTTATTTATTGCATTTATTGCATTTATATACCGCCCCATAGCCGAAGCTCTCTGGGTGGTTAACATAAGATAAAACATTTAAAAACAATATACGAAAATTAAAAACCACAGACATGCAAAACTCACATGCATTTAAAGCCACTATATCAATTTTAGAAACGATGAGCCAGGCTCATTACATATTGTTAAATGCCTAGGAGAAAAGTCTTGACCTGGCACCAAAAAGATGACAATGTCGGCGTCAGGCAGGCCTTGTCAGGGAGATTGTTCCACAGTTGGGGGGCCACCACAGAGAAGGCCCTCTCTCTTGTTGCCACCCTCTGAGCTTCCCTCGGAGTAGGCATCCGGAGGAGGACCTTAGATGTTGAACATAGTGATGAACACCAAATGCCAAAGAGAGATTTCCTTTTTGGACTTTCAACCCACCCCAAGAGCTCTCAGGGAGGCCTTCCATCCTGCCCATCCCACCAAGTACAGGAAAAACCCACCAGGGTCACTTTTCAAAGCTTCACTCATGCAAACCACCATTGCATGTTCACAGCATGATGTCGTATGTTCAAGATTCACTTTGAAGTACTGGTATACTGTAGGACAATGTGATGTCTTCCTACTATTACTTTTACAAACACCTTTCCCCCACCCCCTTTAAATCAGTACAGGGTGAGCAACTGCAGAGTAAATAGAGACAGTAGGTAGAGGATGTGTATGAGTCCAAAGGGATGCTCCTCCAGCAGTGATCCTGTTTAAGAATAGGAGCATTACAAGCATGCCCCTATTTTCACCTACAAAATGCCAGAGGGTATGAAATTGCAGCTCTGCTCTTTGCTTTTTAATAAACAAGTATGCTTGCAATAAATGCCACACTGGGGAGTAAATGCTAATTATTACTGACGACATATAATAATAGGGCCTGCATCCTGGAGTTCTTCATTCATTGCTTGCCTTTCTTCCCCAGTCCCCATCTTATTACTTTTAAGAATAATATTGTACGGCTGTGAGCCGCAATTCTCTCCTCTTTTGGATTTTACAGTTCTCTGGGGCATGCTAAGGAATGAATCAGTTATGCCTGGCATGCAAACATTAAGCAAACAGGAGACCCATCAAAGCTATTTTGGTACATTCCCTTGATTTATGGAGTAATTTCGGCAAAACAATCCATGTGATGAGCGCAAAAATGCAACTGTGCTTCGCAGTTTTAAATTAGAAATGTAATGTGAAAGGGAGTCGGTATATGCTCTACATCGGAAGCTGGTGCCGTAGATTTGATTTGTGCCGGGAAATCTGGTTGGAGAGTATTCTGTGACTCCTCTCTCCAAAATAAGTTTTGACACACGATGCCCTTTTCATAGGAGAAGCATTTTGCAATATGTAAAAACTGCAACTTTAGGCCAGGGCTGATTGGTAGTACTTCTTCAGGGCTGAAAGGAAGTACTTCTTCACACAACGTGTAGTTAAATTATGGAATTCACTACCATGAGATGTAGTGATGGCCACCCATTTGGATGGCTTTAAAAGGGGCTTGGATAAATTCCTGGAGGAGAAGGCTATCAATGGCTACTAGCCCTGATGGCTATGTGCTACCTCCAGTATCCAAGGCAGTAAGCCTGTGTGCACCAGTTGCTGGGGAACATGGGTGGGAGGGTGCTGTTGCACTGTGTCCTGCTTTGTTGATCCCTGGCTGACAGCTGGTTGGCCACTGTGTGAACAGAGTCCTGGACTAGATGGACCCTTGGTCTGATCCAGCAGGGCTCTTCTTGTGTTCTTATGAGAAGAGGGCCAACCACCCGGAGCCCCGATTCAGCTGCTTCTTTTGTCATTGCCTGTTCACCTGACCTCTCTGAGCATGCAAGAAGTGACCGAAGCATGGTGAAGGAACAGCAGCCTCTGTTCACCTTTCCCTCTCCCTCTTGGCAGCTCTAAGGCTTGGACCCAGAGCAAGAGGGCAAATGAAGGGGCAGTGATGACCATGGCTAGGAGGTGGATCCACACAGAGAGATGGACTTTCAGCAGGCACTGATTGAAGTGGTGGGGCTGTCGCTCAGTGGCATCTGGTCCCAGATTTGATCCCCCGCATCTCCAAGTAGTGCAGGAAAAACTCCTTCCTGCAACCCTGGAGAGCTGTTGCCAGTCAGTGTTGACAATACTGGGCTAAATGGACCAATGATCTGAAGCAGCTTCTATGTTTCTAAGGTCAATTGATACATTACCACTGGGATGAGAGAGCCATTTCCATATGCAAGGATGGCTCCATGGATTGGAGGGTCCTTGAGAAAAGCACCCTCATTGGGCCCTTCCCTCAGTGGGCCTACCTTCTTATCATCATTGTGACCAGCTGCTACTCCTCCTCCTCCTCTTTCTCAGCATTGCTACAACTTGCTTGACAGGCAGGGAGCTGGCGAACAAGGGAATCACCTCCTCCTCCTCTATACAAATCGGTGTCCTCATTTGTCCTCTGTTTCGGTGGTGCATTTCCTCTCTTTTTTGATGATGCATACGTGGCCACCCTAGCCAAAGGGCAGTGCCGGATCCAGGCTTTTGTGGGCCCTTGGCAGGACACCCCCCTCAGTGACTTGACCTCCTCACTGCCATCAGTACCAGCTACTATTATTCCTCTTCCTCATCATTGCTCCCACTTGCTTGTAAGTGAGCAAGTGTAATGTTTCGGGTCTCTAAAACTAGGATGAGGAGGTGCAGATTACAATAGCTCCAAACACAATATATACGTAACAGAACTTACTTTACTTAAGAAGGTTTAGTAATAATAACATGAAGAAAACAATTAACACAAATATGAATCAAATATATTCAACTCCCCTTTGAACCCACAGTTCTCTGAAGAGCAGTGTTGGTTTTGCTGGACCAACAAGAATTGTTGATCCCTATTCTTGAGTCCCCTGGTTGCTTGCCTCTTTGTGTGGAGTGCGCTCTTCCTTAAACTTCAGCCTGTCTCCTTCTCTGCCACACTGCTGGTGTCTCCATCCTTTCTTCCCTTTTCGCCTCCTTTACTCCCTTTTTGCTGCTTCTTCCTCCTCTGCTCTCCTCTCCTCTGATCCAAATGCCCCTTTTCAACAGAAGTTTTGCTCTCCCCTCACTCCATTCCATGTCCTTCCACTTTACTCATCCCGCAGGAAGTGGTATCTACTGTCTCACCACCAGCAGTGTCTCCGCCAGAACAGGAGCCAGGCGAACAAGCAGAGGATGAGCATGTCCAGGGGATCTTGTCCGTGGGCCCCTGCGGGACTGTGGGACCTTGGCATGAGCCCAAGCATGCCTATCCTTGATGTCACTGATGTCCATGTGGTCCACTCCTACAGTACACTGATTAGGTAACTAAAGAGGGTCTGGGAGAGTCAAGCATATGATGTGTTTGCTGCTGTTTCCCCCACTCTAGTATAGCTAGAGTGATCAGATACAAAACAGGGCAGGGCTCCTGCAGCTTTAAATGTTGCGATGAAGAAGAAATTTCACTGCATTCCATACAAATGGCACCTTCTGAAATTCCATTTTCAATAATAATAACAGCAGCAGCAACAACAACAACAACAACATGGTTTTAATTTTTGTGAACCGTCCAGAGAGCTTCGGCTATTGGGCGGTATAAAAATGTAATAAATAAATAAATAAATTATCCGCCTCTCCCTGTGGACTGAGGTGGGGAACAACATTAAATACAATATAATACACAAAACTAGTTAAAAGAGCATATAAAACCAATACAATAATAAAATAACAATCACAGCATCTTAAAATTCGTAGGTTTAAAATTCATCTGGGTAGGCCTGCCAGAAGAGACTAGTCTTTATGGCTGTCTTACACTCAGAGACAGCTTTAAGCTGACTAATCTCCTCTGGCAGGCCATTCCACAGTCTGGGTTGGCAGAAGAAAAGGTCCTCTGGGTAACAGTTCTTAGCCTAGTTGTGGCTGACTGGGGTAAATCCTTCCCAGAGGACCTGAGTGTGCAGGGCAGATTGTACAGGAGAAGGTGATCCCGGAGGTAACCTGGACCCAAACCATGTAGGGCTTCATAAGTGATAACCAACACTTTATACTTCGCCCGGAAACTAATTGGCAGCCAGTGAAGTGATTTTAAGGCTGGTGTAATATGGACACCCCTAGATGTACCGGTGACCAACCTGGCTGCCATATGTTGAACTAGTTCAAGTTTCCAGACTAGGCACAAAGGTAGCCCTATGGAAAGCGCATTGCAGAAGTCGAGCCTCGAAGTTACCAGCACATGCACAACTGTCTTTAGGTCTTCCAAGTCTAGGAAGGGGTGCAACTGGTGTATCAGCCAACTACTTCTAGAAGTTGCAAGACTACAATTCCCAGCATTTCTGACCATTGGCTCTGCTAGCTGGGACTCATGGGAGTTGGAGTCCAACAGCATTTGGAAGACCACAGATTCCCTACCGCTGCTATAAATTCTCCCTCCTTCTCCTTCCATCCATACGCTGTCCTCTTGAGTGTCACCTGCCGGTTTATATCCCAGAGTTTGAGCTCCGCTCCCTGGGCCTGGCCCACCTGGTTCCCAAAAGGGATTTTCACTGGTGAAGAACAAACTCAAACAGGTGCTTGCAAAGAGGCACTTCTAAGGTTTTTTCTTGTAAAAATAAAATGTTTTAAAAAATCCAAAATTAAATAAATCACAAAATAAAGCCATGTGAGGATAAAAGTAATTTAACCTTAAATGCAATATAAAGACTTATACTTCACTTACACTTAAAAGGTGTGTCAAGACTTCAAAAATAATCATTGAATACATCAAACAGGTGCTTGCAAAGAGGCACCTCTAAGCTTTTGCAATATCACATAATAAAACAATTCCAGGATAAATGTATTTTAACCTAAAATGTGATTTAAAGAAATTTAGAAGTAACATTTAAATAAAGATATGCCAAATCTTCAAAAATAATCATTGTGTACATCGAACAGGTGCTTGCAAGGAGGCACTTTTAAGCTTATTGGGTTTTTTTAAAAAAAATACCCACATAATAAAGCAATGCTCAGATAAATGTATTTTAACTTTAAATGTGATTTAAAGAAATTTAGCACATTCATTTAAATAAAGATGTGTCAAGACTTCAAAAATAATCATTGTATGCATCGTGTGCCAAAATTATAGGCAGTGCGGCATTTTCTGCATTCTGTGCCTTCAGTGTTTTCAGGCATGGATGCTTCTCGCCACCTGTCTCCCTCTGCAACTCCAGTCTTTGCTGAACCTTTGCAACTTTATGAAGTTCAGATTTAAGGTGATTCACAATGTTTTCTAAATTACGTTTTTCATAAGCTTTAACACCACAAGCAATTAGAACAGGCCCATAAAGAATATAAGAAGAGCCCTGCTGGATCAGACCAAGGGTCCATCTCGTCCAGCACTCTGTTCACACAGTGGCCAATTAGCCATTGGCCAGGGACCAACGAGGCAGGACATGGTGCAACAGCACCCTCCCACCCATGTTCCCCAGCAACTGGTGCACACAGGCTTACTGCCTCAAATACTGGAGATAGCACACAACCATTAGGGCTAGTAGCCATTGACAGCCTTCTCCTCCAGGAATTTATCCAAGCCCCTTTTAAAGCCATCCAAATGGGTGGCCATCGCTACATCTCGTGGTAGTGCATTCTATAGTTTAACTATGCATTGTGTAAAGAAGTACTTCCTTTTATCTGTCCAGAATCTCCCACCAATCAGCTTCATGGGATGACCCCAGGTACTAGTATTATGGGAAAGGGAGAGAAATGTCTCCCGATCCACATTCTCCACACACCATGCATAATTTTGTACACCTCTAACATGTCTCCCCTTAATCTCCTTGAGTACTTTTTTTCTATTTAGTAAGTAGGGTGACCGTATAGAAAAGAGGACAGGGCTCCTGTATCTTTAACAGTTGCATAGAAAAGGGAATTTCAGCAGGTGTCATTTGTATATATGGAGAACCTGGTGAAATTCCCCCTTCATCACAACAGTCAAAGCTGCAGGAGCCCTGCCCTCTTCCGTACCTGGTCACTCTACAGGGTCACTCCAGCCCTATGTTAAGGGTGACTCGGCTGAATCGCATTCCCTCATTTTCATCAAGTTCTATGGCTTACATTGAAAAAAATGGCTCAACAGACCTATCTCAGACCTTCATGGCAGTGTTGGAGAGGTGGATTTGAGACTGGCTCATGCCGTTTTTGTGGTATAAAGGGCAAGAGATATTTATAATTTGAATAGAAATACAGTGCATCTCACTATAGGGTTGTATCTAGTGTTGGTCCTACTTAGAGCAGACCTATTGAAATGAATGGGGCTTAGTCTTCAATGACTCTACTCAAAGTAGGACTAACGTGATACAGCCCACAGTGTGGAAGACTGTGCCCAGGCGAGCTGTGTGACTTACTCAGCCTGCTGTCCAGGCGCATGTCTACACCATGCCTTAAACCGGGGATTGCCCCGGGATCATCCCTGTGTGTCCACATGACACAGAGGGGATCCTGGGGGCAGGGAGGGAAGATCCCTCCATTTCCCAGGGATAACTAGGATGGCTTTTAGCCCGATTTTTGCCAGTCTTGGGATCTTCCCGAGACTGCAGGAGGTGTTTGCGGCTGTCCCAGTTTCGTCCCGGCTCCTCGCATGTAAACATGAGAATCCGGGAACTGGGCACGGAGCTCTTCAGGTGCTCTGTACCCATTGGGGGTGGGGAGTGGAGCAGGGTCAGGTTTTTTTAAAAACTTTCTTTTCAGCTGGAGCTCAGGTGTGAGCTCCTTTTCTTTAAAAAAAAAAAATGGCGGGCACAACATCCTCCTTCCTCCCTGGACATCACGTGCCACGTGTGAATGCAGGGGGAGGATCTCACGATCAGCATATCGCAAGATCCTCCCCCCTCTGCCGGGAGTTGTAGATGTGCCCCAGGTGTTGATGGGCAACAGCAAGGCCCTCATTGTTCTCCCGTCTCATGATTCTTTTATCCTTAAATGTGACTTAGACTGGAGAGCCTTTTAAATAGAGGACACCTTCAAAATAAACAACAGTCCTCTGGAAGTCCTTCAAATGGAGGACTGTTCTCTGTTAAAGAGCACTCCTGGCCACTCTACGTGAATCTGTCCTCTGTGCTATTCAAACCTACACGTATGTGTAATTAATTCTATGCAAGATTTCAGGCTTAGTGTTTTTAATAAATAAAACGTATACTCACAGTAATTACTACACAGGGGAGAAAGTGCTAATTATTACAGACTGTAAATAATAGACCTGCATCCCACATCCCCAGAAGATTTACTCATTCTTTTCTTCTGTTCTGTGTGTGTGTGCATAATACCTGTGATTTTGAAAAGCTGTCATGAAGAGCAGTGGAAGCTGGTGGCTCTGATGTCAGTGGGGTGGATGTTATGGAGAGTATCCATTGGTAGTCCAACATTGAGTAGACCCATTCAGGGCCGGTGCCAGACTATTTTTCACCCTAGGCAGGTGAGCTTCTTTCACCCACCCGCACCCCAGCGTACCTGGGCGCTGGGTGCCATTGCACCCGCCCAGCCAAAGCGAAGCCGGGATGCTTGGGTGAGTGTGGGGTGGCTTCGGAACGGCGCGCCCGGCCAGAAGCTGCTCTGGGAGAGTGACTTCCGGGCATGCCGTTCCAAAGCTGCCCCCCCCCAGTGTCCTGGCTTCACTTCGGCTGGGCGCCCACTCAGCCGAAGCGAAGCCAGGACGCTGGGGGGGGCGGGCGTGGCTTCACTTCGGCTGAGTGGGCACCCAGCCGAAGTGAAGCCAGGATGCTGGGGTGGGGGGGGGCGGGTGTGGCTTCACTTCGGCAGGGTGGGCGCCCAGCCGAAGCAAAGCCAGGATGCTGGGGCGGGCGGGCGGCTTCGGAATGGCGCGCCCGGAAGCCGCCCTCTCAGAGCCGCTGTGGGAGAGTGGCTTCCAGGTGCGGTGTTTGGCGCCCCCCTTACCTTGGCGCTCTAGGCGGCCACCTGAGTGGCCTCTATGGTAGCACCGGCCCTGGACCCATTGAAATGAATGGGACTTACATTAGTCCCATTCATGTCAATGAGTCCAACCTACATTAGATACTACCCCCACAGGAGACAAACTGGATCCTTGGGAAGGAAACATAGCTCAGTGGCAGAGAACATGTTTTCTATGCAGAAGGTCCCAGGTCATTTCTTCAGATCCCTTGTGAAAAGGATCAGATGTCTGCCGTCTGACCTGATGAGGCAGCACCACCCAAGGATGCCATGGTTAATGGTAGGGATGCTTGAGGAATGTGATATTTCTAATTCTGATGTATAACTCACCTGATCCACACCTGCCAGAATAATGTGCAGATCGGAGCATAATTATCCTTCGGATTTCACACTGCTCAGAATTTTGTAATGTAGCTCTCGGCTCAAAAGGCATATCAAATTAGATTAAAAATGTGCATTTTAGAATAAAATACATTTAGAAATGTATATAGACTTAAATAAAAATGGATATGAATGCATATTTTATGAGAAGATTCATTCTAAAGGTGTATTTATATACGTGGTTTTCTGTGGTTTTCAAAAATAAAATTGCAGATTAATGCGGAAATGGAATGGACTTATGAATAAACATATATGAAACTGATGCAGTCTGGGAATAGATTGATCCATCCCTAGTTGATGGCATCAAATGCCACTAAAAGATCCAAACGAATCAACCGGGTTGCCCTCCTTTCTACTGGCATAACTCATCCACCAAGACAGGTTTAGTCACAAACATGGAATGGATGCTATATTGGAAATGCAGAAATAATCAGTCTTGTTCAGGAATACCTGGCACTGGGACACCAACACATCTTTGAGGACCTTGCCAAGGCATTGTCCATCTGAGACAAGACGGAGTTGTTCAAAACCCATGGGGTCCACTGTGGGTGGTTTTTCAGAAAAGGCAGAAATGGCACTTTTTTTCTGTGGAAAAAATGAACCCCCGTGAAAATTTGGTGCAGTACTAGGCAAAATTAAGTAAGTTAATAAAATGGCGGCTGGTGGATCATGCTGGCAACCTTTGCTCCACTATGCCATAGACCCTTTGATAAATGCTACTGATACATTTATTTTTTATCTGGGAGAAAGCTTATCTCTGGGTAATAATAATAACTGCTGCCATTTATTAAGTCCATGAACATTTTGATTATAAGAAATTAATACAACATGCAGCACACACAGTACATATTTGACCCATGATATTATATTTTAATCTAAAAACTGCAATGCAATTTTGAATAAGGGATAAATCGTCTTCTTTCTCCACCCCCACTCCTCAATTTAATATTGTGTTTTTATGAGATGATTAAGCATTGCTAGATGGATTTCCAGTGCCGATCACAAATCCCTTTGGAAATATTTCTTTTTTCAGTGCACCTCAAATAATAATTCCAGAGATCATAAGAGCTGAAGGACCAGAGGTCTATCAAATCCAACCTTCTGTAATGTTGGGTGTGTACACTCTTCAGAATTTTAGGTGGGGTCTTCCCCATTCCTACCCAGAAATCCTAGAGCCCAGATGTGTAGAAATTCTTTCAGACTGAGAGCTGAATTTCATTTCAGAGATGCTTCCAGAGGAGGCTCATTCCCACAGAGTGTCCCACTCAGGCTGTCTCAGACTCCGCATTATGGCAATGGAGGGGCTATTCCAAAGGCAGGTCAATAAACTGGCAAAAGTCAAAGGAATAGCTTTACCCGTCAAGTGGATGGTTTCCAGAAGAGAGGTCTGGGGTGCAGCCAAGGTCAAATTCCAGGAGATCAGTCAAGTAGAAACACAGTCCAAAAGCAGAGTCAGGGGGGTCAGTAGCATGGAGTGGGGGGGAAGGTGTCAGAGAAATCAGCAACAGATTTCTGTGAATCCAAAGGGTGGATTCTGCAGCACGCCAGATTTCTGCAGCAGACCACAAAACTCAGAAAACCACCCAAAACTCAGTGGTTAGGAGAAAGAGGCTGGGTTCAGAGAAAGGGAGTGTGGCCTTCTGGGAAACCTCAGAGGGTGAGATTTGGCCCCTGGGCCTGTGGTTCTACACCTCTGCTTTAGCCTGAGTTGCCACCAAGTGAGCCTGGAGCCTTCTGCATGCAAAACATATGCTCTACCTCTGAGCTATGGTCCCCTCCCCTTCCCAAACCCTCCACCAGGTAAAGATGAGTATCTGGGCCTTACTGAAATTCAACAGATGCCTTGAATCTAAATCAGCTGCAAATTCTGGGCAGAAGGGAGGCAATTTGCTGGATGAAGACCAGTCTGTTGACTTTAAAATAGGCTGTTTAATTGGAACATCCCTCTTGCTGGCATGCACGCTAACTTCCTCCAGACTCTTGTTTGTTTTCATGTCATTATGGCAGTCCAGTGGTGTTCTTGTTCTTTTCTGTTTAAAAAAAAAATTCACCCAAGTCTTTGAAGATGAAAATTCATTGCACAAAGTGGCTAAGAAGATTCAAGAGAAGCTGTCAACAGCCTATTGCTGAAACCCCCCAGAAGTGGTTTCAAAGTGAGGTTTCAGCATGGTAAGGGCTCAGCAGCTGTTTCAGAGCTTCTGTAGGCCCAGTGTGTGTGTGTTTTTCATAAATGACTTGCTTACCCTATTCAATGTTTTCATTTCATTTGATATTGCACATGGTTTATCGAAAAATCAGTTTTCAAAAAATAGCACCGTTTGCAGAACCATGCTAGGTAGGAGTATCAATGAAAGGCAAAATGCACTCCCTGTCTTCACCCTGTCATCAAAAGCTTCAAGTGCATTCTTCAAAAACACCTCATAAGAAGTGATGAAAGTTCTTGGATCTACTTGAATGAAAACCAGAGGACCAAGGCTTTATTGGCCAAGCTTGTATTCCAGAAAAAAAAAACAGTTTTCGTGTAATAAAAAGTAAGATGACTTATGGAATCACCTATAGAATCATAGAGTTGAAGTGGGATCTTGTTAGCCATCTAGTCTGAGCCTCTATTAGTGCATGAAATCCAGAAGATCACCAACAAATGGCTGTACAATTTCTTACTGAAGATCTTAAGTGAGGAAAGGGTTCACCCCTTCTCTAGGTCATTGATTCCACCACTGAACTGCACTTGACATCATGAGATTACTCCTAAAATCAGAAGGAAATATTTAGATACACCAAGGGTGTAAAACAGGATGAGGATCAGGACCTTGATAGTAACCATGCTCTCCAGTCACCAGAGTTGGAACCCATCTTTGACTACGACAGTTTTCATCCCAAATTGTCCCCTTCTTATACCAATTATGAAGATATACATGATTTCTACTTACATGAGGTTTTCTATAGGTCAGTTGGGCAAGCCATGTAACACTAGCGATGCTGGAGAAATTTGAGATGGACTAAAATGAGTGTCAGTTTCTAAGACTCTGATCTGCTGCGGACTTCCAGATTTATTTATTTATTTTACTTTCCTGAAATTTGCGCAAATTCATTCGCAGGAAAATACACATGTTTCTGCTGAGACATTTGCCATGCTGGAAAATGTATGCAAGGAAAATTCAAATGAAATGGGAGATAATGCCCTAAATCCTATGTACTAACATTGTAAATTGATGCAAATTTCCTTACAGAATTATTTACATATTTTGAAGCTGTCTGTGAACAGATGCCAGAATGAATGACAGCACAGTCCACAAATCACACGTGGGATGGATTTCAGAGAAAATGGACATCCCTTTGTGAGGCTCCTGTAGGTCACTCGACCATTTGGCTGAATCACATGACACTCTCTTTGGGGCGTGGGCCCTCGGTACATGCCCAGTCATGCCTACCCTTGATACCAGCTCTGCGCATACACACACACACACACCCCAGCCATAGACAACCTGCCACCCATATATTGTGGCTTTGCAGGTGCCTAACAGTACTGGGCCTCTCATCAGACAGATTGAGGCGGACACCTCAGGTGGCAGATGCTGGGAGTGGCAGCGAAGTGTTGGAAGACAGAGCTGCATGCAACACAGCCCACCCTGTGCCCCCTAAACTAGACTGCTGCCTTCAGGTGAGGTGGGGGGACGTTGTCCTATTGCCAGCATTGAAGAAAGAATCTATCAGTCTAGTTGGCTTTTGTACAAGGAATGGAAGGAGGTGCCATTTTGTTCTTCAAGCAGCAAAATGTCTTGGCCTGGTGCCTGTGCTTTCAAACCTCGATTTTTCAAGTAAGAGGAAAAACAGGAGGTTATTGATCCCCCAGGTCTTCTGAGCTGCATATGGGATGGTCAGTTGAGAATTGATTAGGCTTCCTCGAAGGCGTGTACCTAACTTATGAAGGCAGCATAGAAATATTTGCTTCTTTTAACAGTAGACTCCCTGAATGCCAATCTGTGATTTATTTTATTTTATTTTTTAAAAAAACATACACACAGAAGACAAACCAAAATATAAAATATTATTACCAATTTGGGGGAGACAGCTGTTGCTATCCATGGTGGGGATGGGGAAAATCACCCCTAAAATGTCCAAATGGCAAATATCACAAAATAGTAGGGTGGGAGAAAAAGCCCGAAACCGTATTTTAATTCTCAAGCAACTTTTTGAAAGAAGTCTGAGCTCTTCATAATAAAAGTGCAGAGTCCCTACTCAAAGGAGCGGCAAAGAGAAGAGAATGAAGTGAGCAGGGGGAGAAAAACCTTAGAGCGCCACTTTCATTTAGCAGACCGATAAATTACAGAACCCACGAAATGCAATGAGATCAAAGATGCTGAACTATTTGATTTTCTCACACATGAGCGAGGGGCTACTGTGCACACTGATTACACATCAGTGCTGAATAACTAGGACAATGCTGAATTCAAAATGTGTGCCCTGACGATAATACCGGTGGGAGAAAATGAAGCAAATAAACATTCTGTTGGGTCTGTTGTACAAGGAGTAACGTGTGTACTTAAGCATCCATATTTTACAAGCGGGTTAATGAGTTTGCTTTATACCTCTGCCAACTTAAAGGATTCCCCGCCCCCTTGGAATCTATAGCATTTCCATGATGAAATGTAGCCTCTGCATTGCGTATGTACGGGGTCTGTCTACGCATAGCAGATGGTGGAAGACAGACCTGCTCCGCAGTGCTTAATTTCCCAAATGAAAGGTGTTCAGAGCAACCAGATGCATAAGGGGGAGGCCGTGGATGCTTTGGGGTGAGGAAAAGTCCCTTGGCCCATTAAGGACATAAGAACATAAGAAGAGCTCTGCTGGATCAGACCAAGGGTCCATCTAGTCCAGCACTCTGTTCACACAGTGGCCAACCAGCCATTGGCCAGGGACCAACAAGCAGGACATGGTGCAACAGCACCCTCCCACCCATGTTCCCCAGCAACTGGTGCACAAGGCTTACTGCCTTGAATACTGGAGATAGCACACAGCCATCAGGGCTAGAAGCCATTGATAGCCTTTGCCTCCAGGAATTTATCCACCCCCCTTTTAAAGCTGTCCAAATAGGTGGCCATCACTACATCTTGTGGTAATGAGATCCATAGTTTAACTATGCAGTGTATAAAAAAAGTGTTTCCTTTCATCTGCCCGGGTTCTGATATTATGAGAAAGGAAGAAAAATCCTAATGAGTTCCATAATTTAACTATGCGCTGTGTGAAGAAGTCCTTCCTTTTATTTGTCCTGGATCTCCCACCAATCAGCTTCATGGGATGACCCCAGTGGGTTCTAGTATTATTTATTTATTTATTAAATTTATATATCACCCCATAGCCGAAGCTCGGGGAGTGGGGAATTCCCACTACAACTACCCAAATTTATCTACCCCTATTCTAATGCAAGTGCAGGGGGGCTCATCCAGAATGGAACCCTAGAATGCACCGGGAGGGGGTGGCTTTAAGATTTCCCTGCCTCTGCTATGGGCCTGATGCAAATTTATACTGCTAAATTGCTTTAATGGATCACTATTTTGCACTATAAGTTGCAAGTGCAGGAATAGGGGAAGAGATTTAGATGACAACCACCCAGTGGGGTGGGGATTAAATCCCCTACTTGCACACTAGGTTCCCAATCTATATTCCCCCCCCCCAAGCTGCGCTTACGCTAGAGTACAGAATGAAAGAAAGACTTAGCTGTTTGCTCCATCTTTCATGTAATGTCCACTTTAGCCCAGAGTCAGTGAAGGCTTCAATTTCTGTGGGGCTGTGAAGCCATTCTGGCTTTCAGTCAGAACCTGCCAGAACTCTAAAGGAGCTCTCCAAAGTGCTGAATGCTATCCTTAAAATGGGTTCAGCATCTTGGCTTTAGAGTTCTGACTGCACCCTCCCACCAACAGCACCCAACAGCAACTTGAGCACATAGGCATAATGCCTCAGATACTGGAGGAAGCACATAACCATCAGGCCTAGTAGCCATTGATAGCCTTCTCCTCCAGGAATTTATCCAACCCCTTTTTAAAGCCATCCAACTAGGTGGCCATCACTACACCTTGTGGTAGTGAATTCCATAGTTTAACTACGCAGTGTGTAAAAAAAAAAAAAGTTTCCTTTCATCTGCCCGGGTTCTGATATTATGAGAAAGGAAGAAAAATCCTATCCACTTTCTCCACACCATGCATAATTTTGTACACCTCTCTATCATGTCTCCCCTTACTCGCCTTCTTTCTAAGCTAAACAATCCCAGCTATTGTAACTTTTCCAGCCCCTTGACTTACGGTTCATCTGTACATTTTCACCGAGGTTATAAGTGGACAATTGCAATATGCATTCTGCAGGCGATCTCTTGGATAACCCCAAACTGATAACATGCTTGTTTCTCAATGAGTTAGAGAAGACTTCTTTTTACATGTATCCAGAGAACAGGAGCCTACATTTAATTAAGATCAATGTTCACACACAGTTCACCGAACACAAAAATTGCTAGTTAAAACCTTGGGTACTGTATAACTAGTGTTGGCCATATCGTTAATGATTAATAATCTATTCGAAAAATGTCACTTCTCTCTCTCTCTCCCTCTCTCTCTCTCTCCCTCTCTCCTGGTAGTGAGTTATCACCAAAAAGGTTATCTTGGCCAGGATTTTTCATTTAAACAATTTGTGCCATCAATTCTGGAACCCGTCACTGTGGCAGCTTTGATTTGTCGTGATAAATATGAGAGAGCATTCTGCTCAACCTATGCTCTTCCCTTATTACCAAATGGGATCTCTTTTGGTTTCTCATGGTGCTGCATTCGTCTCCATCTTTTCTTCATCATGTGATGAAGGATCTCTGAAACTGAGATCTTCAGCATAATCATTTAAGAAACGGCTAGTTTAGAGGCTATAAAACAGAGGTGCCTACCTGGGTGCCGCCCAGTTGTGTTGGGCTACAAACCCCACCTTTTCCATACAGCATGGTCCAGGTACATTCCCTCCTCCTCCCCCCCCCCCAAAAAAAACACACACAGTGCTTCCAGGAAACTGGAGCAACTCCTTTTCCCATACAAGCCTGTCCTGGTTTTAAGATCTTTACGGGAAGCCCTTTTCTCGATACCTCCACCAACAGAGGTATGTTTGGTGGGAACACAAGAAAGGGCCTTCTCGGTGGCCGCTCCTAAGCTCTGGAACTCACTGCTGAAGGAAGCTAGGTAGGCTCCCTCTCTCTTGTCCTTCCAACGACAGGTAAAGACATTTTTATTCAGGCAGGCCTTTGGAATATGCACTAGTCTGTTGCTGAAGGGAGTTTTAATTGGTTGTTCTATTTATTTCTTTTACTGATGGGTTTTTAATGTATTTGTTTTTACAATGTGTTTTAATTAAGATTTTGTGGTTAATCTGTGATTTATGTTAGCCTTGAGCGCCATTTTTTTGGGCAGAAAGTTGAGATATAAATTAAACAAACCAATAATAAACTCTTGATGATTTATTTTCAGAGTGTTTGCTTTCCGTTAAGGTATTATCCCCCACTTCCCCACCCCGCAAATGCTCTCACATTGTCAATGATCATTTGCTTGAGTTTATAAAACACTCACACAGAGATTTGTATACCAGGATTAAATGCAAATCTCCAGTCTGGGTTTCCCAGAATAGAGAAGGATTGTGGCACCAAATCTCAGGTTTGACTCCTGGCATTTCAAGGTTTGGTTGGGGAATACCCTGCCTGGAGAACCAATGCCAGTGAGTGTAGGGCAGTGGTAGGCAGAAGGTAGGGCAACCATATGAAAAGGAGGACAGGGCTTCTGTATCTTTAATAGTTGTACTGAAAAGGGAATTTCAGCAGGTGTCATTTGTATGCATGCAGCACCTGGTGAAACTCCCTCTTCATTACAACAGTTAAAGCTGCAGGAGTCCTGCCCTCTTTTGTATCTGGTCACTCTCGTATAGCTCCTGCAGCTTTAACTGTTGTGATGAAGAGAGAGTTTCACCAGATGCTGCATGCCTACAAACGACACCTGCTGAAATTCCTTTTTCAGTACCACTGTTAAAGATACAGTAGCCCTGTCCTCCTTTCCATATGGTCACCCTACAGAAGGTAGGATCAGGATCCATTGTGGGACGGCCATAACTCAGTGGTGAAGCACATGTTTTGCATGCAGAAGGTCTTAGGTTTGATTTGCAGCTCCTCCCGGTAGGGCTAGGAAAGGATCCCGCCTGCAATCCTGGAGAGACATTGCTGCCATGTCAACCAAACTGGACTAGATGGATCCATGGTCTGTGTCAGGGTTCCTTCCGTGTCCTGGACCCCTTGAGCAACTCTTTTAAGGATCTCTTCCCTCTTTGAGAGTCCCACCTTCCTTCTTTTTACTTTCCCCCTCCCAGTAACATGGGGTTTAGGCTGTAGTTGTAGGGTGAGTGACACTGCAGACACTCGTGGCTTAACACAGCAGTTTACTAGTAAAGCAAAACCAACAAATTACAACTGAAGGTATTGAGTCAATTGAGCCGAGTGACACAAGGGCATTAAAAGAAAATACAAATTGCAAAAACGCAAGTTCTTTACCCTAAGTGGCTTCTTTCAGCTCCTTCCATAAGCTCTGATCCTTCTGTGGACTTGGTCTGCTCCTGGCTTGGGTCTGTCACACTCTTTTATATCTTCTTCCCTCAAAAGATAAAGTAAAGTTCCCACTTTGAGGAAATGAAACTTCATAGAAATGAAACTTAACCATGGAAACCAGCTCCAGTTGCTGGGGAACATGGGTGGGAGACTGCTGTTGCACCATGTCCTGCTTATTCATCCCAGGCCGATGGCTGGTTGGCCACTGTGTGAACAGAGTGCTGGACTAGATGGACCCTTGGCCTGATCCAGCAGATCACTTCTGATGTTCTTGTGAATGAAAGAACCTTAACTGGAGAAATGAAACGACTCCTCTTAGCAGGGCCGGTGCCAGACTATTTTGCGCCCTAGGCAAGGTGAGCTACTTTCACACACACACACACACACACCCAAAATGCCAACTTTGATTTTTAAGAACATATGTTTCCTGGAAAAAATAAGAAGCACAAAACTTGAAACTGCTAAATTTATTTTAAAGTGCAAGAAATATGTCATGCCAATTATAGCAAACAAATTGGAAAGGAATGTCTATGGGTCTAAAATGCATTATTTAATAGGAATATCACCTCCAAATCATCCTCAACTCACATGCGTGCACACACACTCAGCATCACTCACTCCAAACAAACACACGCATGAACACATGCATTCACTCAAAGACCCCATTCACCCATACATTCTCTCCCTCTCTCTCTCTCTTCCAGGTGCGTTCCGGAAGCCCGAACGTGGAGTCGCCCCACCCCCACCCCAGTGTCCCTGGCTTCGCTTCGGCTGGGCGGGTGCAGGGCACCAACTCGCCTGCCCAGGCCCAGCTGAATCCTCAGGCCGGGCCGGCTCACAGCCAACACACGTGATTGCTGTGCTTGGCGCCCCTCTTAGCTTGGCACTCCAGGCAGCCGCCTGAGTGGCCTCTATGGTAGCACCGGCCCTGCCTCTCAGGGATAGCCCCTCCCAACAGAAAATCTCAGGGCCTCTAGGCCTGAGCTCATTACCTTGCCTCTGTAGACCTCAAACCTTCTCAGTCTGACTCAATAAAAGGCAGCTCCCTAGGTTCCTATGATCTCCTGGGTGGCCTGCAGTAGATCAGCAAGGATTTCTAGCTCCTAATTGATTAACAGTGGGGACAACATACGGCCTTCTTTTTCTTCTTCATTTCCTTTTCTAAGTTAGGTTGCTGAAATGAAGAAAACTTCGGGAGGGGAAGAAGGGTACCAGGAGCGGCATCCTTATGAGAAAAGACTGTGTGCTCAGTGCTGGTACTGAAAATGTATTTTTGGAGCTGAGCATGTGCTTGAGAGACAGGCAGGTTTTGGCACCACATCCAGCAAGAGTCCCTTGGAGTTGCTCCTCCTTTTCACCATTACACACTGCTTGTTTGCCTGCCTCTCACTCTAGGGCCCACTGCAGTTCTCCTCTACAAGGGCCCTCCCAATCCTAGACCTAGTTTACAGATGACTGCCATTGGATACTGCCGACAGTGCAAGCAAGTGCAAGCAAGGTGGGTCAGTTGCCCATTGGCACATTGGCTTATCCAGACAGGGAGAAGCTATTGCTAAGTGGTAGAGCACCTGCTTTGATGAAGAACATCCCACATTCAGTTCCTCACATCTCCAACTCAAAAAAGGACACAACATAAGAAGAGCCCTGCTGGATCAGGCCAAGGGTCCATCTAGTCCAGCATTATGTTCACACAATGGCCAACCAGCTGCCCATGAGAAACCCACAAGCAGGACACAAATGCAACAGCACCCTCCCACCCATGTTCCCCAAGAACTGGCGTACATAGGCTTACTGCTTCTCTTACTGGAGGTAGCACATAGCCATCAGGACTGGTAGCCACTGATAGCCTCTTCCTCCAAGAATTTGTCTTACCTCCTTTTAAAGCCATCCACATTGGAGGTCATTACTACGTCTTGTGAAAGTGAGTTCCATAGTCTTATTATGCACTGTGTGAAGAAGGACTTCCTTTTGTCTGTTCTGCATCTCCCACCAATCAGCTTCATGGGGTGTCCCCTTTGGGGTCTAGTATTATGAGAAAAAATGTCTTCCTATCCACTTTCTCTGCACCATGCATAATTTTGTACACCTCTACCCTGTCTCCCCTGACTCACTTTTTCTCCAAGCTAAACAATCCCAGCTGTTGTAACCTTCCCTCATGTGCTCCAGCCCTTTGGTCATTTTAATTGACCTTTTCTGCACTTTTTCCAACTCAACACTAACTGGTGATGAGAAAGAAGCTGTGAGGCTGCCTGGCAGATTAGACAATCCTGGGCTATGTAGACAAATAGCCTGACTCATCCAGGATAAAGCCACTGCATATTTTAGCCTGTAATTAGTTGCACATTTAAAATCCTCATTGTACACATTAAGATGAACTGAAAGAGAATGCTGTGTGTATGTGTGATGAGGGAGGGTATATCTCCCCCCCTTTTTTTGCCACTTTTTAACCATCCTGATTTTGTGTGCAAAAGAACAATTTTAACGTTTCTTTGACTCACTCTCCCCCATCAAGAGACCTTCTTGAGTGGGTGCCCTGTGGCAGGGAAATTAAAGGACCACCCAATCACCGTGCATTGCCTGGCTGGCATTAACGACCGCTGCACTGCCGCATCTAAATTATATGTGTGCACTTCGTAGCAGCAGCAGATTAAATGCCTTGTTACAGCTTGATAGATGGATAAATAGATCAAGAGCCCGACTGCTGTAAATGAGGGGGACCATTTACTCTGTTTCAGCTATAACAAAGCACTGGAGTTTATCATTCATTTCTTTACAGCAATGTCTGACTGGTTCTAATCAAGGAAGAAAAAGGAGGAAGAGAGAGAGAATGAGAATGAGAGAGAGAGAGAGAGAGGATTCGGTACGGATTAACCTTGAAGCCATTTTGGCTTCTTCTTCAAAAATGAAATAACGGTAAGCACACAAAAGTCATTGGAGAAAAATTCTTACTGAATTAGGACAGGCTTGCACAATTTATGTCAGACGCACACAGTCAAATGCAGCCAACCAACCAACTATGGTGGACCACTCATGGAATCATAGAATAGTAGTTGGAAGGAGCCTATAAGGCCATCGAGTCCAACCCTCTGCTCAATGCAGGAACCCACCTTAAAGCATCCCTGACAGATGGCTGTCCAGCTGCCTCTTGAAGGCCTCTTGTGTGGGGTAGCCCACGACCTCCCTAAGTAATTGGTTTCATTGTCATACCGCTCAGTCACGAAGTTTTTCCTGATGTCTGGCTGGAATTTGGCTTCTTGTAACTTGAGCCCATTATTCCGTGTCCTGCACTCTGGGATGATCGAGAAGAGATCCTGGCCCTCCTCTGTGTGACAATCTTTCAAGTATTTGAAGAGTGCTATCAAGGCATAATAAACCACTTATCCTGGTTTGGGGGCTGGGGGCTGGCTGCCTCCTTGGAACTGCAAAGAGTTGTGGAGTCCCTGGCAGGCCACAATGCATGTGATCTGTGTACCAGGGCCAATATCAGACGTTGGCATTGTTAGGCCCCAGCCAAGCCACTGCCAATCCTAGAGCTTCCTCCTCTCCTTTGCTGTTGTTGCTTCCTGATCACTGCCCTCTCAGGTGAAGGAGCAGTAAAATGAAGGGAGGAAGCAGCAATAAACCCCACGTATCTGGTCCTCTTTCTTGGGAAGGCATGTTGATAGAGCCAGAGGAAGAGGCAAGTAAATGTACAGTGAACCTAGTGACAAGGAGAAAGGAGGTGAACACACTCCATGTGGGGTGGCCAGTTATGAATTGCCAAAAAGGAGGAAATATATGACCCAAAAAGAGAGGAGGGGGGCAAAACCGAACACATATTCAATAATAATACAGTACATAGCACCAGTGTGTGGAAGATTGTGCCGAGTGATCTGTGTCACAATTCCAGCTGTGAATTGTTGGTGGCCAACAGTTCTTATGGTACTTTATATCTCTACACTGGACTTGGATGAGAAAGCTCTTCAAAGAGAGGATACCTTCAAATAGAGGGCAGTCCTCTGTTAGCCCATCAAACAGAGGACTGACCTATATAAAAGAGGGCACATGCTGAGAGTATCTCGTCCAAGCGTCCCCATAAACCTGAAACAGGCACAGCGATACAGGGCATGGTGGATTGCAATTTGTGTTGGCCTGTCAAATTTCACTGTGGTACTTTATTTGTAACGTTCCTGTGTATTTTTAAGTTTTATAAAAGTTTTTCCCCTAAATGAAAGGTCAAATTAAATAAACAAACAACAATCAAAATGAATACAAGCTATAGGTAAGTTTGCATTCCAGACCCCCATCCTGAATCCATTTTAAATCAATTAAAACAGATTAAAATTATATTTTTATTTTTAAAAAGTCAGCAAAAATCCAAAAAAGTAGCCACAAAGCCAGAAACAAAGCTTGATTAATAGGACCAGTTACTGGCAAGGCCAAATGTACGTTGAAATGACAGAGTCTTGATGTGGTGTCCGTAGGCATGGAGAGAAGAAACCAAACATACCTTGGGCAGGGGTTGGTGGAGGCAAAGAATTCCACAAAGTGGGTGCCACCACTGGAAGGTCCCCGTCCTCTGCATCCACCTGCATTACTTCTAGCTGTGAAGCAAGGTCTCTTCTGAAAATCTGCGTGTGAGAGTGGCATGAAACTAGGGTGACCATATGAGAAGGAGGACAGGGCTCCTGTATCTTTAACAGTTGTATTGAAAAGGGAATTGCAGCAGGTGTCATTTGTACATAGGGAGAACCTGGTGAAATTCCCTCTTCATAACAACAGTCAAAGTGCAGGAGCTATACTAGAGTGACCAGATTTAAAAGAGGGCAGGGCACCTGCAGCTTGAACTGTTGTGATGAAGAGGAAATTTCACCAGGTTCCCCATATATACAAATGACACCTGCTGAAATTCCCTTTTCAATACAACTGTTAAAGACACAGGAGTCCTGTCCTCCTTTTCATATGGTCACCCTAATGAAACCCTTACATCTCTTACTGTAAAGTTATTTGCTTCACATCGTAAAAGGACTTAAAAGGAAAAGCAAGGGGAAAGCTTGGGAACAAGGAGAAAGTGACATGTTGAATCCGTAACATCAGATCAACATTGCACGGGCTCACAACGCTGTCAGTTTGCATAGCATCTCTGTCTCAAGTATGTCTCTGCTACTCCCAATAATATACACTCACCATTCCACAATGTTTTGTCAGTCTAACAACTCTAGAAATAAACAGAAAATGCCTTCACATCGTGTGGAGTTCCTTTGCTAGCACCCTGCTTGCTCAAAAGGTGACAATTTACCATGACGGCTTTCTATCTTTGGAGGTGTGTGAAGTTCCCAGCATTAAAAGCATCAATGTGTTTTGCCAGTACTAGTGAAGACTCCTTATTACAACAAGGCCAGAACACAGGCCACAGCTAGACCTAAGGTTTATCCTGGGATCATCCAGGGTTCGCCCCTGCCTGAGCACTGGATCCCCTGTGTGTCACCTAGATGAACAGGTTTGACCCCTGGACGATCCAGGGATAAACCTTAGGACTATGGCCACTGTCAGTAAAACAGTCACGTAGAGCTGTGGCTGTTTTAGTTTGCTTGTTTTTTCTTGAGACTTTAACATCTGCATGATGGCAGAAATACAACAGTGACAGCTTTCTTCTTAATGTAGATGCAGTGGTGGGGAGAACTGCACCTGTTTGATTTCTGCCTGTCCACCAAAAGGAAGGGGCAGTTCTTTTAGAACCTCAGTACATTCTTGGAGAGAGACCCAAAGATTTTCTGAAGGTAGTTGATGTGGTAGATATTCTGAATCAAAAAGCCTTGATTATGGGGCAGGGAATCCCACTGTATTCCGTTATTTACAAAAGTGTGTTGTTGTTTATTTGTTCAGTCGCTTCCGACTCCTCGTGACTTCATGGACCAGCCCACGCCAGAGCTTTCTGTCGGCTGTCTCCACCCCTAGCTCCCCCAAGGTCAAGTCTGTCACCTCCAGAATATCATCCATCCATCTTGCCCTTCGCCGGCCCCTCTTCCTTTTGCCTTCCACTTTCCCTAGCATCAGCCTCTTCTCCAGGGTATCCTGTCTTCTCATTATGTGGCCAAAGTACTTCAGTTTTGCCTTTAATACCATTCCCTCAAGTGAGCAGTCTGGCTTTATTTCCTGGAGTATGGACTGGTTTGATCTTCTTGCAGTCCAAGGCACTCTCCGAATTTTCCTCCAACACCACAGTTCAAAAGCATCTCTCTTCCTTTGCTCAGCTTTCCTTATGGTCCAGCTCTCGCAGCCATAGGTCACTACGGGGAATACCATTGTTTTAACTATGCGGATCTTTGTTATAAGAAAATGAAGCACTGTTTGGTTTGTGTCAGTTCTGTATAAGTTTGTTCGCTCCTTGAGTGAAATGGGCATGATTTCACACATCAATTGCCATGCATAAAATTGGGGTACCACCTTCGTCACAAGTGCTCTGGTTGCCAAAGATGTGGTCTAGTTTATTGGTAAGCAAGCCTCCTCAGATTAATAAAACAAGCAGATGTAACATGTGAATTGACTTCAGTGAACACAACCACTGCAACCAAGCAACAATTTCCACATTTGCAGCAACTAACAAACCCCGCCACATTTAAGAAACTCGGCTATTGTCCATTTATTGGTACCAGCTGCTCAGACACACTGTTTACTTAAAGCATTTTTGCCCTGTTGTTCAGCTGAAAAAACTCCCAGAGCAGCTTTCATACAGTCAATAAAAACAAGACAGTCTCTGTCCACAGGCAAACTATCTAAACAACACAAAAGGAAATGGAGATGGGGAAGGAAGAGGTAAAACACAAACTCAGGCACCAATTCTTAAAGTTAAATAGAAGTTCTTACATGATTAGCTGGAAATAGTTCAAGGAGAGGAGGAGCTTGATGGAGATGGCCTTTTTTCAGAGCTGATGGAATGGCTCTGCTTCCTATCACCCTCTGCTGCAACCTGATGGAATGGCTATTGGTGGTGGCAGTCAAGGGTGGGGCCTGATGGAGCTGGACTTTTTTCAGAGCTGATGGAATGGCTCTGCTTCCTATCTCCCTCTGCTGCAACCTGATGGAATGGCTATTGGTGGTGGCAGTCAAGGGTGGAGCTGGCCTTTTTTCTAGCTGATGGAATGGCCCTGCTTCCTATCACCCTCTGCTGCAACCTGATGGAATGGCTATTGGTGGTGGCAGTCAAGGGTGGAGCCTGATGGAGCTGGACTTTTTTCAGAGCTGATGGAATGACTCTGCTTCCTATCTCCCTCTGCTGCAACCTGATGGAATGGCTATTGGTGTTGGGAGTCAAGGGTGGAGCCTGATGGAGCTGGACTTTTTTCAGAGCTGATGGAATGGCTCTGCTTCCTATCTCCCTCTGCTGCAACCTGATGGAATGGCTATTGGTGGTGGCAGTCAAGGGTGGAGCTGGCCTTTTTTCTAGCTGATGGAATGGCCCTGCTTCCTATCTCCCTCTGCTGTAACCTGATGGAATGGCTATTGGTGGTGGCAGTCAAGGGTGGAGCCTGATGGAACTTATCTTTGAGCAGAGCTGATTGAATAGCCCTGCTTCCTATCACCCTCTGCTGCAACCTGATGGATAGAGTTGAGGGAGGAGCCTGATGGAGCTAGTCTTTCAGCAGAGCTGGTGGAATAGCCCATCTTCCTACCTTCCTCCACTGCAGCTTGATGGAATGTTGATGTAAAAATGGTTTCAGATCTCAGTCAGACTTAGAGGAAGAGCTAGAAGAAGCTCAGTCAAGACAGAGAGCAGGGGAGGAAATTCCCAAGACTTTCCAGGAATAAGGGAGGAATCTTTCCAGGAACGTATTGAACAGGAGGACCAGGTTGAGAGACTGTCTTCCCCCTCTCCCACCTTGGGAACTCAGCCTTTGTCAGAGGGAAAGGGAGCACTGGAACGGACAGATCCCAAAGTCTGCTGCAAGGTTAAGTAGGCGCAGTTGAGAGGAGGTGGGTGGCGGTCTACCAGACTAACTGCATGTCAGAAGACCCTTCCTGAAAGAGGAGTCCAATAAAAGCCTGCCGGTCATAGCGGGAAACTGACTGTTTTCTTGATAGGCAACTGCCTTGCTTAGTTTGGCTAATTAAGCTTAGAAGACAGCTCCCAGTCTTCACAGACACTACAGGTGTGAAGAGGAATTTTTGTTTTGTTTTTACCGAATAAAGACTTTGTGGATTGCACAGCGAGTCTCTGTTATCTCACATTTCAGTAGGAGGGCTTGGAATCTTGACAGCTGAGCTGGTCGTGATATTGTGCTGGCTATCTGCATATATCTCCCAGGCTGCACTTTATATTCCATTGTTCTTATTAGCTTAAATAGCTTTAAAAGGCACTGAATAGCAATTGCTGGAGGACAAACACAGGGCAGGGGAGAGAGGCTTTTGCCTTCATGCCCTGCTTGTGGATTGCTTATAGGCATTTGCTGGGCCATTGTTAGGAAAGGGATACTGGACTAGATGGACCTTTGGCCCGGCCCATGCAAGGCATATGCTCAATAGAACTCATAAATTGATACCTGAAATGCTAAACAATTTTGGCCAGACATTTCTATTTCTCAAATGGCATATGGAAGATTAGGGAGACGAGGGGGGAAGCTTATCAAGATATACAGATATTCAAGATAAAATAATAATTTAGAACAAAGAGAGAGGGCTACAGAATATGCTTTTTAAAAAATAAGAAAGAAAGGAAAGAAAGAAAGAAAGAAAGAAAGAAAGAAAGAACTGCGCATGTTAGCCTGGAGAAGAAAAGACTGAAGGGAGACATGATAGCACTCCTCAAGTATTTGAAAGATTGTCACACAGAGGAGGGCCAGGATCTCTTCTCGATCCTCCCAGAGTGCAGGACACAGAATAATGGGCTCAAGTTACAGGAAGCCAGATTCTGTCTGGACATCAGGAAAAACATCTTGACTGTTAGAGCAGTACAACAATAAAGTTCTTAGTGCAAGTAACTAAGCCCTTAGCTAGACCTAAGGTTTACCCCGGGATCATCCTGTAGTTGTCCCTGCCTGCTCCCGGGATCCATTGTGTGTCATCTACATGAACAGGGATGACCCTGGGATAAACGTTAGGTCTAGCTAAGGCCTAAGAGCCCTTTTATATGGTGCTTATATTGTGCGATCATGATTGGCTGCTTACAGAAGTTTGCGGTACCTTTACATCATATCATCAACCTCCAGGGTCCCTCCCATTGTTTATGACCTTTATGACCCTGCTTTCAAAAAAGATCAGAAATAACATGATAAGGGCCATTCTTTCAATCGATTGGCAGTGCCAAGTTAAGGATAAATGCCAAGTTAGGGATAAATGCCAAGTTCTACATTTAGGGAATAGAAACTAGGCATGTGCTCCGCTCCGATTAGGAGCGGAGAAGCAGTAGCGAATTGGCCTGCTCCGCCTTACCCAGAGGCGGAGTAGAAGCGGACCGCGGACCCCTAGAAGCAAGGCGAAGAGAAGCGGCCATTTTTCGGAGCTCCTCTTTCAGGTGGAGCGCTCCGATCGCCATCTTGAAAACATTTCGCCCATAGGATTGCATTGCGGGAAATAATTGCGGATAACTGGGTTGTTTTTGAAGCTATCGTTCTGAAAATTCTTGTGCTCAGAGAGTCGTGGATGGGGGTCATTTTGAGACTACTCTCACCTCTCTGCATCGTGCGGGTCGCGTGCTAGAATTTTTTAAAAATCGGGTAAACAAACGGACAGCGCGGGTCAAACGGCGGTTTTCGCCCATAGGATTGCATTGAGGAAAAGAATCGGGGATAACTGGGTTGATTTTTAAGCTATCATTCTGAAAATTCTTGTGCACAGAGAGTCGTGGATGGGGGTCATTTTGAGACTACTCTCACCTCTCTGCGTTGTGCGGGTCGCGCGCTAGAATTTTTTAAAAAATTGGCAGGAAAAATACCTTTTTCAAAGGGCTGAGGGGCAGAGTCAGCTCCCGGTCATGATGATCCCAAAGTTGGAGGAGGGCATAGGCAAAACGGGTAACTTGGGATTCTGGGAAACTTCTCTTTCTTAATCTGAACGGACTTTTCCCAGTGTTTTTTAACACAGTAGCCCCACCAAATGCACAAACACAACCTGAAATCATATACTAAGCCAATAATAAGAGAGCAGTGCTACCCACCCTAACTTTGGGGAACAACTGAAAAGATGTGGTTCAAGGGGATGAGCTCCCCTAGGGCATCTCATTGTGGACGTGCCCCCACTCTCTCCTGTACTGGAAGGCCATTAGAGCCTTCCAAAGAGAGTAAAACGGTGGAGCAATGCCTATCATGATTCGAAGTGAGCGTTTACTTCTTAGTGGTGGAGCAATGCCTATTATGAGTTGAAGTGAGCGTTTACTTCTCAGAGCTCTTGGTGAAGCAATGGCTTTCTTGAGCTGAACTGGCAGCTACTTCCCCCTCCCCCGGGCACGTCCCCCTATTGCTGGTAAAAGACAGATGTAGCCTTTTTTTAAAAGTTCTTCTTGTTGTTTATTCAGCAACACTGCTGCTTTTAATTCCACCCCTCCTTCGTTTATTTGTTTATTTATTCCATTTTATATGCATTACTGGCTTATCCTTGGCTCACTTCCTTATGCCCCCAGAAATGCCAGCTGCATGCCTGCCTGCCTTCCCTCCCTCCTCCTCTGCCCACCTCGCAGGGATGTTGTGTGTGTGTGGCTTTGACTCAGGGGAGAAGTCCTTCCTGCGCTAACTTGGAGTTTTGGACGTTCCAAATTTTGCAGGTTTAAGCCCCGCCAAAAAACAGGGGATGATGGGACTGCCTTGAGTCTCGGCGTGCGTATGTATCCCTGGATAAGCTGTCATGGTGGTGAGTTTGAGGGGGTTTTTTAACGTGCAAAATTGACGGAGCTATGGAAAGGGGTGTTGGATTTTCATAAATTCCCCAAAAATCAGGGGATGATGGGACTGCCTTGAGTCTCGGCGTGCGTATGTATCCCTGGATAAGCTTTCATGGTGGCGAGTTTGAGGTTTCTAACGTGCAAATTGACGGCGCTATGGAAAGGGGTCTGAATGGGGTGCCCGATTTTCAAAAATTCCCCAAAAATCAGGGGATGATGGGATTGCCTTGAAACTTGGCGTCCATGTGGACACATGGATAAGCTATCATGGTGCCGAGTTTGAGGTTTCTAACGTGCAAATTGACGTAGTTGTAGAATGGGACAATTTGGGGTGAGTTAAGCCGCGCCAAAAATCAGGGGATGATGGGATTGCCTTGAGTCTGGGTGTCCATGTGGACACATAGATAAGCTGTCATGGTGCCGAGTTTGAGGTTTCTAACATGCAAATTGATGGAGCTATCCCAAGGGGTGTGAATGGGGTGCCCGATTTTCAAAAATTCCCCAAAAATCAGGGGATGATGGGATTGCCTTGAAACTTGGCGTGCATGTGTATACCCCCATGAGGTGTCATGGTGCCAAACATGAGGTTTCTAACTTGAACAGAAAAAAAGTTGTATAATTTTTTAGCTTTCAATGCAACCCTATGGGGGGGAAACGGAGCTCCGATCCGGAGCTCCGAGCGGAGCGGAGCGGAAATGGGCGGAGCGGGGGCAGGGCGAAGCGGCCCGCTCCGAAAATCGTGGATCTGCAAGTGAAGCGGAGCGGGGGGTCCGTGCACACCCCTAATAGAAACCAAATGCACAGTTACAAGATGGGGGACACTTGGCTCAGCAATACTACAAACGAGAAAGATCTTGAAATTGTTGTAGATCGCAAGCTGAATATGAGCCAACCGTGTGATATGGCTGCAAGAAAGGCAAATGCTATTTTGGGCTGCATTAATAGAAGTCTAGCTTCCAAATCACGTGAGGTACTGGTTCCTCTCTATTCGGCCCTGGTTAGGCCTCATCTAGAGTATTGTGTCCAGTTCTGGGCTCCACAATTCAAGAAGGATGCAGACAAGCTGGAGCGTGTTCAGAAGAGGGCAACCAGGATGATCAGGGGTCTAGAAACAAAGCCCTATGAAGAGAGACTGAAAGAACTGGGCCTGTTTAGCCTGGAGAAGAGAAGATTGAGGGGAGACATGATAGCACTCTTCAAATACTTAAAAGGTTGTCACACAGAGGGGGGCTAGGATCTCTTCTCGATCCTCCCAGAGTGCAGGACACGGAATAACGGGCTCAAGTTAAAGGAAGCCAGATTCTGGCTGGACATCAGGAAAAACTTCCTGACTGTTAGAGCAGTGCGACGGTGGAATCAGTTACCTAGGGAGGTTGTGGGCTCTCCCACACTAGAGGCATTCAAGAGGCAGCTGGACAGCCATCTGTCAGGGATGCTTTAGGGTGGATTCCTGCATTGAGCAGGGGGTTGGACTCGATGGCCTTGTAGGCCCCTTCCAACTCTGCTATTCTATGATTCTATGATTCTATGTGTGAAATGCCAGCATTGCACGACAATTCAGCCACTAGATGGTGGTGTGTAATGGAAAAGACAGAAAAAAAGGAAGTTTTCAATTCAACTCAAATCATGTGTCTGCTTTGTAAAGAAGCCCATCGTAATCTCGGAAAGAAAGAAGAAGCAGAAAGCCCTGGTAAGGATGTGGGATTTCAGCCCCGTGTGATGAATCCCTAACCCTAGGAGAGGCATTTCAATCTTTTAGAACAGGAAAAATACTGTGCAAGAGCAGAGAAACCACCAAATGATTGACAGTCAGGGAAAATAGGAGCTAGAGGTTTAACACCCCTGGTTTAGATAATATGAGCTAGATATCATAGCTCCCTAGCACGTGTTTCTCTATGGTTGAAGAAGATGTTCCTCCCCTTCAGACTTTATGCACTTCTAGCGACAAAGAGTGCAACCCCACTCAGCCTCTCACGTTCTGGGACTCTGGAAAAGGACTTCTGGGTCAGGAAGTGTGCCCTACCCCTAAAATTAGAAAACCAAGTAGAGGCCGGCTTGCAGCTGTTAAAGCACATGGAACCTTCAATACCTTTGTAGCTCTACACCAATTGACCCCTTTGCAAAGTTGCTTTTGGTTTGTCCGCCATGGGAACACGTTTCACACAAGATAAGAAGCTGTGCCAAAAAAAAAAAAAAAAACCCTTCCTCCAATATCTTTTGCCACTTTGAACTTCATTCCTGAATATTCTTTGCATCTCCAGTGATCAAGGCGTAAAAGATTTTGAAGGAGATGGCCACATTACATTAGATTTGTCTGTTACTCTTTCATCATGCCAGGGGAAATCATAGACAGATCATTAAATGTAATAATACAGCAATAAGAGAGATAAAGGGGAAGACATCTGTCTCATACAGGATTTATATTTAGTGATTAACAGAGTGTGTGTGTTTTTCTCGCTGCAGTTTGGTCTATCAGGGCCATCAGATTATGGGAGCATTTAAAGCAGAATGTGATGTGCTTCAGGATTGAATCTGATCTGATTAGAAAAAGCACCACGAATGTAATATATTAGAAATTGTAGCTCTTGAACCCTAGATGCTGTCTGCCTACTCTTGGCAGGTGCAAAAAGAAATGCATTGTTTATTTCTGTCAACATGGTGTTTTGGCACACAAACCTTTTCCATGAGCTCTATTCTATTTTCTTGCAAACCGAGTATCATACATCCACCTTTGGTGCACAATATACAGAAGAGTGAAGAATAAATATCATCATTGTCATAGCCATTTGATGCATTGGACTTTTCATACATAGAAACTACTTCCATGAATGTAGGGAAACCCTGCGAAATCTGGGTGTGTCATCATATGATGACTCCGTGTTCGCTTGCTTCGTTGCAAGTGTAGACGCAACGTTACTACAAACGAGAAGGATCTTGGAATTGTTGTAGATCACAAGCTGAATATGAGCCAACAGTGTGATGTGGCTACAAAAAAAGCAAATGCTATTTTGGGCTGCATTAAAAGAAGTATAGCTTCCAAGTCGCTTCAGGTACTGGTCCCTCTCTATTCAGCCCTGGTTAAGCTTCATCTTGAGTAGTACATCCAGTTCTGGGCACCACACTTCAAGAAGGATGCAGACAAGCTGGAGCATGTTCAGAGGAGGGCAAACAGGATGATCAGAGGTCTGGAAACAAAGCCCTATGAAGAGAGACTGAAAGAACTGGGCATGTTTAGCCTGGAGAAGAGAAGATTGAGGGGAGATGTGATAGCACTCTTCAAATACTTAAAAGGTTGTCACACAGAGGAGGGCCAGGATCTCTTCTCGATCCTCCCAGAGTGCAGGACATGGAATAATGGGCTCAAGTTACAGGAAGCCAGATTCTGGCTGGACATCAGGAAGAACTTCTTGACTGTTAGAGCAGTACGACAATGGAATCAGTTACATAGGGAGGTTGTAGGCTCTCCCACACTAGAGGCATTCAAGAGGCGGCTGGACAAGCATCTGTCGGGGATGCTTTAGGGTAGATTCCTGCACTGAGCAGGGGGTTAGACTCGATGGCCTTATAGGCCCCTTCCAACTCTACTATGCTATGATTCTATGGTGTGCTTGTGCTAATGCATGTTTGTATGCAATTGTCACATTAATGATACACAGGTTTCATGTTTTTCTCACACATTTAAGGTGACCATATGAAAAGGAGGGCAGGGCTTCTGGATCCTTAACAGTTGCATAGAAAAAGGAATTTCAGCAGGTGTCATTTGTATGCATGTAGCACCTGCTGAAATTCCCTCTTCATCACAACAGTTGAAGCTGCAGGAGCCCTGTCCTCTTTTGCATCTGGTCACTCTAGTATAACTGCTGTGACAAAGAGGGAATTTCACGAAGTGCAACATGCATAAAAATGGTATCTGCTGGAATTCCCTTTTCTGTACAACTGTTAAAGATACAGGAGCCCTATTCTCTTTTTCATATGGTCACCCTATTTTGAGCTAAACATTATGGCTTAGTGTGTCACATGAACCATGACTAAGCATGTTGTGTGAATCATTCCTAACCATGATGGCTACATGACTGAAGTTTAAACATGCTCACTTACCGTTTGCTGGAAAAGGCTCAGTATCCTAACTATGGCTTAGCATGTCATCTGAACAGGCCCATTGGGTCTGACTGAAACCCAAAATGGATTCACCGCACCAACCCACGAAGTCAGAGTTGTCAGCCCCCATTGGTCACAACATTGGTCCATATAGCCCAGTATTGCCTACTGTTGACAAGCTCTCCAAGGTCATTTGCAAAAGGTTTTTCTTAGCCTGAAGGCTGAACCCAGAGCTTTCAATAGGCAAACAGTGGCGTCTGCAACAGAACTGTCAGCCTGACACTAAAAAATACCTTAAGAAATATGTAAAATTGTTTTCAGTCTAGGTGTTTTAATAGGCCGCAAACTAAACATGAACCAGTAGAGCAATGTGGCAGCTAAAATAGAGTGACCATATGAAAAGGAGGACAGGGCTCCTGTATCTTTAACAGTTGCATAGAAAAGGAATTTTCGCAGGTGTTATTTGTATACATGGAGAACCTGGTGAAATTTCCTCTTCATCCCAACTGTTAAAGGTGCAGGAGCTATACTAGAGTGACCAGATTTAAAAGAGGGCAGGGCACCTGCAGCTTTAACTGTTGTGATGAAGAGGAAATTTCACCAGGTTCTCCATATATACAAAGGACACCTGCTGAAATTCCCTTTTCAATACAACTGTTAAAGATACAGGAGCCCTGTCATCCTTTTCATATGGTCACCCTAGCTAAAAAGGCAAATGCAGTTCTGGCCTGTATCAACTGAGGTTCAGTGTCCAGGTCACCACTTTGGTCCAGTTTTGGACACTGCAGTTTAAGAAGGATATTTATTTATTTATTTATTGCATTTCTATACCGCCCATTAGCTGAAGCTCAACAAACTGAGAGAGCCAGTGTGGTGTAGTGGATAGAGTGTTGGACTGGGAGTCAGGAGATCTGGGTTCTAGTCCCCACTCAGCCATGGAAGCTCACTGGGTGACTTTGGGCCAGTCATAGACTCGCTGCCCAATCTACCTCACAGGGTTGTTGTTGTGAGGATAAAATGGAGAGGAAGAGGATTATGTACGCTGCCTGGGGTTCTTTGGAGGAAAAAAGGTGGAACATAAATGTAATAAATAAAAAATAAGTAAACCGGAACATGTCCAGAGGATAGTGAGAAAGAGCGTAGGAGGCCTGGAGTCCTATCAGGAAGGGTTGAAGGAGATGGGTATGTTTGTCCTGGGTAAGAGACGGTTAAGCTGCAATATGGTGGCCATCTTCAAAGATCCAAAGGGTTGTCACATAGATGATGGAACACATTTGTTTTCTGTTGCTCCAGAAGGTAGGACCAATGGTATCAAACGACAAGATAAAGGATTGAGACTAAACATTCAGAAGAATTTCCTGACAGTATGAGCTGTTTGACAGTGGAACTGACCGCCTCAGGAGATGGCAGGCTCTATGTCATTTGAGGTTTTTAAGCAGAGGATTGATAACCACCTGTAAGGGATGCTATAGCAGTGAATTTCCTGAATTCGCAGGTGGTTGGGCCAAGTGATCTTTGAGGTCCCTTCCAATTTGGTCATTTTCTATGGCTATACATGAAGCTGGGTTGGAGTAAATATAGACAAGTGCAGCTTTACTTGCCATGCTGAGAGTTATGGCAAGCCAGTGTGAGAGAGTTGACAGAGACCCAGTGGTTAGAGTGTTAGACTGGGATTCAGGAGATCCGGGTTCTACTCCCCACTCGGCCATGTAGCTCACTGGGTGACTTTAAGCCAATCACTGACTCTCAGCCTAGCCTATCTCAGAGGGTTGTTGTGAGGATAACATGGAGAGGAGGAGGACCATGTATACTGCCTTGGGTTCCTTGGAGGGAAACACAGGATATAAACGTAATGAATAAATAATAAATATATAAAGAAATAAAGCCCAGAACTCAGTTTGAAGGAAGCTAGTTTGGTTGGATTTAGCAAGGCCACTAGGCAGTTGGAATTAACTCCATAAAGGGATGATTATTGTGTGTTCCGATTCTCTTTGAGAAGCTCCTTTCAAGGTAGCAAACAAGCCCTGCAGCTGTTTTGCAGCCTATGATATCCTCCAGGATTTATGAAACCGGTCAACAACTAATCACGTTCAATCAACCCATCAAGCCGCTACACATCACAAAGATTCAGAGCTCTCTGGAATTACTGTTTAACGTCGCATCTTTTACTTAACAACTCCCACTTAAAACAAACACATTCAAATCATCGAGAACAGCCAAATTACCTAGAAGACTGCTGTTTGCTTGCAGGAATTTAGGCCTGTCCCTTTTCTCCTCTGAAACTTATGGTGATAAAAAAAAGGGGGGGGACACAACACTAAGCCTTCAGGGCTGGTTGTTTTAAGTCTACATAAAAAAGTGATGGGGTGTCTTTTCAAAATGGAAAATTTAAACGGAAGTTCCAAACTAAGGTGCTTTGACATAATGTTGGTAGGGTGATGTCTTTATGAACAAGAAAATACACTCCACCAATTTCTATTCCAGTTGGTGCTGGCTCTGAGATGGGGCAAGATGCCTTGAGAGTCCTCCTGCATCCCTGAATAGACTCAGCTCTGCTTTGCTGTAGTCATCATTGCCAGAAGGACATAAGATTGGCCGTACTGAAATAATACCAAAGACCTATCAAGTCCAGCATTCTCTCCCCCACAGTAGCCAACAAGATGTTTATGGGAAGCCTTCTTTGAGGCCCAATCTGCACAGTCACCCAAATGGAGGGTATGAATGTAGGAGGAATCCATTTGGGGGTGGAGCTCGACAGGTTTTCCTAGTCTCCACCGCCGCCCCCCGCTGCCATTTCAGTTCCTATTGGGCCCCTGACTCGATCTGCAGTGAGTCAAGCCAGTCCATGGATTTTCCAGGAATTTTGTGCATATTTTATAGAGGAAAGTTCTGCAATTTGTGCAAGTTTATGAGGAATTTGTGAAAATTACAGCCAAATTTCTGTAAATATGACCCGATTTGCATAATTTGCAGAAACGATGGCCATATTTGCATAATGTGCGCAAATCTGGTCAAAGCTTGCGCAAATCTGGTCATCATTCATGCAAATTCAGCCATGATTTCCACAAGTCACTCAGAAATTTGTACAAATTTCAGAAGCTTTCACAAGAACTGTGCAAAAAATGTCCCCGGAGTTTGGGGACAGCCCACCGCGAGTCATACATGCAACAGAACTCTGTCGAGCCAAAAAAAGCACTGGATTTCTCAGCAACAAGACATCCCTATGGGAGAGAAGAGCGGGCAACAGCAATAACAAAGAGGAGGAACAACAGGAGCAAGAAGCTTGAAGAGTTGCCAGTGGGTTGTAGGTTGGTGATGTTTGTTGACTACTTTACAGGCAAGAGTCCTCCACTTGAAGGCGCCCTCTGTTTGAAGGGTTATTCAATCCAAATTAGGGTAGCCACTTACAAAGTGTCATAGAGAAAAAAGGAAATCCACCACCCTAAAAAAGGACACACATTTGCATAAAATTTGCATATGATAATTGATGTATATAGATTGAAATTTAGAAATAATTATACGATTTAAATAGAAATACAGGACATCTCAGCATTGTGCTAACAACTGTGACCAGTGTGCCGGCTTGTTCTGTCAGCTTTCCAGATACAAACTTTTGATGGGCAACCGTTCTCTTATGGCTCTTTGACATTCATCAGACGAGCATTTTAATGCACACTCGCTACCGCCCACTTACGGATGTGCACATGTTCTTTAGATGATGACGTCCACCTCCCGCGTGCCTCCTGCTCCTTCTGCTTGTTTTTCCATCACAAAATAGACACCAAAAACTCTGACTTTTTTTTAAAAAAAACGGAATGTGCCGTTATTTCCTGCCATGTGCAGGAGGATCAACACAATCAGAAAAGCCCATTGAATGGGCCACATGCACGTTGTTTACTTCCTGTTTAGAAAGAGGAAGTAATGAGGGACAAAAGTGCAGGAAGAGAAGCAACGGTAAGGAAACGTGATTTTCCCCCTTGTGATGATGCTCTTTATATTTAAACTGAAATTGGACAGGACAAGTAGAGGATGCCTACAAGTAGGGGACAATCCTCTGTAGAAGAGGACACCTGGTCACTTTACGACTCCAAATCCAGTTTAAAGACAACGAACCACAAGAAGGTTGCTTAGGGGCCTTGAAGTCAGTCCTCAGCAGTTAACACTAGAAGAGCAGTAGACTAAGTAGGCACATGGGTCATCTAGTTACAGCCTTCACCGCTAGGGTAGGATTTATTATATTTAGATTGAAATTATAGCCATTATTTCTAAATTTGCATCTATACGTATAAATTAACATAGGAAAATATTATGCAAATCTATGTCCCTTTCTGATGGCTCAATTTCTCTTTTGGGGTTACATGTAAGTGGCCACCCTCGTGGGGGCCCTGCCATGACTTGGCTAAAATTGTGGGAGGTCAGTGGGATATGTCTTGTGGATTTCATTAAGGGTCTCCCTACCTTTCACCTCCCAATTTTAGTACTGTTAGGAATATTGCAACCTCATCTGCAAAATTCTAAACCGCCCAGAGAGGGTCGGCTATGGGGCGGTATATAAATGTAATAAATAAATAAAATACTAGAATGGGACAGTGTTGCAGTTAGTTAGTTAGTTCATGGGAATTTTGACCACAGCTAGCTTTACAATTTCTATAGCCTACAACATGGTTTTCTGTTGTTTCTTCCTTTTGCTCCTTCCCTTCCTTCCCCCCTCCTCTCTGACCTTTACCATTGCTGGGAGCACAAGTCTTTGCTCTGTCACTCCTGCCTGTGTAATGGAACAGAAAATAGACTGAACTCCTTTTGAAACTCTACACTGTACCTGCATTGTATATGCAAGAATATTTTGTGAATAAAACTATTTTACCTTTTCTTCACTAAAGAAGGGTACGTTTTCCTTTTATTGTTATTAAGATAGCCTTGTGTGCATGTGTGACTGGTAAACACTCATTTTGTTTTGCCTTTTAGTTTTTTCTCTGCTAATTGCCTTTCTAACAGGAGGCATCATGACTAAATAATCCCATTAAACCCTGCTGCAGGCCTGTGTTTGGAATCCTCCCAGAAATCCTGTTTAATATACCTGTATTAAACCCAGCTCCTGTGTAGCCTGAATCAGCAGTCAAACATAAATGGACGATGCATGCTTTTTCCGGTTGCCTCCGACAGAAAAGTATATCTTATCCTCAAAATGTGTCAGGCTTAACGAACACTTCAGCCTTTTGATGTTTGCCTCCCTTGGTAGGCTTGCTACGATTGGGAGTTGACCTCCACTTTTTTTCCCTCATAGAAAAGGATACCAAAAAAGACAACGCCCCCAAATCCCTACAGAAATATCACCCTTTACCAAAGCACAGAACCCTTGCAGCATGATGGACTTGTATTTTGATTTCTCTAACAATTAATTCTTGCAAAACCTTGTTATGCTGACAGCAAATTATTCCACCTTTAAGTACAACTCTCCTTCAGAGGCTACTGTAAAGAAGAGTTGTGACCTTTTTAGGTTATTTATGATGTGAGCTGAACTATCTTTAAAACTGTAATCCTTCAAACTGCCAGGCACATCCTTGCAAAGTTCAACAGAATCATAAATAATGGAAGTTAATATTCCTCTACAATATTTATGCAAATCCTGAAGAGTGATATAGGTTGGAAATAAATACACAGGCTCTCTTCCCACCCCTCTGTTACTATTATGCATGGCTTAGAGCAGACCCACAGTGAAAGATGAGGTCTTGTTTTCTTTATTTAGATTCCTCATGCTCTAAGAATAGAACAGGCCCAGAAGGTTACTCTTTCTTTTTTTAAAGAGCTAAAATGGGAAACACAGTTTAAAAACACTCAGTATTGCACTATAATAAAAGGGGTAGTGACACAATTGAGAACATAAGAACATAAGAAGGGCCATGCTGGATCCGACCAAGGGTCCATCTAGTCCAGCACTCTGTTCACACAGTGGCCAACCAGCCATCGGCCAGGGATGAACAAGCAGGACATGGTGCAACAGCACCCTCCCACCCATGTTCCCCAGCAACTGGTGCACACAGGCTTACTGCCTCGAATACTGGAGATAGCACACAACCATCAGGGCTAGTAGCCATTGACAGCCTTCACCTCCAACACCCTTTTAAGGCCATCCAAATTGGTGGCCATCACTACATCTTGAGGTAGTGAGTTCCATAATTTAACTATGCACTGTGTGAAGAAGTACTTCCTTTTATTTGTCCTGAATCTCCCACCAATCAGCTTCATGGGATGACCCCGGGTTCTAGGATTTTGAGAGAGGGAGAACAATGTCTCCCTGTCCACATTCTCCATCCCATGCATAATTTCGTACACCTCTATCATGTCTCCCCTTAGCCTCCTTTTTCCAAGCTAAACAATCCCAGTTGATGTAACCTTCCCTCATAGGGGAGATGCTCCAATTGGAGTTAATCATAAATACTAAGGCTGCAACCCTATACCCACTTACCTGGAAGTAAGGCCCTTTTGAACTTGATTGGGCTAACTGCTGAGTAGACGTGAATAGGATGGCATTTTAAGGCGGACCTGGGAGTAAGTCTCCTCGAACTCACTGGAAGTCTGAGTCGACATGCATAAGATTTTGCGGCATGTCTAACTGTTTAAGTGGATCACAACTATGTCCGATTCCATGGCTTTGAACCACAGAATTGTATTGTCATTCCGAAATAAGTCCCGCTGGATTTATACCTGACATGTAAAGTATCTCATTGATTTAAATAAATAAAATGCATTGCAATGATTTGTATGCCGCCTGTCAGGATATAAATCCTACCAAGGTGGTTTACAAGTAATGAGAAAAATAATTAAACCGCAATAAACAATATTCACTTAAAAAATAATAATCTGGACCCTTACCACAAAGCAGCTGGTGAAAGTTCGTCCTGGGGACAGGGAGAGTGGAACTGGAACTGGAGTAGATATTTGGTGTTATTTGCAGCCACGTTCCTCTTTGTCTTGAAATCCTTCCCACAGAGCTATTGATGGTAGATGGCTTAACAGTACGGTGACCATATGGAAAAGAGGACAGGGCTTCTGTATCTTTAACAGTTGGATAGAAAGGGGGATTTCAGCAGGTGTCCTTCGTATGCATTCAGCACCTTGTGAATTTCCCTCTTCTTCACAACAATTAAACCTTCAGAAGCCCTGACCTCTTTTATATCTGGTCACTCTAGCTATGCTTCTGTATACTCCATCCTATGAACACATACATCTAGGGAAGGAATGGTGGGGCTGATGCAGTAGGATCTGTTGATTAGCACAGTGGTTAGGGTGACCATATGGAAAAGAGGACAGGGCTCCTTTATATTTAAAAGATGTATAGAAAAGGGGATTTCAGCTAGTATCATTTATATGCATGCAGCACCTGGTGAAATTCCCTCTTCATCACAACCGTTAAAGCTGCAGGAGCCCTGCCCTCTTGACCAGATACAAAAGAGGGCAGGCAGCTTTAACGGTTGTGATGAAGAGGGAATTTTACTGGGTGCTGCATGCATACAAATGACACCTGCTGAAATTCCCTTTTCTATACAACTGTTAAAGATACAGGAGTCCTGTCCTCCTTTCCATATGGTCACCCTAAACAAGAGTGGAGGGGAAAGTCCTATTGCATCAGCCCCAGAGGTATTCTTTGCCTACCTTTCTCCACCTCCTATCATGTGGGGTTTGCATTTCCCCTGCCTCTTGGATTAAATCAGGAGAGATACCAGCATATGAACCCCAAGCTCGCCACCGTATCCACAGAGCCTTTAAAGCAGGGCTGGGGAATGTGTGGCCCTCCAGATGTTGTTGGTTTGCCAACGATGAGGGATGATGGGACTTGCAGTCCAGCAACATCTGGAATGACCAGTTGGCCCTGATATTGAACTGTAACCAGATTGGGCTTGTCAACTAGACCCAAGTTGTAGGAACAGTGAACAACACAGTTGTGATTGTCTATGCCAGGTGTGTTGGATTTTTAGGGTTCCTGAGGGCCACGCCCCCTTTCCCTAGCCCTGCCCACTTTTCCCCAAACAACGACAATTTGATGGTTTCCCAGCTTTTGTGATATTTTTCCCACTCTAAAATGCCTCTTCTAAGGCCTAGTTACTGGCAGCAATAGCTTTAATCTAAAGGTAGCTTGACTTGCACAGAGTATCTGCACACTAGGACTTTATTATTCAGTATCATTCTTTTCTGGCTTTTCCACAGAAAAGCTGGTCGCAAGGCAGACCGGGAGTCCATTGGACTCCCCCGTCCCAGCCGCTCCCCCTACTCCCCCCCAGCCGCTGCCCCGTTGACCCCTGCTCGCCTGCCCACCAATCCACGGGACTTACCTGTGGCCTCTGCATGCACCCGTGAGCCGCCCAGCCTCCTAACTGAGACTCCCCTCCCAGCCACTCCCCCCCACTCCCAGCTGTGTTTATATATCCTATTGCTTAGCAACACAAAGTTCTTTTGTGTTTGGGGGGGTTGGAGGGTATTTTGTCCCCCCCCCCCACTAGAATGCAGTCCTGAGAGCTATTCTGAAATTAAAAGATGTCCAACATCCCTGGTCTTTGCAAACATCAGCCTGTCAAAACCATCCCAGGCACCACTTTGAGTTGCCATATTGCTTCGCTCATCTTGCCTTTAAAAGTCACTTTCAAGTGGACGCTGTAGACATCAATTGTGTGAAAACTCTTGCTGATTTTGAGCCTCCTTTACAAGGGCAACTGTTGGGGAGGTGGAGAAAAATAACAAGGCTCTAAGAATTCTAAAAGAGGCAAAATAGCCGAAGTTAATGGAACTAGATACAGGTATGCATGTTTGACCTCCGAAGTAATGAGTGAATACTAAACCTGGTTAGACTTGTAATCTGTTGCGACTCTGACTGCATAATGAATTAGCACTGCAAAGTGTTTGCTTTTATACGAATCAATCTCCTCTATCGAGCCGGAGAGGAGTTAATATTCCAAACAGTTAAAGAAATAAAAATGGGGGGTGGGGTGCAGCCACAGCCTCATAAGACATCTTTAACGAGGTGAAGAATGTAGGGTGTCGTTGTTGTTTTTAAAAATGAGACTTTTCTAAGGAGAGAACCAAGCAGTTTTCCTTTCCATATATTAAAACTCCGTGTGTCCTGTATCAAAGTTTCAAGGTGCTTCCTGATATAAGTACAAGCATTTCTTGAGACCTTGGACAAACCACACATTGTGTCTGGATCCCCAAGAACCAGGGACCCACGAGTGTCATAGACCCCCGGACACCTCTTGCAACACTTCCCGCCGGCCCCTCCCTACTTGTTTGTTTGTCTGGGCCTGTTCAGACAACACACTAAGCCATGGTTTGGCCGCTTGCCTTTTGCAGCAAATGGTTAGTGAGCACCTTTAAACTGTGGTTATGAAGCCATCACGGTTAGGAATGGTTCACGCAACATACTAAGTCATGGTTAAAATGGCATAATAGGCCACCATGGCTTAGTGTGTTGTCTGAAGAGGGTCTCTGTTTCAGCCTTGGACAGCTGGAAAGTGGAGTGCTGGCCTCCAGCCAACCTGCTCTTTTCCTGCTGTTCCCCCAGAATGCACCCAGGCCCCATGTTGGCCCAGAGACAGTCTTAGCAAAGCAAAAGATGGCAGCTGCAAGGTGGCACTTTGCATTTCAATGGCCCAACCACCCACTAAAACTGTCTTTTAAAAGGGGTGGGTGGGACTCTGCCTTTGCCTGATAAGTTTGGGGTACTGGGGAGGGCAGAGGGGAAATACCCAGGTGGCAGGGGCAGCGCTAGAGGCAGGGGCAAGAGTCTCCCCAAACAAAGAGCTTGCCACCCCATTTGCCCACCTCACCCCCATTGCCGGACTCCGGTCATTACTTCAAGGAACGGACCTTCTCACCTATACAAGTGCATTCGGATATTCTCACTCTATAGTATATTCTCACTCTACAGTTGAGATTCAGCTCCTGAGCCAACAAAGGCCACGCGTTTTGCAGCTGATGACACACTTTTCAAGATGCCAACAGACCAGTGGCTCTCCACCGAGGGGAAGGGGAAACATCTGACACACAGGAGAGAGAATTGCCTTAATGTATTATTTATATACAAGGTGCCTAATAGAAGAAGAAGAAGAAGAAGAAGAAGAAGAAGAAGAAGAAGAAGAAGAAGAAGAAGAAGAAGAAGAAGAAGAAGAAGAAGGAATTCTATGCACAAATTATTATTCTTTTTCAAAATTAAAATTAATTTCTCTTCCTCTGGTGTAGGCCTAAAGTAACCGTTTTCCTGTTTATTTCAGAAAATAATATGTTTCGGATGGAAGTTTTAATGGGAAATATACCATTATTTTTCTTTCGGAGTTCTTAACCTTTAGGACACATCTCACCCACCCAGAAATATACTTTGCCGCTTCTGTGCCCACCCACCCACCCTGAATTTTTTTCTGGTGCTGCTACTGCTGGCCAGCCAGCCGGCCAGGGACAAGCAATTGGGGTTGTTTCTCTGTGGGGTGTATGGTTCCTGTTCATTTTGGGGGCTTAGTAGTGGTGGTGGTGGTGGTGGTGTGTGTGTGAGAGAGTGTGTGTGTGTTGCCAGTGTTTTTGGAGGGTAGGTAGGGATTCACTGAGCCTCATCAGTTGTGGTTTTCGTTGTGCTTTGCAGGGTCTCTGCCTTCTACTCTGATTCTTGGGCACAACACTTGCCCTATGTAACTAAGCTCCGCCCCCCTCCAAGGCAGCCATCTTTTACTGACTTCACTCTCATTATAGCCATGTGGTGCCCATGAGACGTCTTCAGATTTTCCCAGGCCCCAAAAGATTGGGGATCTCTGCCATTACATTGTTCACCCATTTTGAGAAGCTGGACAGTGTGTGTGTGTGTGTGTGTGTGTGTGTGTGTGTGTGTGTGTGTAAAGCATGCTATTTGCCCCAATGACGCTTCAGTGGGAAAAGGTGGTCAGGGGGTGGCCATTTTGGCAAGAAACCAGGGTGGGGTCCTGATCAATGGAGGCTGATGGCTCCGATGTCAGTGGGGTGGTAAATCCACTTTGGGTTTCAGTCACAACTCTAAAGGAACTATCCAAGGTGCTGAAGTTTCCAGCATTCCTTTTTATTGATTGATTTATGTTTCTTTTTATTGTGAATTTAACAAAACAGAACAAAAAATAAATAATGGAAAAGAAAGAGAGAGAAAAGAACAAACATTACATTGCATTCCTGACCATTGTCCATGCTGTCTGGGGCTAATGGGAGTAGAAGTAAAAAACACCTGGAGGCACCAGGTTGGGGAAAAGACAGGTAATAGGTACAATATCTTCTTCTTCTTCTTCTTCTTCTTCTTCTTCTTCTTCTTCTTCTTCTTCTTCTTCTTCTTCTTCCATTTATATCCCACCTTTTTCCAGTGAGATTCATGTCCTCCTCCGGGTGCCTGCTCCGACAGAGGCTCAGAAGATGGCTAAAAGGGAGAGGGCCTTCTCCATGGTGGCCCCCCATTATGGAATGATCTCCCCAATGACGCCCACCAGGCACCAACATTGCTATCTTTTCAGCACCAGGTCAAGACTTTTCTCTTTTCCCAGGTAATTAGCAGCATGTGATGAGGTTCACAGATACCAGATCTATTTTTAGGTTTGGCTGACATCTTAAAGTGTTTATAGTTGTTTTTAAATGTATGCTTTTGAGCATGTTGCATGTTTTTATGGTTTTAAATTTTATATATTGTTCTTAATTTTTTTAATCTTATGTAAACTGCCCAGAGAGCTTTGGCTATGCGGCTGTATAGAAATGTAATAAATAATAATAAATAAATAATGTCTGAGTGGGGACTAGAATCCTGATCTCCTGGGTCCAACACTCTAACCACTACACCACCCTGTTACAAACTGCTTTGCTCCTCCCTTCCTGCATTGGCTTCCTTACATAAGCAAAGGGGTTGGGGGGAACCTACCAGTACTGGGAAGAAGTGAAATGATTTAAAGAGAATCATCGGTGAATCACGGAGTAACACTGATGCAAAGGGCCTACTAGTTGACACTAGGCCCTTCTTCATGGCTCCCTGTAGTGCCATAATGTCAAGTTATGGATCAGGCTGTATGTTTAGCATGCAGAAAAGAAGATTAAAGGAGGGCTGTGATAATAGCTTTCAGATACTTAAATGTTTGCCATAAAGGCGGTGAGAAATAACTGCTCTTCAGTGCCACCGAGGAACAGGACAAAGCAGCAGGAGCTGCCATCCAAAACTCTGTATACAAGCAAAGCAGTCTTTGTTAGTGATGGGTTGATGGAGCTCCATCCGTGCAGAGGGTCCCTGCCTTTCCATGCCATTGGGAGAGCCTCGGATGCACACAAGTACATTGCAGGGCGAAGGCAGCTCAGTTTTCAGTGGCAGGACCAGACATTTATGCTACCTATTTTGGGTGATTGTGCCTGGTGTCTTCTTCTGCCAAAGTCCTGCCATGACCCGCTTGGAACCAGAACCAGATGCGATCTTCTGATGCAGGGATGAGGAAGGAATGGCCCTCTTGATGTTGTTAGACTGCAACTTGCATCATCCCTCAGTGTTGGCAATGCTGGCTTAGGCTGCCAGGAATTGCCGTCCCACAGCATCAAGAGGGCCACACATTCCCCTGTTCTAGTGGGAGGAGGACCTCATCACGGATCCCAGCACATATGGAGACCAAGGGGAGTCAGCAGACAATGGCCATGAGCCATCCAGAGCCCATCACTTTGGGGCCTTTGAAGGAGTCTGCATCTGGTTGCTTAACTGTGGGGACCCAGGATACTGAAGTAGCCGGGTTTCCTTATGTTCTTTTGTGGTGGTGGTGGTGATGAATGATAATTGCTATCAATGTTCATGGAGCTTTGCAAAGAATAGATGGAACTTACAATCTAAATAGATGCTGGGAGACAAGAGAAAATTGAGCCATGAGTAAATAAGACACTGTGTTTCAATTATATGTGTTTGGGCTAAGTTTCAGTAGGGTATTTGAAACTGCGGGATTAAGTTCCTTGAAGACTTCCTGGGAAAGATGAGTTTTGAGGAGAGATTTGAAGGAACTATGGGAGGTGGTTAGATGGAGGTGTGCTGAGAAGCAGTTGCAGGCCTGTGGGGCAGCAAGTGACAAGGATGGAACGGTCTCAGGGAGGAGGAGTCCTTTGGATGGCAGTGTGGTGATGGTGCTCTTCTAGAAGTGAAATTGTTCTTAGAAAATGTACTGCTGAGTGTACTTATGGGATGTACATTCTCTCTGTGATCCCAATAATCATGAAAAAATTTGGCAGTCAAAAAATAACCACACGAACCACCTTAAGCCTATAATACTTGCAGAACGTAATTGGAATTTCCATATGTGAAACAGGGTTCACAGAGGTAGAATTACAGTAAATTCCATCCAATCAATAAATTTTATTATCTTCTTTGAGGCCATCAATTCGCAGACATAAAATTCTTAATGTTCATTCATTATCTGCATTTATTACCCTTAAGAAACCATTTTAACCCCAATATTTAGAACAGGGCTATCTATTCAGACGCTCAAGGCACAATTAATGTTATTCCTCCAAGAGTTCATTATTTTCTTTTGGATATGAATAAATCAAAGGAATCAATATTTTAAATGAAGAGTGTTTCTGAATAGGAAAAGGGTTTAATTTAAATCTTTCCATATCTGAGAGAAACTCTTTAATCTGTGCTAATTTATGCTTTTTATTTAATTACTTTTAAAATATTGTCCTGCTCTGTCTTTAAGGCCTTGCAAGTTTTAAAGTGGTTGCCTGTCTAAAAGGGCCGCTCCACTGTATGAACTTGACACAGATCAACACTTACCATGTGGTAATTTCTGCTAAAGTTGAAGCAAATATTTGTAAATATTCTAAAGTGCCCATTTTTTCATCAAAAGATTTCAAATTTGCATTTTGATGATGAAATGTTACCTCCAAATGTATTATTTATTTATTGCATTGAGTGTTGTACCTGCCCCCCTTCCCGCCAGTCCTACTCAGAAGTAAGTCCCATTGGCTTCAATGAGATTGCCTTCCAAGAAACTTTGTATAGCAGAAGTGAGGAACTTGTGGCCTTCCAGATGTTGAACTACAACTCCCATCAGGGATGATCAGGGGTTTCAGTCCAACAGCTTGTGGAGGGCCACAGAGCATATAGGAAGGAAGTCTTGGATTTGTAGACCTCTTGATCTGCTTTTAGCAGACATAATTATGAATGCTATGAGCCTTCCGCTCTGCATTTAAGCTAGACAGGCATTTTCACCCATCTAACAGATGCTTTGGAGAAGAGGAGGGAAGGAGGCTGGCCGGCCACATGATTTCTCCTATTGCTGCCACCGTGGTCTCCACCTCTCCCCACCCTCCTTTTCTCCATCTCCACCCTCTGTTTTGTGAGCCCAGAGAATTAGCCAGCTTGGTTCTTTCCAGGCTGGCTACGTGTAGGGAGGGAGCAGGGAGCACAGTTTCCTGGCTCCAAGCCCCGAGCCTAAGGGACATGGGATTGCTCCTTGAATCTATAAAATAAAATGCTGTTAGATACTATATGCCACTGTATGTCCACTAGCAAACAAAGTCAGAGACCAAACACCATTGCATACCAACCATGAAATGCTGTCAAGTGCAAAATACTGTTTCAGGTCAATTTTTAAAAATGCTGTTAAATATTAATACATTACTGGGTTGGAATTATAGATCTCAAACATACAGAGGATATCCAGCAAATAATCAAGTATTCGGAGAATGTCTAGAGAACACTGTGGAGAATCTTGAGAAGCAGTTTTGGGAGCAAACATGTTTCATCTCTAATTTTAGCATGTGGTGTTGACATATTTAGGGTGGATTCCTGCATTGAGCAGGGGGTTGGACTCGATGGCCTTGTAGGCCCCTTCCAACTCTGCTGTTCTATGATTCTATGATATATGCGTTCAGTTCGGCTCATGGCAGCAGGGCTGGAACAGACTGAAAGGATTATAGGAATAGGCCCAATTCTTCTAGTTCTTCCCACAAATACTGCTTACTCCTCAGCAGTATCCATAATAATAATAAAAGAGGATGTATGTGTGTGTGTATCTGTCTGTCTGTCCTTAGTGTTAATACTGTGAAACCTAGACATTTGACACTTGACATGCATACTAAGGGCCTCTAGCGGTGTGCACTTTGGGGTCATTTTGGTTTTTAAAATACATTGATTAACTTTAATCAATTTAAATATGGTTGAAACCTGTAATGGCACCTTCAGCCACTAGGGGAAGACTTCCCTAACCAGCACATAGTGTTGCGGTCCATAGAGTTTGAAGCCAGAGATTCGTAGGCTGAAGGACAGAGTTTATTCGCCTGCCCTACTGCTCTGCTGTGTGGCCGCCATATTTCAGGGGAATGGAGTAGACAGACCCCTCCATCACGGGGCTACAGGGATGCACTATTGCAGAGGCTGCGCTTAAGGGTGTCAGTGGGCATGGCTTCACCCAGACAGGGCAGGCACAACTTTGATAACTGTAAGTTTTCTTGAAGAATTTGCTTTATCTAACTAGGACTATCCCAAACTATGCAAAGCTGAGACTATTCACTAGCTTCATGTAAAAGAATAGAGTCATTGCTGTAGTCTGTCCTACACCAAGAATGAGCCAACTGTCCTTCCTCAATCCTTGATAAAAGAGCTTTCCCAATGTCCCCATTTGGATATTTATTCATGTATGTATTAATTTTACAGGGCTGTGCCACTTTAGGTTGATGAGGGGGCTCCCATGACTGAATACTACTTTATTATAAACAAACAAAATGTTCCCTGCATATGGACAACTAGGATGTCCAGGAGAAGAGTCCTAGTCCCCCCCCCCCAGAAGTCTTGCCCTTGAAATGCTAGATCTTCCACATGCAAGGAAATGTTTTCAATGGAGGATCATTCCATCATGAGATTCAACTCCCCCTGAAGTCTGAAGTGGCACAGCCCAGCAATAGGTTCACCCAGTGGAGGCTGGTGGCTCTGATTTTTGTGGGGAAGTGGATCCATTCTGGGTTTCAGCCAAAGCTCTAAAGGACCTACCCAAGGTGCTGAATCCTAGCCTCAAAAGAGGTTCAGCACCTTGGATAGCTGCTTTAGAGTTGGTTCTAACTGAAACCCAGAATGGATTCTCAGCCCTGCTGAAATCAGAGCCACCAGCCTCCACTGGGTTCATCACCTTATCTGTGAGAATTAAGTCTGAATCTTGCAGAGTTGGAATAACAGCATCCCAGGGAAAGTGCTGGTCAAGGGCACCAAGCAAGGAAAGCCTCTATCTAGTTAAGGGGCAGTGAGATAACAGGAGAGGAGTTATGGACGGGTCGCTCTCGCCTATTGATCTCCGAAGCCAGAAGAGAGTTCTGTGCCACATATATGCGCTGCAGGAGTTTTCACACTTGGCTGTACCTGATGAAGGGATGACACACACTTAAGACCTTAATTTATCACCTCATGCTACTGTAAGATTTTAATCACAGTATGGTGAAATGGACCCAGTGAGCTGAGTTCAGAGGAAATGACTGCAGTTTAATGGAGAAAGAGATTCCGTGAGGCCAAGACATATCTTTCCCAGGGAAAATAAGAACAAGGATCGAGTGTACAATGTTCGTGGTACCATGGGCAGAGGGTCGGGTAGAGGCAGAGGAAACACAGGTACAGCTCTCGGTACTATCACTAAGCTCGCTAGATGGACTTGGGTACCTCTTGGCTAACCTACGTCAAAGGGTCATTTTTTCTCTCTAGAGCATTTTTGCTCTGACCTTTAACCAAACATTCTCCCAGAGCAGCCTATGGAGATCAGTAACAAGACTGTCCCTTGCCCTCGGGTTTACAATCTAAAAGACACTGCACAAAAAGAAAAGGTTTTGGGATTGAGGAGTAAGAAAGGAAATTCAGACACAAGTTCTTAGTTACACAGTTCCAATAACTTTTTCTAATCTTTTTTATTATTATTATAAATTTCAACAAAAAACCAAAACAAAAATTACAAGTGTTGCTATATGCTTTAAAAGCCTCAGTTTCAAATATTACAATAGTCTTAAAAATAAGAAAGGAAAAAAGAGTAGATTACACGTGAACAGACCGAAGCAGACCAAATATCCAAACATAAGTTCATTCGTGAACAGTACATACCACTCTTTCAAAGGTGTTGTTCGGTCTTCAATCCATTGCATTATAGGCGGTAAGCTTTTATCGTTCCAGTATTGTAGCATCTGTCTTTTAGAAGTCAAGAGGGCCTGAAAAATCCATTCACGCTGACCATGTGTTACATTCAAAGAAGCAGGGAAATAATTTAAGAGAACATGTACATCAGTAAATATTAAAGAACGTTCCAATACAAAGTTTATCCATATAAGAGTTTCTTCCCTAAAGGAGACAACTACTGGGCATTTCCAAAACTTATCAATAATAGAAGTATTAACTGTATTACACCTCCAAAAATTGGCCAAATTAGACAAACCTTTATTAGAGACATTGTCCCATCCAACAGACCTAAAATAAAAGTTCTTGCTGAATTATAGCAACTGGCCGGATCTACACTATTGCTTTAAAGCGCTTTATAACAGTTTTATAGTGCTTTAAAGCAGTTAAAGTGCTTTATAACTGTTATAAAGTGCTTTAAAGCAGTAGTGTAGATCCTGCCTAGCTGGTGGAGTGGCCCTGCTTCTCTTCTTTCCTTCACCTCAGGCACAGCCTAAACATTCATTAGTGCTCTCCTGTAAGTACTTGCAGCCACAATTCAGATCAGGATTGGGGTGCTCTGAAAGGAGGATGTAAGCTTTCCCCACCCATTTTTGTATGAAAGTCCACCTCTTCAGCTGTTGTTGTTTTTCTTTTTTATGCCCCCCAGGGAGTGGAATTTCATGGGGGGAAATAGGTAGTGTAGAAGCTTAAATCATCATCCTCTCCCAGAGCACCATAGTCCAAATTTAAATCAGGCCTTGCAGGAGAGTCCTTACAGGAGAGTAGAAAAAGCTAACTTGCATAGTTCCTCTATGTAGGCTTTAATGGCCATTTTGTTTGGCCCTAAGCCTGATGGAATGCAGTAAGTATCAGAGGCAGAAAGCCTATAGACACCAGTTGCTGGAGTACATGGGTGGGAGGGTGCTGTTGCACCTATGTCCTGCTTGTGGGTTGGCCATTGTGTGAACAGCGTGCTGGACTAGTTGGACCTTTGTTCTCATTTAGCACGGCTTGGGACCACAATACCTGATGGAACGCCTCTCCCGACATGAATACACCCGGTCACTACGTTCAACATCTAAGGTCCTCCTCCGAGAGAGGCTCGGAGTGTGGCAACGAGGGATAGGGCCTTTTCAGTGGTGGCCCCCAGACTGTGGAATGATCTCCCTGATGAGGCTCGCCTGGCACCTACGCTGCTATCTTTCCGGCGCCAGGTTAAGACTTTCCTCTTTGCCCGGGCATATGGCGGCACATCCTAATTACCCACATTAGAGAGCCCTGGCTATGGGAGTGGTATATAAGTGTAATAAATAAATAAATAAATAAATAAATGATAGTGGAAGGAGGACCCTAATGGAGCTGGTTGCTTAGATGAGTCTATGGTGACCCTGTTTCCTTGTCTCCCTCATTTCAGTCTGATGGAATAGCTGTTGCTCGATGATAACTGAGGGAGAGGAAACGGCTGATAGAGTCAGCTTCTCAAGAGAGCTGATGGAGTGACCTGCTTCCTTTCTCTCCCTCACTGCAGCCTGATAGAACGGCCATTGCTGAATAAAAATGTAAGGATAAAAATGCCAGAATAAGAATATTTGGCATTCACACACATACACCAACTTTTGGTATCAGGTGGGAAAGAAATTCAGCAAGTTATAGTTTCAGGTCAAAAGCTGAAGTTTAAACAGCCTAAAATATTGGGGTGAAGTGAGAACATCTTACTTTTGGGGATGGGCAAATGAGCCAGGTTCAAGATCTTTGAACATTGTCTCACTGCTTGTCTCGGGCCTGATTCCTGTTCACACTTGCGTTTGCTGCTTGTGGTGCATGAACAAGAAACCTACACAAATCAAGCAACGATTAGATGGGAGATTTGCTCACATTTCCCCAAATTTGTGCAAATTTCCTAATTTGCACAACTTCCATAGGCTAAAGTGGAACTGATTCAGTCTACAGAAGAAATTTGTGCAAATTAGGAAACTTGCGCAAATCAAACTGGAAAACAGGAATGAGACAGACACGAGCATGAGTTCAATAATTTCGGAATACTTTCAGTGCACATGTGCTCACACTTGCCCTTGGAACTTCGAAGAGAAAGTGCTCGCACGTTTTGCGAACAAAACTGAAATTCTCATACATCCCTATTCACTTTGTGAGTTGGGAAATTCACAGTATGTTTGACACATGAAGAGCAGCTGGTTAGCAGCATAGTTGAAACTGGTTTGTGTCCTGTTCTGGATATAAACCAGTGTACAAGCTGAGGTTCTGCCTTTGAAAATTCCTGCTAAATCTAAGCTGAAGAGTGATGCTGAGATATTCTGCAGGCCTGCTTCCTTAGGGAGGTGCACAACTCAGCTCAGACTGTTCTTTGTCCATCTAGCCCTGTGGTGTTTACTCTGACTGGCCCTAGCTTCTCCAGTTCTTAGGCCAAAAAAACTCGTTCTGGCCTGAATTAATGGTTTTATATTAATTCTGGGATTAAATGGAAATGTCTGGGATTAAATGTCTGGGATTAAATCTGCATTCTACCACTGGTCCATCCTCAAATCAAAGCCTATGTTTAGGCTGACCCTTCAGACTGCAGGTGGAGAGACTCAATGACTGAATTCTCCCCTCCAGAAGCAAAGTAAATACATCCCTGCACACAGAAATCTAGAATGTCAGGGGTAAGATTTCTAGCCTAATTTTCTCCCTAACATGCTAGTTTTCTATCTGCAGAGAACTGATGTGAACATGAGAGGAATTCAAACATGTCACTACCTGCAGTTGAAAAAATGTGATTAGATCACCCATTTAAAAACAACAACAACAACAACAACAACAACAACAACAACCACACAGCTGGGGAGAAGACATCCCTTTGCATTCTAATCCCCTCCTCCAATACCTGCTTGCCTCGCCCCAAAGGACAAAACATATTGATTCCAATATGATATGTGTCCCCCTGTGATGCAAATAACAGGTGGGGGCAATTTAGATCAGGAAAATGGTTTAGGAGGAAGAGTAAATTCCGTTCATCCAGCCTCACATTCCCAACCTAGTTTGCCCCATCTTGGCTGGTTTTAGGCCTTAAAAAATCCAGGTGCTTTGATTAGAGATTCCCTGGCATCTTCTCTAGTTTGGCCCTGAGCTCTTGCCCCATCTTACCTGGAGCTCTAAGTGGGGTCTCTCCCCCAGTTCCAAAGAAGCTGCCCCTTGAAATCCAGCGTGCCTGTTGCCCACTACCTGATGAACTGTGCTGGATTGTTCCCACTGCAACTGAGCTTGATTCAAGTTCTGTTAGCTCAACTTGCTTTTAGCCCAGCTGATGGAAGATGAAAGGGTCTGTGTACGTGTGTGTTTTGTTTACTAAACTTTGGAATGAAGCATCATGTTAATTTGCACCTTTATGTAGAAAGAAAATGGAAATTCCACCATTTGTAATCTTGATGAGCGTGTTTTAATTTCCAATCTAGACTCCATGATTAACACTTCTAATGAAGTTTCCCATATAAATCATATCCTAATAAACTGACTGAGTGATAGCTCAGAAAGGAAAATTGCAAAGTACAAAATAATTACAAGCCCAAGTCATTAACAAAATTCAATGAAGCACAATATGATGATATTCTCAACAACATTTGTCACACAAATTGCATCCTAAAGAATGTTGTATGGAATCACTAAACATTTTAGAGTTTTGTAATAGCTGGTCTCCCATTAATCAATTTAATACACCTCCAGGCAGTCAAGTGTTCATTCAGTTGCTGCTCAAAAACTGTTCATGGTTATTTTGAATAGGGGCTAAACAAATTGGTAGGGTAAAAAAGAGGGAAATTAACAATGGCAAAAGTAGACAGGAATATACAGGTACTGTGTGGTGGGGCAAACTGTTATGAAGTTCTAGTTGATCTGGTTGATCATTGTTAGTCCTCAACAAAGTAGGTGGCACAGCACCTATTGCACCTAAACAGTGACGCTAACAACTGCTCTCTACTAGTCCATCACACCGGGGGTTAACACGCTTCCTACCTCGCTTCTCTGCCCATGTTTTTGTTCCTCAGTTACTTCCTCTTTTCAAAAGAGGAAGTACACAACGAGCACGAGACCCATTGAGTCTACTGTTCTAATGGCTGCCATTTTCTTGCACACAGCAGGAGAGAGCAGCAATTCCGAGTTTAAAACAACATCAGACTTAATGAGGGTTTTTTTTGTCGCGCAAGGAAGGCCAGAAGGGGTGGAAGGCGTGCAGGAGGCAGACGACGTCATGTGAGGGACCTGAGCAAACTCTGTGAGCGTCCACCAAGTGTGCAATATAACGGATGGAGCTTTCAGTCCCTCCCTCCTAAAGTTTTTTTTCCCCTTCTTGTCTTATGTGCTGCTATATTAGCAGGAAGTGATATTTATAAATGCCCTTAAAGACCAGAGTAAGAGTGAGAGAAATATGGATCATTTTATTCATATGCAGATCCTGTTTTGAAAGTGTGTGATTGAGCTACACACCAGCCTTTGCTCTTCCATGAACTGCTTTGCATATTAACACCAATGCAGACATAAGGAATTGTAATTATCAAAAGGCAGGGATAACAGTGCTTTGCAATGTGAGGAAATTCTGTTACTAAGGCAACTGTAACTGACTTTGAACAATTGTATCTATATTTAAATTAAATACAATGATATGTGATCAATTGGCATAAGTACAAATATTTAGGATATTTTTCAAAAGTGTATTGAAAGAATAAACTGATATTGTTTCATTACCCTTCCCACAAAGGTAGGACACTGAGGGTTTGCTTTCTTCAGGGAAGAGACAGCTTGGAAATTTTTGGTTGCGTTTGTGAAAATCTGTTCATGGACACATTCATTTTTAGACTGCAGAGAAACAGCTGGGAACTGATAGTTACAAAAGGCAAGATTAGCATCCAGCAGAATCAGGACAAATTCTAGATAGGTTTTGTGGCTCCTTTCTTCCGTATTCAGTAAGGTTTGCTGAAACTCCTCCTTCCCAAGGGCCAAAATACAATTTGGAGAAACTCTCAGGGCCACGCTCCAGAGGTGGGCAAGGCCAAAGACGAAAATCAGGTGGTCCAAAATACCCATAACATTTGGCTCAAAGTAACTGGGGCGTAATCTACACCAAGCAGGAAATTGTACTATGAAAGTGGTATGAAAGTGGTATAGAAAAGGCAGGAGCCAAACCAAGCTGGATATGGTATGTGTCAATGGCCCCCAGCAGTTGTCAGTGCACTTCAATACCGCTATAAAACAGTAGTGTGGCTCCTGCTTTTCATATACCGCTTTCATAACGCTTTTATAGTGTAATATCCTGCTTGGCATTTCAACTGTTTAGAAAGGTGAAGAAAACTCACAAAAGCCAGGAAGCTACTGAACAACCAGTGGTCAGGGAAAACAGGTGTGTGTAGTCGGGGAAAGGACAGATTTGGGTCCAGGCCTGAGGTTCTACCCTCCCTGATATAGATACTTCATATTGTAGGAGAAATAATTTGTGGATAATAAATGTAATTAAAAAAGCCTTTTGTTATCTTGACAGGCTCCAACTTCCTCTCTATATCTGGGTCCATGGAGATGTGGTGTGGAAAAGAGGGAAAGAAGCCCCACAAATGCACTTCAAAAATTAGAGACAAGCTCTGGTGCTGATGAAAATTCTTATCTTTAACGATTCCTTCAATAGGCTCAATGTTTCGGATAAAAATTCCTTCCTCGGGAGCGACAAGAACAAAATAAATACAGCTTAAACATAAACGAAAGACAACACCCATGCCAGAAGAATTGTGCATACTTTTAGAAAAACAATTGATACATTAAACATTACGATCAATAAGAAAAACATTGAACATAATTTTTTTAAAAGAACAAATTGGTAACACGGGACACTGTGACCCATAAAGACATATATCCCCAATACATTAATGAATGGACTGATTAAACTCTTTCTGGATTAAAAAAAAAAACATGGACATGTTATGTGATGTGATTGGCTTTGTGCTCTTTTAATTCCACTGCTTCATAATAATTCATATTTGCGTGACATCTCATTTTTATTTGTACAGTTCTATAGAAATTTCCCAACTTGTTCTCTGTGGTTTTGCTCTGTCTGGCACATGAACTTTATTAAGCAAGAATGTTTCTCATAATGTTTTCTTTCTCCCCAGGTCAAGCTTCCTGCCAAAAGCAAACTTGGGTTCCGACAACCCTTTTAGCTATGCCTCTTAGATATGCCTGCTATGACAATTGCCTTAAAATTGCCTGCAATATGGCAAGCTAGGCAAATTGATTTAGGGGTAATTTACAAATTAAGAATTGCCTCTCTGGGTCACACAAAGGACCCAGTTAGTCCACTCTTCTTTTTTCCCCAACAGTGGCTATCTGAAAATAGCCAGCTGCTTTCCCTCAGCATCTGGTAGTCAGGTACCCAGCCCCTGAATATGGAGGCTCCATTAGGTATCTTGGCTAGCAGGACCCATGCATCAATTATGAGACCCGATACAAACTCTTAACATGAGCCCCACCCATCCATCCACCCATACTCATACCATGATCCCATCCCCTACATACAAACTCATGAGTCAGGAAAGAAAAGTTTCTATTTCCTCCTGAAAAGATATTTTCTACATTTCTGAAATCACACCATGGCCCATGTTGGGGCTTTTCTATCATGGCCCAAACATGACAGTGTGGGAGGGGAGATGTGTGCATGCGCTCCCATGCATGTTTGTGTAGTGGCCATTTATATTTTGGGTCTGTAAATCCTGCCGTTGTGCTACTGGCTTCCACTGTTCCTGGGAACTAACTTCGCTACCACTCTAGAAATTGATACAGTCCAGGGCACCAGATTTGAGTGGAATCCCATCAGTCTTATTATATACCTGCAATTTAGGATTATACTTATTATTATTATTATTATTATTATTATTATTATTATTATTATTTATATAGCACCATCAATGTACATGGTGCTGTACAGAGTAAAACAGTAAATAGCAAGACCCTGCCGAAAAGGCTTACATTCTAATAAAATCATAATAAAACAATAAGGAGGGGAAGAGAATGCAAACAGGCACAGGGTAGGGTAAACAGGCACTGGGTAGGGTAAAACTAACAGTATAAAGTCAGAACAAAATCAAGTTTTAAAAGCTTTAGGAAAAAGAAAAGTTTTTAGCTGAGCTTTAAAAGCTGTGGTTGAACTTCATGAAGTAAATCCATACTTCATGGATTTGACAACGTGGTCCACAAAAGCATATGCCGTAATAAATGTGTTAGTCTTTAAGGCGTCACAAAACCCTTTGTTGGTTTTGCTGCAACGGACTTTACAGGGTGGGCCTCCTGTTACCTAATTATTATGGTCCTTTGTCCTCCTGCATATACACAAGGAAGTTGGGACGGGCAGTTCTTGAGAGAGCACAAGCCCCTCTGTCTCTCAAAGGACAAGTCCTAGTTTTTATTGCACAAGCACTGTCGCTCGGTCGCTCTGTTCTAGGGAATGGCCTGCGCCAGCAACTCACTGTTCAAAATATTGCTGGTTCTGTTCTAACACTGCTTCTCATTAGCTCCAGCAAATATCGCAAGATCTGGACAGTAGGTACTTAGATACAGGGAAATAAGTTTCCATAACTACGTATCTACAAGCATGATCATAGCCTCATTTTCCCCCCCTCATGGTAGTGGGATTGCAGCTGTCCTGGATCCCTGGGCCATGTCTGCCTGTATGCTTTATTGTAGTCATTATTGCTCCAGATGGCACATGGACAATGACTCATCAGATATGCACGCCTTGACTACACACCATCGTTTGGACTGCAAACTTCCTAACATGAGTTGAGCAGTGGTAGTCAATTGGCAGTTGTCTTTGTGCCAAATGATGCAGCCGTTCATGCTGTGAGCGAGAGCTTCTAGCCACAAATAGGGCCATTTTAACTTTTGGTGGTCCCCGTACAAATGCATTGGGAGCGTGCATGGCTGAGACTGTGCTCACAACTAGTCAGCACTCCTCCAGAGATGTCACTTGTGAGAACAACTTGGAAATGCCATGTGCGGCTGTTGTGATTTGCATAATCATGGCTACACAAAACAGGGCTGCCTCAGCTATGTAAATCACATCCTAGGCAGGCAAAACATGGTGTCCTCTCAACAGTGCCACCATATGAGTGCTAGCTGGCTGCAAGGTGCCACACACTGAGCACTCCCAAGGCACACATACGGGGCTGCCATAAGTGAGAACCAGCCCACAGGACTGGCAATGTGAATTGTCACCATTATTATGGCTTTGTATTTACACTCATATATATATACACACACACATTCAGTTCTAAGTAGAACAGGGTCTGGATTGTGTAGATTGGCTCTTACTATGATGAAAAGCGTCCTCAACCAAATATTCTTACTCTTGAGAACCATCCAGCAAAACCTTCGTTAGGCTGAGAGTTATTATATAACCTCTAATTGTCTGAGTCCCATGGGGCTTAATCAGAATAAAACATGCAAAGATATGACTGAACAAACATGCCTTTAGTAAGAATTGAATTATACAAAAACATGCAACAATTTCCCAATACAAATAAAAGCAACAATTAGTCCCTCTGAGACCAAACAAAAATATGGAGTTCTTGCTGGCAACTTTGCAGTAGGCCAGTCCCAAAGTGTCTTTCATTTCATAATATGCTGGAAACTTCAGTAGTCCCTTCTGTAGATTCCTTAACTTTAGTCTACAGGACAATCCACAATTTGTAGCTTATACACTGCAATTGAAGATATCATACCTGCAATAATAATATAATGATAACAAATATCAAAGCTACAAAAAGGATTCCCCATCCCTTTGCAATTGTGCTGTACACAAGTATAAGTTCAGTTTACCTTATATAAGGTGATAAGAGCCCATAATCATAAATCAGTGCTCTGTCATTCAACTTGTTAATTACTCTTTTTGTTGTTCCTTCTCTTAGCCCTCTCAGGCCAGATCCACACCAAGCAGGACCTAACACTTTGAAAAAAAATGCTTGAAAACTGTGTATGGAGTGTGTCATGGGCTCCATCCATTGTCAATACTGTTATAAACCATTTTAAAGCAGGAGTGTAGATCCTGCCTCGGTGAAAACACCCAAAAGGAACTAAACTACGTAGTCTATATAGGTTACAATTACACAATGTCTGTTGCTGTTTTGTGTCATAGAATCATAGAATAGTAGAATTGGAAGGGACCTATAAGGCCATCGAGTCCAACCCCCTGCTCAATGCAGGAATCCACCCTAAAGCATCCCTGACAGGTGGTTGTCCAGCTGCCTCTTGAAGGTGTCTAGTGTGGGAAAGCCCACAACCTCCCTAGGTAACTGGTTCCATTATCATACTGCTGTAACAGTCAGAAAAAAATTCCTGATGTCCAGCCGGAAACTGGCTTCCTGTAACTTGAGCCCATTATTCTGTGTCCTGCAATCCGGGAGGATCGAGAAGAGATCCTCCTGCACAGCTATCCTATAGTGGCAAACTATCAGCAAGTGTTTATTTCAAACCTTATTTCAAATGTATGTGCCTGTGAGTTGATCTTATTCTAATTGCATTTCAGATAGCTTTCTTGAATTGTCTGGGAGCTGTGTCTGAACTGTCAAGGAGCCACATATGAACCACGTGTGAACTATCAGCGACCATTATGTCCCCCTTGTTCTGTTAACAATATCAAATAGGAGAATGTGCGGACTGCAAAGAAATCCCAATTTCTCCGGTTGTATATGAAAACCCTCCAGATGCTTTTGTACACAGAAGCCAGCATGTCATTAATGACTAATGCAAGAGCTGCGACCTGCTGATTTCTACGGTCAACCTTAAGCATTGGTCCATTTGTTATAAATGTAAAAACTCACTTAACAGGCTATTTCCAGAGTACAAAACACGCTGCAGCCTTGACACATTCGCTTCACTAATAGCCCCCTCCCCCAACCACCACCCCCAAAAGCTAAAAAGATTACATCTTGCCTGAACATGTGCAGAGGTAATGCTAAAAATGATTCACACAAGAGTTGCTAATATAGATGAGTTTTGGTGAACGCAGATGGAGAATTGCGCTCCCAGGCAGAATAATGATACTTCACATTTACATCAGCACTTTCTATGATTGCTCAGGTGATCGACTTGCATTATCTCAGTAAACCTTATAACAATGTTGTAAGGTAGATCAGTATTTGTTTGTTTGTTGAAATATTTATACCCTGCCTCTCAATCAAAGAATCTCGAAGCCGCCTCAGTCTCTCTCCCTTGCAACCCCACTCCCAACTGTAATATGGCGAATAATAATAATAATAATAATAATAATAATAATAATAATACTGAATTACAACTAGGTAATGCATGGGTAGTACTTCAAAAACATAATTAATTAACTGATAAATGGACAAATCACACCCTCCATCTACCAGGTACCGGAACTGATGTACAAGAAAAACAATAACATTTGGGTAAGAAACTAAGAGGATCATCTGACGGGGAGAAATCGTGTTTCTCTACCGTCACTTTGCCTCATGCTTCTGTCTACAATAGGGACCAGCAGCTTCCTCTTTCTTCACACGGGGAAGAAAGAGGAAGCAAGCAATGACCACATGGCCCTTTCAGTGGGCGATTTTATCGCGTGGCTTCTCCTGCACACAGCAGGAAATGGCGACAAGTTTCATTATAGCTCCCCCAAAATCAATGAAGCTCATTTTGTGATGGAAAAAAGAGCAGAAAGAGCAGGAGATGCGTGGGACAAACGCTGCATTGCCAAAATGCCCCGCGAAGAACCGTGAGTGGCCAGTTGTGAGCATGTGATAAAATGCTCGTCTGAAGAAACTCTAAGGCCATAGCTAGACCTAAGGTTTATCCCTGGATCATCCAGGGGTCAAACCTGTTCATCTAGGTGACACACAGGGGATCCAGTGCTCAGGCAGGGGCAAACCCTGGATGATCCCAGGATAAACCTTAGGTCTAGCTGTGGCCTAAGAAACACAGGAGTGAGCAAACAAACAAACCTCAATAAAGCAAAATGCCAATACAATACAATGTGAGAGTGGTGTTTGAATGGAAGAATGACAAAATATTATATAACAATAAAATCCTGATGGCATAGAACTGCCCATCTACAGAAATAGATGGAAGGCGCCAGTCGGGGTGCTGCCAACGAAAAGGCCCTGTCTTTAGTACCCATATATTTATTGTTATATAATATTTTGTCACTCTTCCATTCAAATGCCACTCTGGGTGGTGATGATCACAAATGTGAAGTAGAATATGGCTGCAAAATTGGTAACTGGGATTAAGTGTAGGGTGACCATATGAAAAGGAGGACCGGGTTCCTGTATCTTTAACAGTTGCATAGAAAAGGGAATTTCTGCAGGTGTCATTTGTATATATCAAGAACTTGGTGAAACTCCCTCTTCATCACAACATTTAAAGCTGCAGGAGCTATACTAGAGTGATCAGATTTAAAAGAGGGCAGGGCCACCTGCAGCTTTAACTAGTGTGATGAAGAGGAAATTTCACCAGGTTCTCCATATATACAACCTGCAGAAATTCCCTTTTCAATACAACTGTTAAAGATACAGGAGCCCTGTCCTCCTTTTCATATGGTCACCCTAATTAAGTGTTATGAACATATTATAACGGTAGAGTTTCATCTTCACTAGGCATCATCAGATGAGTGTTCTATTGCACACTCGTTGCTGGCTACTCGCAGATTTTCGCGGGTCCCTCTCATGACATCATCTGCATCCCATGCGCCTCCTGCCTTTTCTAGCCTTCTTTACACAGCAAAAAAACACCTCAGTAAGTCTGACTTTTTTGAGATGGAAGTTGCCGCTATCTCCTGCTGTATGCAGGAGAAGCAAGGTGATTGAAACGGCCCACTGAATGGGCCACGTGCACGTTGTTTCCTTCCTCTTTTGAAAGAGGAAGTAATGAGGGACAAATGCATGGGTGGAGCAGCAATGGTAAAGAAACACAATTTTCCCTCGTGTAATGATGCTCACTGACTCCCAGTCTGGTTCAAGGCATAATTCAAAGTACCGGTGTTGAGTTTTAAGGTCTTTCAAGACATAAGACCGCGATACTTGAACGTAAGAAGAGAGGTGCTGGATCAGACCAAGGGTCCATCTAGTCCAGCGTTCTGATCACACAGTATCCAAGCAGCTGTCGACCAGGGAACCCACAAGCAGGACATGAATGCAACAAGCAGCTGGTGCACATAGGCATACTGCCTCTGCTACTTGAGGTAGCATATAGCCATCAGGAGTAGGAGCCATTGATAGCCCGATCCTCCATGAATTTGTGCAATCACCATTTAAAGCCATCCAAATTGGTGACCATCACTACCTCATGTGGAAGTGAATTCCATAGTCTGTGAAGAACCACTGTATTCTCCTGGGAATACAGAAATTGTCCATCTGTGCTCTGAAACATCCTTGAAAGATCACCTTCTCCCTTACCTACCTAAACCCTGAAACCTTCATCTGAAGCTCTTCTTTGAATGCTCTTCTTTGAGTGCCTCCATGTAACAGATGTTAGGAAAACATTCTTAAAGGATAAGGCAGTGCCTTGTCATGGGAATTCAGAATTTTAAGTTCATGACTGATTTGATATAATTTTATTCAGTTTTGTGTAAATTGTATTTCTCTTAGTTTGCGTTAACATAGGGACAACGTTTTTAAAGGGGATTACCATGGAAATCTAAGACTGCATTTGTTTTATATAATTAGAGTTTGCATCAATTTAACATATCACCTTTCTAGAGATATGTAGCTCCTTCTGATGATATTTGATTTGTGATGATCTGATGACTAGATAGCAATAAACAAATCTGAGTACCAGCACCAAGTGAGGTATGGTGAGTGGTTACAAAAGAAAGGACCTTTTAGGGCATAACTCTATGCATGTCCTATTGCAACTCTCTCAAGTCCTGCATCTACAAGAGCTCTAATCATTGGCTGCATCCCCAGACTAGCTGTGAGTAAGGCCAAAGGACATAAACTTCCATTGGGATATCTAGACGTCGGGAGAAAATGGGACATGTTGGATTAAAAGATATTTTTGTAATTGTTCTCTATGGCCTTAGCTAGTCATAAGGTTTATCCCGGGATCATCCCTGCCTGCTCCCAGGACATCCTTTGTGTCATTTACCTAAACAGGGATGACCCCAGGACAATCCCAGGATAAACCTTAGGTCTAGCTAAGGCCTATGTTGCTGATCTCTTGTTGATTCATTGTTGGGCGTTAACTTGGAAAAAAATCTATTACTTGTACATGTCTCAGGAGTGTGTGCTGGGGAAGTTTGCTACTTGGACATCCCAAATTGGAGTTCCAGGTTTCCTGGGTGGGGGCTTGAGCCAGTGATAAAAATAAGGGAAGAACAACTCCTAGACATTGAACCTAGACTGATTAGGCCTCCTGGACTGGTTAGGCCTCATCTTGAGTACTATGTCCAGTTCTGAGCACCACACTTCAAGAAGGATACAGACAAGCTGGAGGGGGTTTAGAGAGGGCAACGAGGATGATCAGGGGTCTGGAGACAAAGCCCTATGAGGAGAGACTGAAAGAACTGGCCATGTTTAGCCTTGAGAAGAGACAACTGAGGGGAGACATGATAGCAATCTTCAAGTATTTGAAAGGTTGTCACACAGAGGAGGGCCCCAATCTCTTCTCAATCGTCCAAGAGTGCAGGACATGGAATAAGTTCAAGTTACAAGAATACAGATTCCAGATGGAAATCAGGAAAAATTTCCTGGCTGTTAGAGCAGTATGACAATAGACCCAATTACCTAGAGAGATCATGGGCTCTTCCACACGAGAGGCATTCAAGAGGCAGCTGGACAGCCATCTGTCAGGGATGCTATAAGGTGGATTCCTGCATTGACTCGAAGATCTTCCAACTCAGCTATTCTATAGGCTCATCTACCCCAAGCAGGATATTCCACTATGAAAGCGGTATATAAAAGGATTAGCCAATTCACCCTGGGATCTGTGAATTCCGATGCTCCCTCCCCCTCCAACAAAGACTGAGTTCCCAGTGAATGGGGGAAGACCATTTCTGAGCCTGGGCCTCCTGTTTGATAACCTCCTGCCAAAAAATCCTCCCTGAGTTCTAGAGAGTTTTGGGAAATTTTCTCCCCCGATCCCTGTCTTGGCTGGGCTTCTTGTGGTCCAGGCTCCACGTCTGATTCAGAACATGAAAATAAACCAGGGATCCCGGGCCTCATCCTAACAACCACATCCCATCAGAACCCACTACTAGCAATTCTAGTAGAGAAACAAGTGGAAGAGCTCATTTCTGGAACAGGGCAGGTCAGCCGAGTTTGAAGAAACAAGTGTTTCCAAGGTTGCTTTTAGAACCACAAGCTTTCTGTTACATGAGTGTCTGGTCTTGCTGGCAGAACAAAACTAGTGGAGTGCAACAGCAATATTGGATACTGCCCTTGGACTTCAGACTGATCCTTTGTCAACTGGGGCTTGGGCTTGGGTAGAAATGCATTGTCTGATGAGCCAAAGCAATGAGATATATTTGGAAAAGAACACACACACCCCTCTCTACTTAATCCCTGAAACCGGGAGAAATTTCAGACACATACTCGCTGCTGAAGCTCCAGTCTCATCTGTATCTGATGAAGGGAATGGCACACACTTAAGACCTCAATTTATCACCTCATGCTACACTGATATTTTAATCTCAGAACTGAAAAGATGGATCCAGTGAACTGAGTTTAGAGGAAATAACGATAGCTTCTTTATCCTTTTTAACTCCCAGGCATAGCTTTGCTGCAGAAATGAGAAGGGAAGAATTATGCTCCATTTGTGGGGTGAGGACCGAAGGATCCAATTTCTTGGGGTGTTTGCATGAACATCCAGTGGAGGCTGGTGGCTCTGATGTCAGTGGGGTGGTGAGTCTTCTCTGGGTTTCAGTGACAACCAGTCAGAACTCAAAAGGAGAAACCCAAGGTGCACCTTGAATAGCTCTTTTAGCATTCTGACTGGTTCTGACAGAAACCCCGAGTAGATTCACCACCCCACTGAGATCAGAGCCACCAGCCTTCACTGTGTGCATCCATGCTCTCTCCCTCCCCACTGCCCCCCCACACCTTTTAAGGGGGAAAAGTGCCACAAATTGTATGAAAGTGCCACCTACATAAGAAGGTCCTGTTAATTTCTTCTCAGTAGGAATTATAGGGGCAGCACTTACCCTTTGCCTTCCTTAGAGAGAAGAGATCTCTGGATTATTATTATTATTTTCATTATTATTATTATTATTATTATTATTATTATTATTTTACAAACATACAAGTATATCATATGTGGCAAGAGGCAGGATAAGCACTCCTACATAAAATAAATTCACTTCCTTACAGGCAAACCAGCATTCCCAGGGTTTCAGCTATCATCCCCCTGACCAAAATGAACAGGGTGATCTTGAGATGGAAAATTAAATCAGACAGCAATCCAAATCAGAAAGTGTTGTAATAATGGATGGTTTCATTTGCCTCCATATTAATTGGATAAATGCATGTTCTGGTCACAACAAAGAATTCTCAATAGCCTAAAAGACTGTTCCCTAGAACAGGTGGTCATGGAACCAATTGGAGTGGAAGTAATCCTGGGCTTAATCCTACATGGTTCCCCAGAACTAGTGTGTAAGTATCGTTGAACTGAATGGAAACAGTGATCACAGTGCTATCAAATTTAATTTATATGTAAGTGGGAAAATGCCAAGGAAATCCAACATGATCACATTTGACTTCAAACTTCTTGAAATGAGGGGGACTGATAAACATGAATGTGAAAGGGAAAATCAAGAGAGCCAAATCTCTCCAAAAAGCTTGGAGGTGACTCAAAGCCACAATAATATAAGATCAGCTCGAAAACATACTGCAAGAGAGGAAAAGTCCCACCACGTCTAAGACGTCACCAGTATGGTGAACAAGCAGTGTCATTGAACTTATTGGAGATAAGATAGCTTTCTTTGGAAAACGACTTTCCCAAATGGGAAGAAGAAAAAGAATACAAATTTTCACAAAGGAAATGTAGCCAAATAAGGGACGCAAAACATAATTTCGAGGAGCGTATTGCTAATAACATTAAGACCCAACATTTACCAAAGGAGGGGGCTGTAATAGGGACATGGTTGGTCCATTGGACAACAAGTGAGTTAAAGGAGTGGTAAAGGAAGATAAGGAGACTGCAGAGAAGCTGAATGAATTCTTTGTGTCCATCTTAACAGCAGAAGATGTAGGATAGGTATCTGTGCATGATCTTTTAAAGAAGGGAGTCTGAAGAAATGGGGCAAATTGTGGTGATCAGAAATAATGTTCTAGACCTTGTTGACAAACAAATCACTGGATCCTGATGTCTCTATCTCAGAGTTCTTAATGTGAAATTACTGATCTTCTAACAAGAACATGGAACCTGTCTCTAAGTTCAGCCACTGTGCAAGAAGACTGGAAAATGGCCCACATAATACCAAGTTTTTAAAGGGATCCAGAGGGGATTCAGGCAATTACAGGCTGGTTAGCTTAACATCTGTTCTAGGTAAATTAGTAGAAAGCATTATTGAAGATGAAATTATCAGGCATATGTAAGGGCACACCCTGCTGAAAAAGAATCAACATGGCTTGTGCAAAGATGAGTCCTGTCTTGGTAAGGTTTTAGAGTTCTTTGAGAGTGTCAACAAGCATGTGGATAGGGTGATCTGATAGACCTTTTCCCTTGGGATTTTAAAAGGCTTTTGACAAAGTCCCTTAATAGAGACTACTGAGCAAGCTTAGAAGCCATGGGATAAGAGAAGAGGTCCTCATGGACCAGTAAACTGGTTAAAACAACAACAACAACAACACAGAAAGCAAAGTGTAGGAATAAATAGTAAATTCTTGCAATGGAAGAATGCAAACAGTGAAGTCCCCCAAGGATCTGTATTGGGACTATATTGTATTGTATTGATTACAAATGATTGGGAGTTAGGGATGATTAGTGAGGTGGCCTGGTTTGTTGAAGACACAGATTATTTAGGGTAGGTTTTTTTTTTAAGGGGGGGGTTAGAAAAGCTCCAAAAGAATTTGTCAAAATGACAAATGTGGTTCAATGTAATCAAATGCAAAATGATGCATGTTGGAGCAAAAATCCTCATTTCTCATATATGGGGATTTGAGCTGGCAATGGGATCTTGAAATTATGGATAGTTTGATATGACCTTGACCCAGTGTGTGACAGTTGTGAAAAAGGCAAAATCGGTATAAAGCATAATTAGGAAAGGAATTGAAAATAAAACTGTCACTATTATAATGCCTTTATACAAATCTGAGGTGTGACCACATTGGGATACTGTGTCATCACACCTCAAAAAATATATTATAGAGCTGGAAAAGGTGCAGAAAGGAAATACATATTCACACAGTGCTTAGTTAAATTCTGGAATGTGCTACCACAAGATGTAGTAATGACCACCATTTTGGATAACTTTATTTATTTATTTATTTATTTATTTACAATATTTATATACCGTTCCCCATTCAAGAATTCCAGAGTGGTGGACAAATAGAATAGAAATAGAATAAAAACACAATAAAAACACAATAAAAGTACATTCTTAAAGAAGCAAAGTGAAAATAAAACCATAGATGGTCATTAAGGGAAGACTTCCTGGAACAACAGCGTTTTCAGGAGGAGGTGGAAGGAATACAAAGTTGGTACCTGCCTGACCTCCAAAGGCAGGGAATTCCATAGAATAGGGAGTGACCACACTTAAGGCTTTTTATCCTGGTGGATTAAGGCTTTTATCCTGGTGGAGTCTGATTGGTGGACTCCAATCAGACCATAAGAACATAAGAACATCCAGTGCCATGCTGGATCAGACCAGTTGTAGGCCAGTGACCAACAAGGCAGGACATGGTACAACAGCACCCTCCCACCATAGGTCCATGTGGGACCACAAGGAGCATGCCCTCAGATGACCACAGTGACTGGGTAGGTTGATTGGGGAGAAGGAGCTCTCTCAGGTATCCTGGTTCCAAGTTGTTTAGGGCTTTAAAGGGGGATTAGAGAAATTCAGTGGCTACTAGTCATTTTGGCTATATATTATTTCTAATAACAAAGGTGATATGTGGGCTTCCCATAAATCTCTGCCAGCCTTCAGTAACCATAAAATCTACTTAACTCAGTGCTGTCTTTCGCACTGGAAGGGTTAAGTGAGAGGCAGAGCTATTGAGTGCATTTAGAAAGAAAAAGAAAAAGAAAAAATAGGAAAAGAAATGTTAAGTGGCACACAATCCTGACTGGAGATTAGAAACAGTTTTTAAGTGACCCAAAGTTCGTATGATAAAAACAAAAAAACTAAAAATCTATAGGAGGTAAGCATCCAAAACAGGCCAGAAGGAAGAGAAATGAGTTCTCAGGATGAAAAATATTTATTTTCCAGAAGCCCGACGCGTTTCGGCCTGTTCTTTATTCTAAGGCCTTCCTCAGGGGGTTGTTAGAAGGTAGTGTCCGCAGAATTCCTTCTAGCAAAATAATTGCCTCCTGTGAGAATCTATGGCAATTGCCACGGGAGACGATTATTTTGCTGGAAGAAATTCACCAGACACTACCTTCTAACAACCCCCTGAGGAAGGCCTTAGAGTAAAGAACAGTCTGAAACATCAGACTTCTTGAAAATAGGTATGATAAAGCATTGTCTACAGTGGTGGTGTATGGTCCTTTCCAGGATCCCACTGACATCTCTAGTTGTTAGGACCTTCCAGGGTTAGTACTCAGAGCTCTCAGCCCAGGTGTGCAGCTGCCCATGTGGTAAGCCTCCAGGATTTCTTTTTGGATGGCCATGTGCCCTGCTTGACAGTCCTCTGTTTCAGGGGTGAGGCACCTTTGGGCCCTCCAGATTTTGTTGAATTCCAACTACCAACAGACCCTGATAACATAGGCAGTGAGTCAGGAATGATGGGAGTAGACCTCCCGCAACATCTAGACAAATTAGATTTGATGGGCTGTCAGAAGACAGCCCTTTGTTGGGTGGTGTCCCCATTTGAAGGGCAGTCTGGTTCAAGTCTTCTTTGAAGATAAGGAAACATAAGTGTCATGACCAAGGACCAAAAGCTCTCAGGACAAGTCAGAACCAGTGATTCTAAGGAAGAGTTAGATTCAAGAAGAACCACTAATTGGTAGAGATGGCCACCAATTTGGATGGCTTTAAAAGAGGATTAGATAAATTCCTGGAGGAGAAAGCTATCATTGGCTGCTAGCTCTGATGGCTATGTTCTACGTTGAGTATCAGAGGCAGTAAGCCTATGTACACCAGTTGCTGGAGAACATGAGAGGAAGGGTACTGTTGCAGTCATGTCCTGCTTGTGTGTTCCCACAGGCAGTTGGTTGGTCATTGTGTGGACAGAATGCTGGACTAGATGGACCCTTGATCTGATCCAGCATAGCTCTTCTTATGTTCCTGTTTTTCAACTAATTCTTGGTCCTTCACAAGTGGGACCCTCTACTTCAGATCTCACACTAGTCTTTTAAAAGCCAGTTGCAACAGTTGAGGAGGCGGAGCTTCCAGAATGACTCTCCCGACCTGCCTATAAAACCCTGTCAGTTGCTCTAGGCCAGTGCTGGGGCAACTTGTCTTAGGTTAGCTGCAGGAGTGTTCTCCATGGTCCTGAATCTGAGCCCACAGACCTTTGGTCAGGACTCAGGATCTGGGATTCTGAACTGGCTCTGTCAAAGGCTTACTGCAGCCAACTGCCTTACCCTCTGCTCCATTGCCTAGTAGGGGTGGCAGAATCTGTGATGAAACTGGACAATAAGGCAGAGCAGTAAAGACCTTGGAGTGGGCATCAACACTTAGCCCTTGGACAGCAGACTATGCTGGCAGATAGGTCATCTGCCCAGTCTTCCCCACTATGGTGAGATGATGATGATGATGATGATGATGATGATGATGATGATGATGATGATGAAGAAGAAGATGAAGAAGAATTGCATTTCAATACCACCCCATAGCTGAAACTCTCTCTTACAAAAAATTAAAAAACATTAAAGATACAATATAGAACATTTAAAAAACTATTTGAAAACACACAAACAGACAGTAAACAGAGAGACAACATACTGCAGATCTAAAAGCAACTTTAAGCAATCAACCAAAAGAAAAATTCAGGACCTGATTTAAACACATCATATGATGCCCAGTGCTTGAGAAAATGTTGGCGCCAGGCGGGTCTCATCAGGGAGATCATTCCATAACTGGAATGTATTGGAGATATATTGTATTCTTACTTAAATTATAATTGTTGTTTCTAAATGTAGATATATACATATACTGTAACTTAGCACATGCAGATTTTATGTGATTCCGTGTCCTCTTTTGTCTGATTTGTTTTGGGATGTGTGTGTGTGTGTGCATCTTTGGTGACGTATAAATGGCCTGGGTCTAGATCTTAGGCCTAGCACCCCTATGCTTCCATGGTTCCTGAGCCTTCCATCCCGAATCACTGCATGTTTGCCCACTTCCTGCCTGCCAATACAGCACAGACCTCTTCTGTCTTTCAACCCTCTCTGCCACTTTGCCCCTGTCCCGCTTCCTTTCTTCAGCTCCATGTGTCCACTATCCATTGTTTCCTCAGCCTCCTGCCTTTTTGAGCCCATGCCTTCTTTGCTCTACTTCCTTTATTTCAAGGCTGGGTGATGGGAAGCAGTCTGAAGTGAGCTAATGGTCATGGGACAAGCCAGTAGTTAGGGCCATGGGATCAGTCAGGACCAAAGGTCAAACTAGGGGTAAGGGCCGTAGCTCAGTGGTCCTTTTTTAAAACCTCCATCCTCCAATGGCTCTACAGAAATCCATCTAAATTTTGTGACAATTGTGGATTTAAGTTGCAGTCCACTGTTTTGAAAAATGAATGGCCAAGTGTTCCCAACTGAACAATCTGGAGGACAATCCTTGGCTTCTCTATCCGTCGTGTAGATCACAGGAGGTCAAAAACAGGCTGTTCCTATTAAATGCATTTGGAAACTGCAACAGCAACCTCCCTTCAATTAGAACCTTCCTTTGGCTGCTAACCTGCTTCTCCTTCTGTTTCATCAAAAGATGATGAATGGCGATATTGTGGAGCAGAACTGTGGAGATAGTGGCGCTTGTCAGCTGTGATGCACAGAAGACCTTACAAAAGCACGAACTGTCTGCTTCGTTGGTGCTCTGAAAGGTTTCTCTGTTAGATCTGGAGGACAGACAGAGATGGGGCTTGTTGTGAACAGGACTTGTTGTGAACAGGACTTTCCTATGTTATCTCTCCTTATTTGCAGCAGAAAACTAGAAATGGGGAAAGAAATGAGAAAACAGGGGGCTTATATGTATAGTTTACATGTATAGTTTATTTATTTCTCATGTGGGCTGCATTCTCTCAGTGGGAATCTGTCAGGGATTACTTAACAGTAGTGGGCAAGGCCAAAGCAAGTGACAGGCAGGTCTAGAGCCAAAGGTGGGTAGAGCCAGCATCTCTCTCTCTTTCTTTCTCTCTCTCTCTTTCTCTCAGCTGACCCAATACATTTTCCTGCCTGAGGCAGAACAGCAACCTCCCCCGCCCCGCCCCCCACCAAAGAAGAGTCAAGGAAAATAGTGCATGAGGCCAGCCAAGTAATTTTGTCACCTGAGCTAGAAAAGTTCACAAGTGCCTCTCCCCTTCTCTGGAAGCAAAAATACAACAATGATAAATTAAATCATTCTCCATTTTCATGACGTTGCCTTTTCAGCCACTTCGCTGTGCCTAATGATAGGGCTGGCCTCTGTCTCTTTGACACCGCCTTTTCTGAATCACTCTCTCCCCCAACTCCAACTCCCCCTCTTCCTCCACACCCAGCAGGTTGGTGGGGGGATGTAAAGATAACTCTTGCCAGAGGCCTGAACTAAATGCTTGCGGAGGGCTCTTGAAATCAGACCAAGGACCACATGAAAGTAGGCCAAGGGCTACAGGTTGTTTTAAAGAAGAAGAAAATCACAGAGGCTAGACAAAAAGCTTCTTGAAATAGCAGAAGAGAAAATGCAGATGTTACCTTTCTTGGTGCCAGGGCATCTGCATAAGCATTTTTGTGCGCATAGATAATACACATGCAACACCGTGATGCCAGTTCACAGAGTATTCCAGTTCACAGCTTGATTGGAAAGCAAACAGCATTATCCAGCATGGGAATCTTTTCACAGGAGTCACCCCATCTCTAAGCAGGGCCAGGCAAACAGGCTCAGAACCCTGATTTATTGTAGTTACTGAAGCTGCTCAGAAATGCAAATAACTGGTCGGAGACATGTCCACAGCTTGTGCTCACAAACACATCCTTTTCCTCTTAGGAAACCGCCAGTGGCGGCTGGTGGTTCTGATGTCAGTGAGGCAGTGAATCTGCTCCAGGTTTCAGTCAAGGCTCTCAAAGAGCTAGCCATTGGAGCCAACACCCTCCAAGGGAAACAGCCATTCTTGCTAAGGCAAACAGAAAAGGGGCGGAGATGACATTTTATTTACTGATGAAGGATGATAAAAAAAGATCTTTCCTCTCCCTTTAATAACTTAGGGTCAGTTCAGAAAACCATTTGTTATATGCCAATGTCGATGCAACTGGACCGTTTTAATGGATTTTGGCACATCAGACTGGCTGGATGTTAAGATAGGTTTGGGTTTCCAGCTTGTTTTGTTAGCTTGAGTATCTTTTCTTTTCCTGGAGAGGATCCAAGAGCCATTATTCCTGTCTCCTGACTCTTTGAGGCTGAACCAGCCTTTTCCAACCTGGTGCTCTCCAGATGTTTTGGACTACAATGCCCCATCATCCCTGACAATTGGCTGTGCTGGATGGGGCTGCTGGAAGTTGCAGTCTGAAACATCTGGAGGACACCAGGTTGGAAAAAGCTGGGCTAAACTATCATATCTTGCTCTTCATGAGGTTCCTTGATGACAACTTAGAAGACAGGATTTGGAGACCAGAAGCATATTATAGCTAATGTCTGTAGAGGCTGGTCACAGTTTGATGACAATGATGATCCCACCATTCTGTCATTTTAGATATTCAAGTCAGCTAAGAGCATTTACAATAATAATAAAAAAACCCAACCATGAAGAGAGAAAGTACAGAATCAATTCTAGATTGTGAGCTCTATCACAGCAGCAATTTAGTGCACTCTCGCTATGCCTGGTGTGGGGATTTGCAGCAATGTACTCACATGATGCTGTGCCTGTCCTGCTGACACCCCGCCTCTTCCCCAGCCTTTTCCATCTTTTCTTAGAACGCCTAAATTCTAGATTATTTTCCCTAAGCGCATTTTCCTTTGTTGGGGGGAGGGCGTGCTGCGATGGGAGCCTTGCTGTTGGCTTGAATGGATTATTTATTTATTTATTTATTTATTTATTTATTTATTACATTTATATACCGCCCCACAGCCGAAGCTCTCTGGGCGGTTTACAATAGTTAAAAATGGTAAACATTAAAAAGTATACAAAATTTAAAAACCATCAACAACATAAAAACAACAGCATTTAAATGCTGTTAAAATGCCTGGGAGAAGAGAAAAGTCTTGACCTGGCGCCGAAAAGATAACAATGTTGGCACCAGGCGAGCCGCATCGGGGATTGCATCAGGTCCTGGCAGGGAAAAGCGAACTCTTCTAGCAGTCAGCTCCAAGCCGCAATATAAAACCCAAACCTTTCATCCCAGGCTCGAAAGCATTTTTTTAAAAATCATACAATGCCCAAATCACTGCAGAGACTGTACTCTCTTGATGCTCCCAAAGAGCCACACTAAGGGTCATTCTATTTTTGCTGGGCAGAAAGGCGGTCTGGTTGAAGGACTCATCTGACAGGACCTGTCTTGTTAAAAGGGGGGGGGGAAGCAGCCAATGAGCTGGAGGGAGAAAGAGAAGGGACCAGGTGGAAGAGAAAACAAGTGAAAAAGCATTGGAGGTAAAAACAACAACAACACGGAGACAAAGTGTGTGTGTGTGTGGGGGGGATTACATGTGATGGAGCCCAAAGCGAGCCAACCCAAATGCTAAAAGCATTTCGTTATTGCCTGCCCCAGCACCCTCAAAAGACCTCTGAAAAAGCCAAGTTTTAGCTTGGGAATTGATGGATAGGCGGGCTTTCCTGTAGTGGAGCAGGCATTGTACAACTAAAATATGGTGACTCAAAAGGCTATATCTCATATTGTTACCCTTTGAAGCTTGGACAGTGGAGAAAGGCAGAGATGAGCACCCAATTTAGATCTACGTGTGCGGATATAGGTACATATGGAAGATGGGGATCTTTAAGGCAGCTATTGAAAGCTTACGATACCATTCAAAATGCTGAGACACACTTTCCACCCCAAGAGACGGCCTTTTGCTTAGACCTTTCCCTCTATGTCTGGCACCCAGGCAGTGAGGGCCATTGCGCTCCTAACCAAAATAGCACCACCCATGCACAAAAAAGAGGTGTCAACAGGCTTGGAAGAAATACCAAGTACAAATGTTATTTAGGAAAAAGCCTTAAGGAGGGGGAAACCCCAAAATTAGCCCAATGGAAGCTGAGTGTGTGCAGTGACTACAGAATGCTGATTGATTGTGTGGGTATAATTTTTTCTGGTTTTCCATGATATTTTTAATTTTTAAAAAAGTTTTAAATTTACCTTTGTATGTTATGGTTTTAAATGTGAACTGCCCAGAGAGCCTTGGCTGTTGGGCAGTATAAATTTGTAATAGAATCATAGAATCATAGAATAGCAGAGTTGGAAGGGGCCTACAAGGCCATCGAGTCCAACCCCCAGTTCAATGCAGGAATCCACCCTAAAGCATCCCTGACAGATGGTTGTCCAAATAAAATTTATTTATTCATTTATAAATAAATAAGTAAATAACAAAAGAAATGGGAGGAGGGAAACAGACTGGAGTAAGGAGGCATGGCTGGCTGGAATGCTGAACAGAAGTATTCCATGCTGCAATCTATTGTTGCAGGTCCCAGTAGTTCTCTCAGTATTTCTTAGGGTCACATCACTCATGACATTTTCCTGCACTGAAACAAATCACCGTGTGGGGTAGGGGAACCGTCTATACTGCATTCTGTGTAGTCCACGCAAGGGTTATTTTGCCACAAATAATACACAGCTTTAGAAGCTAATGCATTGCACTCAAGTTAGGCAGGGGGTCGCTGAATGTGCTCTCAGAGCATCAGGGGTGCTGGCCTGTGTGATCCGCAAGGTGCTGCCAGTCCCGGCAGAAGCTTTGAAATGGTTGGCTTAAGTGTGTGTGTGAGAGAGAGAGAGAAAGAGAGAGAGAGAAGGAAGAAAGGAGGGAGAGAGGGGGAAGCCAAGCTCTAGTTTTGTTTTCCACTTGTCAAGAAACTGGCCTGGCCTTACATGCACAGCTGGAAGAAAAATGGGTTTTTACTCCAAGCTGTTGGAGGCTTGTCCATCCCTGACAAAATCCACATGTCAACATTCAGTTCATGCAAAGGTGTGATAGCGTCTCCTTCCCCCCGCCCTAGGATTATGAAAATGTTCCGTTGTAAATCGCCTTCTGGGTGTGCTTTTTTCCCCTTTCTTTTTCTCCTTCTCTCTCACCCCAACTCCCTCTTGCTCCTCCTTTATTTTCCTCATCATGGAAAACAAACTTTAAACCACACCAAGAGGAAAAGAAAATGGTGGCATGGACAGTGGCATAACCTACCCCTATGCGTTATTTGGGGTTCATGAGACTCCAGCACACTGCACAATGAAGTTCAATATACTATCATGTTTCTGTGGGATAGAAACAAATTCAGAATTGCCTGGATATCTGGATTTCCATTAGTATAGTTATGGTGAGACCCCCTCCCATGTAGCCTCGGACTTCTGACTATGAGCTTCATCCCACATACCTGTTTCCCATGAATTATCCCCTACAGTGCTAAGCTGTTGCCATTGTTGTTGTTGTTGTTGCTACCGGGCGGTTAGATCCTTTGCTTACCAGGAAATGGGTTTAAGGGGGGAAATGTAAAAAATTCATTAAAAAATCAATGGATGACCCAATCCAATTCAAATTTGGTATGCTTAAAGCTCTCCTTATTATCTATTACTGTGCCAATTTTGATGCCTTTATCTTTAAAGCTTGCGCAGATGTAAGCATTTGTTTAATTTCTCTTCAAATCCTGCTCCTGTGCCCCAGTGGCCGCTCTGAAAACAACAACTGATATGCTCGAAAACTAGTAGCAAAATATTGCACTTCTTTTGGTTAAGAAGTGCAATTAAAGCAGGATGCATGGGAGTACTTCACAATAAAAGCAGATTATAAGCTGGAAAACTTCAGAGTCCTTTGCACGTGATTTGCAGTGATTGCACAGTATAACGCTGGTGTGATAAAGCTCTATGACAAGAAGGAGCTATTCTGGGTACCATGATAACACGAAGTGTGGAATCAGGTAACCTTAAACAAGGCACTACCTATTTACTTCAGCAGGGTCCATTTGCAATATGAGGATAACAAATGCAATTTGGAGTGCCAGCCACTTAGCCATGCCCTTTCACAAGATACTCCATTCCACTAGCTTTCCATTTTTTCCCTTCCATCTGTCAGCCAGCATTCTGTGGCCACTGGGCTTGCTCATTTGGCTGTTTTATGGACCTACTCTGTCTTTAGTGCCCCTTCCCCTCCAAAAGATATCTGCATTTCTGCAAACCTTGAGGTTCCCCAAGTTTGCTAATACTTTTTTTCTCTTGCACATGAATGACGCTGCTTTAGCTCCATAATGATCCACACATGAGAGAATTGAGTTTGCTATTGGTATATACGATAATACCAATTTACCTTAAGAGGGTTTTTTAATATAAGGATTAGCGAACATGCCAGAAGTGCTATTTAAATATAAACTATTATTAGCATCACACTAACCAGCGATCATATTTGCTGTAACTTTTCTGCAGTTTCCCACAATAAACACATTAGGAATGACAGACATATGTTCCTATTAACATTCAGGTTCATGTGCCAAAGTACTGTGATTCACCTTGTAAAGCATGAGCAACTGTTATATTCAGCATTATCCTTTTTATCTAAGGCCATTATGGAAACATTTACCTCTTCTCCCACACACTGCATCCGCGTGAACCTTCTTGTGAGGCTTGTTCCTTGTCTATATAGTGTTTCCAGCATAACTATAAATGTAGAACTATTCCATATATCACATCAGAACAAACCCAGATTTTCTACTGTTTCTCTTCATATGTCCAATTATCTGTATGTCCCATTTAGCCAGTGTGGCGTAGTGGCTAAAGTGTTGGACTGGGAGTCGGGAGATCCGGGTTCTAGTCCCCACTCGGCCATTGAAACCCACTTGGTGACTTTGGGCCAGTCACAGACTCTCAGCCCAACCCACCTCACAGGGTTGTTGTTGTGAGGATAAAATGGAGAGGAGGAGGATTATGTATTCCGCCATGGGTTCCTTGGAGGAAAAAATGTGGGATATTAATGCAATAATACATACGTACATTCACGCTTCACAGTTTTATGAAAACTCTTCAAAAAGAGTTAATTTTAACTTTGCTGTTTTAAATTTATATTTTAAATTTGTATTTCTGCATTGCTGCTGGTTTTATCCTGGTTGTGCTTTTATATTGTATTTTATATCATGGTTTTATACTGTTGTTTTATACTTTGAATGGTTTTAATTTTGGTGAACTGCCCAGAGAGCTTCAGCTATTTGGGTGGTGTAGAAATGCAATAAATAAATAAATAAATAAAATCTGAAGTGTAATTTATTTATTTTTAAAAAGTAATGTGTAAAATAACCCTCAGGCTCTATATACACAACTCTGAATGGAGTGATTCAGTGTATCAATTCAATGTATTAAAGCTGTTTTATAAAGTCTACATATACAGCAGAATCAGATGGTAGAAAGCTCAGATAGTAGTATAGTTGGTGCCGTTCTATAATCTCATAAATCATAAACTGAATGAAGTTGGAGAAATGTGGACTGGAGCATTTTAGACTGCAGGTAGAAGACTGCATTTCTAAATTCTACCCACATCTTAAAATGCCCTGAATGAAGACAATTAGTCCTGATGTGCTATTTGTCTTTGTGCAGGGAGCTTCTTAGATGACCACTGTTCAAAAAAATAGGACTCCCCTCCTGCAGTCTGCAATGGTACAGACCAAAATTCTGCAACTTATCTGTTTTTATAAGGATTCCGTTGTTTTTATGCTTTTTATATTTTTAAACTTGGTACATCACGCCAGTCCTTTTCCAGCTTCATTGGCTGCCAGTCCAGGTCCGGGCCCGATTCAAAGTGCTGCTATTAATATTTAAAGCCCTAAACAGCTTGGGGCCAGGCTATCTGAAGGAATGCTTCCTCCCATATGTACCTGCCCGGACCCTAAGGTCATCCTCAGGGGTCCTTCTCCGCGAGCCCCTGCCAAAGGAAGTGAAGCAGGTGGCTACCAGGAGGAGGGCCTTCTCTGCTGTGGCACCCTGGCTGTGGAATGAGCTCCCTAAGGAGGTTCGCTTGGTACCTACATTATATGCCTTTAGATGCCAGGTGAAGACCTTTTTATTCTCCCAACATTTTAACAGTCTATAAATAAATTTTAACTTGGTGTTTTAAATTTGTAATTTTGCATTGCTGCTGTTTTTATCTGGTTGAGCTTTTATATTGTATTTTATATTATGGTTTTATACTGTTGTTTTATACTTTGAATGTTTTTAATTTTTGTGAACCGCCCAGAGAGCTCCAGCTATTGGGCGGTATATAAATGCAATAAATAAATAAATATTTGTTTTTAATGTTTACTGTTTTTAACTTTTGTAAACCACCCAGAGAGCTTTGGCTATGGGCCAATATATAAATGCAATAAATAAATAAATAAATAAATAAATAAACTTCATTCTGCATTATGTGGCTTTTGCCTGGTGTAGTTTCCAGACTGTACGATTTCATTTAAGCGTTGATATCTCATGATCCTTTCATGTACATGGGGACATAACCTCACTGCAGATCATTCGTTCATTACCTGGCATTGAGTCCTATCAACCTGTTTTGATTTATGTAGCATATTGATTGGAGAGAAGGTGTCACAGCCACTTATAACGGTAGCGGCTTTCCAACAGGAGATGTTAAGTCTGCTTCTGCACCCACTGCCAAACCGAGAAGTTCTTTTTCTATTGGATAATATGGAGATATTGGCTTCCTTTGAGGTCGACCTCAAAGTGTAATTTATTGAACCTCAGTGCCAGTGGAAACCGCAAAATAAAAGGCGTATTAGTTCCAGACATCCTGTTTTAAAAGAGATAACATTCTGGCGTGGATTTCAAGAGAGTTCCATTTTCAAACTTGCAACTTAAGTGATCCCAAGTGAGTCTACTGCAGTTATAAAACAGGAAGTAATCAGATGACTTATTGCGGAAGGAAAAATGGGCGAGGAAGTCTACGGAGCTGCAAGTGACAGCACACGTCCTAGGACAGGATTCTTACATAGAGACATGGAGAAGAAATGAGGAGCTAAGGAGGATGGCTGATTGGTAAAGATATGAAAATTGGGGGGGGGGGGCAGGGAACTAAAGGAGAACTTTTCAGAGACAAGCATGCCCCTTGGCCAAACAAAATTGATGAGGGGAGGTACTAGGCTCAGAACCTTAGAAGGGTGCAGCCTTAACCTGCCAAGAACTGCTGAGGCTGGTGCAGAAAGCAGCAGCAAAGATGCTAACTGGGGCATCTTTCTCACAGCAAGTTACACCCTTGCTTAAAAAAGGGGGGGAGAGAAAAAAGATCCTGCACTGGCTGCTAATAACCTACAGAATTAGTTTAATTTATTACATTTATATCCCACCTTTGTTTCCTCCTTAAGGAACCCAAGGTGACGTACATAATCCTAATCCTCTCTATTTTATACTCACAGCAACAACCCTGTGAGGTAGGTTGGGCTGAGAATCTGTGACTGGCCCAAAATCACCCAGTGAGCTTCCGTGGCCAGATGAGGACTAGAACTCAGATCTCCTGACTCCTACTCCAACACTCTAACCACTACACCACACTTGCTTTAAGGTGTTGTTAACATATAACTCCCTAAACAACTGGGGAACAGGTTCTTTTAGGGATCACTTCAGTTCTTATGTTCCTGCCTGATCATTGTGATCATCAGAGGAATTTAGGGTTCCACCCCAGGAGAACTTGCGCGCCCACCCACTGGAACGCATGACCAACTGTCATTAGTCAAGACCCACAGTTATGACGCCTTCCCAGTTATGACGCCTTCCCTTCATAGAAGCTTCCCCCAAAGTATGGCCAAGCCAGCTGTGCTCTGTAGTGCACAGCTGTGCATGCATTTAACCACTGATTGGCCATTTCATTACTGTGTACTATATATATATATATATATATATATATATATATATATATATATATATTTGTTGTTCCGATGGCATGACGTTGCAACATCACTGCTTTGAAATGCAGAAAGCGGTGGATAAATCACATTAATAAATACATAAAATAGTAAGAATTGCATCGCCATACTTCGAGCATTATCAGTTGAGTGTTTTATGGCACGCTCGCCACTGGCCACTCACGGATCTTCATGGGACATTTTGACAACACAGCGAGCCTCCCTCACGACTCCTGCTCCTTCTGACATTTTCCCTGCTTCAAAATACCACCCGGAAAATCCGATTCTTCTGGCTGTAACGCTAATTGATGCTATTTCCTGCTGTGTGCAGGAGAGGTTGTGCGTAACAGCACTCACTGAATGGGCCACGTGGTTATTGCATGCTCCCTGTATGAAGAAGGAGGAAGCTGCTCGTCCCTGTTGTTGGCAGAAGCAGGAGGCAAACCGACAGCAGGGAAACACAATTTCCTCCCTGTCTGATGATCTATAGCCTCATGTGGCGCAGAGCGGTAAAGCAGCAGTTTCTGCAGCTGAAACTCTCCCCACGGCCTGAGTTCGATCCCAGCGGAAGCTGGTTTCAGGCAGCCAGCTCGGGTCGACTCAGCCTTCCATCCTTCCGAGGTCGGTAAAATGAGTACCCAGTTAGCTGGGGGAAAGGCAATCACGGCCAGGGAAGGCAACGGCAAACCACCCCGCTATAAGGCCTGCCAAGAAAACGTCAGCGAAAGCTGGCGTCCCTCCAAGAGTCAGTAATGACTCAGTGCTTGCACGAGAGGTTCCTTTCCTTTCCTTTTTCCTGATGATCTATAGGACTGTCATGTTCTGATGCACACCTTGGGATGTAGGAGTTCACAAAGTCTGAACTCCTCAAACATTCCATGTGACTGTGAATATGTGTGAGTGGGACAAAGGCTGGCTCAGGGAAGGCTGTTTCAAGGTTCTTAGCAAAAATGTAAAAACAAACAAGCCAATAAACCAGAGCGCTGGATTCTTCAGCACACAAGAAGTAAATGGGGTGGAGGGGTCAAAAGGCCCTATGTGTGGTTGATTGTCCAAGAAACGCCCACTGCCCCAGGCACTTGGAGCCAAACTCTTCGCCCAGTTGCATCATTTTTGTGCAATAAAAAGAGAAATTAGCTGTAGCAGGTCACTATAAGACCAGCTTAGAGATAACCTCCCTACTATCTTATCCCAGTTAGACATTCTGGGCGGAATCAAGATGGAGAATGCATTGGAAAGATTTGTCTGTCACCAGGGCGTTGGAATCTCCTCCCCTGCGTTTAACTGGCCAATTTTAGAAGCCTCTTCCATTCTATTACGCTTCCCCCTTGCTGAGCGTGTCCACTTAGCCAGGCTTATAGGTATAGAGATGGCTACCCAGCGATGAAGTTCACTTCCCAGTGCCAGCAGGAGACTAGCAGCAAAGTCTGCAGAGTTTTAAAGGGATGTAAAAAGCTGGGCCAGAAGGGATGAAAGTATGCAAGCAGAGAGAAGGACAAGAAGGAGCAGACTGGAATGTTTCAGCAGGAACAGAATTAACACAAAGCGAAGAATCAAGCAAGCAAGAAGGTGGAAAATTGGATATTTAAGGGAGACTTTTCAGAAGCACCTACAATCAGAAAACACCAAAGTAAATGACAACATTATATAAAATGCAGCTACACACTACTGTCACTTTGCTTGCTGGGAAAGCAAACGCAGTAGTAGGAAATTTGTTTTTCTTACCATCGCCAATATTAGTTGATGAATCGTATGGGTTCTTAATAGATTAATCAACTTAATTAATTGATTAACAGTCGGAACAGGTCTACCCAGAATTAAGCGCCATTGAGTTCGTTGAAGCTTACACCTAAGTAAATGTGTATGGGAATGCAGTCTTAGGCTTGCCATTGTGAGACCACCATTTAATTGATCAATCGATTCATCTAACTGATTAACTGACTTATTGAAGCCTAGTTTTTCCTCGTCCCCGCCCCCTCCCCCTGTCCAGTTACACATATTACCTAGCTTATTATCTGGAGAGCCGGTGTAGGCCACAAGCAACCAGGGCCAAATCTCAGCCTCTGCTATGTAGTTCCAAAGGGTCCTTTCACACATCACTGGCTACATTTGCACCTAATAATAAGCCAGGATTGCTTGTTTAACTTAGTTTGCCTTGAATAAGTGGTGTGCTGGTGGTCCTCCCTTTGCATTTCCCTGATTTGCTCGTGCATTTGCATGAGAAGGAAAACAAACCAGAAACAGGAAGTTTCACGTAAAACCTGAACACAGGCTCCTAGTTCATTGTTCCCAAACAAGCCAGGTTCGTAAGCCAGCTATTTCTTTAAAGATTTGTATCAATTTTGCTCCTGCAAAATGTTCACAATTTTCCTAATTTCCAAAAGTACAGGAAGAACTCAAGTAGCTCGAACCCAGCTCTGAGTCTCTGTAAAATACATGCAATATTTACTTATTTTATTACATTTATATCCCACCTGTTTTCCTGTTGCAAGGAATCCAACACAGCTTCCATAGTCCACCTCCTCTCCATTTTATCCTCACAACAATCCTGTGAGGTAGGCTGGGTTGAGAGTCAGTGGCTGACTTCTGACGACATTCTAATCAATGGTTATTTTTCCCATTATGTTCCTATTACACACATGCACACGTTGATTAGTGTGTTGTCCAAACTCAGCCAGGGACTGGCCCAAAATCACCCAGTGAGCTTTATTTATTTATTGCATATTTATTTATTGCATTTTTGGTCCCAGTCCAACTCTCTAACCACTGCACCACACTGGTTTAAGGAATGGATAAACGTCTTGCAAAATAAGTGTGTGCATCTGTCTGTTTTCTTTGCCTAGTCCTGGTTTATGCTGAACCAGTCATAAAAGATTGGATGATCAGAGTTCTGGAAACAAAGCCCTATGAAGAGAGACTGAAAGAACTGGGCATGTTTAGCCTGGAGAAGAGAAGATTGAGGGGAGACATGATAGCACTCTTCAAATACTTGAAAGGTTGTCACACAAAGGAGGGCCAGGATCTCTTCTCGATCATCCCAGAGTGCAGGACTTGGAATAATGGGCTCAAGTTACAGGAAGCCAGATTCCGGCTGGACATCAGGAAAAACTTCCTGACTGTTAGATCAGTATGACAATGGAACCAGTTACCTAGAGAGGTAGTAGGTACTCCTACACTGGAGGCATTCAAGAGGCAGCTGGACAGCCATCTGTCAGGTATGTTTTTGGATGGATTCCTGCACTGAGTGGGGAGTTGAACTCAATGGCCTTATAGGCCCCTTCGAACTCTACTATTCTGTGATTCTATGATTCCATTCTCCCAAGCATACATCACCACTGGGTATCGCAGCAAGCCTTCCAAAGCTGCATTAAATGATGGGGCACCCAACTATAACCTGTGTCCATTGAGGAGGTTTCATCATATACTAATAGTAAACTCAGATGTTGGATTATGATGGCTGTCAAAATGGGGCCACTGAGAAATGCATCAACAACATCATTTGGTTTGCTAATGGGGGGGGCCAGAACTAAGTGGGGGGGGAAACAAACCCAAACCACCCCAATGAAGACTGGGCATGCTCAGTAGCCACATTATGCTGAGCATCTGTTGGGAGGGGAGAATGGAAAGTAGAAGCCTGAAAAAAGGCGTGGCTGGCTGGAATACCAAATAGAAGCACTCCACGCTGCAACTTTTTGTTGTGCTCTAGACAGAAGAAGGTACAACAACACAACAACACACTCTGTGGCTCTGTACCACAGCTCTGTGTGTGTTTTAATGAATTTTTATTTATTTTATTTTTGCGAGGAAGCCCTTGAAGAGTTTGTACATGTTCCTGCAAAGAATCAGAGGGTGTTCATTAAAAGGCACTCACTCAAAATCTCCCACCACCACCACCATTTCTGGAAACAAAGGTTTCCACTCTACTTCATGTCCGAAACTTTGTACAGGGCTACTGAGAAGACACCTGCTGTGTTCCCTGCACAGCATTTGTGGATGAAGTACTTTCTGAATATATATATGCTATTTTTAAAAATGGGGGCTCATCCCCCAAGCTGCTAGAAAAGGTCTCTTTGATATTTTTGGGAGCAGAGGGTGTCCAGTTTTTCAAAGACATGCCAACCTCATTTTACATCAAATGTAGACTTAGGAAGCCAACTTTCAACAAACCTTTGGAACTTTTTACCCTAACTAAGAACATGTATGACTTTCTTAATGTTATTTATTTATATAGCTCCCAGAACTCAGTCCTGATCTAGGTCCTGAACAGCAGGCATATTAGACAGGGATTTTGCTTGTGTGCTATTACTGACTACTAGGTAGGGTGACCATATGAAAAGGAGGACAGGGCTCCTGTTACTTTAACAGTTGTATTGAAAGGGAAATTTCAGCAGGTGTCATTTGTATGCATGCCGCATTTGGTGAAATTTCCTCTTCATCACAACAGTTAAAACTGCAGGTGCCCTGCCCTCTTTTAAATCTGATCACTCTAGTATAAGCTCCTGCAGCTTTAACTGTTGTGATGAAGAGGGGATTTCACCAGGTTCTCCATATATACAAATAACACCTGCTGAAATTCCCTTTTCTATGCAACTCTTAAAGATACAGGAGCCCTGTCCTCCTTTTCATATGGTCACCTACTACTGGGTCTAGATCCAGGAACTCTTGACTCAGCTTGTAGCTGCCCCTTGTGGCAAGTCACTAGGACTGCACTTGAAAGCACAGGGGCAACTTTTTTGAGGGCCCTTGGGCACGAGGCCACCTCTTTCAGTAAGTCTACCTTCTCACGGCCATTGTCACCAGCTGCTCTTGCTCCTCCTCCTCATCATCATTGCTACCATTTGCTTGCTTGATAGGCAGAGAGCCTGGGAGCAAGGAGGCATCTGCTGCTCCTCCTTTTCACCACCGGCATTGGCTTGGTTAGAGCAAGAGGCAAGAGAGCAGGAAGGTTACAATGGTGAAGTGGAGGAGCAAGTCCAGGGAGCTCTTGCCAGAAGCCCCCTGGTGGAGTGTGGACCACCTGCAGGAGCCCAACTATGCCTACCTTTGACGCCAGCCCCATTGGAGCATCTTCCTTGGCTGTAAAGTGCAACCAACCCATTCTGGCCATGGAGCCCTCCTAGACAAGGAGTGCTTCCGATTTGAGATGGAACTTCACCTGGTCTAAGTTTTCCTGAATCTCAGGTAATGTAGTTTGTTCCTTGGCTTCCCAGCACAACCCCTGGCTCCTCATTTCTGGCTCCTGGCTCCACTTTGACAGAAGGAACTACAAGACAGATCCTGGGTATTGTTGATAGGTCAGAGCAGGTCATGTGACAAGGCATGCTTGCTCTTTTGCACCAGATTTTGGTTGGTGAACCTCAGTTTTCTAGTAGACCCCAGTTGTTTTGGACTACAACCTCCATAATCCCTCACCATTGGTCATGCTAGCTGGTAATGATGAGAGTTGCAATCCTGCTCATCAGGAGGGAACCAGGTTAAGGCTGCTCTAGAAGAAACACATCACCAGGGGTGGGCAAGAACCCCACTATCTACCAAGCAGAATCCTATGGTGCAAAATAGTGGCTCACACAGACAGACAGACAGGTGCTAAGAATTCAGGAACAGGGTGTCTCTGAGCACATGCTCAGCCCAGAAAGTTGTGATCAGTAGCAGAACCAAGCTCACAAGTCCTTTCACACACAAAAATGACTCCTGGTTTCCCACACACACAGTCTTTTTCAGCTACCTGGGGCAGATCTACACCAAGCAGGATATAACACTTTGAAAACGGTTTGAAAACAGTCTATGGAATGTGTCCTGGGCCCGAACAGTTGTCAAAACCATTATAAACTGTTATCATAAAATCATAGAATCATAGACTAGCAGAGTTGGAAGGGGCCTACAAGGCCATCAAGTCCAACCCCCTCCTCAGTGCAGGAATCCACCCTAAAGCATCCCTGACAGATGGTTGTCCAGCTGCCTCTTGAATGCCTCTAGTGTGGGAGAGCCCACAACCTCCCTAGGTAACTGATTCCATTGTCATACTGCTCTAACAGTCAGGAAGTTTTTCCTGATGTCCAGCTGGAATCTGGCTTCCTTTAACTTGAGCCCGTTATTCTGTGTCCTGCACTTTGGGAGGATCGAGAAGAGATCCTGGCCCTCTTCTGTGTGACAACCTTTCAAGTATTTGAAGAGTGCTATCATGTCTCGCCTCCATCTTCGCTTCTCCAGGCTAAACATGCCCAGTTCTTTCAGACTCTCCTCATCGGGCTTTGTTTCCAGACCCCTGATCATCTTGGTTGCCCTCCTCTGAACACGCTCCAGCTTGTCTGCGTCCTTCTTGAATTGGATGCAATACTCTAGATGAGGCCTAACCAGGGCCGAATACAGAGGAACCAGTACCTCACGTGATTTATAAAGCAGTAGTGTAGCTCCTGCCCCTAATTTGGAGGAAGCAAGACTTTTAGTCGTTGCTATTATTAGACAATTGGGAGTAAAAAAAAAAAAACCCCTGCCAAATCTACTGCAAATCACCCAGAGGTCTACCAATAAATCTGACCTTCTGCTCAGCCTTCCTAACACAACTGTGTAGTTGCACACTGCAGGGAAAGATCGCTAGCAACAATGGACAAGACTTTCAGAAAAGCTTGCCTGCCATGAGTGAACTTTGCATTCAGGAACACATTATAAGCGTTCAGGGAATGTCAGGGTTTGCCAAAATAGTTTTTCAAACCCTGATGTGGGCCAAACTAGACACGCACATTTTAAAAAATGCTGAGAGCGAGCACTCGGGGGTGGGGACTGATGATTCTTGGGGCCGCAGCGAGTTTCACCTTCTTCTGAGTGGAATCCTTCCTCTGAAGCTGCTTTCTGCGCTGAAAGGCGAGCTTCTGTTAGCACACGGGACATCATGTCAAGCTTGGCCCTTCCCTAAGGAGTATCTCAGGCATATGGCAGCCACAGTGCCATTCAGGATTTTCTTGTGCAGTGCCCAGAAAGTTCTATCGCCCAGTTTTCACCAGACTGTACTGATGCACAAAAGCACCTTTTAAAGCCCTTCAAGTGAGCCTTCGTTTCATTCTGTGGTCGAGGTTCTTTGAGGATGCAAGATGCCGTGGAACGCTGACAGCGGTGCCAAGGCCTCCACTGGCTTCCAAGAAAACGCAGCATGCATACGATTGTTTGGAAACGGTGCCTCTTGCGTACAGCTGCCAATTCTGCTACGTGGGGCCGTCAGGCTGCCGGCTGTTATTGTCTGACAGTCTCTCCTCAGGCTTCCTTACAAGGAACCAAGTGCAGAGGAGGCATCCGCAGATGAGAAACAAATTACCACTGTCCTTCTCCAAACTGTGTCTCTATCTGCCAATTTGTCTGGGGTGAAAGTTGCCCTTTGTGTGTCACCCGCTGTACAACTCCTAACCGACTTTAAAGATGATTGCATTTTGCAAAATTGAATTTAAGCAGCCTCTTTTCGGCTGCTGTGAGTCTGAAAGGGAGGAGAGGCAGGCGTTTATGGGCATTTCCCTTCAAGCCCAAGGCTGTGCATGTTTACTCGGAACTAAGCGTTAGTGACATCAATGGGACTTACTTAAGGTAAGTGTCCCTTAAGGCCTAAGGGAAGAACTCAAGAGATCAGGCTTCCTTGTTTTTTAATTACATAGAATAAATACAGTCTGCAGTTGGGTTTGCATAATAGGATTGGTGCAAATACAAAGGAAGATGGAACGCCATGTGCCTTTTAATAATTGCATTTTGGCAGATGTAATTTGTCACAGGGGGATAAGAAAAGCCGAATTCACTAACATTCTCCCTTCTGCGTAACTATTAAAGGTACAGGAACCCTGTTCTCCTTTGCAACTGGCCATATTTTCTAGTTCCACATGCCTCATAGAATAGTAGAGTTGGAAGAGGCCTATAAGGCCATCGAGTCCAACCCCTGCTCAGTGCAGGGATCCACCTTAAAGCATACCTGACAGATGGTTGTCCAGCTGCCTTTTGAAGGCCTCTAGTGTGGGGGAGCCCACTACCTCCCTAGGTAACTGGTTCCATTGTCGTACTGCTCTGATAGTCAGGAAGTTTTTCCTGATGTCCAGCTGGAATCTGGCTTCCTTTAACTTGAGCCCTTTATTCCGTGTCCTGCACTCTGGGATGATCGAGAAGAGATCCTGGTCCTCCTCTGTATGACAACCTTTGAAGTATTTGAAGACACTCTGAGCTCCATCACACCTTTGCCCTTTGTCGTCCTCATATTATCCCCCTTAATTTCCATAGTATTTGAAGGCCTGTGGACTTACACCTGTGCACTTTGACATTTCCATCGTCTTAACACCTCATCACTGTTATCCCATTGAGGTGTACTCCCACCTTTTCGCTTTCACCATTGCACCTGTCCATTGATCTCCTTTGTACCTCCCCCTTCAGTTTATTGGTACAGAAACAGGGGAGGTGGGCGGTAGAGGAAAATGAGTGGAATATGGCAGCCCCTTTCTTTCGTTCTGTCCCTCTCTCTGCAGATTGTCCCACTCTTTGTTTTCTTCTTTACTTCATCTGTTTCGACTTTCAGAGGATGGTCCTATACACACTTCCCTGCAAGTAACACCTATTTAACTCAATGGGTTTACTTCCAAGTAGACATGTATAGGATTGCAGTGCATGACTGTCAACCCTTCCATGCTAGCCTGTGGGACAGACTTTCAGTGTAATCCTACACTTATCTGCTCAAAAAAGTAAGTCTCACTGACTTACTCCCGCCTAAGTGAGCATCGGATCACAGGCACAGTTTCTCTTACAGCCCGAAGTCCCGTTTTTATAGGTGCTTAGCCAAAAGCACCCTGCTCAGAAACTCACGGAGAGCCAGGAAGGGCTTTCAAATTGAATTTAAAAACACCTGCTGGAGAAAAGGTACACCCCTCTCTTTCATCAGCAATACCGCCCCTTCAACAGAGTTTCATCAGCAATGACACCCCTTGAGCACACGCCCACAAAACATCGTATTGAATACGATCAGGTTGGTAGCACAGTGCCCTTTCAAGTTACAGAAGAACCAGACTTTCCCCGTGCCAGAAAACAGCGCTAAGTGGGGGGAGCAAGGGCAGGGCAAGACATAGACAAGATCATCTGAGCCTTCAGGAAGAAACACACGGTGAGAAAGGGCTATAAAGTTGGTGTGATGGAGCTCTCTGCCTTTACTTCATTGTACCATCCTGATTTAGATTAGCTGGCAGCATGTTCTCATCATGTTTGAGTAGCAAAGGAACATGGAGAAGTGTCCCTGGTGGCCACCTGTACTTTTAGGAGTGAAATCACCTTCTCCCTACAGACTGGTCAAAGCCAGGCAGTGGATATTTTCTGGAAAATTAGCAAAACTTTCCTCTTTGGACAGACATTCAGCAGCCAGTCTTAAGAATATATGGGGAAACTTGTATGGGTCCCGTCCACTTGGTGAGCCTCCAGAATGTGCTCCTCTCCCCTGGGCCCAAAGCAGGCATGATTTTTAGGGCACAATTCTGTGTATGTTTAAGGAGAAGGAGAAGGAGAAGTAGTTACAATTCCCAGCATTCCCCAGCCAGCCACATAAATATATTTACTTTGAGGAGCCTGCAAGTTTCTCTTCCTTTTCTAGAGGCCTTGGCCAATCTTGTGTTCAACTCTCTTTCTGTAGGCCTTGTTCCGGAGGCTGGCTGGTATAACAGCTGTTACATACATGCTGTTGTGAGCGTTTCAGGATGTCTGAAGTGTATTCCCTGGACAGCAGGGCCTAGGAGTGGACTACAAATTGAGCAGGTAAGCTCACCTCCAGATTAACCACTCCGAGGATAGGGTGACCTTATGTGAAAAGGAGGGCAGGGCTCCTGTATCTTTAACAGCTGTATAGAAAAGGGAAACTTCAGCAGGTGTCAATTGTATGCATGCCGCACTTGGTGAAATTCCCTTTTTTCACAACAGTTAAAGCTGCAGGAGCCCTGCCCTCTTTTGGATCTGGTCACTCTAGTATAGCTCCTGCAACTTTAACTGTTGTGACGAAGAGGGGATTTCAGCAGGTGCTGCATGCCTACAAATGATACCTGCTGAAATTCCCCTTTCAATACAACTGTTAAGGATATGGCCGCCCTGCCCTCCTTTTCATATGGTCATCCTAACCCAGGGGACATCACATTCCTTGTCTGGTCCTCATGTAGTCCGAAAAAAACCTTTGCTCATTCCATTGGGGAAACCCCCTCTCTTCTGCTGAGAGATTTACACAGCAGATCTCCAGGTTGTGACCTTAGTGCAATTTATTTATGCCAATAATAATAATAATAAAAGGAAAAATGAGGAGTGAGGCTGTGACACCATATTTGCATTACCCCAATTCTTGGCATGCAATGAGATTGTGGTCGTCATGGCAATAATCTGTCTCATTTTATCTTGGTCTGAAATTGGTCGGGGAGAATTTCCCAGCCATTGGGAGCAAATTTACTTGATGACTAAATATAGACAGTGGTCTCTTTCTCGTCAGAATGGGAGCTTCTGCAGCGATGGTTATTTATTTTAAACTGCTTCCCCGATCACTTGTGAATAGGGAAAGCATATGAGGAAATGAATAGGAAAGACCTTAGAAATGTAAATTGATTGCTAATCAGTGCCAGGCAGATTTAGCAGGATGCGTGTGTATGGAGGAGGGATTAACAAGAGGAGGGAGCCCAACGCTGCTTCCTGTGTGACTGGATTCGGGGGTTCATCAGACAAGCATTTAATTGCACGCTTACTACTGCCCACTCACTTTTTTTGCACGTCCTTTAGACAACACCTGTGCTCCTTCTTGCCTTTTTTCCATCACAAAATAGACCCCTTTTAATCCGAATTTTTTTTTCTTTTTTTTTAGGAAACGGAATATGCTGTCATTTCCTGCTCTGTGCAGGAAAAGCGGCACAATAAAAACAGCCCCTGAATGGGCCACGTGGTCTTTGTTTACTTCCTTTTACCCCTCCAGACAAAGTAATGAGGGTCAAAACCAGAGGCGGAGAAGCAATGGTAAGGAAACACAATTCCCCCCCCCCCCCGTGATGATGCTTTTACAATGCCCCCTCAATATTGTTGCCGTGTGCGTGCAGAATATTTTGAAAATGTGGAATGAAGTTTCCATTGACCCTTGATTTGCCAGTTAAATGCATGAATTGCTGGGCTTTCCCCTTGCTTCAATTACACAGAGAAGTTAATTGTGATGAAAATTAAAAGCCTATTTAAAAAAAACAAGCCTCCCCTGCATCCAAAATTAGATTTTCAGTCAGCTGAAAACTAAAACAACAACAACAACCAGCAGACCCAGCTACTTTTAATATCAAGCTTTAGATGGATGGATTTTTTTTAAATAGGCTCTCAGTTTTCCAGCATTAAACAGTTGACAAAGGCCAGAGACTCTGTGACATGAGTTTGCACCCCCTCTTCCCAGCCTAGTTCATGTTTTGGGGAAAGGCAATTCCTTCAAGAGCTGCTGTTCCCAGAAGCCTAATGATATGAACGGCACTTCCTGCAGGGGCCCAGCAACATCTGAGTGAATATTCGCGAAGCTGACGCTCAGCACAGCGTGATTAACACAAACAAGTGTTTCTCGAGAGCTGCATGAGGCCAATTAGATTAAACGGCGGTGCACACAGATGTGTGGCCTGCACTTAAGTCAATGCATGCTCACCGCTTGAGGTTTGCTACCAGTCACACGCGCAGCGTGCGACACGATAAGTAGACGGAGCCTGAAAGGACTCTGGAACAGCCCGGATCGTCTCTGGTTGCCTTCAGCAAGGCTCGGTTTGAATCAAGAGCTTCTGCCATTTCTCTAGTTTGCAGTCCCCGTGCCAAGGCTTGTGCACTCCTAGCTGTTCCAGTGTTTGGATTCTTATCGCAGTGAAGAACCACTGTCTCTGTTTTTGCCATTGGGGGATGCCTTGTTGAAATCATTTAGCATAGGTTGTTGGAATTGCTATTCCTCCAGGTTTGGCCCCCCTTCCATGGTCTCTAGCCATTACATCTCTGAGTCAGTGCATGTGTGCATGCAGTGAAACTCACTGTCCTTATTACTTACAAGTTACGTGGAAATGTTCAGATATAAATAAGGGCAGACATTTACTGCCCTTATTTAAAAGATCAAAGAGGTTTGTCCTTAAGACCTGTGCACGTAAATTAAAGTAGTGATGCAAATTAAGTAGTGATGCTTAAAAAAAACGATTAGCATGTTAAATTAGATTATAAGCCAAGACTGCTTTTCTGCGTTCCTCACCATTGGCTATACTGGCTAGGTTTTGATGGGAGTTGCATTCCAACAACATCTGGATGGCCACAAGTTGCCCTCCCCCACAATATTATGCTATTCTGGAAAGTTTCAGGCTTATATACATCAGTCATTGGCTATATTTGGAATTCTGAGAGTGTGTCATAGATGCTCTCGCAATATTTATTTATTTATTATTTATTACATTTATATTCCACCTTTTTTCCTCCAGGGAACCCAAGGTGGCATACGTAATCCTCCTCCTCTCCACTTTATCTTCACAACAACAGCCCTGTGAGGTAGGTTGGGCTGAGAGTCTGTGACTGGCCCAAAGTCACCAAGTGGGGACTAGAACCCGGATTTCCCGACTCCCAGTCCAACACTGTAGCCACTACACCACACTGGCTCTCATGGCTGCCACGGGGGACATGGCCGATCCCAAAACACTCATTTCCAAGAAGGAAATGAAATTAACTTATACCAGAACCTAATATAAGGCAGAAGTGGGGTCTGAGCTCCAAAACACAAAACCACTCTTTTGAATTCAAATACAAGTGACGCTGGAGGGCAGCACTTTTGCATCATGCCGGGCTTCCCAATTTAAATAAAGGTTTAATTTTAAAAAAAATCTTAAGAAATAAAATCCCTAAGGTTAGAAATTAGTCTGAACCATTATGGGACATATTTGTTGTGGATAACATTTCTTCTCAGGTCAAGGGCATGCTGAGCAATGTTATAAAAGCCTATTTCTTTGGAAACAGTTCCCATTTTTAAAACTGTTTATAGGCACATTTGAAGCATTTCATTAAGAGAACCCTATTAATACATACTACACAAATTTATACTTTTGAGGTCAGAGATGGTTGACAGTGCTCCTTGTATACTTTTTCGGGGGCTTATTATTTCCACAGGCATTACATTCTGAGCTGTATTTTGGAATGATATTTATTACATTTTTACACTGCCCAATTGCCGATGCACTCTCTCTCTCTCTTTAATTCTACCTTTTGGCACAGGTGTTGCTCTCCAGGTTCTTTCTCTCTATGTTGAATTTACTTGACTGCATTCTATAAAACTAAAAAAAAGAGAACATAAGTAGAGCCCTGCTGGATCAGAACGAGGGTCAATCTAGTCTAGCACTCTATTCACACAGTGGCCAACCAGCTGTTGACCAAGGATCCACAAGCAGGACATGGTGCGCCCTCACATCCATGTTCTCCAGCAACTAGTGCACACAGGCTTACTGCCTTGGAAAATGGAGGTAGCACATAGCCACCAGGACTAGGGGCCATTGATAGCCCTTTCCTCCAGGAGTTAATTCAACCCCCATTTAAAGCCATTCAAATGAGTGGCCAGCACTACGTCTTGTGGTAGTGAGTTCCATAAATTAACTATGCGCTGTGTGAAGAAGTCCTTCCTTTTATTTGTCCTGAATCTCTCCCCAATCAGCTTCATGGGATGACCCCTTTGAGTTCTAGTATTTTGAGAGAGGAAAACAAAAAGGTTTCCTTAAAACAGGGACAGAGTAAGTCTCTACTAGCCCTTTTATTAAGAGAAATCTTGCAGGCAGTGTTCTATCCAGTGGCTCAATAAGAAGTAAACTTGCTGACATGTTCCTGTGTTTTCTGTCCAAGGAGCGCAACGGCACTGGGATAACTGACAAACATTAAGCCCCTATGATTCATTGTTATCTTATGTGATTTCATTTTGTTAATATTGAATACAATTGTGTTTATGTGTAGTTGCTAAATTTATATCCCACATTGTCAGCATACAGCTCAGAGTCAGGCTGCATAAGCATGATCCAGTTTATTCTAGACAAACCAGGGGATTGCATCTTTAAACCATCTTGAACTTAGGGACAACTGAAATGTCAGGCAGTATGAATTTAGGCTAACTTTCTCAATTAACGTGCTACTTTAGTTTTCTGTGTTCATGGTATGTTTATATGAGCGATCGCTCTAACCTTCAACACCTTACCTAATATATCGAGTACTAAAATCCATCCAGAATTGTGCCATGTGATTCTCCAAACTCCATCGTCTCCAACACCACTGTCCTCTAATGATCTTGGTTAGGGTTATCTGTACATTAAAATGTTCTAGTCCTCAGCCTATCCCTCCCCACTGCTGATTATCAGCCTTCAGTTTTTGGTTTGGGACTAATTGAAGCACTTTGAAACTCATACAAGAAATTTGGAATCCATATTGTAATTTGCATGTCTGGGCAACCCACCAGCTACATGTTGTCCTCAGCCACTCCTCTTGTGGCTAGTCAAGCCCTGAGGAGCTCCGCCCACCTTTCCCCACTGCCCAGCCATCAACTGAACAGTGGGGAGCATAATACCTTTAACCTTGTCCCTCCTCCAGCAATCCCGATGCAGCCAAGGTCACTAACAGCAATTTTGGCTGTGGGATTGCTGGAGGGAGCATGGGGCCATCCTCCAGTGATCCTGATGTGACCACATGGCAACACAAATGCTAGGGTCAGGGAGGAGCAAAGCTAGATCACTCTCCAATGGTACCGATGTTGCTTTTAGGAGTGTGGAGACAGCTATCTTGGCTGCATCTGGAGCCAAGAGGGGAGAGATGTTTAAGTAAGAGTGTGGATGTGTGTGTGAGAGAGGGGAGGAGCATAAACCCAACCCGCTGCTGGCTCCAGCCACACTCACCACTGCCCTTGGGGGCAAAACTATTGTTCCCCCGAAATGTAGCCCATCACATGTGATAATCCTGTACACATGCACATTGCCGGATGCACACCCACTAGGAAGCCTTCATTAGCCCACATCATCCTCATACATGTAGGATCAGCATATGTCATACTGTCTATTTGGGAGCCAAGCAAATCTGTTCCTGGAAGTTCCTTGCCCATGTGGAAAGTGTCCCATGCATACAGAATTGCCTTTGATCACACTTCTCCTTCCAGGCATAATAGTGTAACAATCCACTCATGCCACAGCTGCAGCCAAGTTTTGGTAATAAATAAGCCACGACGCGTTTGTCTTTCTGCAATAGGATCTTGTTACTGTACTCAGTGATTTTTCTGGAACTATTGATCTGGCAATATTTACAAGGGTTTTGTCTCCTTCCATCAGTACAAAGAAGAGAATCAATAAGCACTTTACGTGATTCTGTTTTGCTGTCCCTATATCTGAAAAAGAGTTCCTACTTTACAGCTTTACTAACTATGATTAGGGGAAATTACTCTATATCTTTGATAAATTAATTGTAATTCTGATATATCAATTGAGAGAGGGCAGCTACTTTGGGGGGGGGGGAACCAGGCCTTTCCCCCTGGGCCATTCATTTCTCCCATAATACTAGAACCCAATGGGGTCATCCCATGAAGCTGATTGGTGGGAGATTCAGGACAGAGAAAAGGAAGGACTTCTTCGCACAGCACATAGTCAAACAATGGAATTCATAGTGATGACCACCAGTTTGGATGGCTTTAAAAGGGGGTTGGATAGATTTATGGAAGAGAAGGCTATCAATGGCTACTAGTCCTGATGGCTATATGCTACCTCCAGGATCAGACGCAGTAAGCCTATATACTCCAGTTGCTTGGGAACATGGGTGGGAGGTGCTGCTGCACTGTGTCCTGTTTGTGGGTCCCTTGTCAACAGCTAGTTGGCCACTGTGTGAACAGAGTGCTGGACTAGATGGACCCTCAGTCTGATCCAGCAGGGCTCTTCTTAGGTTCTTATATGCCCATGAGTTGCTCGCAGACTTTCCTTACCCACAGTTCCAAGTTCAGCTATATTATATAGACCAATAACATAGAGGAATGGCCCTGACATCTGGCAGAACCAGCTGGAAACACCTTACTTACTATGGGCGAGTAGGAACTTCCAATAAAAACGGAACGCTCCTTAGTAAGCACAATGAACAAATCAATTCTTATTGAGTTCCCCGAAATGCACTTAATGTAACAATTAAGAGGCTCTGTCCAAGGTTGTCTTTACTTAGATATATTAAATGACTTCAAGCAATTTGTCACTCCCTTGGAGTTTCTTTGATTGCATGTGTCTTTCAGGTCTGGCCCTCTTGGATTGTTTACATCAGGTGGAGTTTGTAACTTTGCAGATGTTTCTGCTTCTTTCCATTCAAGGCAAGACAGGCTTTGCTGGAAAGACCTGTGCTTTGATGAGCGTCGTGTTCGGCCTTGTTGGCTGCTCCATATCCCACACAAATCACCTGCATAGTGAAGTGTTCCTAAGATGATCTTATCACAGTACTCTCGCTTGGAAACGTTCCAAGGCATAAGATATACCAAAAGGGAGGCAATGGAGACACAACCTATTGAATAAAGTGGCAAAAAGTGGTCATGTTTGTTTTGCAAGTGGGATGTACTATGAGCTTGTTAAGCCATCAGGGTTTAAATATTTGATTGATTGCAATTCTATACCGTCTATATCATCCAAGAGCTAAAGCTCTCTGGGCAATTCACAAAAGTTAAAAACATAACATTCATGATCAAACACAATATAAAACTGAAGGTTTTCAAACTACAATGCAAAACCCAAAAGAAAAGCCAGCAGGAGTGTAAAATTCTTAAACCACAGTAACACATTTTAAACAAAAACTAAAGGGCTATAATGTCTGGGAGAATGTCATCTTTCCTGGAGCCTAAAAGACCACAATATACAGTAGGTGCCAGGCAAGCTTCTCTGGAGTGTTCATTCCATAGCTATGTGCCACCACTGTCCTTAGGAGCCACCCACTTTAATTCATTTGGCAAGGGCAGCTGGAAGAGAGCCTCTGACCATGGTCTTAGGGTCTGAGCAAGTATATATGAGAGGAAATGATCCTTCAGGTAATCTGAAGGTTATCCAATAAAATTACATTGTGCACTTCCGGTCAGCTTCAGAGTAGTTGCATATTCTGTCGTAAGCTCTTGCAGAACCGTGCAGAAGTCCATGGGATTCTCTGTATGGGAGATTTGCTCCAGGCCACCAAGTTCTTCTCTGCTGCTTTGTCAATGTTAGCTGCCATTTTGATCTCTTGGGGCTCACCTGCAGCTTTAAATGTTGTGGTGAAGAGGAAATTTCACCAGGTTCTCCATATATACAAATGACACCTGCTGAAATTCCCTTTTCAATACAACTGTTAAAGATACAGGAGCCCTGTCCTCCTTTTCATATGGTCACCCTACGCAACATGGATTTTACCCAGCCATTGCCAGTGCTGCTTTTTCATTGCTGGGAAGTATTCAGACACAGAGGGAGTCCAGGAATCAGAGGCTGAAGTCCGATGTATATACAAGATCAAGATGAGAGATAATTCGGCAGAGTTGGGAAGGTCAGACTGAATTGTGCAGGCACTTCCATTGTTGAGCAATTAGGTGCACTCATAAACATTGTTATTACTCTTTCTGTGAGCAAATACAGGCACACCCACTATACATCACAAGAGCAGAGGCTTAAATACATAGTTTAATTGGCAATGCAATACTGCACATGCCTACTCAGAAGTAAGCCCCATTGAGTTCAACAGGGCTTATTTCCAGGAAAGTGTCCAAAATATTGCAGCCTTAGTATAACAGCTTCCTTTTAAATGTAGGCACTGTGGCTAATTTTATATTACAAAGGCCTGGAAGGTTGTTAATTTTGGACAGCTGTGACAAAGTTAACAATTTCTCTCTTGCCCCCCTTATTAGCAAGAGTGAAATGGAGAATCTTGTGCTGTTTTTCTTTATTTGAATCATTGTACTGCTTTGCATACTTCAGCTAAGTACCAGCTAACTTTTTATTTTTTATTTTTTTAAAAAAGGGTTTTATAATCCCAGCTGTGACTAAACAAAATCATGTTTTAAAATTCTCATAACCAAATGTGAACAGTTGCTATTACATTTTCTCTAATAAGCTCAGCTGCCATTCTCCTGAGTCAAACAGAATCTCCTGTGGATCAATAAAGTGGGAAAGTGGATAGGCAATCTCTCAAGTGAATCTGGAGTTAATAATTGATCCGGATGGGACTTCCATTGTTTTAAAGGAAGGTTTAGGAAGCGTGGTGGATTCATCTTTTCTTTTCCCTTGTGCTTTAGACGGAAGTGTTCACTTATATGCCCAAGCTGAATATGTTTTCTACTACCTCTTTTAATGTTATAAATATCAGATGTTGTTGGCACAACATGTGCACAAAAATGGGAGAGAAAGAATTCTCAAAGTGCCTAAGGGCACAATCCTATGCATGTTTAGGCAGAAAAAAGTCCAACAAAGCAGGAAACGATGTGCATATTATGTAAATTGCACCTGCAATTTGCGCAAATGTCTCTTTATGCTTTTTTTTTTTTAATGAAAGATTTCCCAGATTTCTGGAGGAGGGGGGAAACCCAGCTCAGCTCATAAATGCAAGCTGAGCTGGGGGCACCTTGGAAATTTGGCAAGCCCCTAAAGGGCCAGTTTTCCTGGCAAAAGACATCCCTAGTCTGCACCCACACCCTCAATGTGGCCACATCCTTAATGACACCCACACATGATTGGCTGACTTTGAAGGATGTGTAGTTTCACTAAGAACATAAGAGGAGCCATGCTGGATCAGACCAAGGGTCCATCTAGTCCAGCATTCTGTTCACACAGTGGCCAACCAGCTCTTTACCAGAGACCCATAAGCAGGACATGAGTGCAACAGCACCCTCCTACCCATGATCCCCAGCATCCAAATTGGTGACCATCACTACATCTTGGCCAATTATGATTCTCCAAAATAGAGGACAAAAGAGGATAGAGATCTCCATAAAATCTGCATATGCTAATTTATTACTGTTATAATTTAGATAGAGATACAGTACATCTCAGTACAGTCTGAAAGACTATCAGCAGGTGATCTCTTTGTGTGTGCGCACATGCCTGCCAGCAAGGCCTGCTGTTCTGGTGGTAACTGTTGATAGGCCACTTAAATACCCCTGCCTGATCTCCCTACTTATAGTTCTTTATCTTTGAACCAGACTTGGACTGGACTGCCCTTCAAATAGAGGATTGCACTCTGTAAAAGAGGACACATGGACACCCTCCAGCTGGACCACTAAGAGATGTCATGGCAGGTGGGAGAGCAATGCGTTTGGAGCTCTCACACCTGTTAGGAATTGATGGCTTGACCAACTTCCATGCGGAAATCTAGCACCATCTTGCAACAGGTGAGAGAGCCAGCAGGGAATGTGCGTGAGTGTGCAGGAACACGAGGGCTGCAATTTTCAACTGCAGCCCTTGAGAACATGCAATTCTGCCCTAAGCAAGGGTTTCATATTTGGTTTTCTTTTTGATTATCAACACACACACATATACAAAACTAGATTTTTATGAAACATTTCAGAGTTACAAATGCAAAAGGGGGGGAGGAATTGACCTTCAGACAGACTGAACAACAGCAATAACACAGCAGCTAACTTAGCTAGAAAATAAGTATAAAGAGAGAGTTGCACATAAAAGCCTAGGCGGCCGATGCTGTACTTGAACAGTATAAAGAGATCGCATCCTTCCAGACTGTGGCGTAGGACTGAGCAAAAAGCTGCACAGCAGGATTCCTGTTAGCATAAGAGATGAACGGGAACCGAGGCTTAACAAAATGATCATAATCACATTATTTATGAAGCAGCCAGCTATGAGCCAGGCACTAGATAACATGTTTTCAAAAATGGCCAATGTAAAAGTCTACAAATACAACCAGGGTTTGGCTCCTATTGCTGATTCCTTTCTAGTTTCCAGGAGGAATTCCCACCTGTGCTACTAAGAGCTTCATCCCAGGTACCTGTATCCCTCAAATTATCCCTACAGCGCTAAGCTGTTGTTGGTTGTTGCTACCGGGCGGCTAGATCCTTTGCATACCAGGAAATGGGTTTAAGGGGGGAAATGTAAAAAAAAATCATAAAAAATCAATGGATAACCCAATCCGATTCAAATTTGGTACGCTTAAAGCTCTCCTTATTATCTATTACTGTGCCAATTTTGTTGTCTTTATCTTTAAAGCTTACGCATATGTAAGCATTTGTTTAATTTTTCTTCAAATCCTGCTCCTGCACTCCAGCGGCCGCTCGGAAAACAACAAATGATACGCTCGAAAACTAGTAGAAAAATATTGCACTACTTTTGGTTAAGAAGCACAATTAAAGCAGGATGCATGGGAGTACTTCACAATAAAAGCAGATTATAAGCTGGAAAACTTCGGAGTCCTTTGCACGCAATTCGCAGCGATTGCACAGTATAACGCTGGTGTGATAAAGCTCTATGACATTCAAAGCCCTAAACGGTTTGGGGCCAGGTTATTTGAAGGAATGCCTCCTCCAAGCAAAGTATCACAGCATAACGCTGGTGTGATGAAGCTCTAAGCAGAGAATCAACTTTTTGGACGCTTCCAGACAGGCGGCTCTTTATGCTACCAATCAAAAGGCATTGTGCAGCCATTTTGTCTCTCTCTCCTCAATGGACCCTCTGCAGTAAGAAAAAAGATGGAAGGAGCTGTGGGAAAATACAAGAGGGTTACAATGGAAGATGTCATCATCTGGACCATCCCCTCCCCCCATCCAGTTGTATACTGGTAAATTTGGAAGGTCAGATGCTCATCATTACTTCTGTATGGCGCTCTACATAGGGCTACCTTTGTACCTAGTCTGGAAACTTCAATTAGTCCAAAATATGGCAGCCAGGCTGGTCACTGGTACACCTAGGGGTGACCACGTTACACCAGTTTTAAAATCTCTTCCCTGGCTGCCAATTAGTTTCTGGGTGAACTATAAAGTGTTGGTTATTACCTTTAAAGCCCTACATGGTTTGGGTTCAGGCTACCTGTGGGATCGCCTTCTCCTGTACAATCCGCCCCACACACTCAGGTCCTCTGGGAAGAATCTACTTCAGTCAGCCAAAACTAGGCTGACGGGTATTACCCAGAGGACCTTCTCTTCTGCTGCTCCCAGACTGTGGAATGGCCTGCCAGAGGAGATTTGTCAACTTGACAGTCTTTTAGCATTTAAAAAAAGCAATAAAGACTGATCTATTCGGGCAGGCCTATCTAGTGAAATTTTAGAATGTTTTTAGGATGTTTTAAGGATGTTTTAATCATGTATGGTATGTTTTTAATGTTGTATACACTGTTGTTCCCCGCCACGATCCAAGTGGAGAGGCGGGTAAGAAATAAATTAGTAGTAGTAGTAGTAGCAGCAGCAGCATTACAGTCCCCTCAGCCACACCCCTAAGGAGAATCCAGAAATGCAGGCAACCGTGTTGACCCATATCAACAAACCAGTTCTAGGAGTTTACACCTCCATCAGGAGCAGGTTCTTTATAAAGTAAAAGAGTCTTAATTGTCCTTTCAGGATACTCCAAACCACTTTGCATTACAACACAGAACAGTATATTCTTGGGAAAATGCATTTCCTGCCAACTACTGTAAAGGTAAAGGGAGACTTGATAGAGGTTTATAAAATCATGCATGGTGTGGAGAATGTTGATAGGGAAGCCTTTTTTCTCCCTCTCTCATAATACTAGAACCCAATGGGGTCATCCCATGAAACTGATTGGTGGGAAGTTTGGGACAGTTAAAAGGAACGACTTCACACAGTGCATAGTTGAACTATGGAATTTGCTACAAGATGTAGTGATGGTCACCAATTTGGATGGCATTAAAAGGGGGTTGAGTAAATTCCTGGAGGAGATGACTATCAATGGCTACCTCCAATATCAGAGGTAGTAAGCCTGTGTATACCAGTTGCTGGGGAACATGGGCAGGAGGATGTTGTTGCACCCATCTCCTGCTTGTGGGTCCCTGGTGAACAGCTGCTTGGTCACTGTATGAACAGAATGTTGGACCAGATTAGTGTGACCATATGAAAAGTAGGACAGGGCTCCTCTATCTTTCGCAGTTGTATAGAAAAGGGAATTTCAGCAGGCACCATTTGTATGCATGCAGCACCTGGTGAAATCCCCTCTTCATCACAACAGTTACAGCTGCAGGAGCCCTGCCCTCTTGACCATATACAAAAGAGCGCAGGGCTCCTGCAGCTTTCACTGTTGTGATGAAGAGGGGATTTCACCAGGTGCTGCATGCATACAAATGACACCTGCTGAAATTCCCTTTTCTATTCAACTGCTAAAATACAGGAGCCCTGTCCTCCATTCCATACGTTCACCCTAGAGTACATGGACCCTTGGTCTGATCCAGCATGGCTTTTCTTATGTGCAATCTTACTGTGAAGATTGCAGTTACTGGGACTTCAGGGTGGGGGCAGAAGATGTCAGCATCTCTGCTAAAGTGCCCTGGCTCCACTGCCCCTATCCATAACATTCTGTGCAGGGCCACCACACCATGAAATCCTCGCTTGAAATTAGCCACAGCTCCATGAAGCCAAGTACACAGCCAAATTAGGACCCCCGCTGTGGTGTAATGACTTCCGGGTTTCCAAGTTTGGAAAACACTTTGATTTCTGCTGCTTGCATTGAATTCCTTTCAAACCCTTCAGGTAGTAGAAAATATACTGGCTGCATTTGGGAGCACACAAGACCAAAGAACGATCTTGTGTCATCCTGTTTTGAAGATAGGGCTTTAGCTACCATGAAGCTAGGTGTTGGGTTTGGTTAATACTACAGTGATGAATGTTTGGCGTGGTTTCTGGTTTTGAGCTTCCCCCGAGGATGCTCTGGAGCCATGCGGCGTGGTAGAAATTGCAGAACAACTCAATAATGAGGTGGCCTAAATTATGGGATTGGGGCAGCTGCACCTTTTTGCTTGTAGCACCTGGAGAAAATCCCTTTCTTCTTACACAATGATGAAAGGTACAGGACTCCCAATCTCTTTTGCATCTGGTCACTCTACAAAACAGATGCCTGTCCAGCCTGTTCTGCCTGCTATGGGGAAGTGTTTGGGTGGAGTTTCTTTTTGAAGTTCCTCGGAGCTGGAGTTGACTGCTCTTCCAGTGGTGGGCTTAGAGCTTAAGGTTGCTTTAATAAACTGTTTTCAAGCCTTATCTGCTGCTGCAATTTAGAATGAGCTGTTCCAAGCCATTTCTGCGATCATGATTTGAAACATCAATTAGCTGCCTTTTGGAAATCATTGTTTAAACTTGGCAGTGACGCTGCGTGCAGTCAAACTGCAAGAGTTCCTTGTATTTAAGATTCAGAGGCAGAAAAACTTCCGGGTCTATTTAGGCAGAAGTAGTACACAACTTTGATTTCAGTATGATAGCTCTGATGTAGGATTTGGTCTCTTCCCCTTCTCACAGGTGTATGCTAGACTTCTGTTCTTCCACCTGCTTTAAAGTGTATTTAACCATGACAATAACAAAAGTAAAATAGGTCAGGCTTTTTTTCTTCTATCTCTGCAGTCAAAAATAAGATGCATTTCTGTTATAGGAATGTGCAGTAGTGAAGCAGTAGTGTGTTGGCCTTAGAGATCATAGAATCATAGAATAGCAGAGTTGGAAGGGGCCTACAAGGCCATCGAGTCCAACCCCCTGCTCAATGCAGGAATCCACCCTAAAGCATCCCTGACAGATGCTTGTCCAGCTGCCTCTTGAAGGCCTCTAGTGTGGGAGAGGCCACAACCTCCCTAGGTAACTGATTCCATTGTCGTACTGCTCTAACAGTCAGGAAGTTTTTCCTGATATCCATCTGGAATCTGGCTTCCTTTAACTTGAGCCCGTTATTCCGCATCCTGCACTCTGGGAGGATCGAGAAGAGATCCTGGCCCTCCTCTGTGTGACAACCTTTTAAGTATTTGAAGAGTGCTGTCATGTCTCCCCTAAATCTTCTCTTCTCCAGGCTAAACATGCCCAGTTCTTTCAGTCTCTCTTCATAGGGCTTTGTTTCCAGACCCCTGATCATCCTGGTTGCCCTCCTCTGAACACGCTCCAGCTTGTCTGCGTCAGGGTTCCTATGCTTGTGGTTGCAACCAGGAGATTTTCCCTCTGTGCCTTTTGAAAGTGGAAGAGGTCTGGTGATGAGGGCAGCAGAAGCAAAGTCCATTTTATTCATGTAGCCATGATGGTGCAATGGTTTAAGTGAGTTTAAAATCCAAAACTGTACATCTCAGAGTATTTTTTATTTTATTTAGGGTGACCATAAGGAGGACAGGACTCCTGTATCTTTCAGCAGGTATCATTTGTATCCATGCAGCACCTGGTGAAATTCCCTCTTCATCACAGCTGTTAAAGCTGCAAGAGTCCTGCCCTCTTTTGTATCTGGTCACTAGGGTAGGGCTCCTGCAGCTTTAACTGTTGTGATGAAGAGGGAATTTCACCAGGTGCTGCATGCATACAAATGGCGCCTGCTGAAATTCCCTCTTTATCACAACTGTTAAAGATATAGATGCCCTGTCCTCCTTTTCATATGGTCACTCTATTTTTTTAAAAAAAAAATCAGGGTTGACAAACAGCTTTGGTATTGTTCTAACATATTTAGACTGTAGAAACAGTTGTAAAGCCATGGTATAGTGGTCAGGGTGGGGAGAAGAGAAATGTTATACACATGATTCCCCCATCTCCCGGGATCATTAAGTCCAGAGTGTAAAATTACTGAGCTGCAACATTGCCCCGTGGGACTGTGGCTGTGAAAAAGGACTAATAGAATGGATAAGAACATGAGAAGTGCCCTGCTGGATCAGACCAAGGGTCCATCTAGTCCAGCACTCTGTTCACACAGTGGACAACCAGCCATCGGCCAGGGATGAACAAGCAGGACATGGTGCAACAGCACCCTCCCACCCATGTTCCCCAGCAACTGGTGCACACAGGCTTACTATCTCCAGTATTGTGTCCTATACTGGAGTATTTCTGGGCGCAAAGATTACTGCAGATGCTGACTGCAGCCAGGAAATCAGAAGACGTTTACTTCTTGGGAGGAGAGCAATGACAAATCTTGATAAAATAGTTAAGAGCAGAGACACCACACTGACAACAAAGGTCCGCATAGTTAAAGCAATGGTATTCCCCGTATTAACCTATGGCTGCGAGAGCTGGACCATAAGGAAGGCTGAGCGAAGGAAGATAGATGCTTTTGAACTGTGGTGTTGGAGGAAAATTCGGAGAGTGCCTTGGACTGCAAGAAGATCAAACCAGTCCATACTCCAGGAAATAAAGCCAGACTGCTCACTTGAGGGAATGGTATTAAAGGCAAAACTGAAGTACTTTGGCCACATAATGAGAAGACAGGATACCCTGGAGAAGAGGCTGATGCTAGGGAAAGTGGAAGGCAAAAGGAAGAGGGGCCGGCGAAGGGCAAGATGGATGGATGATATTCTGGAGGTGACAGACTTGACCTTGGGGGAGCTAGGGGTGGCAACGGCTGACAGAAAGCTCTGGCGTGGGCTGGTCCATGAAGTCACGAAGAGTCAGAAATGACTGAACGAATAAACAACAAAAACTGGAGATAGGACACACAACCATCAGGGCTAGTAGCCATTGCTAGCCTTTACCTCCAGGAATTTATCCAACCCCCTTATAAAGCCATCCAAATTGGTGGCCATCACTACATCTTGTGGTAGTGAGTTCCATAATTTAACTATGCACTGTGTGAAGAAGTCCTTCCTTTTATTTGTCCTGCATCTCCCACCAATCAGCTTCATGGGATGTCCCCGGGTTCTAGTATTTTGAGAGAGGGAGAAAAATGTCTCCCTATCCACACTACCCATACCATGCATAATTTCGTACACCTCTATCATGTCTCCCCTTAGCCTCCTTTTTTCAAAGCTAAACAATCCCAGTTGGATCAAACTGGGTGGCCAAGTTTAGCCTGGCCATCTCTGGATCTGCGAAAGGGACGCCTCCCAGCCTCCACCCCAGGAATGTGCTAATTGCATCTGGGGTAAGGACAAAGAAAGCAGGTTTGTGTAGTAGGAAGTCAGTCTGGGCTGGAACTGGATCTGAATCAGAATAAAAGTGCTGACTTTGCTCTCTGCAGGGAACCCTAAGGCACAGTGGTTCCCTGCAACATCTGATGGAGAGCAGAAAACAGTTTGAGTATAAATGCTGTGACCCCTCATCTTACATATTATATAAATGTAAATAACACTTATATCACATTTTCCAGAGTGTTAGACTGTTCCAGTAAAAACAAAATCTTGTGGCACTGCAAGAACAAACACATTTATTCTGGCATATGCTTTTGTGGACTATAAGACCTCTTCATCAGATGCACAGAACACTGTGGATAGTTTCAGGTTTATATACATACAGGGGGTCCCAACCTTTTTGGGACAGAGAGCACATTTGGAATTTTGAGAGAATGTTGTGGGTGCTTTCACAAAATGGCCACCTCCTCATAAAATGGCCGTCGTGGTGGGCATGGCTGGTCATAAAACACTCATGCCCCAGAAGGTGAACTGAAATAAAATTAAATTCTGCAAGAACCTAATACAAGGCGGTGGGTGGGTTCTGATTTCCAAAACACAAAACCACTTGTCTGAACCCAAATAAAAGTGGAGGTGGAGGGCAGCACTTTGCTTTGCAGAATGGCAGCCTCCCTGTTTAGATAGATAGAAATAAAAAAACAGAAGGGGCAGAGAGCCAGGTGGGCGTGAAGAGAGGCATCTGCAGGCATAGCTGTGCTCATGGCCACCACGCTGGAGACCCAGATATATACCATATGTACTGTATATAAACATGAAACTCTCCATAATGCTCCATGCATCTGATGAAGAGAGCTATAATCCACAAAAGTTAGTGGCTTTTAAAAGTTAGTGGCTGTTAGTCTAAGGTCCCACAAAGTTCTTCGTTGTTCTTATGTCACAGAATTGCCCTAAATCTTCAGTGACCTCCTTCTAAGAGCTTCATCCCACCAGCCGAATATTGTGCTGCTGCAGCGAAATCCATGCAAAAGATTCAAATGACGCCGGGGTTATAGTCTGCTTTCGCTGCGAAGGACTCGGATTTCGGCGATTATGTCCTGCTGTAATTGTGGGTCTTCCCCCCGTTATAGTGGATTTTAAAGGTGCGGGGAATGTCTGGTTCTTCCCAGCAAGCGAAAGCACATCGCTGAAATTTCAAGTGTATTTTTTATCCATTTTCAATGCGCTGTACTGTGGGCGTGTTCTCAAGGGGCGGTATTGCTGACATAAGAGAGGGGTGTGACGTTCTTCAGGGCTGAGCCTTTCTCAGCATTATGGGAAATGCACTTTGCAGTCGCTCAGAAACATTACAATGGCGACGTGTGTGTGTGTGTGTGTGTGTGTGTGTGTGTGTGTGTGTGTGTGTGTGAGAGAGAGAGAGAGAGAGAGAGAGAGAGAGAGAGAGAGAGAGAGAGAGAGAACTTAGGATCCCATTTCCATGCCTTTGAACATCCGAAACTGTGCACCTTCAATGGGATTTACTTTACTCAAAAGTAAATCCCATTGAGAGAAACGGTGAAGGGTGGTGGTGGAAAGATTTCCCCCTTTCCACACCTGGGAGCTTTTCCTAAGCAGGAGGGAGGGAGCCTCCAGGCAGGGTTAGGGGATTAACTTTACTCAAAAGTAAATCCCATTGATTTCAACTGTTAACGTGACCTGCTGCCCCTTGGTCTGTGCTTGGAGGGGAGAGAAATGGAGGGAGGGGAGGCTGGAAAGATTTCCCCTCTTTCTGCACCCTTTTCCTAAGCACAGACCAAGGGGCAGCATGTAGCAGTTGAACTCAATGGGATTTATTTACTGAGTAAGCATGCAAAAGAGTTGACTGCAGTCTTACTTAACGTTCTACTTTGGTGTTCAGTAACAAGAGAAGCAATCCTAATCCCGGTTGTCCGAGGGGGAGTTGTCCCCACTTCAAACAACCAATAAATGGTAGGAGGAAGTACAAAGAAGATCTGGGGGGTGGGGATAAGAACACTTGTGAGTGAACCTCAACAGATCTCCCCAAATGCACTACAGCAGAGGTGTAAGTTTACAAAGTTTTCATATGCTATATGAGCGCTATGTAAGCATATATAAGCGAAATGAGATAATTCGAGGGTAAACCAGAACAAAAGTGTATGTGGGATGAGGCTAGAAGGAAACTGAACCCTGGATAAGCGCTGGAAGCCCTGCAACCTCTCACCACTTGGAAGTGGAGCGCACACTTAGAACTATCTCCGGAGAAGAAACCATTTCTCCTTCTTTCACCCATCCCCCCTCACTTCCAACCTGCTTCCTCACCTCCTGTGTGTTTATACCTGGTGTCTTGCTTGCTATGGTAGAGGGGTTTGGAAAGGGAATGGACCAGTGGAAAATTGAGTAGGTCGATAGTCCTTTGATTCAACTGTAAAGCTAAAGAAAGACATTCCAGGCTGCAAGCTGTTGGCAACTTTTTGATGGCTCTTGAACAACATGCAAAAAATTCAGTGAAGGAAACTTTCCCAGTTAGGAAGAAGCTTAATTTATCTGTGACATAGAGTTCACAAAGGCACAAGAGCAGAGATAGTTAAAAAAAAAATAGTTAGCAAATCTAAATTCAATTAATAAGCAGAAACATTTGAGTATCAGATTTGTTACTTCTGTTTCTTTAAAGCAGTTACGTAGAGACAACAACATTGTACACACCTTGTAACCGTTTTCCGCAGAGCTCTTAAAATGACCAAGTATCCTCTTTCGTTTGGTGCAGGTGGTGGAAAAAACAGCCAATGATGCTCACATTTCACCAGGGCACCTGATGCATTGTGCAATTGTTTTTCCAGGAAATTCTGAATACATTTTGCTTGAAACTGGCTGCATAGTTGCAGAAGGAAAAGCCATTCTCTTAAAATAAAAAGATTGTGTGCGTGCATTCGCACAACATGTGTGTTGGTGGGGAGACAGCTACAACCATGAACACACTTACCTGGGAGGAAGCCCCATTTAACTCAATGGGCCTGAGTAGACATGTATACAATGGCACTGTAAATCTCTCACTGATCACTTGCTGTAATTTTCTCTACTATTTTGGGACTAAACAGCTCCTCTTCCACAGCGCAGGAATGCAATGATCTTACTAGATCAGATAATGAAATGAGAGTTCTGGCTGTTTAGCCGTAGGGAGGGATGGTCCAGACGTAAAGGGAGGATTCCGGTTTCAGTGACAGAGGGAGGTGTGGTGGCAGATTAAGATAATGAGGGGTGATGGTGATCTGATCAGAGACGGAGCAGATGTTGCAGGCACTGAAGGAGGTGGCAGGGGAACTGGAGTAGGAAGTACAGTAGGAAAACCTGGAGGAGTAACAGGGTGTGTGTGTCAGTGAGGTTTCTGTGCTATATGGATTTTCTGATGTTGAGCAGGGCCATTGCAAAATATTTTGGCACACAAGGCAAGGTACCATTTTGGCATCCCCATCCAACATTACCACTATTACCAACATAAAATGTGTTTGTAGGGATGGGGGAGAACGGAGTTTCCTGGAATATTGATATCTTCTGCTATTAATTTTTCTTGCATCAATTATCTGTGTCACTGTAGCACAGCCTTCCTCAACCTGGGGCGCTCCAGATGTGTAGGACTGCATCTCCCAGAATGCCCCAGCCTGGCTGGGGCATTCTGGGAGTTGTAGTCCAACACATCTGGAGCGCCCCAGGTTGAGGAAGGCTGCTGTAGCATAAGGGGCTTTCCATATTTGTTTGGAACACAGTATATGCATCCTTTAAACCTGTTGTCTTCAACCTTTCCAGACCTGAGGCCCAATTCTGATTCCCAACCTGCAACATGGGACTCACTTCTGCATTTTCACTTTTTGTTTATTTGGAGAAGGGTGAGAATCCACACCAGAGTACTACCAAGTAGACACACTTTCCTGTTTCACAAACAAGTCCCATTGTGCTACAATGTCGTCACTGGCTGTGCACTCCACCAAGTAAGCTAGCTGGTTGGTTCAGCTTGCTGCCTCTCACAGTAGGGAAAATACTGTGATTTAAAATGGCCTGCAGCTGCAGCCTGTGCAGGCCAGTGCAGCATTTACCTTTATTATATTCCAGTCCTGGGCCAGCAACTATTGCAGCTGCCTGCCTGGGGTTAGTTTGGCACCCTTAATTTCTTGGGGCCCTAGGAAACCGCCCATGCTGCCTGCCCCTAGAGATGGCCTTACTACAGTTCATGGCTAGGAAAAGACAGAGAAAACCAGAGCCAGTGTGGTTTTGTGGTTAGAGTGCTGGACTGGGACGCGGGAGATTTGGGTTATTGTCCCCATTCAGTCATGAAGCACACTGGGTGACTTTTGGCCCGTCACCAACTCTCAGCCGAAGCTTCCTTACAGGGTTGTTGTTGTTGTGAGGATAAAATGGAGGTGAGGAGGACCATAAGATCATACAAAGAGCCATGCTGGATCAGGCCAAGGGTAGTGGTAGTAATGGTCGCCAATTTGGATGGCTTTAAAAGGGGACTAGACAAATTCCTGGCGGAGAAGGCTATCAATGGCCACTAGTCCTGAAGGTTCTATGCTACTTCCGGTAGCAGACGCAATGAGCCTATGTACACCAGTTACTGGGGAACATGGGTGGGAGGATGCTGTTGCACTCATGTTCTGCTTGTGGGTTTCCCATGGGCAGGTGGTAGGCCACTGTGTGAACAGAATGCTGGACTAGATGGACCCTTAATCTGATCCAGCATCACTCTTATGTAAGGCGAAATATATTATTTCAGTTGTGAAGCACACAACTAGCTTTTTTCTTCCAGTCCTCTAAGTGCCGCTTTATGTTTTAAAACTGCTCCTGCATTCTTAATATGTTAGAACAACAAAGCTGTTTTGTCAACTCTTTTTTAAAAAACAAACTCTGTGCATGTGCAGTTTTGCATTTTGCACTCACTTAGATCATAGCGCCGTCATAATCTCAAGAATAAAACAGAGTTTACTATTGATGCCCTCATCTCCTGACACTTTCAAGCTGGTCATTAGCGTGCGGAGGAGAGGGCAGTGCCTCTTGGCTGTGGGATCTTGGATCATTGGCCCCAAGTTCCAGCCCTAGCTGAGAGGAAAGGATGGGGTGGTCTTCCCAGATGACATGAAGAGCAAAATGATGGAGGGCTCTGCCCCACACACCCAATGTAAAAAAAGGCTGAACAGCCTCTGCCCCTGTTAACTAGTTTGGGGTCCCTTCTGAACCCTGGATCTCAAAGTCCTACCCCTGATGGCAATGAATGTATGCACACTCAGCTGTCACAATGGCCTACAGCAAAAAATCCAGAGACATGGAAGACTCAAAGCTTCATCCCACGTACCTGCTTCCCTCGGATTATCCCCGTAGCGCAAAGCTTTCGCGGTTGTTGTTGTTTTTGCTACCGAGCAACAGCGATCCTTTGCATACCAGGAAGTGAGTTTAAGGGGGGGGGAAATGTAAAAAATCATTAAAAAAATCAACGGATGACCCAATTCAATTCAAATTTGGTAAGCTTAAAGCTCTCCCTAATATCTATTACTATGCCAATTTTGGTCTCTTTATCTTTAAAGCTTACGCAGATGTAAGCATTTCTTTAAAATCCTGTTCCTGCGCCCCAGCAGCAGCTGGGAAGATACGCTCAAAATGTAGGGGCTAAATACGGCAAATCTTTTTGCTTTATTGCACAATTAAGGCAGGATGCATGGGAGTACTTCACAATCAAAGCAGATTATAAGGTGGAAAACGTCTGAGTCCTTTGCATGCAATTGTCAGTGATTGCACAGTATAACGCTGGTGTAATAAAGCTCAAAGTTGGGTGAGACAAAAGAGGAGACAGCAACCTCTTAACTGGTGGTGGTGGTGGTGGGGAAGTACGTGTGGAAGCTCATTCCCAGCCAAGAGGAAAATAATGTGCTTGTGTATGACCAAGGCCCCAGAACAACTTTAGCATCCATGGCAAGGAAGAAAAGAGAAAAGAAAGAAGAGGCTAGTGAGAACATGATGCAAATGCAATAAATCAATTTCACTGGCTATGAATAAAGCAACCTCCATATTTTGGGCTCATTGGGGCCCCAGGCAGGCCTCTCTACATTGCTGTTTTGAACAAAATTTCATGTCCTGTTGGTATAATACTAAAGGCATTAAACAGCTGTTTGCACAACCAAAAGCCATAGCAATGGTTTCTTTAAAAGCTTCCATTTGTTTCCAGGCCTTTGAAGAAGCTCAGACCGAGTGGCACATAGGAAGCTTGCAGGCTAGGACTCCTCGAGCTAATGGGCCCGCCCAGACCTGCTTAGTTTTAGAGAGACATCAAGAGACCTACAAGACGTTTGTTTGCAGCAGGTCATCGCTCTTGTGATTGCTTTCCCAACAATGCAATCATTAGTGCACCCTTAGTCACTGGCAATATGTACATTTCCTTGGTTATTTTCCTGATGCCCTCTCTTTCACATGACCTCTCATTTGATCTCTGCAATTACTCATTTTTGGTGGATTTTTGAGGCATTATCAGCAAAAGTCATTTCTTGTGCATAATACATGGGAGTCAGTTACTGATTATAAAGATAGTTTTGTTGACGGAGCTAAAACTGCCTAGTCTCAAGCAAAGGTTTGCAAAAGAGCCTCATTAATTGGAAAGACACACACACACACACACACACACACACACACAAAGACATGCAGTATTAACTCTTCAGATTTTCCTTTCAGAGTTGCAGTCCATGCCTACGCAGAATGAACAGTGCCATTTGCCCATTGAAATAAATGAGGTTAGGCATGCCTAACTATGCATAGGATTGCAGTCTTAGCTGAACTGGTGGCAGAGATGAAACTGACAAGGATTTTCACTAGGTTTCCCCCTCTAGCCTAATTCACTTCTGCCACAGCTTGTGTGCAACAACACCTCTTTTCAGGCTGAGTGAACACTTCCCCCCCCCTCCCCGGTGCTTGAACACCCATAATAACCAGGCATTTTCAAAGAAAGCAGAACATTTTAAATATCTTCCATGCCCAGCTGCACTCCTCCTCCTACCTTCCTTTATATATAAACTGTTGTTATGCTAGCCTCTTTGCATGGGGAGGGGACTCGTAGGATTATCGATCAAAGGTTAAAATGTAGTAATAGTGGCACATATTGAACTGAGTAGCCATAGAAGACCCAAGCAACTGATCTTGGGGTGTGATCTTTGAGGCAAAACCGAAACAAAACGGTGGAGGGAAAGAATCAGGTTCAAAGAGGGTGCATTAATTGCAAGCTGAAATGTGCCCAGTTAAATATTCAGAATCTTGGATCAACTATGGTTATTGAAGCAGCATGATTGGATCCTGCCTAAGACACATGTAGGTAGAAAAGGGACATGGCTATCTCCAGTATTCGAGGCAATAAGCCTGTGTGCACCACTTGCTGGGGAACATGGGCAGGAGGGTGCTGTTGCACCATAGAATCATAGAATAGCAGAGTTGGAAGGGGCCTACAAGGCCATCGAGTCCAACCCCCTGCTCAATGCAGGAATCCACCCTAAAGCATCCCTGACAGATGCTTGTCCAGCTGCCTCTTAAAGGCCTCTAGTGTGGGAGAGCCCACAACCTCCCTAGGTAACTGATTTCATTGTCGTACTGCTCTAACAGTCAGAAAGTTTTTCCTGATGTCCAGACGGAATCTGGCTTCCTTTAACTTCAGCCCGTTATTCCGTGTCCTGCACTCTGGGAGGATCGAGAAGAGATCCTGGCCCTCCTCTGTGTGACAGCCAGGTCTTGCTTGTTCATCCCTGGCTGATGGCTGGTTGGCCACTGTGCGAACAGAGTGCTGGACTAGATGGACCCTTGGTCTGATCCAGCATGGCACTTTTTATGTTTTTATGGCTGAGGTTATTGGTAACACTAAACACCATCCTGTCCACAGCAGCAGGAGCAGCCTTCACATCCCACTGTGCACTGATCAAATACACAGCCATAAAATGGATATTGCTGTTTTTATGCTTTCGGTGGTTTTAAGTTTCTGTACATTTGTTTTTAATGTTCATTGTTTTTAACTTTTGTAAACCGCCCAGAGAGCTTCGGCTATGGGGCGGTATATAAATGTAATGTGATAAATAAAATGTGGCTATTAACTGAAAAACATGGGGTACGTAGTGCAAAAGCTCGGAACCCTAGTCAAAATGCAAGATGAATGGACTAGTCTGGGCTGCGCACGTGCTGGTAATTTTACAACTCTTTGCTTGTAGAAGGAGGCTGTGCGCACACAAAGCATGTCAGCATACAGGGGAAAACCATGTTTGCTTACAGTTGCTTCTCCGCCTGTGTTTGTCCCTCATTACTTCCTCTTTTGAAAGAGGAAGTAAACAATGTGCACATGGCCCATTCAGTGGGCAGTTTTAATCCCGCTGCTTCTCCTGCACACAACAGGGGATAGTGGCACTTCTGTCTTAAAAAATAAGTCAGACTTACTGGGGTGTTTTTTTTGTGGTGCGAAGAGGGCTAGAAGGGGCAGGAGGCGCATAGGAGGCAGATGATGTTGTGAAAGGGACCCGTGAAAATCCGTGAGAGCCCAGCAACAAGGGTGCAATAAAATGCTTGTCTGATGGAGCTCAAAGAACCCAATGCTTTCCCTCAGGGTTACTCAATGTTCAATGCAACATTTATGTAAACAAATCATCATATGCAAGTGAAAGTCTTTTAAAGCATGTCAATGTTATGACGGATTGTAGGTTTTCCACAAACATCTAGCCAGCCACCACTAGAAACAGGATGTTGAACAAGAGCAGCCAACTCAAACTTGGGTCCCTCCAGATGTTTTGGACCACAACTCCCATCATCCATGGCTATTGGTTATGCTGGCTAAGCTGATATCCCAAACATCTGGAGGGCACCAGGTTCAGGACGGTTGGTCTAAAAAACAGAAATATCTGATCTAGAACTTGGGATCTTCTTATCTTGTATTTGATAGAACCCGAGGCTGCAATCCTTCATCCACTTACCTGGGAGTAAGCCCCATCAATCTCAATGGGACTTATATTAGAGGGAAGAGGCTTGTACTGCTATTGCTTTTAAGCCGTAATCCTGAGCGCAACTTTCCTGGGAATAAGGTTCATTGGACACAACGGGAGTCATTTAGAGTAAACTTCAGAGTAAACATGCATAGAATTGTTTTATAAAGCTGTCAATTGCTTTGGTGGATTGGACTTTAAATCCATCTCTCTGCATCAGCCCTGTGCAAAAAAACAAAAAACAAAACCCAGACATATTGCCTATTGCATGAGAAGTATTTCCACCTTTTGAAATGCTGTGCTGCAAAAAAAATACGCCCGGTGTTCAGCGACGCTGGTTTCGTTCGCTCCCGTCCCCTCGACAAATGTGCAGAGGACTGCAGCATCCCCTAATTACTTTACGCGGCTGCCCATTGACTTCCACCGATTCTCCAAAGGAAGGGGGGGGGGGAGAGAGCTCATTTGAATACGTTAATTCATTTACACATTTTTCCACGGCCCATTGAGTAGCGCTAATGCGCGTGCATGTAAAAAGAAGAAGAGGAAAAAGTAGGAGACACTGGCCTTGGTTGCATGTGTGGGTGTCTCCTCTGGGGCACAGAAGTGGAAAATAGCAACGACTCCTTGATAATAATTAATAATAGCCAATATTAATTGCAAAACCAAAACTCGGTCTTCTTCCTTCCTTCCTCCCTCCCTTCCTTCCTTCCTTCCTTTTTTCCAAGAGTTTTCAGCAACACACAAAACCAACCACTCCCGTTTGCCGCCAACAGGAGGCGTGCTGCTGTTTTTCTGGCCCGCCGAGGGCGGGGCCTCAGAATGCGCGTTCGCGCGGGACAGACTCCGGGGGTGGCGAGCAAGGGAAGGGAAGGCGAGGAGGCGGAGCGTCGTGGGAGAGCTCGGCGCTGATTGGCGGGGGCTGGGTTCGGTGGGCGGGGCGTACCTTTCCCACCCGCCCCTGCTTCCCTCCCCCGTCCAGGTGCTGGTGGTTTCTCTCTCCGTCTCTCTCTCTCCCTCTCTCGCCCGCGCTGCGGTGACGCGCTTTCCCCTCCCCGTCCTCCGCTCGCCCCGCTTTTCGCGTGCCCGCGCGCGCCGCTTTTCGCCCGGGCTGCGCTCGGACATGGCGGCGGATCTGAGCGCGGAGCGGCTGCGCTCGCTGCCCGCCAGCTGGAGCTACGGCATCAGCCGCGGCGGCCGCGTCTTCTTCATCAAGTAAGTCAGCCCGCGGTGGCCGCCCGCCAACGACAGCGGGCCGGCCGTGGCGGAGGGAGGGATCCTGAGGGGAAGAAGCCGCGTCGGTCCAGCCCGGGGTGGGGACGGCGCCGCCGCCGCCGCTGTTGCTGCCGCGGAGGCGGGCGGGATGGACCTGAGGGGAAACGAGGGAGCGAGCGAGGGCGGCTTTAGGGTCCGGCCGGGTCGGGGGGTCAGCGCCGCTCTCGCTGCCGCTCGCCTCACGCGCTCCTCTTCGCTTGTTTTCTCCCCTCACAGCGAGGAAGCGAAGAGCACGACCTGGCTGCACCCGCTGACGGGAGAGGCTGTGATCACCGGGCACCGCCACAGCCCAGGTAAAGCGGCGCTTCCTCCTCCTCCTCCTCCCGCTGCTGCCGCCGCCTTCCGACTTCCCTCCCCGTTCTCCCAAAGAGTGCAGAGGAAGCTTAGTGGGGGTGGTGGGGGGTGAGGAAACGTGGCTGTTTTTCTCCTACGGTTCCTCCTCTCTGCCCTCTACTTACCTACCTGCCCCCACACTTCCTTCTCCTCTGCTCCTACTAGCCTGCCTCACATTTTCCTCTCTACCCACCTTACTTACCCGCCCCATATTTCTCACTCTCTGCCCCCTACTTACCTGCCCCACACTCCTTCCTCTCTGCTCTTACTTACCTGCCCCACACTCCTTCCTCTCTGCCCCTACTTACCTGCCCCACACTCCTTCCTCTCTGCTCCTACTTACCTGCCCCACACTCCTTCCTCTCTGCTCTAAATTACCTGCCCCACACTCCTTCCTCTCTGCCCCTACTTACCTGCCCCACACTCCTTCCTCTCTGCTCCTACTTACCTGCCCCACACTCCTTCCTCTCTGCCCCTACTTACCTGCCCCACACTCCTTCCTCTCTGCTCCTACTTACCTGCCCCACACTCCTTCCTCTCTGCTCTTACTTACCTGCCCCACACTCCTTCCTCTCTGCCCCTACTTACCTGCCCCACACTCCTTCCTCTCTGCTCCTACTTACCTGCCCCACACTCCTTACTCTCTGCCCCTACGTACCTGCCCCACACTCCTTTCTCTCTGCCCCTACGTACCTGCCCCACACTCCTTCCTCTCTGCCCCTACGTACCTGCCCCACACTCCTTCCTCTCTGCTCCTACTTACCTGCCTCACATTTGCTCTCTGCTCCTACTTATCTGCCTCACATTTGTCTCTGTCCCCTTATCTGCCTCCACACTCCTTCCTCTCTGCCCCCTAATTACCTGCCTCACATTTTTCTCTGTCCCCTTACTTACCTGCCTCATATTCCTCCCTCTCTGCCCCCTACTTATCTGCCTTACATTTCTCCCCTCTGCTCTTTTCTTCCCTTCTTCCCCATTCCTCACCTGCCTCACATTTCTTTCTCTCTGCCCCTCTACTTACTCACCTCACACTTTTCCCCATCTGCCATCTCTTTTTACCCTCTGTCCCCTCCTGACCTGCCTCACATTTCTCCCCCTTTCACACAATGGTGCCCCCCTTCATATGCTGTTTCTTCTTGGTGGACTTGAAAACCTACACTAACTCACCCATGATTTCCCCCAACACATACACGTAGCCCCCTCTCTTGGTCTATGCTGTCAACTTGGGGGACTCTTTGTATGGCTGCTCCCCCCCCCCCCCCGGGGCTGTTGTAGCCCCAGCTCCAAATGTGTGCTCTAAATGTATGCTGTTGCACTTATATCCTGCTTGTGAGTTTTCCACAGTTAGCTGGTCGGCCACTGTGTGAACAGAATGGTGGACTAGATGGACCCTTGGTCTGAACCAGCAGGGCTCTTCTCAATGTTCTCAAATACATCAGACCCTGCAGGTTCTTGCTCTTGTAGCTGTTTGGAACCCAGTCCAGTCTTGACCAGCTTTGTTCCTCAGCTTCTACCCCCCACCCTCTGCCTCAATTTTATTGTTGCCTCTGACTTACCTAGGCCACTCATTGACCTCACCACTTACCCTGTTTCATCTTCAGTTGAAGAGAGACACCTGTGCCAAACACATTTGTTCTTCCACTCTTTTGGGGTGGGGAGATGACTCTAGCCACCTACCCTTCCCCCACCAACTGAAATTTACCATGCAATACTGTTATTGTGTCTCCTTGTTTTCACTTGACCCTTTAACCCAGTTGACTGCTCCTCTGTTCACCATACCATCCACATATGGCGGCACATCCTAATTACCCACATGTTTAGTTTTTAATTGGTTTTTAATGCTTTATGTGTGTATGTTCTGTGTTTTAGAGTTTTAAATTTTGTATAGTTGTTTTTACCTCAGTTTTAGAATTTCTGTAAACGGCCCAGAGAGCCCCGGCTATGGGAGCGGTATATAAGTGTAATAAATAAAATAAATAAATAAAATTAATACATGTGTTTTCTCTCCACTTCAAGACAATTTCCCTTCACTTCAGACTCTCATTTGGGCCTCAGGCCTGGCATTGACCACTCACACTCTTCCTTCCCCACTACAAAAATTCTTCCCCACCCCTCCTTTAACCAAGGTAATTAATCAATTCTTCCCTTGCTGAATACCAGCCACTGAAAAGAATTGATTTCATCTCTAATTCAAACCTATTTAACTCCCCCTGCCCTTCATTTATAGTTCATGCTCAGGGCCACTTGGATCACAAGCCTGCCCACTCCATTCTTATACCCACATCAACTAGACCTTCCCTCAGAGCATTCTCCACCTCTTCCCCATGCTATTCACTGTCTCTCAGGGCAGAGCAAGGCATTTTTTCTGCCCTGAGAGATGCACTTAAGATCCCTTGCAGTGTCACAAATTAAGCTGCGGTACCCACTTCAGATCATATGCATCTCTGAAAGCACCTAGTTATCCTCTGTAGCATGGCCTCAGATCACAGGTGCTGCATTTTCTGAACCCTTAAAATTGGGTTGGTTATGTAGTCCAACAGTTCTACGGGTTCTGACCATCCCCACTGCTCTCCTGCTCACAAAGTAAAAGTTTCCGCATAGGTCCAATTCATTTTAATAGTCATGTTTTCATGCCATCTGTCTTCCCACTTACCAAAGGACCTCCCCAACCATGCCCAACACTTGGTGTCACTTGGTCATTATCTCACCAGCAGATTCCTTTCCTATATTTCTCATTTATTCTCTAGATGAGGAATAGGCAACTTGTGGCTTTCTAGATGTTTTGGCCTATAGCTCCCATCTTCCCAAGCCAGCATAGTCAACAGTGAGAACCGATGGGAGTTGTAGGCCAAAACATTTGGAGGGCCACATGTTGCCCACCTTTGGCTAGATCTTCACTCTTTTTGTACCCATAGCTACTAGTCATTCCAGCACATTCAATCTGATTACTTTATTCACTCAAACAGCACCTTCATTGACTTGTTAACTGCTGGCTCATCCTTCTTAGTAAATCAGGCACAGCATCTGCCCAGTAACTAACCTCTAAGTCCTTCTGCCTCTTCATTGGGAAGTGTAAACCCATACTAATCTTTTTCCTGTTGACTCCTAGATTTCAGCTTCCGTATTGCTATCTTTGCATTTGCTCAGTTCACCCATATCCGTTTTCTTCTGTATTCAGTTATATTCTTCTAAAATCCAGGTGCCATTCTATTAAGCTACAGATACTTTTGCAGTCCTTCTAATATCTCCTCAGTGGGCAGATCTCCCCCCGCCCCCCGGCAAGATTTTTTTGAACTTCCTGCAGGCCTTCAACTTGAAAAACAATTTGCTCCTCCCCGCCTTGTTTCCTCAATCTAATCCCATTGCTTTTATACTGCCCATGTCTACTATGCAACTAGTTAAAACAGAAATATACCTTTGTAAACTATACTGAAAACTTGTGCAAGGATGGCAGTTGGGAATTGTGTATCTTCATCAATTATGGCTGAGGAAGCTATCCAAGATAAGACTGTAACAGTCACATTCAAAGATTTCAAATGTATTGGGTGGGTGTCTAATGGGAGGGACTGCATTTAACTGGCAATATTAAATTGCAGTGAGAGAGACTTCTGCCTGACCATGGCACACTTTTATAATGTGTTATTTGCAATGTTAAATGAAATATTTGTAAATGCTTTTAGTTGTCTTGTGCATGTATTCATTATGTCTGCCTTCATATAACTAACATACAATTTTGTAAAGTAGCCTGCAGCGTATGCATTCCCCTTTCTCTGTATTCTCCTGTAGACCCACAGTGTGTATGCTTATAAAGATTTCTCTCAGAGCAAAACATGAAATCACCGGCTCATATCTTTTCACCATCATAATCTCTAGAGCTTGGTGCCTGCTTTTAGAAATTCATAGATCACACTTAAGTGTATTCACCTAGAAACCTTCCCCCTCAATCTAGGATAAGAGAGTGGGTGGTTTCTAAGTGACGGAGAGTGGTGGGATGGATTGGAAAAAGAGGGCAGGAGTTGGTGAATGACTGGGGAGAGAAGAGAGGTAGAGTCTGTCTCCTTTGCCTTATGTTTCCCTGTAAAGGAGAAGCAGAGAAAAAGGAGATAAGGGGGGGGGGGGATATAAAGCAAAGCTTTTAAGAAACCTTAACTACCTGCTGACACAGCACACCAGTTACCAATGCCACGGGGAGGTGGGTATTTAGCAATAGAATTGTTTGTTTGTTTTCATTTGTGCAAATGATTATAGGGAGGAAGGAAAGGGGCAGTCCTAGGTTGCATGGGTTAGGAGAATTGTGCATTCCGTCTACATGTTGCTTATTTAAACATTTCATCACTCCTTTGCTTTTATTCTGTGTAATCTGGGAGCAGTTTGGGAGGAGAGCTTTTTGTATTTTGTTTATCTTGCTTCCTAGTCATATTTGTGGGGAATGACTTGGAATAGTTTATAGCCAAATGTGTTTCAAAGTCAGGAACCAAAACTGAGGGGAGGTCCTTGTATAATAAGTGCTTGTCTTAATTGGGAAGTCCAGCAGGAAAGGGTAAGGGGCAGATGTTCAGGGAGTGATTTGGCTGCTGAATGCAGTTGCTTTCCACACATGGGATTGTTCTTAATTTGATGTCTGAGCCTCTGCTGAGTGTAAGCTTTTTTCTAGTCACGTTTTAAGTATATTGTGTTCCTTTTTACCATACATACTGTTTTTCCGCCTTGCAAGTAGTGCCAGAAGTCCCTTTTTTGTTGGTGTTTAATGATATTTTAGGTAATGAACCAAGCTTGTTTTTGGACAAATGGAATTTCTTCTTAGTGTTGGCATGGTGAATTCTGAATAGCCTTATGATAATATTTAGATAACAGATTGTACTAATCCACCAACCAGATCTGTTATTCTTTTTCTTACATGGGAATAAGTGTGGAAAACTCTTTTACTCTGGCTTGTGTAATATTATTAGCTGTAATTTTGGACCTTATTATATTTATCTGGGAAAAGTAACTCCAAATTGATTTGCTGTTTGTTTGCAGTATGTATGTACTACACAATTTTGCTTTATCTAGTATAAAATATTTCTCCAGAAGGTTACATTTCTTATAAATATTTCATTTACCAGATTGACGTTTTTCTATTTTATGCTATGTACTGGTGCTCAAAGACATAGGTGTTAAGTCAGATGTATTCATACAGCAATGCCAGATGTATACATGCAGCAAAGAAAAGCATAGTACACTATGCTTAATGAATATTTTAAACAGTGATGCTTGTAATGAGAAAACAGTGTTGTGCAACTTTTTTTCTGTGATGGTCTTACCATCTAGTAGAGGAGGTTAGGCTTTGATTTTGATTCCTCTTCTGAAAAGCGGCTTGATGCTCTATTGCTGACTAAAAACACAACACCTCTCTTCCTCCTGCCTCTAAATTAGTAGTGAAAATTAAATCTCTATAGTATTGTCTTGTCTATGAATCCTTGCAAGCACAACTTGAAGACATGGCAAGATGATGTAACTGTGCTGTCATAACAAATGGCTTCTGTTGTGATTCTTAACCAGCTACAATTTTTGATGTACGCAACTTAACAGAGTGCAATCTTTTCCCAAACTGACTTTTATTCAAATGTCTTATGACTGACACAGTAGTAGAGCACTGTCTAGAACAATATGTTCATTTAAAGCAGTTATGATTTGTGTTACTGATGCTAGAAGAAGCTCTTAAGTTTTTTTCTGCATGGTACTATGGAAGATAAACTGTAATGTAAATTATTTAGGAATGTGGTCTAAGACAGCAATCCTAAGTACTATTACTAGAGAGTACAGTGCACGCAACTCGTTAGAACCAGTGTGGTGTAGTGGCTAAAACGTTGGACTGGGAATCCGGGTTCTAATCCCCACTTGGCCATGGAAACCCACTGGGCCAGTCACAGACTCTCAGCCCAACCCACCTCACAGGGTTGTTGTTTTGAGGATAAAATGGAGAGGAGGAGGATTATGTACTCAGCCTTGGGTTCCTTGAAGGAAAAAAAGGCAGGTTATAAATGCAATAATAAATAAACTCATAAGAATGTAAGAATAAGTAAATTTAAGATTGTGCTGCATGTGTCTTTCTTGATTATTGTTGTTGTTGTTGTTGTTGTTATTATTATATTGATATACTGACCCATAGCCAAAGCTCTCTGGGCGGTTACAAAATATTATTGGTTCTTCTCATGGATATTAAAATATGGACCTGTGTCAGGCATAGAACTGAAAATATTGCTTCCCTTTAATATATTGTGGAGTAAAATGCGCTAAAGCTGCTATGGATGCTTGGTATAGTGAATAGATTCTCAATCATGATCATTTGTTTTCCCCTAGATCTACCCACAGGCTGGGAGGAAGCATATACTTTTGAAGGTGCAAGATATTACATAAAGTAAGTAATAGCAGCCAAAACTATATTATGGAATGTTTTGCTAAACCTGGATATAGGCATATGTCCTATTCTGTGGTGATTTACATTATGCACTGAGAATAGTGTAATGGCTATATGCACATGTGAAGTCATTCTGTGGAATGGGATTTTGGAATGTAATGCCATAAATGTATGGGTATGGCTCCAAGATAGGCAGTATGGTCTATGTGAAATTGCGTGTTTTTATTGTTAGTAGTTTTCCTGTGAGGTAGACTAGACTAAGAAGTAGCAACTTGTCTAAGGCTTCCCATATAAACCATGTTTGTAAAGCTTTATAGCTGATTAAGTGGGAGTTTAAACCTGGGCTTCCCATATCAAAACTCAGCTCTCATTCTTGCACTAAAACCACTACTATGATTGTTTGATTGAACCAAGTTTCTGTTTACAAATATGGTATTTAAATACTCTTCTTCATATATTTGTGTTATATGTAGCTATGGCCATGGCACTGATTGACCTAGAATGTTCTAAATAACAGTTTTAAACTGAAACAAAGATGTTAAATATCTGAGAAGATAAGCTGATTATGTATGTACTTTGTGAATTTGATTGTGGTGTGCTTCAATAACGGGTGTGCTCTAAATTGTATTGAAAAATATTGAGATGGATTCAAAGATGTCCTTTCATACATGGAAGTTATCTTCCACTCACAGAAGGGCTGTGTTATAACTTACACTAGAGTGTTGTAGCAACAACAACAAAATAAAACTAAAATACAAAAGAAAAGAAATTAAAATACAAAGGTGTCTTGCAAAAGCACAGTAGCCACTAGAACCTACCTATTTATAACCAGTGACAGTTTTTCTTGTACTAAAGGTTCTGTAGATTCAGCACATACACCTAGTTTTGATGATCAAAGAACCAGTGGTTAACAGGCCATGGGTTGTTCGTGCTGGAGCGAGCATCTGGTTCCTGCCCCAAGTCAAGAATGTCCCCTTCCTGGTTGCTACCATTGCATTTGAACCTGGAAACTCTGAGTTGTTTAGGGGTTAAGCAGCCCATGGTTTGTTGTTGGGCTATCTCTGGTATGTTTAATCCTAAATAACCCAGAGTTTCTGGGTTTGAATGTGATGGCGTGTTTAGGAAAGCAGAAGTCTTTCCCAGGGGAGGCAGCATGTTCACTCATTGTTGCGCATCCACAAATCATTATGGGTTAAACAACCAATAGTTTGCTGTTACTTGTGAACTGGGTCATAGTCTTTAAAATCTGTGTTGCACAGGAAATGCTTCCTTCATATTAAAAACAAATTCTAAAGCAACCAGTGTTTAGATCTTACTTTGACTCTGATCTCATTTTACAATATAGTTCCAAGTGATAAGGGTTTTACATTGTTCATTCTGTGTTTTAAGTTGTGTGTCTTTCCTACAGTTGATTTGATGGAAGATGTAGTTGCTCTGGACTGGTGAAGATTTAACAATCTTTGTCCTTCACCCGTCAACTGTTGAGCAAAAGTGATAATTACAATTCAAGAACCTTCCTGTGTGCCTCACGCATCCAAACTGAGGCCTGAATGGCTTCAATATGGTTTTCAGTTTAATACTTGGTTTTGTGAGAGTAATGTCTATTAAATATAACTTGAAGGGAAAGAGCCATGGCTCCAGGGTGGAACTTATACTTTGGATGCAAAAGATCCCAAGTTCATTCCCTGGAATCTCCAAGTAGGCCTGGGAGAATCTTCTGTCAGAGACCCCCAGAGCCATTGCTAATCAGTGAGTCCTGAGCTAGTTGAACCAATGGTCTGACTCTGTATAGAGCAGCTTCCTATGTTCTTGTTTATTTAAAGCATTTTCTTCCACGTTTTAGCCAAAAAGTCTCCCGGAGAAGCTTACATAAGACCATTTTATAAAAAGACAGACCCTGCCTGCAGGGTTACAGTCTAAAAGAGAACTCAAAAGGAAGTGTGTAGTTGCAGTTATAGCTGAGAAATTTAGGCAAGAAGCTATAAATATTAAGCATTTGTATAAAGGTTTGCTTGGAATATTTTAGTTTTAGAGCCTTGGCTGAATCACAGACAACAAGTGGTTGTCTAGTCTACTAATATCATTAGAACTGTCCCATAATTGAGTGGTTAGTTAATTGTCTACTAAGGCTTTAATCTTAGACCTACATACGTTTGATTCTATTTAAATTAATGGGTCTTATCTTGAAGTGTGCTTGCAGGATTAGGGTATTGAACATACAAAATTAATTGTATTAAGGAATTCCACTTTCTCTTGAAAGTTAGATATTCCAGTAAGCTAAAACATACTTGAGTGCTTACTAATTTCTGCTTTGTAAATGACTGGCCATAGGGTGAGGAGAAGGTTATGCTCTTTCCAATTCCAAATATGTTTTAAAGGTCTTCAAAGTAGTTTACTCTGGTTGAGTTTGCTATATTGCCCTTTCACTTACATTTTAACTGGAACTTGAGTTGGCAACAAGGGAACAGCTTTTCAATAATGCTTAGCTGATCTGAGGCTGCAATACTATATACATTTACCTGGGAGCAACCTCCACTGAATGCAGTGGGACTCTTTTCTGAGTAAACATGCATAGGATTGTGCTGTGAGTTGCAGACTGCTTCCTGTCTTCTTCAAGTACTTATAGTTCTGATCTGATATTAATATTGCTGTTTCAGGCAAGGCTTAATATGCCTTGTCCTACTTTTGCACAGTTCCTGTGTATGCTTTAAAGGTTGCATGCCATCAAAATGCTCCTGCATGAAAGATCTTGGGAGTATTACTATTTTATGACTAGATCTGATATATATTTTTCTAAAATGGTTTGGAACTGCTTCTGACAATATATTTATATATTTCATATATTTAAAAGGATTACTTTCTAAAGCAACTCATGGAATTGGAAGGAATCTAATGTCAGATAAATTAGTGGAATCTGTCATGCTTTTTAGTATAACAATACTGGCTTAAAACAAAATTTTGCCCTATTTGGAGTGTAAAACAGGAAATGGCAAAATTCTGAAGTAGGTGTCATACCAGTTAAAAACTTCATTTGTGCTGTTTGTGCTAAAAAAAGAAGAAATTTTAATAATTCCATTTTACAGCTTTGTGGCATGTTAAGTACAGGATGTTATCAGGACTGCTAGCTGAAGGACATGTTGCTGATAGTACTTTAGCATCAAATTGTTCTGTTGTCATTGAAATAATTATGTAAATATTGTGCCAAAGCTCAGAAAGCATATGCTCCCCTTCTTTGCAGCATTCTTGGCATAATATGGGAGTATAAGGTGTGAGACTCTGTCTTAAAAATATGCACATTTTAGAAAATGTATTAGGCTTGCATTATATGCTTGCCCTGTGCATAGTAACAACTGCAGCACTGTGCTGCAATAGGCTGGCAATCCATCTAATTTGGTCAGTGTTACATTCTTCACAGGCAGGTGCAAGAATGTCTTAAAAGCTGGATGTGAGAGGATATCTCTTGACAAGAGCTCCCCTTAATCCTTATTAAGTTGAGAGCGATTTTGGCTCTGCAGCATGGATAATCAGATTATTTATTGCATTTCTATACTGCCCAATAGCTGATTATTTATTAAAAGGTAAGGGTAATTCTCTTGCCTACTAAAGATGGAAGTTTACATCAGCCTAACTAGTTGAGATCCTCTTCTACAGCAGCAATGTAAAAACCACAGTAATTGCCATTTGATTTTTACTGTTCAGTAGCAATGATGATAGATCCCCATCCATGATGTCTCTGGCAATTCTAATGCTATCCACTAAGCTGTAGGTGAGGAATTGGTTTTAGCTCAAGGGCCACATTGGCTTCAAGCAAGCACATTGTGGGGGCCAACAGTGGGTGGGGACACAGTGCAAAGTGGGCCTCTCCCTGCTGCTAACCATAAAGTAAACTAGGCACCCACATTAGCCATGCATGGAAGACACAAATCAGCACATGGCAAAGATAGGGACACCATGATGATCTCATGAAACTCAGGCCATATGGTGTTCCACAAATAATTCCTACAGTGCCTCTCCTGGCACAGTGAATACCATAGTCCAGGTCAGGAGGGCAGTGATCCATACCTGCAGCCACAAGCTCCAGGGTTCCCCACAAAACATGCAGTTTAATCTCTTGGTAGCCTAGCACAGCCACCAGTAGAACAGTCCTGCCAGCAAATAGACAGGACCAGAAAAGGAAGGAATGCCTTCCCAGTTTCAAGAGAGAGGCTTCTTCTTAGCCCAATGATTAGGAGTTCTCTGTAAAGAACACATAGACCATAGGTCCTCCAGGAGAAGGGTTCAAACCCATCAAAATGGGTTAAAATCCTGCTTTTACTTGGCTAATACCTGTGAAGGGAAAAATCACTTTGGGAAGGATCCAGTAAGGCTAGAAAGAATGTGCAGACACTAGTAGCAGGTTCACATGAAGCAGCCTATATTCTGGTTGGTGCTTTAATGAGACAGAACAACGGAACAAAACACAAGGCATTGTGTTAAAGCAGTGGTTCCCAAAGTGGGCGGCACTGCCCCCTTGGGGGCGGTGGGATTGCATAGGGGGGCGTTAAGAGGCAAGGAGGCAGCAGGGGGGCGTTCGAGGTGGTCTTTTCCGAGAAGCACCTCTCCAGAAGGTCTTAAAACCCAGGGACAAGGTAGTTTATGGGAGAAGGTAGTTTGGTCCCAAGCTATATAGGGGAAGAATCCACACATGTATTAATACCGTTTAAGAAGAGTCCTTTTAATGGTGAATTGAAATGTTTCAAAAGCATCAAAACGTTAATGAAGAGACATACCCTGTTTGGTGTGCCCCGCCCCGCCAGCTGCAAAACAGAGGCGTTCGCTCTCTTTTCCCTCCCTCCCTCGGCAAGCTTGTGGCAGGTGCTTCAGATTTTGAATAAATATTCAATTAATTGTTACTGTTTTGAATTTTATTGTTATTATCTTCCTTAGTGGATCGTTGAAAATGGCTATTCTGAATAATTATTTTTATAGTGTAGGGTAGGGGGCACTGGGCATGAGTTTGTGGAACCAAGGGGGCGGTTACCTGAAAAAGTTTGGGAACCACTGTGTTAAAGCATTATCAATTGTTAGGATCCTGCTGTTAACAGTGTTAGGAAAGTGGTCTCTGCAGACCAGATCCATAACAACACAGCCACATAAGCAGACAAGAGAAATCTGGTGGGTTTTTCCACTTCCACAGACCCAGTCCCTGACATGCCCTCCCTCCCTTCCTTCCTCTGCCCACATCCAGGAATTTTGGCCTTATAACCCAGTACTGAAGCCAAGTGGACAACACAAGCTTCATTGGTCCCAGGTTCAGTCTCTGATAAGGACTCACAGGAGAAAGGTTCAAGAAGATTCTCGCATAAACTCTCCCATGTGATCCATATTCCCTGATAGAAGAGAGACTTCTCTTTATTATGACTTAGGATGCATGCAAAATATTTAATTATTTGTGTTTGGAAGGGCTGCAGGAAAAGCACTAATTCAGGCAGTAGTACTCAGCCCTTTTTTGACTTGATGTGAGAAGACTGAGGTAATTTACTTCTTAAAACTAAATCGTTGACATCAGAGTATACTCAGAACTGAGCATGGCAAGTCCAAGTGTGGATAATTTCAATAGTTCAGCCTTATTCAGCAGTAGCATTTGTGTGTGAGGGTGGGAGGAATAATATCATATAGCTGTTGGCATTTAACTACAAAAAATAAAACAAAGGTCACACAATTCCCAAGCATTTCCTGAAAACTAACAACCCTTCTAAGTTGTAAAAGAGTGTGCAGGTGCGCTATGACTGAGGAATGAGGTACTAAATACCTTGTGGGGAAAAAGATGTTGCACATGAGAGAAGATTTTTCTCATCTGTGTTCCCCAGTCATTCTATTTTTTTTCAGTTTGCTTCCTGACTGGAGCAAAGCTTGAGAAAGATGGTAGTTGTAACTGAGAGATAGCAATCTTGCACAGCAAGATTGCTTCACCTTTTTCACTCTCTTGAGGCCATCAATTTTACCATCCTCAAAATGAAGTGATGAACAATTTGTTATTAATCATACAAATAGTTTAGCTTTCCACAAATTATGGAAACCATACCATATTATATGGTATTCTCCTTATGAGGTATACAATTAAAGGTAATATGCTCCTTCATTCGACAGTTATTTTTAATTAATAACCAATTGGATGAATGTATGTTGATACACTTATGAAGGATAAGGCTATCACTGGTCACGGTGGCTATATATTATCTCCAGTATCAGGGGCAGTATTCTTCTATATATGATAGTTGCTGAAAATGTGAGTGGGAAAGTACCTTTGGACCATGTCCAGCTCATGGGCTCCAAGTGAACAGAATGTTGGACTAGATAGGCCTTAGTCTGATTCAGCGTGGCTCTCACGTTCTTATGCAATAACATTTTTCTCTGTCAATTCACTGAATATTTTTGTCCCAGTATTATAGTTGCATTAGAGGACCAGATGGACATGTATATGGGTAAAAAACTTCATTTCAAGGTTGTGGCGAATAAGAGTATATATAATGATTTTGCTTTCAGTGTAATATGTTCTTCCCATTTATGTTTGAAATCAGTTCATTTGAGAATGCTCTTTAGTGATGTCTCTAATACCATATGGAGTCCTATATGGGTGTATTGCTGAAATATGTATAGTACTTTTATGGCTTTGATGCAATAAAATATGCTGGATAATTGAGGTTCTGAACATCAACCATGAATTTTGGGCCGATATTGGATAAATGTTTCAAACCATATGTTGCAATTGACTCGTTTAAGAGAAAATATATATATGATTATGTGTAATCCGAATGTGGGGCAGCTGTTATCCATATTCTTACCTGTTTTCTTCTTGGTGTTTATTCTGTGCTAATTACAAATAGGAGGTGAGTTCTAAAACACAGAATGATAAATAGAGTTCTGTTTGCTTTGGGTAATAAGGTTTCATCTGAAGGTTGTGATAGCATTTTGTGTTTAATGAGCTTAGTGAGGCATTTCAGATTTTATTGTAATTTGGATTAGTAGACGAATATAAATACTGCAATTCAATAGTAAGGGTTAAAAGCAAAAAACCTGATTAGTTATATCTGAAAAATAGATATTTCTAGAATTAGGAAGTTAAACACCTTTATTTACTAGATGCTTTTTAAAAACCTTAGACAAACACACACATTCCTTGTAAGCAAATGGATGTTTAGACAGAAGTTCGAGATACTTTGTATTGAAGTTGTGTTAGCAACTTTAAACAGGGAATGTTGAAAGCTTGAAATGTTGGCTTTGTTGACGTACCTTATACAACATATATATTTTTTCATTTTGAAATTCTATTTTTCATTAAAACAACCCAGTGTTATGGACATGCCACCTTGTGTTTAAAACATGTATCATGGACCAATGTTTGTATAAATTCAGTTTGGGCTGTGAGCACTGTCAGGGCATGCACTTAAGTCTCAAGTGTGGAGTGTACATACGGTTTTTGAATGTGTGAAGATTTTTTTAAAAGCATTGTCTTACATGAGACTCTTAAACAGCTTTAAACTCTTCTCTCTAAGTAATGACACGGTTTCTCAGATGAGGCCACCAGGAATACTAGCTGCAACCATGAAGAAGGAAATTGGTGGCAGATGAGAAAAAGGTGGGAAGTGGCCAGGGAGCAGAGAAGTGGGTGGCTACCTTCTTTTCCACCACCTTTTACTCTGTGTATGTTTGTAACAATGGTGCATGGGAATTCTTTGCTGCTTGTACTATACTCTGGGAAGTGGTGCTAACTTATTTCGTAACGTTGAGTATCCACAGATCACTTGAACATTGTCATTTGTCTAGAGTGTTGGATTGGGAAGACTCCGGTTCAGATCACTTCTTAGTCATTAGGCTCATTTGGTGACCTTGGATCAAACATAATCTGTTCGCCTGAAATGTATCACAGGGTTATTTTGAGGAAAGGGGAGAACTACATGTGCCACCTTCATCTTCTTGTTGGAATGGAGAGATAAAAATGCAAATACTTCGAGATGTTCTGTGCGTTATGCTGATACTGTGTGGCTGCAATTGCAATGTGAACAGGGTCTTTGCTTTCAAAATCCGAATGAACATGTGTTACAAAACATTTTTAATCCTAATGTTTTCAGTCTGCCAGTATTGCCCTTTTTATCTTGCTAGAACTTGGAAGTCCATAGCATTTGTACCAAAAATGTTGCATTGTTGAGCTTTTCTTCAACTTTTAAAAAACTAACTACTTGCATTTGTAATAACGTTGAAAAGACTTAATTGATACTATGGCCTTATCTAAGAGCCTCATGTGGCGCAGAGTGGTAAAGCAGTTTCTGCAGCCGAAACTCTCCCCACGGCCTGAGTTCGATCCCAGCGGAAGCTGGTTTCAGGCAGCTGGCTCGGGTTGACTCAGCCTTCCATCTTCCCGAGGTCGGTAAAATGAGTACCCAGCTAGCTGGGGGAAAGGTAATAATGGCCGGGGAAGGCAACAGCAAACCACCCCGCTATAACGCCTGCCAAGAAAACGTCAGCGAAACCTGGCGTCCCTACAAGAGTCAGCAATGACTCAGTGCTTGCATGAGAGGTTCCTTTCTTTTTCTTTTTCCTTAGCTAAACCTAAAGTTTATCCCAGGCAAATGGAGAGGTCGTCCCTGCCTGCTCCAGGGATCCCCTGTGTGGCATTTAGATGCACAGGGATGACCCTGGGACGATCCCGGGTCATCATAGGCCATGGCCTGGTCTAGCCATGGCCTATGATGCTAATTTTTATATTGATTTACGACTTGACTTAAAGCGATTCAGTAGTTGGAGCACTGGAGTTTGATTTAGACCAGGGTTGCGATCTCTGCTGAATGTTCAAAATTGCTGTCTTGCCCCTCAAATCCTTGTTTGTATTCAAAGAAAGTGAACTATGTCAACTGAATTGTGCATGTATGAAGACATCTAGAATTTGGAAACACTTCATTAACCTGTATGTTTGGTGGTTGGGTTGCACCACATGGTAGAGCAGGTGACACTAGAACCAAAGTGTCATCACACCAATCTTTTCTTTTTAACTTGTATGTTGTTTTTGACCTATAAATACCCCAAACAAATACATAAACAACCTTTCTATCCTGATGCCTCTGTCTTTGGCATATTTTGCTCTTCAAAAGGTGAAGAGGTCAGATGTTTTGAGAGTTGCACGAAAGTTGGTTGGCTCTTTCAAAATATGATATAAGCATGAGGTGTTGTCTCAATAGTTGGCATTGTTGCCCAACTCTAGTGAAGCAAGACAGAACTGTTCCAACCAGAAATTTTAGTGAACGGTGTTAAAGGATAGCGTTTTATAGTTGGAGAGCTTGCATAGGTAGGATAAATAAGCAAAGGCTAGGTTGGCTAATGCATAGTAGCTTAACTCTAGACTACTTTTATGTATTCTAGACCGCACCAGACTATGTTTTACTTTAACATTGATTTAGCTTTATTAGCTAATGAACATTTTATGTAAAAGTTAACTTTGAACGATTTCAATTGAAATGTTCAAATAGATCAAACACAAGGGCAATATAGTTTCTGTTGAGCAGGATGGTAGTTGACCGCAGGGGAAAGAAAAGTTAGGAATCTTGCACATCAAAATAATTGGAAATGGAAAATTTGAAAAAATATATACGTATCCTATGTTCACCAACTTCTACTATTAGCCAAGTTTAGGGGATGGCTGTGGGAAAAGGCATAGGAGATTAGTTTGGATTTCCCCACATTTATCTATCTTCCTTGTTTCTTGCATTCACTGTTGGTTGTTTGCACTTATGAAATAAGTTGTTAATTAAAACATGTTCACACCTTCTATTTTCCCAGCATAGACACATCCTTGGGAAGATTTTAATTATGAACCTTTTTTGACCTGTTATTTTGCTAAGTGCAGCACCTGAGGCAGTAAGGCTGCTATCCTGATTGGGGTCTTCAGCAACTACAGTAATATAAATGTTAATTTACTTGGCTAATGCAGGGTACACATTGGCTCAGTGTTGGCAAAAATATCTCTTCCAAAAGTCTAAGCATTGCCTGCACCTAAATACTTAGTGTGTAAAAACCCTTTCTCAGTACTGCCATCTAATTTGGAATGGTTTTCCTAAGGGCACATGTCTTTTAATCTTGGATTCCCTACTTGTGATTGTTCTTAATATGAGATAGAAAACTGGAAGATTTAAACATTCATTGTATGTTGTATTCAAGGTAGGTGTTTCAACTTATAGCATCTTATAGCAGCATTTTCCTGAAGTTTTGATACCTGCGAACTGTTTTTTCAGGACTAAATTTGGAAGCACACTTCACTTTGCACTCTTGATCTGTTACCAGAACAATGGACATGCATTTTTCTTACAATGGAAGGCTAGCCCAGTTAACATGGCCTCCCAGCTCACTTTGCAGAGGCATTCAGTAGTTGGGTAGGATATTCTACTTTCTAGGCAATAGTAATTCTTCAGGGATTCCTTTGTGACTCTGCAGATGGAACATAGGCTGTGTCAGAGAATGCTCTTCTCTTAAAAGGATGCCACTGCCCATATATTTGCAGAGAGAACAGTGGATGGGACGGTGATCATTTTAGCACAGTGTCACTGTCCTACAACAGGCATAAGTTGGTCTCATGGCACAAAGCTTGGTAATCACAGACTTACAGACCTGGTTTGGATGAATTTGCATATCCAACCCCTGCTTGGGGGTTGTTGTGCTATGCGAAACCACTGATCATGGGTTATGTGAGGGTTAAACAACCATCACATAACCCACACTTGCCAGATTTGCATAACACAATAACCTCTGAGTGGGGGTTGTCTATACGAAATGGTGGCTGCAATCTGTCATGCATGGGCTGTTGTGTTGTGCAAACCAGCCTATACCATAAAAGCAAAACCAGACCTGAACATCACTAGTGAAAAAAACTTTGCTTTCCTTATGTCAGAGGTTGGAGAACTGCAATACTCCTTGTTTCCCTGAGATGATATTCGTATATACTGCTTCTCTGGAAATACTTTGCATGAAGAATATGCTTTTCTGTGACCTTTAGTGTGTAAAAAGTAATACAATGTCTAGTGTAACCATCCATAATACGAAAGCTAAATTCTACTCTATATAGCCAATTAAATTAATTTAAAGCTGCTTAATGTTATGAGACTAAAATTAAATTGGATTAATTGAGAAGATGCTTAATACACTGAAGCCAATTAATAATCTTACTTAATTTTTTAAATTGCTCCCTACTTTTTCCAAGGCTCATGTTTCATTCCTAGCCTTAGTTTTAATTGTTTATTGAATTTCTAATAGGAGCAGATGAGTTAAGTGTGGCTTCTGTTCAGAAGCTGTCACTGGGAAGTGGTTTCATACTAGAGTTTTGGTATCTAATGCTTATGGCAGAAAGAAGAAAATGCTGTGATCAGAGATTAACATGGCTTGATGTATTGAGTACAGCAACTGAATCATTTTTAGCCTATTAGTAGAACTGTAGTAAAGACAGGGTGGTCTGGTAAAGGACCAGAGACAGTCATGGAGGGGAATGAAAGCCATCACCTAATTGTGCAAAAAACCCAATATGTTTTTGTGTGATGCAAATGAAGGGGAGGTTGGGAGAAAGCTCAAGGCTGGTATGATGCCAACTTAGCTGTGCAGCTATCAATACATCCACATGGATAATGCATTCTTTCAGAACTGGACAGAACTGTTAAATGTGTACCTTCAAGCACGCTTGTCATTAATCCCACACAGGTTCTGACATGGTTGAAAAGAATAATGAATAATCTATCTTGCACAAGGGGAGCCTCATTCTTCTGGAAACGAGTCTGTATTGAAGACTATAGGTCTACTTGGGGCATGTAAAAGAAAATGGGTACATGGCAAACGAAGTTTGACCTCTTCCAGACTAATGATAGAATACCTTGTACAGTTTACTGTGGAGTGTACTTTGTTTTCTCCCTTTTTAAGTGAAGTGATGTGTAGTGAAATCTGTTTTACACGGTTTGTATTGAAGCAAAAATAACTGATGCTCAAAAACAACCTTTCTACATGCTATAGGAGGTCTTCCATTACTCTTTCCAGAGGGTGTTCTAGAATTACATGTCTGGGAAAGCATTCTAAATTGGTTGCTGAGGGGGAATATATAATCACCCTGGTAATGAAACCCAGAGAGAGGGAGTTCCACATTGTCAAGTGCAAGATGTCCAGAACTGTTTGGAAATGCTTGGTTTCCAGTGCTTTGAAGCATTCCAGTTTGTGTTCAGATGGCAAAAAGCCTTGTCACCCCAATAACCATTTCACATGCTAATGTTTCTTCTTTCGCTCACTTCAAACAAGTGAAAAATTCACTTCCGGTGACAAGTTGCTGCTGCTTTCCAGATGCAGATAGCTTTACATTTTTTTTCCAGTGAGAAACAAATAACTAATAGGAATGAAGGCTGTGTCCCAAGCAGCGGCTTCCTGTTTACTTTTTGGGAAGATGCTTACCCTTAAATGTTCCGTAAATATTTGAAAATTCGTGTTAGAAAATTTGTTTACTGTATATAGCCTGGGCAAAGAAACAACGCTGATAAGTTTTATCTGGTATCTGCTATGGTGGATTTACAAGTCCATTTTTCTACCTTCAGGTGACTTCTTGCATTTTGCCTTTGGAGATCTGCAGAATTTCTAACCACATTGATGGTTTAACCGTCTGTGTTGGGCAGACATGGCTGGGCTTTTTGTTTGTTTTTGCTGAAATTGTTCTGGTGTGGGAATTGGTTCTGAACACATTTTAACCATTCTTTTGGCCTTGCACTGTGAAATTATTGTGAAACCTGGTTGTGTAAATCTATGCTATATGGTAAGATGAGGGAACCCACTGCCTTGTATTCTGGTGCCTTTCCTAGCAACCATTGTGAAGTACAGTGCAAACATTTGCAAACATGACAAAACGTGCTGCTTTGCAGAGCTCTTGAAAAAACAACAACATAGGAAATCTAGAGACCTGCCACATACAATGTTTTATATACTTTGATCTTTTATAATAGAAACAATTATTTACAGTCTCATCTACATGATCATTGGGTAATTAATATCTCATAGCCTGCTTCGTATATCTATACATGAAAAAGCCTCAAGAGCACATGGCATGACAGCTAAAATAATGAGCTTGTAATATTTAATATTGTCTCCTGAGTCAACCTTAAGCTGAAGCAGCATAATTTACCACACGCTTCTTGTTTGTGTCTGACAGAGTCCTGCAGCTTTATAATACTAAAGTAAGCTGACCATTTTCCCAATCCACTTTAGAAAAGTTAGTCTTGCTATTCAGTTGCAGGGAATTATGTCTAACCATGACTTGAGCATAAAGAGTACACAAGAGGCAAAATGTTAGGTGTTGCTGAAAGGGAGAACAGGTGGTGTTAAGGCTGCATGTGCACAAGGCAGACAAGATCAAACCACACAAGAAGAGATAATTGAAGAATAATCACAATTCCTTCTATCCAGAACCTAAGCATGCATATTAATAGAAACGGAAGAAAAGCAAATTAAAAGCACTTGGGAATTGAGTAGAGATGGCAAAATCATCCTAAAATTTGATGGTCTTCAAATTTTTGATCTGCAGTGGAAGAAAAAGGATGAGCCTTAGATGCTTTGTATCACAGAGAATGAAGAAGCATTGGTCGACTTCTCTGGTTGTGTTTGATGCCTCTCTCATGTGTAGAATTTTCAGTTACCGTATTTCTTCGATTGTAAGACGCCATCGATTGTAAGACACACACTAATTTCAGTACCACCAACAGAAAAAAACCTTTGATTCTAAGAATAATAATCGCACCCACGATTCTAAGACGCACCCCATTTTTAAAGTTGTTTATATGGGGAAAAAGTGTGTCTTAGAATCGAAGAAATATGGTAATTGAATGTTCTAGTTTATATGAAGTTTGCTTATATAATAAGAATTGATGACTCCATAGTTTTCAACAGTGGTGTTTAGGCATTTTAGTAGTATGAAACATCAACATACATTTTATGGTGATCCAGACACTGTTTCATGTTTACTGTCATATATAGTATCCCTATTTTGTGAGCTTTTTTTTTAAAAAAAATGTAAGCCTCTTTGGAGGCCAACTTTATCTGAAAAATAGGCTATAAGATAAACAGTGTAGAGTTGGATTCAGCTACTGAACCTATCTCCAGTGCTAAGTATAAATCTCTGAAGATGTGAAGTAAAAAAAAAAAAAAGACATCTCTCACAACTGATGAGCACCCAAATATGGGATTAAAGAGCAAGGATTCTAGGTCAAAGATAGTATTTTATTGGCAGATTCAAGTCCCAGAATCTCTTTTAAGAAATGACCCAGTGGGCTCAGAAATATTTGTGGTTTATATGTAACACTAAACCATAATTTACCCTGGGTAGGTCACCCATGTCCAGTGAGAGAACTCACGGCCAGGATCGATCAGTAAGTGAAGGAAAAGCTTCAGCTGGAAGGTATAGCGACTAAGTATGGTAAGCAGCTGTGTTGGAGTCAAGTAGGCGTTTACAAGGTACAACATTTCTAGTGCGAAGGCAAACGAACAGACTACGAAGCACATCCACTCAGTGAATGTCTTGGTAAAGAAATGAGTCTTTACTTGGCGCCTAAAGCACAATACAGCATGACACAGTTGGCTCCTCCCAAATAACATGGAGGAGATCATTCCATAAATTGGGGGCAAACACAAAGAAAGCCTGCTTCCTAGTTACTATTATTATTATTATTATTATTTATTTATATAGCACCATCAATGTACATGGTGCTGTACAGAGTAAAACAGTAAATAGCAAGACCCTGCCGCATAGGCTTACAATCTAATAAAATCATAGTAAAACAATAAGGAGGGGAAGAGAATGCAAACAGGTACAGGGTAGGGTAAGCAGGCACAGGGTAGGGAAAAACTAACAGTAGAAAGTAACAGTAGAAGTCTGCACAACATCAAGTTTTAAAAGCTTTAGGAAAAAGAAAAGTTTTTAGTTGAGCTTTAAAAGCTGTGGTTGAACTTGTAGTTCTCAAATGTTCTGGAAGAGCGTTCCAGGCGTAAGGGGCAGCAGACGAAAATGGACGAAGCCGAGCAAGGGAAGTAGAGGCCCTTGGGCAGGCGAGAAACATGGCATCAGAGGAGCGAAGAGCACGAGCGGGGCAATAGTGAGAGATGAGAGAGGAGAGATAGGAAGGAGCTAGACCGTGAAAAGCTTTGAAGGTTAACAGGAGAAGTTTATATTGGATTCTGAAGTGAATTGGAAGCCAATGAAGAGATTTCAGAAGCGGAGTAACATGGTTGGAGCGGCGAGCCAAGAAGATGATCTTTGCGGCAGAGTGGTGAACAGAAACCAACGGACTGATGTGACTAGCTCTTAGCTCCATGCCTTATTGCATTACATATATACAGCCATGTGTGTGTGTGTGAGAGAGAGAGAGAGAGAGAGAGAGAGAGAGAAGAGACTTTCTTCCAGTTAAGTAAATGGAAAGAAATACACAGTTGGCTCTTAGGACAACAGGCACAATAAGGAAATAGAACGACAGGAGGAGAACATACTCTTTCCCAGCTACATGTCACTGCCCCTATACCTGTTCTTAAAAGTGTTTTGATTTGGACGCCTCTATTTTTAATTATATTCTAAGCTGCCTTAAATAGGCAGAGTATAAATTGGTTAAGTCCAGTAAATAAGCTTTAAATTAGTCTAGAGGTGGTGGGTCATAAAAGTAGCTCTGTATAGATTTGATAATAGAAATACAAAGAGGAACTGATTCATTGGGAATTTATTTTGTTTTCTGCCACTTTTGAAATACTACATTTGCTCCAGACATTAGTAAGTTATTTCAGCATGCGAAAAGCTGTTAAAATCATGCCAAAACAGAATATTGTCGAACAAGAACAAAAAAGGATTTATTTGAAGAAAATAAGTTTTTGCTTCCTTCCTATAATCACTGATTATCATTGCTCTGAATCGCAAAATACACTCATTTTCAAAAGAGGATTCCTAAGAGAAATGATTTAGAAAAGCACTAAGATTGGCCTTTCAAATCTTTTGAGAGGTGGTTTGAGAATATTCTGGCTTCCTCTCAGATTGTAGCTGATTGAAATGGTAAGAAAATGACACATCAAGAAAATTAATTCCCTTGCTTGGCTCAATGAAATTTGTTGTTTTTAGGTAACTTCAGCTATTGTTGTGCATGGAGAAGCAAACGTGTGAGATGTGAGAAGAAATTTAATCTTATTTTAGTGGACCTGTTTATCACCGCACTGTATCACTTTCCCTTTTAGTTAGATTAATAAATACTTGAAATTGCTGCTTCTATCTATAATAAAGAATTTATGGTCTCTTCTATCTGTTTTTAAGGCAGTCCTGTCTCTTGGCTTAAGTATCTTCTAATGTACAAAAATGGCACATGTATTTGTATAAACCATCTAAATTAGCTTCTTCCTTATATGATACTTTCAATAGAATTTGAATATCAGGAAGCAATTCTCCCATATGAATACAGGTATTTAAGCTTGTGGTCCGCTAAGTAATTAAGAACATAGGAAACTGTCTTATAGAATCATAGAATAGTAGAGTTGGAAGGGGCCTACAAGGCCATTGAGTCCAACCCCCTGGGGCTCTCCAGAGCTTCACATGGGATTCTTTCCTAGTCTTAACTGGAGATGCTGGGTGTTGAACCTGGGACCTTCTGCATACAAATCATCTGCTCTACCGCTGAGCTGTGGCCTGTCCCCATAAGAAAGTGGTATAGAAATATTTGAACATTTTCACACCAGTTGTATAAACCCTCACACAGGACTCATCTACACCAAAGAGTGTAGCAGGAGGGAATGGACTTACCTACTTCCGCGATCCTCCCCTAGCATCTGTACGGCTGCACGACGTCCCAGAAGGGAAGAGGGACGTTGCAGGTGCCTTTTTTTAAAAAAAGAGGAGCCGCGCACGGTGAAAAAGTAAGAACCCCCCTGCCAAATTCCGCACCCAACCCCCCTGCCATGCGAGGGATGGCAAAATTGCTGCCCTCCTCCCCATGGGCACAGAGCCACCCTGCGCAGCTCTGTGCCCGTTTGAGGACCCGAGAGGCCGTGCCACACCAGCTGTGGTCCTCGGGGTTGTCCCGGGACTGTGGAAAAACTGGGACATCCCTGGTTTCAGTTATCCCAGTGAAAGCCTGTGGTCATCTCCCTTTGACCCTGGGATCCCCTGTGCGTCATTTGGACACACAGGGATAACCTAGAGATGACCCCAGGATAACTGCGTAGTGTAGATATGCCCAAAGTTCATCCAACTGTAGGTACATTATGAAAAAATGTATCTTTAATAAGGTGATCTATTATAAAAATAGAGGCCCAAACAACTTGCACTAGACAAGAGAACTTAAAAGGTTATTTGCTCTGTTTTGTCCTTGAATTTCTAAAAGGTGATTTGTGTGGCATAGAATCTTGAAACAGGAAAAGAAATGATAAAGCAGGCTGATTTTGTCATTATTTTTAAAAGGTTTCCTTACTCTCATCGAAAAAAGTCCCAAGTCTTAGCATTTCCCTGCCAGCCATGCCTAGGATTACACTCTTAATGTCTAAAATGTGATAAAAAGTTGTGTGGGTTGACAATGAGCCCCACTCAGATAGGGTTGTTGCTATTAGGGCTGTGCACCCCCTACCCGAACCGGATCTTCTGGATCAGGCCTGAACCGCTTCGGGTCAATCTGGACCTCCCCTGATCCGCTCCAGAACCGGATCTGGAGCAAGGTCCGGATCACTATTCTGCCCCCATTTTGCCCCTCCTTCCCCACTTACTTGCTTCTGCAGCGGATGGCGGAGGCAGGTAAGTGGGGAAGGGGGGGAAATGGGGGCCGAATAAGCCCCCCTCCACCCTCACCTGGCTCTGCTGCCACATGGACCACAGTGGCTGCGGGCAGCAGAACCAGGTAAGCCCCCCTCCCCTGGTTCCGTTGCCGCCGCGGTCCGTGCAGTTGAAGCCACCACAGCGGATCAAGGTGAGCCCCCCTCCCCCACTTACCTGCCTCCGCCATCGCTGCATGGACTGCGGCGGAGCCAGGTAAGGCCCCCTCCCCCCAACGCTTCAGACCATTCCGAACCACTTCAGGCCGATCCGGAACCGGGCTTTGGAGGTCCAGATTGGCCCGCTCTGGTTCTGGGCACCCCTAATTGCTATGTAATGATCTCAAGTGTCTATAGTTTCCCCTCGCTTCTCCAGAATTGGTAAGGGAGGTATAATTCCAATGGTGATAGTAGAAGGAGATAAACTTATTGGCAGGCCGCTTCAAGGAGTGGGACTAGGTTCTCCACATCCTTCCCTGCTGTGACCTCTAGCAAATAGTTTCCAGTTGAAGGGTGCAAATGCTTGAGACTAGTTTTACATATAAATATTTGTCTTTCATTTACAGTTGTCTACTTGCATTTTATCCTGCCATTTCTCTAAAGAGTTCACTATAATGCCTTTATCCTTGCAACATCCCTGGTGATAAGTTAGACAAAGGTAATAGCACTTGTCTGTCACCAGGGAGTTTTCCTAATTGACAAAAGGTTTGAACCTGGGTTTTTCATATCCAAGCCCAACTACCCAAGCCACACAGGTTCAACTTGTAGCTCTATCTTGCCATCAGGCTAATTACTGTTTCAAAGTACTTAGCTGGGCAAATATCAATCCAGTTATGTGAGGAGCTGAAAAACTTGAACCACGGAGCTAGTTGTTGGAAAAAGGCACACCCTGTTATGGTGTACTTGCAGCTTATAAATGACAGCCAGAAAATGCTGTTCGGTGATGTGGGTGGGGAGGTGTTTCTTTTTTAAGCTATAAGGGCAAGAAAATTTATTCTTTTGTATCTTCACAACTGGTATCATAATTGAATCTTTTACTTTTTTCCCTTTCATTCAACTGTCAAGTGTAAATCTTTTATCTTATATTTTAATATTTTTGCAGCTTTAGTGGAGGAATTGTGCTTTAGTAGATAATTTAAACATTCTGTGTATGTGAGCTTATTGTCTTCAGCTTCCTTTATTGCCATCCGTAACAACAACAACAACAAATGCCCTATGACATTTTTCTATAAATCTAACTTTGCCATTTCAATAAGTGGCTGTAGCTAGTAGTAAATGTTCATTATCATAGTAAATGTCACACTGCAACATACTATGCTAATGTCTAGCATTGTGCATTCCTCACTTAAACATTGGATCTAAAAGGGAAAGATGTGCCTTACCAGTCGCCCCAAGCATCACATTACATGGTATACAATATGGGTTAGTTATAAGGGAAAGGATATTGTTCAGAGACTTAGGTGTGAATGTAAAAAAAAAAAAAAGAATTCCTCTTGGTGTATCAGTTCAGAAGACTGTATCAAATTCTAATTGTAAAGCACTTAATTGTAGATGCTAAACTAATAGGAATGTGACCTTATTCCGTCCAATGGCTTAATTTTGAGCTGAAATTCAAGCATTCTTTGTATGGACAGAATGTGTCCTACTGATTGATTGGACTTCTAGAACTCCACATTCCCATGCTGAAGGTGGATAACAACTACACAAATTATTCTACTCTAATGATTCCTATCCTTGGGCACCAAAGTTTTTGCACATTGTCCTCACAAGGCAGCTTACAGATTAATAGTATAATAGAAAAATATATTAAAAACAAGAAAATTGAAGCAGTTATGAAACAATAAGAAACTACAACATAGTCTAGATAAATTCAAATATTAATTAAAAAGCATTATTAAACAGCATCCTAGACTCCAGTAGTTCGATTCTTGGGGTGTGACTGTGGAAAGGGAAGTCCTACCAATAGCCAACTGAATTGTAAACTGAAATGATCATGTATGATGTGATACCGACACTTAGCGACTAGATTACACAAGCTCTTCGGTTTCCTTTTCAATGCCAAGGTTGTGAAACTCTTGAATATACCTGGTTTCTTACAAACAAAAATTCTGTTCAGGAGTCCTGAAAGCTGCAAGAAGGGTGTAGCTATTTCCTACTTCACTTGCAATCAAGCCATGTCATGCAATATTGATTAGGTTTGTGCTAGGAGTGTGATGCTGTATTGGCTATTTAGTGACATTCCTTTTGCTGTAACTATGCTCACTTTGCATCATAAGATGGTGACAGGGATGATGAAAAAGTGGATGGACCCAGTAGCAGAGTAACATGCTAGCATGTGTGTCTCATTCCACAACTGGGGAGTAGTGTCTGTTGTCCTGTCTACATTGCCTTGTCCGTTGTGATGCTCTGGGTGGTGCTTCAGGTTCTGATTCCTCACTTGGTGCTTCAGGTTCTGACTCTGCACTTGGTTCACAAGTGGCTTACATGTACATGGTCTTGGTTGGAATATTTTCTTTAAATCATGGTCTAATAAAGAATTGAAAGAACTGTTCATGTGGTGACTTGCCTCATATATGGACCTTAAACAGGTATCAGACAAACTTTCTTAGGTTGTGGCTACTCTCCTAGAAAATGGACATGAGGTGATAACATAGTAAGGAGTGGGTAATGGAGACAGGGATAGACAGGGGAAGAATATATGTTTATTGCAGATGCATAGATCTAGACTTTGTTACAGTATGGCATGGGGACTTGGGATGTGTGCCAAAGATTTTTTGGAAAAGGTCAGGGTTGATTTGATTTCAATCAAGTTGATTTCAATCATGATTTCAATCACAGTTTAAATCACTACTAAGGAAGATTCTATTTAATCATCATTTTAATATTACATTATTGTTTAACATAACCTTAATACATATTCAGAGATGTAGATTTCATTAGAAGGTCAGTACACACTAAGCAATTACTCTTATTTATTTTTTTCAGATTAATTTTCATTAAAAATGGGATGATAATTTGGTCATTTTAGTGTTAAAGCAGAATCAATTTGTGAAATCATTCAGGAGATGAACCAGCTCCAACTGTTCAATTACGATATTTTTGTCATGATGTGTCAGAATCACCACCACCAAAGAGGCTTTTAAATTGTACTAATAAGATTGTTTTATCCTCTGGTTAGTTTTCTTCTTCAACAAACAATAACGTTAGCCAAACATGTACATGGATTTTTGAATGGTTAACTATTTCAGTTTTTAGATAAACGTAAAAAAATATTGAAAACAAAATTTAAGCAATTTCACCCACAGCAGGTAGAGAAACAAAATATTTCCAAATGGGGTCTTTTATGGCTTGCTGCTGCCATGCTAGGTATTTCCCTTCTACAGTGGAGGATACATGCCGCAGAAGTTTCTTCAGTCAGGACTGCATGAGTATGTTCTGTTCACTATTGTTCAGATCTGCTCTACCTTCCAAATTCTCTGTCCATCGACCTTCTCTATCTGAGAGAGCGAGGCCTTAAGAGAGTGAGCTAGTGAGCATGCACTTCTGTATACCAGTTTATCCCCGCTTAACTGCTGTTAAGATATCCATGGAATATAATTAGTACACATGATGAAATCTTTGATTTAGTCTCTCTCTCTTTTACTGTTTTAAGAGAGTTTCAAAATCTGATTTAAATTTTAAAAATTTGATTTAAATAAAAAAAAATCCATTTAAATTAAAAGAAATCCATTTTTTTTAAATCACTGATTTTTATTAACCTTGGCAAAGGTAAACTCAGGCAAGGTCTTATGGCTTACAATCAGGGCCCGTTTGGCAAAATTAGATAAGTACTGACCTTCAAATAATTGGTATAGGGATCGATGAAATAAGAGTCGTAAAGCACATTGCTTGAAAGTATCAAATACTAGTGTACCCATGTAGCTTTAATTGGGGTCTAATTTATTTTGAGCACATATGTGTTAAGTAGTGTGTATTGCTCAAGCTTGGTGTGCTGTTTTTGTCTTGTGGTGGATGTTACGCCTATAATTAATTACAATATGTATATGTTATTTTCAGGCCTGGAATATACTAACACTATAGCATACTGCACTCAGCCAAAACTGGGAAGTAGGCTGGAAGGGAAACCTGGTCCTCCACCTTTGACACTGGGTGGCCTAGTCCTCCCTGACAGAAAACCCTGCAGGGAATGTGATGTGTGTTGCATCTCTCCTCCCTGTGGGTCCTTGTGGTTTATAACCTTTGCTATGTACACACCCCACCCGTCATAACGATGGGCATAATTCTGGTTAACAACTGGCACACAATCAAGCTCTTAAAAAAAGAAAAGAAAAGAAAAATTAAAGGCCATTATGTGTGACCATAAAACTAACTTTAATAAGAACTAGTTAAAATTCTTCATGGCGTCTAACTACTGATTTCGATAGGTCATGTCGTTTCCTGTAGCCAGTAAGCTGGATGTTAATGGATAAACTGGTTTCATTGTGATGGAGTAGTATCAGCAGATTCTTCAAGCAGCTCCACCGGATGTGTCTCATAACTTCAGTGCCACTTACCAAATCTATGAAAAGCATTCCAGTCTGGATTCCGATCTGGTTACGGGACTGAATCAGCCTTGGTCACCGTGATGGATGACCTTTATCGAGAGAGGGTCAGGGGGAATGCAACCCTGTTAATCCTGCTCGATCTCTCAACAGCTTTTGATACCATCGACCATGGTATCCTCCTGGATCGACTCCGTGGGATGGGCGTTGGAGGCACTGTGTTACAGTGGTTTTGGTCCTACCTATGGGGTCGTTTTCAGAGAGTAGCATTGGGTGACCAGTCCTCGGCCCCTTGGCAATTGAGCTATGGAGTGCCGCAGGGCACTATCTTGTCCCCAATGTTATTTAACATCTATATGAAGCCATGGGAGTGGTCATTAGGGGATTTGGAGCTAAATGCCATCAATAAGCTGATGACATGCAGCTCTATCTCCCTGTGACAACTGAATCAGGTGAGGCTGTGCAGGTCCTGGACCAGTGCCTAGACTCTGTAATGGGCTGGATGAGGGCCAATAAACTGAAACTGAATCCTGGCAAGACGGAAACCCTGTGGGTGAGTGGTTCCCGAGTCCAGGAGACAGGCTCATTGCCTTTTCTGGATGGGGTTGCACTGCCTCTAAAAGATCAGGTTTGTAGTTTGGGGGTACTCCTAGACCCATTTCTGTCGCTGGAGGCTCAAGTAGCCGCCATGGCTCGGAGTGCCTTTTACTAGCTTCGTTTGGTGCGCCAACTACGGCCTCTCCTGGACAGGGATAGCTTGGCCATGATGGTACAGGCATTGGTAACCTCAAGATTGGATTACTGCAACATGCTCTATGTGGGGCTGCCCTTGAAGCTGCTCCGGAAGCTGGAGCTAGTGCAGAATACTGCAGCTCGGCTGTTGTCTAGAGCTGCCCCTTTCCAACATGTAACTCCTGCTGAGGGAACTGCACTGGCTGTCAAGTCACTACCGAGCCAGGTTGAAGGTTCTTGTACTTGTTTACAAAGCCCTAAACAATTTGGGACCAGGATACCTGAGAGAGCGCCTTCTCCCTTACCAACCTACCCGGTCACTGAGGTCATCCAAGGGTCTGCTCCTGGTGGTTCCACATAGATCCATTCTCCGATTGGAGTCCACCAGGGGAAGAGCCTTCAGCGTGGTGGCGCCCCTCCTGTGGAATTCCCTGCTTCTGGAGGTCAGGTAGGCTACAACCTTGTACTCCTTTCGGCGCCTCCTGAAAACATTTTTATTCCAGGAAGCCTTTCCTTAATATGCAGCCTTGAGTCTGTGTATTTGCTACTTTTAAAATTTGTTTTGAGTGTTTTATTCTGTTTTTTATTTTCTTTTTATCTTGTACACCGCTCCGAAATTTTTCAATGGGGAGTGGTATATAAATATTCTAAATAAATAAATAATAATAAATCAAAACAAAAAACTTTGCTGGCTGCGTTTTTGAAGTGATTTGTCTTTACAGAGTAGTTTAAAATTATTTTCCAATTGGCTTTTAAGACTGAATAGATTTAAGCAGCAGTATTGCTTTATCTTGTTTTAAAGGCAGGTTGTGCATGTTTTGTACATGCTTGGTAAAAAATTAAAAGAAAAGGTAATGTTCCTACACAGGATTTTTCTGCTCTGGATAAGAAAAACAGGGTTTCTATAACAGCAACTGAGAAATAGTTAGATAAATGAAGATATAGTGATAATGAGCTCATGTAGCTAAACTCCAGAGTCTGAGATATGCTTCTACTCTTCCAAGTTTTCTTTTTTAAGTGTTGGTGTTTTCAAAAAAGTTATTTAAACCTATGATTGAAAATCTGTTCAGTCCTCAATTGTTCAGCTTTAAGGTGCTTGTAAAGTCAATTTCAGATGTTCTCTAGTTGCCATCAAATCTTTCAACCTAGACAAGACCTGAATTTCTAATGTAAAGAAACAAAGAGGAAAGAGTGAGAAGGGGGGAGGGGACTTTTAAGGTATTAAAGAAAAAAGCTCAAAAAGAAAGCCCGAAAGGACAGAAATACAAATTATTTCACATTAGAAGTCACCTTTCAGAGTTTTAATTGATGGATAGGAACTTCAAGGATTGGAACTGCATGAGTAATCAAAGTATATGTGGCTAAGATTTAAAATGAAGATCTTGAATGCTTGCGGTTATTAAAGATCGCATGGTGCACTCTGCAAGATTAGCAGAGTTAATTCCTATATCCTAGCCAAATTTCCATTATAGGTAATTACAGTCTAGCTACCTTAACTCCCTTGCAGTTTTAATTGCAGCGGAGTGCCTTACCTTCAAACATCTGTAGAATATACCTTAGCGCTTGAAATCATTACTGTAGAAGTAGGAGAGAATATTGTTTGAAATGTAGTTCAGGATTATGATGATGATGATGATTTTAAAACCAGCGTTCCTGTTGATTGTCCAGGATAACAAAGATTTTCATTTAGTGTTATTGGACCATAATTCTAGAAGATTTCAGCATGGCAAATGTTTGTTACTGATTTTTCACATTCGTGTGTTCTTCACAGAAACACTTGAGTTGAGACCTTCTAATTTTTGAGCAGGTGATTCGTTTGCTTGATTCCAGTCATAAACCTAATGAAATCCAGATTAAAACCAATAAGCCATTTCCACAATATTTGGAATCATGCTGGTTCAATGATTTCTGCTATTATCGTAAACATAGCTCTTTACCTATTGATACGGAAAGGATTTTAAGTCACATTTGTAGATGAAACTTGATTTTATTTAGAAATACTACATTTAAAATCTTCTAGCCTAAATATGGTAATCAATTAAAGTGCTTGATAAAATTAAACCAGATATAAATTTCCTGATGTAGTTAAGCTTTAACTTTTTAAAAGAGTGATATGGTCATAAAAGTTGACATTTATTAGTAGGAACTTGTGGTTTTCACTTTGATTAACTTGGGATATGCTGGTTTTTAATGTATTTTTTACTAAATGATGCTGAAGGCAACAAAGAAGCAATGCAAAACATTGCAAAAATATCAGTGTATAAAATTTGACAGTAAAACAAACTCGCCTTTTTATTCTGAACTATTGAAATGTCCCCCAAGATTGGCTGAAGTACACAAACATTTTAAGTTCCTCTTTCTGGAGTCTCCAGGTCTGGCTCCATAGTAAGAAGACAACTTGGTATGGCATATCATTTCGTTACAGCACTTTGGCTTGTGACCACAGTCATTCTTTGCTCAAAGTAGCTTTTACTCACACATAAGAGGGAAAGGAAGCCAGGTCTTACTATGTCTCCAATTAGAGGCCAGCAGTTTGAGTGATGCTGATGGGGTTTCATGCAGTGTAGAGATGTGAAGGCGTGGGAAAAATCTGGGGAAAAAAACCTGTTTTCCTTTTTTTCCAAAGTCATTTTTGGTTTTTCCCTGAAAATTTGAAAAAAAATGAAGAAAAAAATAGATTATGGGATGTTTTATTTTAGCATGATGAAAAAAACAGTTAAGATAAGGTGTTCAAATATTTACTTCTCCAAATGTTTTCTAAAAACTATGTACAGTATTAGATTATTACAATTTCTGTGCACCAAGGACAAGCAAGTTCTAGGTTGCAAATTGAGACTACAACTCTCAAATGCAAGAGCAAGATGCATTTCTACCTCTAGGGGGCACTGCCACTGAAGCAGAGTCTGAAACTGATAGTTATATCTATAGCTCAGAAAATGAGTCTGATTAAATTTCATGCATATTCATTTAATCTTGGTCCCCACTTTTTCTCAGTTCTTTTTATGGGAATGGGTGCTTTATGTGCTCTTAACACTGTGGAGGACTAGTGGAGACATAAATAATTTTCTTTGTTACTAATGTTGATGGTTTCCTCTGTTGTTGTTTTTAATTATTTTTTGCCTGCTCATAAACTGGCAAACCAAAGAGGTTCTTTACAGTTCAGGTGTTCCTAACAGTTCATGAGCTTGTAGCTCCATTTGTTACCAAAAAGGTAAAAAAAGAAAAGAAAAAACGTATGTGTAGTTTGTAATAATTGTTTGAATACAGTGTACTTTTAATATACCAAATGTAATAATTTTATGCCAAAACAACTTGGACATAATTACAGTTTATGTTCCTAAAGTAACAAAGTGACATTCAGTCGTTAGAAAGTGCTAATATTGCATTACTTCAATTTTTCTGAAAAATTATGTTTTTTTCCTGAAAACCCCCGGAAAAAAACCGTTTTTTTCCCATAGCGTCAAAATTTCCAGAATTTTTACGTCTCTAGTGCAGTGGTGACCCCTTGTTCCGTTTGTAAGGCATCCTTCACTGCCATTTTGAGGACAAAAAACTCATTAGAAAGAGCACCAAACCACGTAGCTTATTTACTGATTTTGTTTTTGTTCTCAAGATGATGGGTGAGATCAAAAGCTACAAGACTCTGGCTTTGCCACAGTTTGATGAGCCACGTAGGTGCTTCTGCTTTGGGTTATTGGACCATGGAAAAGGCCGGCATGCCATTGGTGGCATTGCAAAGGCATGATGGCAGATAGGCCAGCTATTTTTATTTATATTTTTGAAATGACAGTGCTGTTCTCCTGTTTCCTCCATTCAGACTAAGGTAGGTCATTAATGCAGGTAAGAGGTTGAAAAGTGGGTTGGGAGCTAGCCTGTACCCAACATGGGCAACATTTCCCCCTTCCATTGTGGTGCATGTGGGAAAACTCATTGTGGGGTTACCTTTTTGGGAAATCAATGGAGAATATTGAATCGGAATTGATTTGGGGCAGGATCAGAATGGAAAAATAATTGGTTTGCTGTCTGTTAAATAGCTTTTACACTGTAGTAGCAAATGTAGGGTAAAGGAATGTTTTGGGGACGTAGATCCCATATCTGCCTTGAGGGCTACCCAATGCCACAAACTACTGTACATCGACTATAATGCAGCACTCTTGTTTCAGCAATAGCTAGCTCCTTGGGTTTTGTCTTTCGCCACAGACAGAGGCAGTGTGGCTGCTGCAACCTTAGCAACACAGAACATTGTGGTTTGCTGAGGTTACATTTGCTTAAACAGCCATAGAATAGTTTCAACTTTTAATTTTGCTTTGATAGTCTCATAGAGAATTGTATTCATTTGCAAGGAAGTCCCAATTACTTTCCCATTGTTTCCTAGTACACTTAAGTTTTGGCATGTCAGTGGCACTTGGGTAAAGGGTAAATATTTTATTTTGTAGTTTTCCTTGAACTGGCATGGAAGAAATGGCTTTTACATCAAAAGTGTTTACTTTTTGTTGGGTTATTACCTTTGAATGGAAGAAAATACTTTTAAAATGGTGCATGCCATGTTACATTTTTCTTAATTGTTTCAAAATGTGAAAGAAAATTTGAAAACTATGCAGGAAGAGAGGAAAAACAGCATTTTTCACAGGGAAATGAGTCAAAGTTTAAAACAACTCAGAGGCTGCAAGTAATTTCAAATAAGCTATTGGTTTTTTGTTGATAGAATTGTGCTGCTTAAACTATGCTATGTATAAAATTTATGTGAGTTTATAGTGAACTAATAATTGATCATACTGTGAAAATGGAATTCATTTTTTCTTTAAACTTTTTTTTAAAGAAATTTTGTTACATAGCACTTTCTGACTGTCAAACTGGGCTTTCTTCATGGGGAAGCACTAGAAGCTTGTTTCTGAAAGTTGTTGCATATGCTAAATACCTAGATTTCTTTTGATGGGTGTCTTTTTTTAAAAATTTTTTTATTAGTTTTCCACATTAATTAGACATACAACATTACAATAAAGAAAACATCAAACAACTACTACATACATGTTGAATAAATGTTGAATACATATGTATTGAGTAAATATTAACTATAAAATATCATACCATAACATAATCATTCTTAACATAAAAGTGCACCCTCCACCTCGGGATCTATTCCTGATTCCAAAATCTTATCGTTTCTTCTGCTGGCGGTTTCCCACTTCCCTTAGTAAACACGAATATTAGGAACTGTTTCCAGATTCCTTCAAACTCATTTATTTTAGTTATACCTTTTCTCCACTTAATATTACAAGTCAGTTTATCATTAATAGCTATATCCCATACTTCTTTATACCATTCTTCAATAAGGTATTCCCCTTGAATCTTCCAGTTCCTAGCTACCATCAATCGTGCTGCAGTCAGCAAACTCAATATCAACTCTTTAGTTTCTTTTCCACATTTTATATTTTCAAATAGTGACAGTAATGCAATCTTTGGTGTTTGTTCTATTTTCATTCCCACTATTTCTTCAATTTCAAAAAACACCATCTTCCATAATCTTTGTACATATTTGCATTCCCACCACATTTTGATGGGTGTCTAAAGCTCTGCAGGAATTGAGTCTGCCTGCTTCCATGTTGCAGAATTTAATTGTTTCATCTGTCACTGTTCTACTTCACGGACAGCAAAAGAAGCCCAATGCTTCATTAAATATTTGTTTTAAAAGAATGATTTCAGAGAAGTACCCATACTATATCAGTTCCATTGTATCTGTATTCCATTGTATTTTTTGGCTTGAGGCTTTGTAGATAAAAGTATTTATTGGATACATGAAGTGAACTGAAGTAAAGATCTGAAGAAGCCAAGTCCTACGACATTCACGAACTGCCCAGAGAGCTCCAGCTATTGGGCGGTATAGAAATGTAATAAATAAATAAATAAATTCACTTGCATCTGCCATCTTTTCTGCTTAGACAATACTGTTACTGGGTTCAATAAGATTTGACATACTACCAGGGGCTTGTGGTTCTTAGGATTCTGATATATAAAGGGCAGTGGTTGGAACAGTAATTTCAAAACTTTTTTTTAAAAAAAATCAAATCATCATTTATTGGTTGCTGGGTGATTCTCCTACTTCTAAAAGTAATCTCCCATCTGATTAGACTTTATATACATTGCTTAGAGGTTATTCTGTTCTTAACTTGGTTTTCAACCCATGTGATTGGAAAAGATTGGAGATGGATGTAACAAAAGTAATTGAAGCCATGCCCTGAAGCCATGCCTTCAGGTTGAAGAGAATCCTAGGTCTCGGAAAGAGGAGTATCAAAGGGAGTTAGTGCATGGTGGGAGTTGTAGGTTTTTTTCTGTTGAAACATGCATAGGATTGTGTCTTAAAGAACCCAAAACAAATGCAAGGTTCAGTTTAGTTTTTACTCAGTACTTTTTGTGACGTGAAGGCAAAGGGAAGAGTTGCTTGATAAGCAGCCAGTTCTGATTTATATAATAACTACTTTAAAAGAGGTGATGTTGTGATGGACATCTTCATATTGAGAAGTGGTTGTGGGGAAACTATGTATAGTACACCTATCCATTATATTATAGCTGAGGGAGTACGCCTTGGTCTAAGGAAGTTTTTCTACGCTTCATTTTCACAGTGACTGGGATTAAAGTGTTTCACTCTGGATTTCAATTGTGCTAAGAGCTGTGTTCTCAGTGAAATTACATCTCCTGCTATTCTGATTTCATATTTTATACTGCGCAATTTCTAATTGGGGGTTATCAGTGAAAAATGGCCAATTTTGTAAAGCTGAGTTACTGAATGAGCCACATAATCCAGACATTATTGTTTTCCAGACTTTTCTTAAAAGTGCTAACCAATTTTAAACAAGCTTCGACTTGGTTATTGCTGCTATCCTACGTGGTCATCCGTCTTTGCTTGTTCTTTTTTAGTCTTTAGCTCTTCTTACGTTTAATGATAAAGAGAACATGGAGCTATTCTGGGTCATACCCAAGGCCTGTTTAGCTCGCCGTTCTGTTCATACACTGGCTAACCTGATGCCTGTGGGAAGCCCACGAGTAGAACATGAGTGCAGTAGCATCCTCCCAACTATGTTCCCCAGCAGATGGTATTCAGTGGTATGCTGCTTCTGAATCTGGAGATACCGTATTTCTTCGATTGTAAGACGCCATCGATTGTAAGACGCACACTAATTTCAGTACCACCAACAGAAAAAAAAACCCTAAGACGCACCCAAGATTCTAAGGCGCACCCCATTTTTAGAGATGTTTATATGGGGGAAAAAGTGTGTCTTAGAATCGAAGAAATAGAGTAATATACCGCCATCCTGACTTATAGCCACTGATAGCTTTTGATAGTCGTTTCTGTGACGCCCTGTTAACTTCACCTGAGACACCCACAAGCACCCGACAGGACTGTCCTGAATATATATAATAGTAAAGTGCCTAGTACATTTTGGTGAAGACTTTCTTCAGGGAAACTGAAAGAAAAGTTATCATAAACAACCATAATGCAGATCATATGGTGGGGTGAGGAAAACTCAGTAGGAGTGGCTGACAGCGCCATCTGTCCTCACTTTCACCAAACCAGCCTAGGAGAGTGCAGCCCAAACCTTCTTCATAAGGTGAAACAGTGGAAGTGATGGACTTCTGAGACCATTTTGAAGTTCTCAGCAGGAGTCGAGTGGCTATGCGGGGCAAGGAGAACTCAACTAGCTCTGTCTGCCATTGCCTTCATCCAGCCAACCCATATGAACACAGACTTGTGTAAGAATTACTTTTCATTTAAAGGACAGCTAATTTACCTGTACCTTTGGTTTCCCGTGTGCTCTGTGATGGCTTTATGATTAGCAACTCTGTGAAGTAACTAATCTGTATATGGTTGATTTTGCGACATACAATGTATATCCCATGGCTAATCCATTTTAAACCATCTTGTTATGTGGATGGGCTCCATAGCTGACATCTTTGTTATGGCATGGGAATGAAAATACATTGATGGAATATGTGCACTGGTTTAACATGAATTATTTTTTTCGTAGATAAATAATCCAATTTAGTCTGTATCCACTTTCCTTACTAAGTTTCCATGTACATGAGTCTCTTTGTTTAAGAAATTATTGACACTCCCCTTCTGTAGTCTTGCAGCCTGATTATAGGAACTACTGCTTTGAAGAACCAGTGTAAGGGTCCATGTGCTGGTATAAGTGGTAACTTGAACCAACAATGAGAAATAACCCACCCTCTCAGAACTGGTTCAAGAGCAGTGATGAAGTCTTCTTTTTAAGTTCTGCATCCCACTTTCTGTGTGAGCCAGCTGTGGGCTCTAGACATGAAGTGATCTTAGGCTTCTTGCATGCATGCAGCACAGTATCTAGAATGTCTTGCAATGAGAAGCATTTTGGGACATTTCAGTTGCAAATGCAGAAAGTCTGCATCTGGAGCGGCAAATACTTCCATTTACACTCATGAGCAGCCCTGTAAAATCAGGCTTCCATAAACTAATGGACTGCTTACTCCCAAAGATTTGCTAGGGAAACTTAATGTCCTGAGGGTGGCTGAGACACAGCTGTTTAGGATATATGAGAGGTCCTTCTCCTAGATTGTGAAACTTCCTATTATGGAAAGTCAATTTGGCCCCTTCTCTCCTTTTTTCTTTTTTCTATTTTTGCTGCCTAGCATTTTAGTAAACTTAATTTGGTTAATATAATATATTTTACACCATTAAACAAACATTTAAAAAAGATTTGCAGTGAATTTGGAATTCTGTGTAGATTGCTTTTGGTACACCTGAGGACATTAATTTCTACTTTTTCACAGGCCTCAGCCAAGAGATATAAACTTTCCACCTTATAAACAACACAATCTATACTTTCCCTTTGATAAATCTTCACCATCTCACTAGGATCATTGTATCTATTATGCCTGTCACTGCACCTTTTAGAAGTAGGTGGCAGGGCAGAATTCACTTTTTTTTAACTACAGATTTTTTTTTTTAACCAGATTTCCTGGTTAGTCATTCCCAGTTCAAGTTCCCGCCATTTACACTAAGTTGGGATTCGATAACCCACCCACCCTGCATTTACACTTATTTTGAATGTCATTTTTACCTTGGGTGAATAGGGAGCATATTTGGAGCTCTTTGCATTCTGCTTGAGTTCTCAACATCGTGAATCATTTGTTGTCATTGGCAAACGTAGCAATTCTCTTGGCTCACTCCTGACTCCAAATAATTTACAAGCAAGTTACATAGCATCAGTCCCATTACAAATACTTGTTAGATCATATTGCTTATTCCCCTCCATTGTGAGAATGGAGCATTTATTTTTGTGTTTATTCCTATCTTCTATTCCTGTTTTTTAACCATTTACCATAAGAGGACTTGTTTTCTTTTTATTTAAAGTACATTTCTATTCCAGGCTGCCATTTCAGCTGTTTGGTTGAGGATTCTTTTGAACCTAACCACCTTGGGTTTTTTTAGGTTGGTTTTATGTGCTGCACCTGTCTGTTTTTACTTCAGTTTGTTTTTGATACTATTTTGTTAGTCTTTAAGTTTACTGCAATAGACTACCACGGCTATCCCTCCTGGAATTGTGGATAGTTTGAATTTGTTGCCTGTATTGTTTAAGGCTGTTCTGTGTTGGGATCTTTAGATCTTTAAACCAAATCTATCTTCTCACTTTTTCAGTTTGGTTACTTCAAGTTAGAAGCCTAACAATGAAAGAAGACCTGATCATTCTCTTGCATATTTTTTTTTTGTATGTGCCTATTTCTCCATGACAAAATGATATGTGACTTCCCAGTAACTTTGTCTACTTCTGGCAATCAACCCCATCTGCTTTCGCGTGGTTGATTGTTTGCTGATAGTAAGAAAATCCTAGTTGGAGACTAGTTTAGGGGTGTCTTGGAATAATCTTGCACGTAGGTTCTTGGGCAAGCAATTGTTCCCTTCACATGTGAAAAGGAGGCGTGTGAAAAGCATTTCAAGTCTGGGAGAGAATAACCAAAGGCAGCTGTGCCTAGCTAATCTTCTCCAGTTTGTCTGAGTCATTGTAGATCTGAGATTCATTTCCACACCTGTATGTTCAGGCTATCATATGTCACATTTCCAGTTCATGCGTTTTCAATTTTGGAGTTGCCAGGCTTGCAGGCAGGCAATGTAAGAATTTCTTGAGGCGTTCAGTTCAGCATGAACATTATATTGAAGAGCATGCCTTCAGATTGAAATATAGAACTACTATTTTTTCTACAAACAGTTGTGTTGCATCATTTGTTTGCAATTTAGCTCAGGTATAGTATTGCTGCATTTTAATAAAGGACTTTGTGCCTTTAACGACAGCATGGCAGTCAGAATTCAAGTAGATACGGCTTTGTCATCACTACATTTCCGTGCTGGAAAAACAGTGTTGAACATGTGATGTTTTGTAAATAATTATGTCACAGGGAAAGTGAGGAATCTATGCAAGACTGGAAAATTCTTTCAAAACCTTTGGTGCTGGTTGTCACACAGAGGAGGGCCAGGATCTCTTCCCTATCATTCCAGAGTGCAGGACATGGAATAATGAGCCCAAGTTAATAGGAAGTCGGATTCCAACTGGACATCAGGAAAAACTTCCTGACTGTTAGAGTAGTACAACAATGGACCTAGGGAGGTAGTGGCTACCCCCACACTATAGGCATTGTCAGGGATGCTTTAAGGTGGATTCCTGCATTGAGCATGGGGGTTGGACTCAATGGCCTTATAGGCCCCTTCCAATTCTACTATTCTACATTCTAAGTCTTTACTTCATAGAAACATTTAAAGTAATTTCTCAGGTGATACACTTATATTGTTTGTGCAGAAAGACTGGATAGATGTAGGCCAAATGTTGTTGTTGTGCTATAGAAGAGCAGCAGCAGTATTTGCTTGTGACTGAGGATTCCTGATCTGTATCTGGTTGGCTTTCAGATAAATGAATGAGGCACAGAATATTCTATAGTGAGCTTACTCACTCAATTTTGAAAAACTAAGGTTGCCTTTTAATCTGTGTTCTATAAGTTAGCGATGCTTCCTCCCAGTGTTTTGTATGTGGGGTGGGGGAGTGTTTGTTGGATGGTATTGGGTGCTGCTCTTAGGATGAGAAGACTTAGGTCATCCTGGGCCCATGAAATGATAATGCTTTGTTTGGGTCCAGGTTACCCGTGGGATCGCGTTCTCCCATACAATCCGCCCTGCACACTTAGGCCCTCTGGGAAGAATTTACTTCAGTCAGCTAAAACTAGGCTGACAAACATTACCCAGAATACCTTTTCTTCTGCCACTCTAAGACTGTGGAATGGCCTGCCGGGAGAGATTCAGCAACTTAACAGTCTCTCTGAATTTAAAAAAGCTATAAAGACTGATCTCTTCCGGCAGGCCTACCTAGTCGAATTTTAAGATATCTTAAAAGGTTTTAAGATTTTAATAATGTATTAGTTTTATAAGTTTTTAATCGGTTTTATGTATTTTATAGTATTTTTGTATTCAGTGTTGTTCCCCGCCTCGATCCAGAAGGAGAGGCAGGTAAGAATTATTATTATTATTATTATTATTATTATTATTATTATTATTATTATTATTAGACTATGAAGGCGTGAAGAACCATAAATATGGCTTATTATTTAGTTACTATGGACTCCTGAGCCTTTGGGATATATGATGTTTCATATTTCCTTCTGCCCCCATGAAGACTAAAACTGGAGGAAAAGAATGTTGAAGTTCTCATTCTGGTAAAACACACAGACTACACCAAAATGCCTCTGGGTCAGCCTGTGGATCACCCTGGTATGTGCAGCACATTATGGCAGGCACATAGGTCACTGCCCTAAACTGAAGCTATATGAATTACACAATCTGACTAATGTTGCTGTTAAAAGAGACAAAGGTGAGTATTCGCACAATATAGCTGGTGTTGCTGTTAAAAGGGAACTTTCTTCTTTGTAGAATTATTTACCTATTGTACAACTGTGCAATGATAGTTATATAGCAGCCAGTTTTATATTGGGAGTCTTAAGTTTTACGATTTTCTGGTTACTGTTCCAATAATGCATGGGCAGTGATCAAATATTTGCCAGACATATACTGTGCTTGTACATTGATTTCACTAGCACATTTCTAGAATGAAGATATAAACCAGTTTAGAAGGAAAAAGTTAACATCCTCCTTGATTTATAATTTAGCAGAATGATGTGGCTTTACTTTGTTCTGTTTGGCTAAAAATTGTATCACTGATATTTGTCTTTTCTTTCTGCTGTATTTGTGTCACAATTTATTTTACTCTGGTTTTATCTGATAGTTAAGGTTTGCTAAAGGATGTCATGTTTTTAGAACTTTCTGAGTAAGTGAATATGAGAGAGAGGAGAGGAGAGAAGGAGTTTGGGGAATAGTGTTCTGCCTCAGATGTTATTGTTCAGACATATTGCCTTTGCATATCTGAGCACCTTAATCAAATAATGTTCCTCAATGTCCAAAGATAAAAACCCAAATGATATAAATAGCCCATTGGTTTCATAAGCAATACAGACTGTTATTAAAATACAATTCTGTCTTGACTGTCCCAGCTCACTTTACACCTTGTATTAAACTTGGTTGAGTGTATCACCATTATGGTGAAATTCTAAACAATGTTTAGTTTTACATTTCAGCTAAAATTTCAGTATGGTGCCTGTTTGAAATAAAAAGTTAAGCTCCCTTGGCCATGTCTTTCTTCTCATTTCCTGCCCCTTTCCTTTAAATATTGGCTATTCTCCAGTGCTTCCAGGCTGGGGCAGTCTTCACTTATGGAAGTATCTTCTCTCGGCTCACATGGGACTTCAAGCCATAATGACAACAAGGTGAATAGTTTCCCTCAGCTTCCAGACCAACTCTGTCTGAGGCAGTGGTTTTCTGGCATGGCTTCTATCTGGGCTGTTGCAACACTGTTTTAATTTTATTTCAGCAGCTTATTTCTTTTATGGGAGAGACACATCATTTCCTAGACAGACCTGAGTCGTGCTTAGTTGCACCCCAACCCCCAAATCTGTGGTGCAACCTTCTGTATTGGATTCTCCCCCTCCCAAACTGGTAGTGAGTGCAATTAAACTAAAATTGGCGTAACATGGTCAAAATGCCTAGCTCCCACCAGCAACCTAGCTGCTGCATTTTTCACCAATTGCAATTCCAGATGAATTTCAAGAAAAAAAGACCCATGAAACTCTCTGGGTTACTTTGGACCGGTCACTGACGCTAGCCTAACTGACTTCACAGGGTTGTTGTGAGGACAAAATGGAGGGGAGGAGGTTCATGGATGCTATCTTGGGCTCCTTGGAGGAAAAGGCTGAATATATATGTAATTTATCAATAAGTCAATAAAATAAATGATTTAAATCAACTTTTACCATTTGTTAATTTAAATCGTCTTGACTTAAATCAATCCCCTTTGACTACAACTAAAGACATTAATTTCTGTTACTTCTTAGTAATTTCTAAGAAGTCATTAATTTCTATAATTTCTCAGCCAAGAATTATGCCTTTAGCCTTATAAGCCATATAATTATGCTTCCCCTCCCCCTTGATATATCCGCACTTTCTCACTAGAATCAATGTATATGTTATAACTGTCATGACTGCTTCTTGGATTTCAGCCTGTGAAATTTAATAAGTATGGAATGATTTGGAATTTGAACAGCACTTCCTTTTAGGTACGTTTAGATTGTTTCAACTTTCTATTCTCCAAAGCCCTTCTCATCTTTATGAAAGGCAGTAATTTCAGCAGTTCATGGGATTGGATCTGAGCACAGTGGAGGGGCTGCTGTATTTTCTTTATTCTGACAGCCTTAGAAATGGCACTTGGTAACTGGAGGGAGGGAGGCTCTCAGCTGGAGTTGTATCCATGTCTGAGTATATCCTGAGGGTTCAGGGTAAGTAAAAAAAGCAACACAGCCAAGGGGCAACTCTTCTTACCACTGGTATTTCAGTTTCCTGTTATAGTAGTGGGTTTTCCTTTTCATGAACCCAGATTTATTTTGCCCCCAGCTGGCTCCCTGCTGATTGGCCCTCTCCAGAATTAATGCATTCACATAATTAGAGATGGAACCCAGGCTTTTTAAAAAGCAAACATTGAAAAGTTGGCTCTAGGAAACTGCAGTGCAGGACCATCTGATTACATTCCCTTTCTGCAGAAGTGAGCGAGTGTGCATAGCATGCTTGTGTCTGGTGCCCATAGTAACGACACAGCGCTTTATGCAGTGGGGTATTCAAAGCTATAGGATAAATAATTCACTAAGTCTACTGTGTCTCTTTGCACAGATCTTGTTCTTAAATAACTGTGTTGCTCCCTGTTTCAAGGGGGCTTTGAAATTCTACTCCTGTTTTGGGTTTTTTGGTTGAAAATAAACTCAATTAAACACAGTGAAAACTTGTTTAACTCCCGGAATCATAAAACTTGTGTGCTACACCCACTGTGCTCATATGGATTTCAATGTTTTATATGATTTCTGCACTTCTTGAAAACATGGTTTGCCAAGGTTCTGTCTTAAATCGGCCTACATATTTGTATGATTTTAGTTTTTGTTTGATGGCTTTCGAAAATGTTTGAAACGGTAACTTTTTAAGGTTTTTAGGTTTTAAGGTTTTTAGTTTAATGCCTTTAGATAGGCATTAAAGAGACATGATAGCACTCTTCAAATACTTAAAAGGTTGTCACACAGAGGAGGGCCAGGATCTCTTCTCGATCCTCCCAGAGTGCAGGACACGGAATAACGGGTTCAAGTTAAAGGAAGCCAGATTCCGGCTGGACATCAGGAAAAACTTCCTGACTGTTAGAGCAGTGCGACAATGGAATCAGCTACCTAGGGAGGTTGTGGGCTCTCCCACACTAGAGGCCTTCAAGAGGCAGCTGGACAACCATCTGTCAGGGATGCTTTAGGGTGGATTCCTGCATTGAGCAGGGGGTTGGACTCAATGGCCTTGTAGGCCCCTTCCAACTCTGCTATTCTATGATTCTATGAAAATGTATACTTTCTGAAGCTATATGATACGTTCTGACATCTTTAATACAAGAAATTCCTATTTAAAACTATAAGACTGCTTCAAGTTGTCAGTGCTAAGACTATGCTTACTTCTAACAGTTTTTCTCCTTCCCTGGATTTGCTGAACGCAGTTCCCCCCTCAAAGTTAAACTGTGTTTATTTTAGATGAGAGAACTTGGCAAACAAGGGGCAATTCCTGATTTCTCTTTTAAGAGTGCTACCTGATTTCCTCAGTAGTGTCCACTTATAAGATGAAAACTTATATGTGGGTGGAGACAATCCTTTAAGTCACTTAGCTCCAAGTTGCTTAGGCCTTTAAAAATTCATTCAAAGTGTGAATTAGGCCTTTAAATGAACTGGACGCTTCTGCAGGTGACAAAGCACTGGCATAATATGATCATATCAGCAAACCCCTATTGACATTTTTTCTGCCCTGTTTTGGACTAACTGAAGCTTCTGGACTGTTTTGAAAGGCAGCTCATCTACATCACATTGCAGTAATTCAAACTAGAAGTTCTCAGAGCATGGATAAGTGTAGCTAGGCCATCTCTCTCCAGATAAGATTATTTGTATATCAGCCTAAACTGATAAGGGTGCTCCAACCAAGGCTACCTGTGTCTCCAGTGTAGATCAATGCTGGATCAATGTTGAATCTGCTGGTATTTAGTTATTTATTTATTTATTGCATTTCTATACCACCCAATAGCCGAAGCTCAACAGTACGGATACTGTTGTTTTTATGCTTTTTATGTTTTTAAACTTTGTATATTTGTTTTTAATGTTTACTGTTTTAACTTTTGTGAACTGCCCAGAGAGCTTTGGCTATGGGCCGGTATAGAAAAGCAATAAATAATAAATAAAGAGCATGCAGAAACTATGAACCTCATCCTTTAGGGCTGCAGTCACCAAAATAGTGCCCATGGACATGTCCCTTGCTGCCCACCAGACTCCCTGCCCCTCTGGATTTATTTATATTTACAAATTATTATTTTTAAAATCCTGGGAGGCCAGCATACTGCAGAATGATCTTTATTTCTTAGAATGCCTCTGGACCCCTTTCTGTTGTCTCTGTGGTGTTTTGTCTCTGCTGTGTGTTTATGTGGGTGGACAAAGTGGTGGTGTCGGTGGGAGTTTTTGGTCTGTTTAACTGAACTCATCAGCTTGCCTGGTGTTAAATGGACCTTTCACTCAGTTTGTTGGCCAAGTTACTTATCTCTGAGTCTCATTAGTTTGTCTTCCGTGAAATTGGTGTTGTAGCACAAAACAATTCAAAAGAGTAATTTTGTGTTTTGGACCTCAGGTGCCACCTTTGCCTTGTATTCGGCTTTTTGGACAAGTTACTTTTCTTTTAATTTGACCAGTTTGCCTTCTGGGAAATGGCTGTGCCTAGCATAGCAGACATTTTGTGAGAGTGCCCACAACTCTCTCAAAATTTAAATGTACCCCCACTGGCATCAAAAGGCTGGGAAATCCCTGCTTGGAGAGAGTGCAGCCCTCTCTAAAATAGGTTGGCTTAGCTGGACAGGTGAATCACATACTAACATACCTCCATCTTGTCTGAACTGAGTCTCAGTTTCTTGATCCTCACCTACTCCATTTTTGCAGCCTGGCTACGACTTAAAACACCCACTGCCTCACTTGGATTTAATGAAAAGCACACACACAGAGGGAGAGCAAGTGCTATAGCATATTGGTGACATGTCTGTCCACATGTCTGGATAACTTCTACAGCATTTTCATGTAGATATAAAACAGCATGGGAGACAAATTAAAACCCTGTGGAAACCCATAGGATAACCGCCAAGATGTAGAGCAATAATTCCCAGCAGCGTCTTCTGGAATCGCCTATCCAAGTAGAAGGAGAACCACTGCAACATAGTACCTGCAAAACCAACCAAGGCAGCTAATCCAGAAGGATACCATAGTTGATGGTATTGAAAGGAGCTACGTTTGCTGTTGTGTTTTATTATGTTTTTGTATGCATATAACCTGACTGGTCAGTAAGCAATAGATTGGATTGGATTGATATTGAAAGGTGCTGAGAGGTCCAAAAGAATGAATAGGATTGCACTCTCCCAGTCTCTTTTAGCAAATATCATCCAACACGGTGACTAAGGCAGTTTCGATTCCAAAATTAGGCCTGAAGCCCAATTGAAATGGATCTATAATATCAGTTTTATCCCAGAGTGTCTGAAGTTGGCTGGCTACCACCCATTTGAGCATCTTGTCCAGGAAGCAGCTGTTGATTTCCTTTACTGGATCAAGGTTAGGTTTCTCCAGGACAGGTTCCCATCTCTCTCCTTCTTTCTCTCTCTCTCCCCCCTCCATTTTTTTCTTGATGGGTTGCTTTTGTTTTTAATGTTCTTTTTTCACAGTCACACTTACCACATACATAGCCTCAGGAAGTGGGCTTGTCATTTAAAAACACTTAAACACTTGAAGTAATATTTTTTCTGAATATTTGGAGAGTATGCAGAATTACCTTCTTTGGCTTAGACGTAACCCTATTGGTTGGCAAACCCACTATTGGCTTTTTATTATCAAGGGAACCTGAACAAAAGAGCCATGTTGGATCTGCCCAAGAATCTGCCCAGTTCAGCATTCTGTTCACGCAGTGGCCAAGTAGCTGCCCACGGAAAACTCACAAGCAGGACATAGTGCAACAGCGCCCTCCATCCCATGTTCCCCAGCAACTGCTGTATGTAGGCATAATGCCTCTGGTTCTGGAGATAGCATATAGGACTAGTAATCATTGATAGCCTTATCCTCCATTAATTTTTCTAACCCCCTTTTAAAGACATCCAAATTGGTTGCCATCACTACATCTTGTGGCAGCTAATTCTGTAGTTTAACACAGTGCATAGTTAAACTATGTGACTAGGTTAAATACTGTGTTTAACCTCACATCCATGTTTTTCCTGATTTCCACTTTTCATCCATCTCTTCTCTTGGAGCTCTTTCTTTTCTACATTTCCCCTCTTTTGCTCAATCTGTGAATATTGTAATCAGTACAAGGAATCAGAATTATCAGCTCTTTGGAGAAATTACTTCTTTGAGAACCTTAGAGTTTAATAGTTTCCAAGTTTTGAAGCCGGTATGACTCTCTTAGATTTGAGCCCCCCACATGGAACTATAATGTATTATTACTCTGCATTCATTGCTTTGTGTATTATTCTTATTACCACTGGCTCTTGCTGCTTGTTTTTATAAATCATTATTCCCTCTAGAGTGGTGCATAAGTTTAAATTCCATGAAAACCTCTCTCTTTATATTTATATTTTTATTATTTATTCTGAAGTTACAGTCTTTTATACTAGGAATAGCTTCATTTGCAAAATATAAAAAATTAATCCAGTAGTAATTTGGAAAATAATTTCAAGAAAACTGCAATTTTAATGAGATTTATTAATCTGTCAACTGCCTAGAGTTTTTGCTGTTTCAAAGTAATGATCCTTTATTTCTGAAAGCTTTGGGCTCACCCAGTGCTCCACCATGAGCACAGCAAAATCACAGCTGTCAAACTATTACGGGTAATGGTTGAACAGCCTGTGCTGCTTAATCTACACTTTGGTCCCAAGTGCTGAGCTATGTGAACAGCTATTACATTTGGCTGCCAATCTCAACTGTACTTAAAAATATACCTGCTGGATGCAAAGGTCTTTGAAGAGTGTTTATGCTGCGTGTTTCTGAAGTTAAACAAGAAACATTGTCCTGCTTTCAGTTACTCACATTCCTTTTTAGACAAGGAAATCCACCACCTATTTTGGAGCTGACCGTTCAGTAGAGAACTGCAAAAAACTGTTGTGACTGGATTCAATTTAATAAGATGTTAATAAAACATAAGACAGTCTATTGTGACCTAAATTACCACAGCTGTTTTAGTAATATGTGTGCCCTTCCCCTCAACTTGCCCTCCCCCATCTGTCTACTCCTGGAACTTGTCCTGAAATGCAAATATTGAGCTGTAAACTAAAATTTATAATGCCTTAAAAACATGGTTTTCAAATGAGAAAGAAACCTATTGTGAAGCCTTTGACTAGGGAATATGTGATATCCTTTGCAAAAGCTCAGCTGATATTGACTGGAGCAGGATACAAAATGCTCTTCCCCATGCGATGATATTATTATTATTATTATTATTATTATTATTATTATTATTATTATTATTTGTATCCCGCTTTTTGCCCAATGTTGGGCCTCAAGGTGGCCTTACAAAGTTTAAAATATACATCACCTGTATCCTCCCCCTGAATGTAGAATTTGGGTGATGGGAGGCTGGATACATTTTGTGCTGTGCCATTGCACAAATTTGTTTCAGCTGATTCTTCAATGGGCTGCAAAGGATGCTGCAGGTCAAAATGCCTTGCTTTTGATGTTTTTTTAAGGATGCAATTGCTTTCTGTTATGCTTAAGAAAACTCATATTTTTCTCTGGATTTGAGGGAGACTTGCTCAACCATTTTTTAAAAAGAATCTCTGTGGTAGAACTAAATTGGTAATATGTGATGCCTGTGCACGCATGATCCTTTGTTTTGAGCAATGTTTGGTCTGATAAACCAAACTTTCTCTTAAACCACTGTGTACTAGTATTTGCACAGTTTATTAAGCTTGATTTACATGTCTCAGACATTTACCAGCAGAAAGAACTATATAGGAAATCTCAGTAATTTAGAGTCCAGTGAGATTTGAAAGTTTTCATTCTTGCTCAAACAGAAGGTTAACCTTATATATTAGTACTTTTATTCAGCTTCAGTCTTCACTTACCTACTGCTGTCCTTCCTGGCATCTCCCAGTATCTGCTGCTGTGTCCAGGGGCTATCTTTTCTCACCTCCTTACCTATTTCTGTCTCTCCTGCTCTTACTTTTTTCTTCCACAGTAGATTGAGCTATATAGCATTATAGTTCCAACTGAGATGGCAACTTGTTAAATGTAGCCCTTACGGTGCCATCCTTGATACTGAATAGGCATACTTGAAATGAAGATACTGAGAGGGAGTTTGAGCATAGGGAAGGGTGTAGGCTAGGCAAGGAACTAGACTGCAGTGGGGATGAATCCTCAGGGCTGGACTAAGAATAAATACTCAGTCAATAGTAGGAGTGTATTGTCTTATTTATTTATTTTAAACACCCCAGAAGGAAACCTCTGATCTTAGAGGCTTCCAAGTATCCAGTGCCCTGCTGGAGATGGGTCCTTGAGCAAATCTAGAGAAGTTGTGCTGGTGGGGGGTGGGCCAGGGCTGGAGATGACATATCTCATATCCAGGCCCCTCTCTGCCCACAGAAATGCCGCCTTTTCTCTTCCTCCAAGGCCACATTTGCAACTTTGGAAGGAGCCAGTTCTTTCTGTGGCAGGTGGATGGAGGCAGTGAATTGGAACTTGGGAGGGGAACTCTGAACAATCCTATCTTGCTGGGATGCTGTCTGAGGGACCATGGGATTGCTCTCTCCAACAATCAAAGCACCTCTAACCATGAGAAGCAAAGAACTTTGAAACCACAGCAGATAGGACTCTCCCAAACCATTCTAGTCTCCTACCTCCTTGTGTCAGATGTGAGCTCCATTTGGTAGTTTTAGGATGGGTGTGGGAGAAACGCAGCTGTATGAGGGCATGAGGCACCATTCCCACAGTTATAATGTAGCACAGCCATAATGCTCCTGGATTGCTTAATCATGGGTAAGTAAATTTGCAATGGACAATAGTATGGCAGTGGATAGGATTGTACACACACCCTCTAAATTCCATCCTAACTACAGTTAATCATTTAGCAATGATGACCATTGTTAAAGCTAACCAAGATTAACTCACTTAATCCAAGTTTTCAAAGTAGCTTTTAATCATGTTATAGCAATCATGATAATTGAGAAGGCCCACAGCATATGAAGGCTTTCAAGCTTGGACCACTTTGTGGTTAACAATTTACTGCTAGGGTAAAATTTCAGATAAATTACACAAAGTTTAAAGTTATGAATACTTGCATTTTTAAATTTTATTTTAGAGGAAGTACTTCTTCACCCAGTGCATAGTTAAATTATGGAATTCACTACCACAAGATGTAGTGATGGCCACCAATTTGGATGTCTTTAAAGGGGGGTTGGATAAATTCCTGGAGGAGAAAGCTATCAATGGCTACTAGCCCTGATAGTTATGTGCTACTCCCAGGATCCAAGGCAGTAAGCCTATGTACACCAGTTGCTGGGGAACATGGGTGGGAGGGTGCTGTTGCACCTTGTCCTGTTTTGTTGGTCCCAGTCTGACAGCTGGTTGGCCATTGTGTGAACAGAGTGCTGGACTAGATGGACCCTTGGTCTGATCTAGTATGGCACAAGTGGTGTATAAAACCAATAAAAGTCGATCTAGAAATAGTACTGGAAAAATGTACTATTGCCTGCTGAGAATGTGCCACTGCTTTCAGGTCAATAACCTACTAGATGTATGCTTATATTATTACTTTTAGCTGTTGCTTATTATTATGATAGGCTTATATTATTTTAGCTCTTGTTTATTATTATGATTACCTTGAAAATACAGCAAATATAGTTTTTGAAATTACTGGATGGGAAAGGATAACTGCATGAGGTTGCTTTGCAGATATTCAGAAAGGATCACACTTAAGTATGAAGTCTCATCAAAGAAAGGACTATAGGAAGGAAATAGTTTGAGACGCCACTAGTATCCTTTACGAGGGGATAAACATTTTTCATTGGTGGCTAAAATGAATATTGAAGGGATGGGTTTGGAAGTGTGGGGTATTTTTAAAAAACTTTTTGCCTAAAGCTTTTATAACAGGAATTACAAAATAACGTTTTTAGTTCACAGAAAGTCTCCAATGTTTCCTCCAGGATGCCTTATACTGACAAGCTCTCTGTGAGGTAAGAATGGATGAAGGGAAGGGAATTGCCATCCAGTGAGAGTCACAGCTGAGCAGAGATATCAGTGCGCATATAGACTCTAGTTTCTGCCTCACATGGGCTCTCAAAATGATGATATATGTCTTATTTAACCAGGGGACTTAGTTACACTTTTAATGAAAAACGAAAATCTTTGGGTGTAGAGAAGAATGTGATAGGAGTGTCATACATCTAGGTTTCTGTCAGTATTTCATATAGCAAGATTATCTGGCCATTCTACTTTTAATTTGTGCCTAAGAAGCGAGGTCAAAACTGCTCGCCAAGATTTTATTTATTTATTTATTTTATTACATTTATATACCGCCCCACAGCCGAAGCTCTCTGGGCGGTTTACAGATGAACTTCTGACAGGCTTGTTGTACAAAATTATACTACTCCCTCCTCCCTAGCCCCCAGCATTCAGTTTGAAAATACATTAGACCTGGTTAGTATTGCAGCTTGACATTAAATTGTGTTCCTTAGAACTTATGATCTAGTGTGGTGTCATGGATGCTCAACTTTTACTGAGGAAGCTTGTCTTTAAATCTTAGCCATGAAGATATTTGGGCAGCTCTGAACCACTCTGTCGTGTACGCACACTCTTTGGGAGCCATTGGCTGAGCAGTTCTTGGAATATAATCCCACAACCAATTATATTTTTTTCCATATCTTCTCAGTCTCTGTCCAGCCAAAGTGCAATTGTGTCAAAGCTGCAAATGAATTCCAATTCAGGAGCTTCTTTTTATTTGCTGAAGTATGTCAACTTTCAGTTCTATTACTAAAGTTCCAGGGAGAATGAAAAGCTTTCACTAATTTCTTTTGCCATTTTTAACAACTGATTTGTCTATTTTTTCTCTTGTGTATTTATTTATTTATTAAATTTATATACCACCTCATCTAGTTTGGACAGGGTAAATGGCAGAAGGGCATTGCTGGCATGTGATAGCATACCGTATTTCTTCGATTGTAAGACGCCATCGATTGTAAGACGGACACTAATTTCAGTACCACGAACAGAAATAAAAACCCTAAGACACACCCGCGATTCTAAGACGCACCTCATTTTTAGAGATGTTTATATGGGGAAAAAAGTGTGTCTTAGAATCGAAGAAATAGGGTATATTGCATTAGATGTGCAAGTGAATGTCCCCTTGATGGTATTTCTGATGTTGGGTTCTGTGATGGTGTTGCTTAAGTAGATGAGGGGCAGGACCTGCCACTTCCAGAAAAAAGCATTTCTGCTTGTTTCAGAGCTTATCCCCAGAAACACTACATCGTGACCGCAAGTGGTAAGGGCTGCATGTGCAAGGCCCCTATTGGATCCTGCCCAGAGTTGGCACCTTTGTTGCTGGGTCTAAGTACTGGGTTAGTGTCTCTGTTGCTGGCAAATAGTTGTTCACATTGGGAGCCGTTAGTAAGCAAGGCCTTAAGAACATAGAAAGCTGCCTTATACTGAGTCAGAGCATTGGTCCATCTAGCCCAGTATTGTCGATGCTGGCTGGCAGCAGCTCTCTCAAGGTTTCAGGTAGGATTTTTTCCAGCCTTACCTGGAGATGCTGGGGATCGAACCTGGGCCCTTCTGCATGCAATATATGTGTTCAACCATTAAGCCACAGCCCCTTCCCACAGCCTTCCAGCCATAGCTTGTAAGAAGGCAGGAACATCTTTCAGAAAAAGCTGTAGATCCTTGATAATGCACCGGAGGGACTGTAGCCAAGAGTTGTAAATGACAACCAGCAGCATTTTCCTTATTTTTTTCTATTGGGTTGTAGTAGGTGATTCCTAGATACGCATTTGGTCTTATCCACCTGTATACTTCTCCAAATGGGTATTTTTAAGAACACTTGAAAACACTCCTGCAGGTGTTTGTCCTGTTCAAATTGCCGGAATAAACGTCATTATGTCTTAGGACTTGGCTGTAGACAATGGATTCAGTGCAATCTTCTGGGTAATAGCCGCAGGCAACTAGGTAAGGGTAGTGGCTGGTTGCTTTCCGGTATAAGGTGGTGGTTATTTGACCATCTCTTAGTTGCACTGTGGTGTCAGCAAAGTGAACCTGCTGTATGGACTGGTCTGGCTTCATGTTGATGGTGGGCTGGAAGTTACTGAGGTCCTGGTGGAATTTTTCAAGGGTCCCCTTCCCATGAGTCTTGATTAAGTTTTTACTGATGTATCTCTGATAGACAGGAGACACTTGGGGACAAGAACTGAGGAATTATTCTAGGTCAGCCATGAATATGTTGGCATATCATAAGTCATCATGTCAACTTTGTTATGCACACTTTAAGTAGGGGCTCACTTGTAACAATTTCTTAGGCAATGAAGACATAATATGACATAGTTCTGTTGTATCTGATTTAGGAATGCTACAATGCATCTGCTTTTGATAATCAAAGTTCATTACTGAAACATTAACTTTGCATTCAGTTACTACCCCTTCCTTTCTGGTGATTTAGAGTATTATATTTAGTAAATATTCATTATCACTCTTAGTCATATGAGACTAACTTCATTTGTTTAATCTACTTTAAAAGCAACTTTTCTCAATTAAAAGAAAGGATAAGAATCAATAATTTAAGTATTAGCACCGTAGTAGTGGCTTCCATCAGCGAAGAGTTGCCTGGACAGGGGCCCAATGCAGCAAACCTTGGATGACCCTCACACACATTTAAATATACATCTGCTTTTGCTTCTGTTGAGGCCTTTACTCTGCACAATTTGAGTTTCAGCTATCACAAGCTCAATATGGTTCACTAGTCAGCTGTTGGTTGCAAATGAAAGGTTTGATAGTAGTTTTTTTTCTAGAGCTGTTCAGAGGTTCAGTAGTCGAGAGCAAAGTAACTGGTTGTACAACCCACTAATGTGCCTGTCTACAGAAACCACAATATGCGTGTTGAAGCAAGCTACATTGAATGCACAGTCAGCTGTCCTTTGAATACCTAGTTAATTTGTGTACATAAATGCCAGCTTTTCTGGTTTATTAGCTGTGACTGCAATTGGGAACTTAGCCTGGTTCAAAGTTTAACACCACTTAAATCTCAGCCAAGTGTGTACAGTTCCTGCACTATTCCATATGTGAAATATGTGTTCCTGATGTCGGTATGGTTTAAAGTTAAGCACCACTGGAAAAAAAACCCCACTGTACATTGTGGAGTGGGTTAGGAAAGGAGACATGCTATAGTAGATCTGGATCTAAGAATAAGATCCCCAAATATGGACTTGTAATCTCAGGCTATATCCAAACCATTGACAAGCATTCTTATGTTGCCATACAGAGTTTGTTTGTTTGTTTGTTTATTTATTAAAACATTTGTATCCCACCCCATATCACTGGAATCTCAGCGTACTGAGATTGAAGGAAGTATGTGCCAGTGTTCAACAATAAAAGGTCTCTTCTTAAATAAACTTTGTAATAAACTGCTTGTTGAAATACTTTCTCCAGTTCATATGCTTCTACTGAAAAGAACATTAGTGCTGTATAAGAGAACATGGCTGGTACTATAGATTATTGTAACTGGAGGACACCAGCTTGGGGAAGTATGGTTTAGGTCAGTGGTTCCCAAAGTGGGCGGTACTGCCCCCTTGGGGGCGGTGGGAATGCATACGGAGCGTTAAAAGGCGGCAGGGGGGCGCTCAAGGTGGTCTTCTCTGTACCAGGAGTTTTGGTTACAGAAGGAAATTTCTGATGGCTATCCTGCACTATGAAGAGTGGTTCAGAAGCACCTGGTTTCATTTCCAACACCATATTTGGTGGAATGTGGTTTTAGTGTGGTTTGCCTACTTCTCTCCAAGCAAAGAAATCAACTCCAGATTACTAAATGTGGTGGTTTAAAACTCACGTTAAGTGACTTTAAACCAGACATTGGGAAACTGGTATCACTTCATCAAGCCCCTCCATCACATTAAGAATTTACAGAATAGTGAGGTACTCTACCCTAGTTACTAAATGTCATATCGTATATTCTTTCTAAATGACTATCAGACTTTGAAAAGATGATACCTGAGAGAACGCCTTCTCTCTTACCAACCTGCCCGGTCACTGAGGTCATCCGAGGGCCTGCTCCTGGTGGTTCCACATAGATCCATCCTCCGATTGGAATCCACCGGGGAAGAGCCTTCAGTGTGGTGGCCCCCCTCCTGTGGAAATCCCTGCCTCTGGAGGTCAGGCAGGTGCCAACCTTGTACTCCTTTTAGCACCTCCTGAAAACATCTTTATTCCAAGAAGCCTTTCCTTAATTTGCAGCCTTGAATCTGTTTTTGCTTCTTTTAAATTTTGTTTTCACTGTTTTATTCTGTTTTTATTTTCATTTTATCTTGTACACCGCTCCAAAATTTTTCAATGGGGAGCGGTATATAAATATTCTAAATAAATAAATATATATCACTGGATCAAGTTCATCAATTACATTTAATTGAATAAACTAAAAAAAATGTAATTGGATTTTGAATATATATTCAATTAATTGTTACTGTTTTGAATTTTATTGTTATTATCCCCCCTCAGTGGGTCGTTGAAAACCGCTGTTCTGAATAATGATTTTTGTAGTGTAGGGTAGGGGGGCACTGGGCGTGAGTTTGTGGAACCAAGGGGGTGGTGACCTGAAGAAGTTTGGGAACCACTGGTTTAGGTCTTTAAAGGCCAATATCAGCACTTTAAATTGGGCCCAGAAATTCACTGGCAGCCAGTGAAGGTGGTAAAGTATCAGTGTCAAACAGTCCAACCACTTAGCACCTTCCAGTACTTGAGCAGCTGCATTCTAATAATTGCTTAGAGCAAGTTGTAAATTGCATGGCAGAGGTGATATTTGAATTGGGTACTTGCTGATTGGTATGTTTACTGTTGCTACACCAGCTCTGTAGTAACCTTCTTATTTGCACCCCTTTCAAAGATGTTTCTCTCTTGAAGAAGCCGCTAATAAATCTGCTCATAACTGCTCATCTTGTTTCCATTCTCTGGGATGGCTTATAGACTGTTCTGTGCTTAATCTGGTTTATTGTAATTTTGTTTTTCTTACGTTTGGGTCAGAAAGGCAGTTTGTAAATACGTTAATAAATATCTGGTCAATGTCTTCTTGCTCTAGTGTCCGTTCAAGCTTTTCTACCAACATTTCTTGCCCCCCCCCCCAAGTCTTATCAAACTATTACTGCCAAGCGGAACTTTTTGAGTGATGGGCCTCCAGGTTGCTTCCAGGATTTTTCTGGTTGTAGCTCTTAATAAAACAGGACAGGACATTAAATATAAGCTTACTTTCTTGCACTATACTTTATTTTGAATGTTCTAGTGCCGAAAAGCATTGGGTGGAAAGCCCTGCCCCATCCCATCATGCATGCTCTTAGGTGTGGCTCCCAGCTTTCCACTCAGTTCCTCCTAGACTGCCACAGCATTAGCATTGTGAAGAGAGTTTTCTGATCTCCCTGAAAACTTTGAGAAGATTGAGCTGATTTGGCTGCATCTGATCTCTTGTTTACCTCTTACTTTCTCCTGTAGGTTGCTTCCAGATTTCTCCTACTTATAGCTCTAATAGGACAAGACAATAAACGTAGCCTTTCTGCACATTGACATGAGTTTGAAATTGAACTATTGTTGTAAGAGTGCATGATTTGTTTGTTTTTCGTTCTTGTAACTCACAATTAATTCCTTACTTGATTTCTCAATATGAGACAGACCCCTCAAGAAGGTTCATGGGGAAAGTAGAGATGTCCTGAACTGCTTCTCATCTCTCTTCTAAGGCTAGGAGTGAAACTTTCTGTTGAATTGTCTCCTGCTCCCCCAAGCCACAGAAATTTTGGGCTGAGGTTGTACAATTAATTTTGGGCTGAGGTTGTACAATTTAAATCTCACATAGGTGATCCATGATGCCAAGTACACAATAACTTCAGCGCTCACATAGTAAATATAACTTGTTTGTTTACCGTTGCCAACTTATGATGCCATACTTGTCCTCCATGCAAGAATACTGTGTTCCCTTAAGAGAGCCAGTCTGTGACTGCAAACATGTAAGAATTATACCCTCAGTTGGTGGGAAGATGTATGGCATCACTTATGCATGATTGAAACAGAAGGTCAGTCTTCTGGCAGTAAAAATGAACTGCTTGTGTTTGGGGTTTGAATTGAATACTGTAATGGTGGTATGTTGTTTATTATTATTATACGATTTATTACCTGCTTTTCATTATAAAATAATCCCAAAACAGTACAAAATTAATAAAGCACAATAAAATCATACAGCATCAACTGATAAACAGTGAAATGGGAGGAAAAGTATGGTACGGAAGAACTGCTATTACTTTTGTGATCCCTGTCCCCGACACCTCCTAGCTTAGAAAGAATTAGAGTGACTGTCTGAGAATCCTCATTTTATAAATAAAGTGGGAAATTTCATTGGTGTAAAGACTGGATTAACTGTTACACAGGGTATTGTATGGAGCAGGGCCACTTCTAATACTTGATTGGAAATTTGCCCAGCTGAAGAACAAAGCTGCAACCTTAGTATGGGCCAAGGGAGACAGCCCTAGTCCTAGGTGATGAGAAAATGTTGAATGTATGAACATTGGCATGCAGGACGTAATGCAGGACATATTTATTTATTAATTTAATAGCAAAATTTATATACCATTTCTCATTTGAAACAAATCCTGAAGTGGTTTACAAAAGAATAAAAGCAAATCAAACAAAAATTGCACACAGATAATTACACATACAATAGTATCATGTGGTCGGTGGTGCAATAGCTCATGGCTGGGGGAAAGCCAAAGCAAAAAGAAATAATAGATGTAGGCTCATCATGGGGGGAAGCTTTGTGTGTGCACACACGTGACAAATGTGTCTGTCTGTCTTTGCATATGAAAATTGGCAGATGACATCATGGCCTGGGATGTGGTAGCCCAGACAGCTTCTCAGAAGGTCCTTCCATAGCCCTTAATCCAACATGGCCTACTTAACTTTGCAACCCATATATATATTTGGATGCTTTCCAATTCTCTGAGCAACTTGCTGCAGGGAGTGTTATGACCAGCGGGAGTCTCACAGTTAGGAGCAGATTGATTGGTACTCCTTCAGGCTGGATACATATAATGCTACTCAGATTTGAATCATCTTCTCATTTACGTAACATTGTAAATTTATGCAGGCGGAACAGACTCTAAATTGGTTCATTTATGGAGAACTGGTGAACTCGTTTTGAATCAGCAGTGTTCAGTGTTTGTGAAAATTTTAAGCATTACAAAACCAGCTTAAAAAATCCTTCCAAAAGCGCCTTTATTTCTCAGTGCAGAGACAAGTGTGTACCTTTAAAAAACACAATATCCTTTCTTGACTGAATCCCAAGCAAAGCACATATCTTTTGTTACCTGGTGAGAGGAGTCAAGCAAGGTTTATTTTAGAAGTCTCTGGAGAGCTGCTCTTCTGGGCTGGTTATTTTTGGACCTTCAGATTGATGATAAATCTGGTGGTCCCAGAGATGCAAGCTATACAGTTATGATATACAAATATAATAAAGGTTATCATTACAATATTTTATTATAAGTATTGAATACACATGAAAAGTGCTAATCTGGAACAAAAGATCTTGCTCCTTTCAAAGTCTCCAGTTATGCATGTTCCACACTAAAATTGTGAAGGAGCAGATATATCAGTTTCTAACAGATTTGAATTATGCCAATTAAATGTTCTTAACTGCTACTCTTGACATCATTGCTATGGCCAAAATTAATGGTTTCCATGCTAAGGCATTTATTTCTGGCTTCTTTGTTGAACTTATAAAACTTGTTTTATAGCAATTTTCATGACCAAAAAGAATGTGTAACTTTTATGGTCTTTCATGGCAACTCACATGTCCAGCCTTACGATTATTTCATTTTTTATCTGTTTGTGGACTGAGAGTAAGAGTTTTATTTACACAGTCAAAATTCATGATTTATCTCAAGGTTATCCTCGCCTATGTAAACATAGATTTCCATAGTTTCAGACACACCTCTGCTAAGATATGTTGATATAATTCAAAGGTCAATGTTTTCTTTGCAGACCTTGTAGATCTTCATTGAACAATGCAGAGAAAACAACTGTGTTGACAGGAATTATTTATTTTGCAAAGAGAGGTGTCAAACTGCCTCCTCGCGTTTCTAACTATATTGACTCATTTCAGATTATTGCAAAATCAGAGTTTACAGACTGAAGGATTATCATCTTAAGGTAACAAATACTGACTAGTTAGAAGGTACTACCTAATTCTACTTCCAGACCCAACTCGAAGTGCTGGTATTAATTTTTAAAGCCCCGAGGAGCTTGGCAGCAGGCCGTTTCAAGGATAGTTTCCTCTCATATATACCTGCCTGGACCCTAAGATCATCAGCAACCTTTCTCCAGAGCTTCCGCCAAACAAAGTGAGGTGGGTGGCTATTAAGGAGATGGTGTTTTCAGTGGTGGCACCCTGGTTGTGGAATGCCCTCCCTAAAGAGGCTTGCCTGGCGCTGACATTCTCGGCATTCTCTCAGGGATTCAGTTTTTGTTTTTAAATGTGTTACTGCAGTTTAAGAACTTTACACTTGTGCTGGCTTTTACACTGTAGTTTTAAGCTTCTAAAAGTTTTCTGTTACATTTTGTCATGATGTTGTATTTTATTGTTTTAATTTTTGTGAATCTTCCAGGAAGCTTTACCTATTGGGTGATATAGGTATGTAATAAATAAATAAGGCAGTGATCTTCACTATATTTCAAGCATGAGGCACTTTGTCTCCGGGCACTGCCAACAAGACCACTGGGGTCCCTTCCTGGCCCATGAGGAGCCTCTTCTCTCCCCCACCTCTCCGTCAAGTGGCAAAGTTATGCGCCAGACTAAGCCAGATGACTTTTGGGGCTTCTCCTCCCCCTCCACATCATCCAAGCAAGGACTCATCAGTCAGTTACCAAGTCACCAGGCAGCAAAACTCTGACAGGCTCCATTGGTTCCTAGATTGGGGTGGATCATTTTGTAATCACTGAGAGAGTAATCTGTGCACAGGTGTGTGTGAGAGAGAAAGAAACATACTCTTTTCTACTCTGTACAAAATCTCCAAGAGCTCTCTCTCTCTTTCGACCATACATTTGATTTCACCACCTCCTGCACTGTGCACCATTGCAGGTAGACAGTTATGTTGCTCTTGGGCTCCCCACTCCACAACTAATTGATTGTTTCTGCTTTCTTCCCCCTCCACCCAAACACCTTACACCTGAGAAGTGGCAGATCTCTTGACTCCTCCCACAAAGCTGCCTCAGGTAGCCTAGATCACAGCAGCCAGTGCACTACTAAAGCAAACAATAAGGCAAAGCTAGAGAGCCTCTACTGAAAGTGAGCAGCTACTGCAAAAAGAGAGAGAGAGGAGTAGAGCCTCATTTGAGATGACCTGGCGCCATCAGTAACCTTGCAGTGAAAAACACTGATTTAGAGAGTCATGGGTAAAATTATTCACAAAATGAATGTCTCTTGTATTAAATAATCCAGTCCCCACACTATACCCCTGTAAAAATTTTGAGGTCCAGAGATTTTCTCTGCTGATATCTTGAGGTCTTGGATTAACATAATGACTTGGGTAGACATTCTGATTCTTGCGCGAAACTGTTTTAGGTGTTATTTTCAAAATGGTGGACAATTTTCATGGCTTTAGCTTCTAAACAAATAAATATTGTATACACAGGTCATCTTTGCATATTGATATATAAGTGTGTTTTGTATATGGATGAAAATTATGAGAAGTGGCTTGAAGTCTGGTAAGGCAATTTCTCATGCAAAGTTTTGTACGTCATTATTGATATCACAATACAAAATAACATACTTCCTTGTTAAGACCTCTACTTCGTTTTAGGATATTCAAAAGCAGTGATGGGAAAGGATCCAGATCCCACTTGTATTTTAAACTGATAATCACCAAACAATATACATATTTTCTTTTCCCAACTGATATGGTACATGGTTTTTGTCTTTTTCCTGGGTGTTTGTATCTGAGTGCAAAACAATGAATTGGAATTGACCCTGAGTAGCAGAAAGTATTTTAAATATAATTTAATAACGACAAAATTACTACTTTGATTTATTCCTTCCTATAGTGCTTCACAATTTTGTGAACAAAAAAGGCAAGCGATTTTTTGCTATTAATCTGTTGTGGGTTTTGTATAATTGAGTGCTATGCCAATGAATTTTAAGACAACTGTATTGTCTAGAGATGGTAAGATTAACTCCAAAATGTCAATACTGAGATATACTTTGAGAATCTATTCCGTGGGGTCAAAAGAACTGAGCTGCTGAATTCTGTCGTTTAAATCAACGTGTGTTTGGTGTTTTAAATTTCTTCTTCTGAAATAGTAGGTCAACACACAATAATCAAGGGCAGTCTCATTTTCAGTTTCTTTTGCAGACCCAGCAGGGAGTTAGGGCCCCCCATCAGTCATTCTGCAGAGTGAAGTCACTTTCAGAATCCAAACACAAGAAACCCAGAGCTATTCATCTAAACAGTGATATGAAGGCAGATGTGTACAGTAGCATAATGACTAAAAGCTGATGAAACTTCTTATTAGATTACAAAGAAATTTTCATACACGGCTGCCTGAGAGATTGGGAAAAAGGAGCAATCCTATTTGGAATGAAATAATGTCACTCAACAGATATTTCAGAAAATGGTAATCTTGGTTTGCAGGGCATTATTATTATTATTATTATTATTATTATTATTATTATTAGTCTTTACCCCAATACTGGGCCTCAAGGTAAAACATTTGCAATTCTTTTTAAATATGTTTAACACATTTCCGGTAAGAAAGTTAGTTGAGAGAAGTAGTAACACTTATGACACTCTATTGTTTCTCTGATCATATTGATATGGTGTAGTCAACAAATTTATGACTGGGAGATGAAGGTTCCTGCTGAGGTATTGAGTGTGGCTATGTATATGCATGGTTTGAGAATGCACTTGGCTGATCAACTTAAGTATGTCAGCAACAGCTGTTTTTCCTGGGATATGCCCAAAGACAAATGAGGAACAGTGAATGTAGGGGGGCGGTGCAGTGTCCTCTACTTTGTGTTGTGTTTTGGTAAAATTGTTGAAGTGCTGACTTGCTGACTGGGTTCAGACAACATGATAACCAATGCTAGTTTAACTAGTCAACGGTTGGTTATTTAACCCACTGTGGGTTATTGTGTTGTTTTGGGTGGAATTTTTAACCAACTATTGGTTATTTGGCTGAAATAACCAATGCAAATTATCAGCGCTGTGCAGACTTGGCTATTTGAACCACCGTTGGCTATTGTGCTGCGGGGAGGGTACCGTTGGTTATTTCCTCAACCATCATTGGTTATTTTGTCAGCCACAGAGTCACAAGGCAAGAGCAGTCAAAGAGGCGGCTGTACTCTAATCCACCTGGCAGGATAGATTTTCAGCAACAATAGCTGATGGGATACTAGCAGGAGGACTATCGTGTTGTCTGCACACATCCGATGTGTGTTTCACAATAGTTGGACAGGCATTTCATTAAATGGAATGTGCCTGTCTACAACAAAATCTACTTGTCAATAGTGCCCAAGCCTGCCTTTTTGTCCTTCAAGTCTTTTGTCCGTTATTGTTAAGTTGAATCTTGGGCAGGTGGATGTTGAACACACAGACTAACACAGGGGTGACAGTGGGATGAACATAGTCCTCTCACACTGTTTTGTGAATAAGTTACTAAGGAGGCTCAACAGAAGAATTTTTGGCTTAGAATCCAAATGTATGTAATAACTTTTTCATAACGTGGAAGTCAACTTTCCATTAGTTTCCTTAACCACATTGTCATATTGTTATGCAGGAAACTAATGCAAGGGGATAGTGATCCATCTAGAGCACCACCACTTTTCTTTCTCCTTCTTCTTGGTCACTTATGGGCTCTGTGCCTGTGCAGTTCAGAAAGCTTCTGTAACTGGGGCATTGTAGGCGGGAACCCTTCTTCCTCCCAGTTCTCTTTCGACTGTCATTGCAGCATTATTATTATTATTATTATTATTATTATTTATTTATATAGCACCATCAATGTACATGGTGCTGTACAGATAACACAGCACATAGCAAGACCCTGCCGCATAGGCTTACAATCTAATAAGTTGTAGTAAACAATAAAGAGGGAAGGAGAATGCAAACAGGCACAGGGAAGTGTAAACAGGCACCGGGTAGGGTAAAGCTAATAGTATAGAGTCAGAACAAACTCAATATTTGAAGGCTATAGGGAAAAGAAAAGTTTTTAGCTGAGTTTTAAAAGCAGTGATTGAGTTTGTAGTTCTCAAGTGTTCTGGAAGAGCGTTCCAGGCGTAAGGGGCAGCAGAAGAAAAAGGACGAAGCCGAGTAAGGGAAGTGGAGGTCCTTGGGCAGGCGAGAAGCATGGCATCAGAGGAGCGGAGAGCCCGAGCGGGGCGATAGTGTGAGATGAGAGAGGAGAGATAGGCAGGAGCTAGACCGTGAAGAGCATTGAAGGTCAGCAGGAGAAGTTTATATTGGATTCTGGAGTGAATTGGAAGCCAATGAAGAGATTTCAGAAGTGGAGTGACATGGTCAGAGCGGCGGGCCAGGAAGATGATCTTAGCGGCAGAGTGGTGGACAGAGACCAGCGGACTGATGTGAGACGAAGGAAGGCCAGAGAGAAGAAGGTTGCAGTAGTCCAGCCGAGAGATAACCAGTGCGTGAACGAGAGTCTTGGCAGAAGAGACAGACAAAAATGGTCGAATCCTGGCAATATTATATAGGAAGAAACGACAGGATTTAGCTACTGCCTCGATGTGAGGAGTAAAGGAGAGCGAGGAGTCAAATATAAAGCCAAGACTACGAGCTTTCTTGACCGGAGTAAGCGTGACATCGTTGACAGTAAGAGAGAATGAGAGGTGAGGAGAAGGTTTAGGAGGAAAAACAAGCAATTCAGTCTTTGCCATGTTAAGTTTCAAACGACGATGAAGCAGCCAGGCTGAGATATCTGAAAGACATGCCGAGATACGATCGTGAACATCTGGAGAAAGTTCCGGAGATGAAAGATATAATTGTGTATCATCCGCATACAGGTGATATTGGAGGCCGTGAGATTGAATAAGCTTGCCCAAGGGCAGCATGTATAGAGAGAACAACAACGGGCCAAGCACCGAGCCTTGAGGAACCCCAACTAAAAGGGGAAAAGAGGAGGACGAGCTGCCGTTAGCCGACACGCTGAAAGAGCGACCCTCTAGATAGGAGGCAAACCAGTTATAGACAGAGCCACAGAGTCCAAGGTCATGGAGGGAATCTAAGAGAAGATCGTGATCAACCGTGTCAAAGGCTGCGGTTAGATCAAGGAGAATAAGAATGGAATAATGGCCTTTAGACTTGGCAGTAAGAAGATCATTGGTGATCTTGGTAAGGGCTGTTTCAGTGGAATGCAAAGGACGGAAGCCAGATTGAAAGGGATCCAGAGCAGAGTTATTAGAGAGAAAGTCAAGACAACGAGAGTAGACCAGACGTTCCAGGATCTTTGAGACAAAGGGCAGGAGGGAGACAGGTCGGTAGTTAGACAGGGATAGTCGATCAAGAGTGGGTTTTTTGAGAATGGGAGAGACTGTAGCATGTTTAAAAGCAGAAGGAAATGAACTAGAGGACAGAGAAGAATTAATGATGTGAAGCAAGGACGGGAGAATAGCGGGGATAAGATTAATAAAGACGCGAGAGGGAATCGGATCATGGGAACAAGTGGAAGGCTTCGATGAGCGCAGTATTTTAGACAGTTCATCAGCTGAGACCGAAGGGAACGCCGAGAGAGTTGAAGGAGGAACTGACAGGTGAGGGGCAGGAGCTGGAAGCGGAGCAGAGTTGGCTAGATCTGAGCGTATAGTTTGGATTTTAGCATTGAAGAAAGAGGCAAAGTCGTTGGCAGACAGAGAGGCGGGGAGAGATGGCGGATTAGGCTTCAGAAGAGAATTGAAGGACGCGAAGAGCCGCTGAGGGTGCTTAGCATTTGACTGGATCAACGTTGAGTAGTGCTGCTGTTTGGCCAGTGAAATGGCAGAAGAGAAGGAGGAGAGAACAAATTTGTAGTGGACAAAGTCCGCCCAGTCCTTGGTCTTACGCCACAGGCGTTCGGCTGCCCGGGAACAAGAGCGAAGGTAGCGGAGGAAAGAGGTGAGCCACGGTTGGGGTTGAGAGGGGCGAACTATCCGAGTTGTAGATGGAGCAAGATTATCAAGAGTTGAAGATAAGGAGGAGTTAAAGGAGGAGACGGCTGAGTCCAAGGAGACGGCTGTGTAGACAGAAGGGAGAGAGGAGGCTAAAGACTGAGAAAAAGCCTCGTAGTTGATAGAATGCAGGTCACGACAAGGGCGTGAAGCGGGACGTGAAGGAGGGGGATTGTGAGTGATATTGAAAGAGACTAGATGATGATCTGACAGAGGAAAGTCAGCAATATAAAAGTCCAGGACAGAGCAGTTCCGAGTGAGGACAAGATCCAGACAGTGTCCAAGGGAATGAGTGGGTGCTTCAGAGCAGAGCTTAAGATCGTAAGAGGAAGATAAGGAGCGAAATCGTAGAGCTGCAGCATCGTGAGGGTCATCCACATGGATATTGAAGTCACCCAAGATCAGAGTAGGAGAGTTGTCAGAGAGGAGAAAGGACAGCCACGAGTCGAGATCAGAGAGAAATTTAGAGGATGAGCCAGGGGGGCGGTAGAGAACTGCAACACGCAGTCGCAGCGGAGTGAAGAGTCTCACCACATGTGCCTCAAAGGAGGAGAAGCAGTGTGAAGGTGGAATGGAAAGAGGCTGGAACTGGCACAAACTCGATAATAAAAGACCCACACCACCACCTCGACCCTCTGGGCGACTCGAGTGAGAGAAAGAGAGTCCTCCAAGAGAGAGGGCAGAAGAGATGGCGGTATCATGGGCAGGAAGCCAGGTTTCAGTAAGAGCAAGGAGGTGGAGAGATCTAGAGAAGAACAAGTCCTGGATGACAGGGGCCTTGGAAGCAATAGAGCGACAGTTCCATAAGGAGCATGAGAAAGGCAGCTGTGAGGGGGGGAGACACCGAATAGGAACTAAGTTGGGAGAGATGCTTCTCGCTGATCAGCTTATTAGAGAGCCTTTTGGAATGCTTGGACATCGCATAACTTGCAAAGGGTTCTCCAATGGCTTTGGGGGCATATTTGCATCTTAACAGGACTTTAATTTGGGCAATAAGCTGTCTCTCCCAAACAAGGTACTACAATCAATTCCTAACTCATGCTGAAGCACAACACTGCTAAAAAGGCGATGCAAAGAATAATAGAATCATAGAACAGCAGCGTTGTAAGGGGCCTACAAGGCCATCGAGTCCAACCCCCTGCTCAATGCAGGAATCCACCCTAAAGCATCCCTGACAGATGGTTGTCCATCTGCCTCTTGAATGCCTCTAGTGTGGGAGAGCCCACAACCTCCCTAGGTAACTGATTCCATTGTTGTACTGCTCTAACAGTCAGGAAGTTTTTCCTGATGTCCAGCTGGAATCTGGACATCATTGAGCCCGTTATTCCGTGTCCTGCACTCTGGGAGAATCGAGAAGAGATATTGGCCCTCCTCTGTGACAACCTTTTAAATATTTGAAGAGTGCTATCACTTGTGGGTGGCGGGGGAAGTCACTTGTTGACCTGCACATAGAGAGCAATGATCCAGGAAAGCAGATTGCAATCTGCAGTGAGCACTTTTTCAGGTGACAGAAGAAATTCTGTTGTACATATATGGAGCTTAGTGGTTCCATGCAAACAATGGGGATTGTTTGCATTTAAGGTTGTCTTTTGCATTGGGCGCAGAAGGATGGCCATGTTATTATTTATTTATTTATTTATGTATTTATTTATTTATTTATTTATTCCATTTCTATCCCACCTTTTTTCCTCCAAGGAACTCAAGGTGGAATACATAATCATCATCCTCTCCATTTTTATCCTCACAACAACAACCCTTTTAGGTAGGTTGGGCTGAGAGTCTGTGACTGGCCCAAAGTCACCCAGTGGGTTTCCATGGCCGAGTGGGGACTAGAACCTGGATCTCCTGACTCCCAGTCCAACACTTTAGCCATTACACCTCAGTGTGTCTCTTAGTGTCTCTTAAGGAAGATCCAAGTCACTATTACTTCCTCCCCACTTTTTCTCCCAAGCTCCATTCTCTCTTTCTAAAACTGGAATAATCTACCTTAATACTTTTTTTCTGAGAGAATGGGTGAGTGTGTTAAGGCGTTTTTGTCTGAGGCATTACAGGCATTTTTCCAATGCTCAGTGGAAGTTTTTTTTAAAGTATGAAATGCATAGTTTCTAAACACATGGAGTGTTCCATAGGCTGAAGACATATACACAATGTACCTGTAACACAGGTTATTTTTAATTGCAGCTGTTGGAGTTGAACAATGAATACTGTAATATGTTGTTTATAGTTCTGTAAACTGTCAGAGCAGTTATCATTTTAAAAAATCTTGAATTTACTACCCCCTGGTGGCCATCATTGATTTAGAATCCTCCACTGTATTGTACTACAAACATTTTGGATAAGGGCAGCATTGCACCAATTACACGTTCTCTCAGATAATTTTTGAAGTGATAAGAGTTTCTTCACTTATTTCTGTGCCAATTAACTTGGAGCCTATCTCTGAAAAGGATGCTTGTTAGTAGGTTGTGGTTCAAAAAGTTAGTTCTTTGAAATTGCAGACATCTTTCTGGCCAGGTGAGGGCATCATGTTCTTCTTTGTTATGTTTTATTCAGAAAGCTCCAAGAAGCATGCTCTGCTTCTCTCATTTTCACAGCACCGGAATGTTTTGACTGCCTTGTTTTGCTTCAACATGCACTAAAACCAAACTACTTCTTCAGTCTGCAGTTTATACAGGGGCTTCAATACAGGAAATAATTTTATAGCTAGGATTTCCTTCAAATTCCCTGTGCGCATGGCTTGGCTTTGCAGATTGTATGCACAGCTTGCATGTTTGGGGGAATGTATCTGGAATAGAATCTTTTACCTTAAACTCTGATAGTTGACTGGAAGTGAATGGCAGGTATAACTAATTTGGAATAACTTCATATTTTCCATTTGCTTGTACAGCAAGTTATAGTATTGCTGTGAGAGATTGACCCCATCATGTAAAAGTGTTGATATATATAATTGTAAGGGACCAAGCAACTATTTGGTGTGTCCCGTCCCCCCCGGACACCTCCCTGCTGCAAGGAAATGATGGTTTCCACCAGCTCATTCACAGATCACTACAGTAGTATTCCCCAGACTCCCTTTCTATTTTTGGCAGGGAGGCTTGGAAGTTAATTTCATCTTAGCACTGGTTTTTCAGTTCAAATTATCTCCCCTTCATTTATGCATCCTCACCAAGGTACTGACCCAAGAAATACCCAAGTATCATTCATTTCAAAGATCCTTTTCAATCTTGCTTCAGGCCGGTTATTTGAGACTGTTTTGAATCGCCTTGGTGGACAATCTACAGTGGGCAGTTTGTCCCTTATTGGTTCTGCTGAACCTCTTGGTGGCTTTTGATACCGTTAGCCATGGTATCCTTCTGAGGCATCTGGCTGGGATGGGACATGGAGGCAGTGTTCTACTGTAGTTCCAGTCCTTCTTCGAGGGTTGGTTTCAGAAAGTGGTGCTAGGGAACTTCGTTGAAAGACATGGATCATTGGCCTGCGGTGTTCCTCAGGGTTCCATCTCATTTCCCATGACATTTTATATGTGAAATCACTGGGAAAGAGTTTTCCAGAGTTTGGGGGGGGGTGTCCCTTTTTGTTGCTCTCTGCCAGCAGGCAAAGACAGTGGTCAGGTTCGGATTATCAGCAGTAGAAACAATGCTGCATCAGTTGTTTCCTTTGTGTGTGTTGGTCGCGCGACCAGGATTACCTTAATTACTCACACCGCATCATGGATTCCCGATGTTGTCCAAACCTGGCACATGGGTACAGGTTTAGTACCTTTTCACCAACCCTGCAATCCCTACAGCAACCCATGGGTTGTATGGTGGGTATCTCACACTATTGCCCCGCTCGTGCTCTTTGCTCCTCTGATGCCATGTTTCTCGCCTGCCCAAGGGCCTCTACTTCCCTTGCTCGGCTTCGTCCATTTTCTTCTGCTGCCCCTTACGCCTGGAACGCTCTTCCAGAACATTTGAGAACTACAAGTTCAATCGCAGCTTTTAAAGCTCAACTAAAAACTTTTCTTTTTCCTAAAGCTTTTAAAACTTGATTTTGTTCTGACTTTATACTGTTAGTTTTACCCTACCCAGTGCCTGTTTACCCTACCCTGTGCCTGTTGGCATTCTCTTCCCCTCCTTATTGTTTTACTATGATTTTATTAGATTGTAAGCCTATGCGGCAGGGCCTTGCTATTTACTGTTATACTCTGTACAGCACCATGTACATTGATGGTGCTATATAAATAAATAAATAATAATAATAATAATAATAATAATAATAATAATAATAATAATAAAAAGTCACTATGCACACACTGGGTTCTTCATTGATTGTCTGACACACACACACAGACACACACACCAATGTTATTCATACAAACTTTTGGTGTGGAAACTGGACCGGGTGCTGGCTAAACTATTTGGGTGCTGGCTATGTCCTTTTACTATTTTTTAAGAACCCGTAAGAACATTTTTCTTACATTTCTTTAAAAAAATATTTTTCTGAGATTTTAGTAAGCTAAACTATCCCAGTGTTCTAGGATTGGCTACACTAAGCCACAATTCACAATGGCAAAATACTTGTTAGAATTTTATAGAACATGGACAAAATTCGTGGTAATATGCTATATATTTGCACATATTAGATACTGGTTACAAACTTGTGTACAAACTTGTGGCTGTTCTCAGATATGCGTTTGTTAAGGGACCTTTCAACCGTGGTAATAGCCCTATGGCAAGGAAAGACCCAATAATATAAACACCCACACAGGCTTTTTCAGTAACAAGGAAATTTGTTAAACACGGTCAATAATTTAAGAAGACAAGGAACACTGAGGGCTTTAAAGTCTGGGTTTTTACACTGTTCAATAAAATCTTCAATAACACAAAAGGACGTCATACCTAACGTTACAAAAACACAAAGAGGCAAGAAAACAACTTGCAGGTGGCCTTAGTTGCATTTATGGGCTGAAACCTCTTGGCTTAAGCCATCACATATACAAAAGGCTGATTTGGGATGGGCAGCGTTGTTGAGAAATGCTTTGAGAGATCACTTTGGGGTTGGCATATCCATGCATAATTACATTAGCATTTGCCCATCCTAGGGCTATTGAGTATTTGAAATTTTGATTAAATTGGTATTGCTAGATCTGACCTTGTTTATGTGACTTGCAGGGTTGGCAAGATCATTTTGCTGCCACTTTTCCCTCCTTTGTCTTGCTGAACTTAGACAAGGTTTTCTTAAAGTGAACGCCTCCTTGGTTGCTACCACTGGAGTCTGCAATGCCTGCCTTACAGCTGAGCAGCTGCTAACATACCTAATGTATTATTACATTTGTTGTTTATTCGTTCAGTCGCTTCCGACTCTTTGTGACTTCATGGACCAGCACATGCCAGAGCTTTCTGTCGGCTGTCGCCACCCCTTGCTCCCCCAAGGTCAAGTCTGTCACCTCCAGAATATCATCCATCTTGCCCTTGGTTGGCCCCTCTTCCTTTTGCCTTCCACTTTCCCTAGCATCAGCCTCTTCTCCAGGGTATCCTGTCTTCTCATTATGTGGCCAAAGTACTTCAGTTTTGCCTTTAATACCATTCCCTCAAGTGAGCAGTCTGGCTTTATTTCCTGGAGTATGGACTGGTTTGATCTTCTTGCAGTCCAAGGCACTCTCCGAATTTTCCTCCAACACCACAGTTCAAAAGCATCTATCTTCCTTCGCTCAGCTTTCCTAATGTAGTAAATAAATAATAAAATTTGAATAACCCAGTTATTCTTGAATGCCTACGTAGAAACAAAGCCATGAAACCTATATAGAAAAACTAGGGGTTAAACCGCAACATTGACTGGGTGGACGTCTGCCCATGCAGTAGGACTTTCTCTTCTCCTCTCCCTTGCAGTCCCCCCAAAAGGCTCTGGAGAGTCCCACAGCCTTCTAGAGCAAATTTTGAGGGCACATGGGGGAGGGAGCAACATTTCCCTTCCAGTTCTTCTGATGCTTGCAGTTCTGTCAGTAGAATTTTCTTTATTGGATTCCATCCTACCCTAGTGACTTAAACATTTACATTAATTGGGCATTTGTCCACTTTATCTAAATTAAAATGAAATTTTATGTGGGTGTAAACAAGAACATGGGCAGAAGCAGTATTTACACTATTTAATTTTTTGGGCTTTATTAGAGCAAAGTCCATACCAGTAATCTCAAATGAGTGAACTAGATTTCTATAGCAGGCTATCAAAGGAGGAAAACTGGGTTGTCTCACCTCCAAGAAGTGTAAAGCCCTCTTGCACTGATATAGGTAGCCTGTTTCTCGCCCTTTTGTGTGGAGAAATTTGGCATGACATTACGAGGAGGATTGCACCTGATTGCTGTACTTTTACGTTTTCTACATTAATAACAGCAGATGCCTCTCTTGGTGAGCAGATGGCGCTATTATACTGTTGGAAAGATAAGTTACTACCTGCCTAACTCAGTAATATGTAAGACAACTTTTAGCTTTCTAAAATACCTGTGCATGTCGCACTGTGATCAAATAGAGATTGTGGTGTTGCCTTGATAAAATCCCCATGCATCAAATCCTTTCATTTTCCACGTAATAATTGTATGTTGTTGTTTATTCGTTCAGTCGTTTTCGACTCTTCGTGACTTCATGGACCAGCCCACGCCAGAGCTTTCTGTCGGCTGTCACCACCCCTAGCTTCCCCAAGGTCAAGTCTGTCACCTCCAGAATATCATCCATCCATCTTGCCCTTGGTTGGCCCCTCTTCCTTTTGCCTTCCACTTTCCCTAGCATCAGCCTCTTCTCCAGGGTATCCTGTCTTCTCATTATGTGGCCAAAGTACTTCAGTTTTGCCTTTAATACCATTCCCTCAAGTGAGCAGTTTGGCTTTATTTCCTGGAGTATGGACTGGTTTGATCTTCTTGCAGTCCAAGGCACTCTCAGCATTTTCCTCCAACACCACAGTTCAAAAGCATCTATCTTCCTTCGCTCAGCTTTCCTTATGGTCCAGCTCTCGCAGCCATAGGTTACTACGGGGAATACCATTGCTTTAACTATGCGGACCTTTGTTGTCAGTGTGGTGTCTCTGCTCTTAACTATTTTATCCAGATTTGTCATTGCTCTCCTCCCAAGAAGTCAACGTCTTCTGATTTCCTGGCTGCAGTCAGCGTCTGCAGTAACCTTTGCGCCCAGAAATACAAAGTCTGTCACTGCCTCCACATTTTCTCCCTCTATTTGCCAGTTATCAATCAAGCTGGTTGCCATAATCTTGGTTTTTTTGAGGTTTAACTGCAACCCAGCTTTTGCACTTTCTTCTTTCACCTTTGTCATAAGGCTCCTCAGTTCCTCCTCGCTTTCAGCCATCAAAGTGGTGTCATCTGCATATCTGAGATTGTTAATGTTTCTTTCTGCGATTTTAACTCCAGCCTTGGATTCGTCAAGCCCAGCACGTCGCATGATGTGTTCTGCATACAAGTTGAATAGATAAGGTGAGAGTATACAACCCTGCCGTACTCCTTTCCCAATCTTAAACCAGTCCGTTGTTCCGTGGTCTGTTCTTACCGTTGCTACTTGTTCGTTATACAGATTCCTCAGGAGGCAGACAAGATGACTTGGTATCCCCATACCACCAAGAACTTGCCGCAGTTTGTTATGATCCACACAGTCAAAGGCTTTAGAATAGTCAATAAAACAGAAATAGATGTTTTTCTGGAACTCCCTGGCTTTCTCCATTATCCAGCGGATATTGGCAATTTGGTCTCTAGTTCTTCTGCCTTTTCTAAACCCAGCTTGTACATCTGGCAATTCTCGCTCCATGAATTGCTGGAGTCTACCTTGCAGGATCTTGAGCATTACCTTGCTGGCATGTGAAATAAGTGCCACTGTCCGATAGTTGGAACATTCTTTAGTGTTTCCCTTTTTTGGTATGGGGATATAAGTTGATTTTTTCCAGTCTGATGGCCATTCTTGTGTTTTCCAAATTTGCTGGCATATGGCATGCATCACCTTGACAGCATCATCTTGCAATATTTTAAACAGTTCAGCTGGGATACCATCGTCTCCTGCTGCCTTGTTATTAGCAATGCTTCTTAAGGCCCATTCAACCTCACTCTTCAGGATGTCTGGCTCTAACTCACTGACCACACTGTCTGAGCTATCCCCGATATTATTATCCTTCCTATACAGACCTTCCGTATATTCTTGCCACCTTTTCTTGATCTCTTCTGTTTCTGTTAGGTCCTTGCCATCTTTGTTTTTGATCATACCCATTTTTGCCTGGAATTTACCTCCGATGTTTCTAATTTTCTGGAAGAGGTCTCTTGTCCTTCCTTTTCTATTGTCTTCTTCCACTTCCGCACATTGCTTGTTTAAAAATAATTCCTTATCTCTTCTGGCTAACCTCTGGAATTTTGCATTTAATTGGGCATATCTCCCCCTATCACTGTTGCCTTTTGCTTTCCTTCTTTCTTGGGCTACTTCCAGTGTCTCAGCAGACAGCCATCTTGCCTTCTTGGTTTTCTTTTTCTTTGGGACGTTTTTTGTTGCCACCTCTTGGACAATGTTGCGAACTTCTGTCCATAGTTCTTCCGGGACCCTATCTACTAAATCTAGTCCCTTAAATCTATTCTTCACTTCCACTGCATATTCATTTGGAATATTAGTGAGCTCATATCTAACTGATCTGTGGGTCTTCCCTATTCTCTTTAGTTTGATTCTAAATTGTGCAATAAGAAGTTCGTGATCTGAACTACAGTCAGCTCCAGGTCTTGTTTTTACTGTCTGTATAGATTTCCGCCACCTTTGGCTGCAAAGGATGTAGTCAATCTGATTTCGGTGTCGGCCATCTGGTGAAGTCCATGTAAAAAGCCCTCTTTTCGGTTGTTGGAAGAGAGTGTTTGTTATGCACAGTGAGTTGTCCTGGCAGAATTCTATCAGCCTATGTCCTGCTTCATTTTGTTCTCCTAGACCATGCTTACCTGTAATTCCAGATGTCATTTGACTTGCCCACCTTAGTGTTCCAGTCTCCTGTAACGAAAATAACATCTTTTTTTGGTGTATTATCCAGTAGGTGCTGCAGATCCTCATAGAACTGATCTACTTCTGCTTCTTCAGCATCTGTGGTTGGGGCATATATTTGGATCACTGTGATGTTAAATGGCTTACCCTGAATTCGAATTGAGATCATTCTATCGTTTTTTGGATTGTATCCAAGCACTGCTTTAGCCACTTTATTATTAATTATGAAGGCTACTCCATTTCTTCTGTGATCCTCTTGTCCACAGTAGTATATCTGGTGGTGATCTGATGTGAAGTGGCCCATTCCAGTCCACTGACACCCAATATATCTATATTTAATCTTGACATCTCACCAATAACCACATCCAATTTGCCCTGGCTCATAGATCTTACATTCCAGGTTCCTATGGTGTGTTGATCTTTAGAACATCGGATTCGTCGTTCACCACCAGCACCGTCGGCTGCTAGCCGTCCTTTCGGCTTTGAGCTAGCTGCGTCATCACATCTGGGGCTAGTTGAACTTATCCTCTGTTCCTCCCCAGTAGCATTTTGACCATCTTCCGACGTGGGGGTCCCATCTTCCGATGGTATACCGGAAGATGGTATACCTCTGGTTGTACTGATCCATTTAGTTTTCATGGCAAGAGTACTGGGGTGGGTTGCCATTACCTTCCCCAGGGATCGTATTTAGTCTGACCTCTCTACCATGACCTTCCCGTCTTGGGTGTCCCTTCATGGTTTAGCTCATGGCATCCTTGAGGTGCTCAAGCTCCAGCACCACGACAAGGTAACGATCTCCTTTGCTGGAGAATAATTGTATACGTAAGATATATTTATAATGAATTCTCTAGCCAACAGTAGATCATTTGTTTTCCTGACTTTCAAATGTAGGTCTTTCATGTGAAATTGCTAATTGGATTTATTTATGATGCAATAGTATTGTTGAGAAAGAATTGGACTATAAATTTTTACCCAATAATTGAAACGTGAAATTAGACATGATTATTGAATTGCTGTTATTGATTAGGTCTTTACATTTGTTCCCAGATCCAGGTCAGATTTACTGACGTCATTAAACAAGACTGGGAGAGAACTTTTGGTTAAATAATGGTAGATGAGCAAATAGTAAAACAGGATAACAGGTTATATTGGCCCCACTACCTCTAATGGTAAAGCTTTCACTGTGTATAAAAATATACACATGGGGGGTGGGGTTGTTCTCCTTTATGCAGCACTATAATGTCCAAGTGCTTCCTACTTATCCCATCCACTGATCCATCTGCCAGCTTCTTCCCTAGCAGGGGAAAGTCTTTTCTGATCAGCAGTTGATTGGAGGTAAGTCCTTTTTCCTGATAGGGAGAGGGGCCTAGGGCTAGAGAGGAAACTGCTGAGCAATCCAATCTGTCTTACTGTCTTCAGTGCCAAAATATTGTGCACCTATCAGGATTGGGCCCAATAAGTCTGCAGAGACCTTGAGAATTGATTCTGACTCTGAAGGGGAGGAGTACAAAAAGTTGACGGAAGAATAGAGATTCAAGGAGTCAGTGAGGGGTGCATCCAAGTGCAAGGAAATCAGCTGGAGGCAAGTCCAGCCACAACTTCACCAGTGAGAACACAGCAACTCCAAGGGCGGATGGGTGGGTGAGGGAGAGGACACGTGACTGTCTGATACAAACACCCCAAGCAGAGCCAAGAGGGCAGAACAATCCAGAAGTGAGGCGGTCTTCCAGATTAATCCATCACAAGAAGTCATTGTGGGAACCTCCCTAAGGGTGGGACTAAGAAAGCCTTTCAGCTGCTGTATCACCTTCTTTTAGCAAGAGGTCTTTAGTTAGCTTGTTTTGTGTATCTGGATAACCTGGGCAGACTCGCTAACATATGAAGATCTGCAAATTTAAACAGCTGTTGATCAGATGTATTTGCACAATAAAGGCCATTCATTTAGAGATCAGCTGTTTTGTTTGATTACAGGCATTGGGCCAGGAGAGCTCAGACTTTGAGAGCACCCCTACTGCACAGTATAACTCGCAAGAGAGCACATAAAATAGTGTAGAATTTGCAAAAGCCGTGGGCCTGTTCCCATGCTATCCCACAGTGTAGATGTTGCACATGGAGCACACACTCCTTCTCTGTTGTCCTCCTATGGAAAGGAAAGGAATGTCTCGTGCAAGCACTGAGTCATTACTGACTCTTGGAGGGACACGAGCTTTTGCTGACATTTTCTTGGCAGGCCTTATAGCGGGGTGGTTTGCTGTTGCCTTCCCCAGCCGTTATTACCTTTCCCCCAGCTAACTGGGTACTCATTTTACCGACCTCGGGAGGATGGAAGGCTGAGTCGACCCGAGCCGGTTGTCCTCCTACCAGCAGGCAAATTCAGGCAAATTCATTTTTATACAGGCCGGTGTTTGGTTTTTAAGCTAACCTGCTGTTGAAGAATTTTTAATCTGATGGGTGCTGTTAATTTATTTTTTAATTATATGCTTTAGCATGTTTTTTTAATTGATATGTTTTAATTACAATTCTATTATTATTCTTACGTCACACCAAACAACCCAGGAACTGAACCCATGTTTTCTAAACAGATGCAAAGCAGAAGCAGTGAGTAGGTGGGAGTCAGCACGCTTGCGCGCTCCTTCATGGCCTGGATGAACCATGGGGGAACCGGATCAAAGAGATGAGGCAGGAGAAGGGGAAGAAAAGAATGCTGGGTTTGATTTGAGATTCCTGCTTCATATAACTCAGCTTGTTTGGAATTTAACATACATTGGAATAATTCCATATTTTAACTTGCATCATTTGAATGGCAACCGAAAACACAAATCAGCATTAGCATTTTTCTTTTTGCCCACGTTTGTATATTCTAACTTTTTTTTACTGTCAAAAACTACCACATGCTTTCATATCCATTGATTTAGTTTTATTTTGGAACGCTTATGTTAAGGTGAACATGGTTGGTCTTCAAATCCTTCATATTCTCTGATCAAAAGATGTGTGTCAGCTGTTGCTAAATGCATACTGGGGCAGAGTTTTTGGTTAAAGGCAGAAAGGAATCTACCACCGCAGGCATCAAAAATATTTGCTCTTCTAATTTTGTACTGAGTGAGTGTTTCCCACACCTCATTAAAGATCATGACTGCTGTACTTGCATACAAATATCTAGAGTCTTATTGTAGTACTTCATGACTGCAAGATCTTCCACTGGAGATTAAAGCTTAAGTATTTGAGAAATGGATAGTTGCATTTCTTATTGTTTTCTCTTGCTGGCAAATTTGCTAGACATCTAGAATAAAACTATTAAAAACAAATTATTTTTAGTAATTGTGAGCTTATTCTTTACAAAGAAACAGCCATAGAAGTTGAATGGCACTTATTTATTCTTGTTAGTAAATGAAGTCAATATTAGTGCCCTTGGGCACAAACTTCCTTCTCCAGATTAGTAACTAATTAGGATGCTCATTCAAATTGACTTACACTTGCATAGTTTTGTTCATTTCTCTGTGTGTTGACATCAGAAAAATAAAATCTCTCATTATGATCTGATCTATATTTGTGCTGATTACTATAAAAATTCCCTGCTAATCTACTTTGTGCTCATAGATTTTAAGATATGGTTCCTTGAGTTGATTCATTTGAGTTGCATTTTACTGTAGTGCATTTTGAGAGCCTGATGCTTGATGGAGATAGTGCAACAAAAGATCCATCTATCATTTTGTACCAGTTTATAAGCAAATGGTAAAGATATCTATTAGAATGATTACCTCCTTGGATAGTAAGACTTGTGTTTTACATATTTTTCAAACTCTCTACAGTTTGGTGTGACTTGTTCCTTTGCTTAAACTAATATAGTAGTATAAATATTGATTGCCTAGTTAAGAGACCTGGGACATGAGCAAGAAAAAAAAAACCTAAACATATCAGGGATCACTATAGCTATTTAGATCTATCCTGGCTGATATAGTTATGATTTTACTAATTTGATATTTCTTTGGCTATGCTTGCACTGCCATTCTTCTTATTTGTAATTTTCAAAATGCTGAATATGGAACATTTTAGCAATAGGACTAGGTTTTCATCACCAATAGTTTTCAGAGACAGTTAAAAAAATTAAAATGTATTATATGCACAGATTGGGTATTAATCTGGGAAAGGTGAGTGGCTCGAGAACAAAAACCAGGAAGCCATAAATAAGCACTGCGACTGGACAGCAAAATTAAGTGATCAAGTTACACAGTTTGAGGTGGGCTAATAACACCTTCTCCATCCAACTAGTTAATATCTCATACCTGAAGCAGATACACACCTGGGGCTCACCTGACCAAGAGAGGAATTGCAGCTATGTGGATGGTCCCTAATCAGATATCATTTATAGATCTTACCTAATTGTTCTGGGCATCAAGAAATATAACAATCAATGAGCAGTGTCATCATCATCATCATCATCATATTTCTTACCTGCCTCTCCATTCTGATCGAGGCGGGGAACAACAGTAAATATAAAATACTAAATCTGTTGTTGGACCTGCCCTACCAATGCACTTTTATTTGGCTGTTGATATGTTCATTTATAAATACTTACCTCTTTCTTTTTCTGCTTTGTAGCAGCATCTGAAGATGTTACACGTTTTTCAGTTTTTAAATGCTTTTTAAAAATACGAAATTTGCAAGAATCAGAAGTTTCAGGCAACTGTTCAGCACTATTAAATCTCCTGTCATGTTCTTTTTGATGTTATTAGCATGTTCTTATTTTGTAAATACTGTTCAAAATTTTATTTAAGTTTTAATAAATAGCTAAGAACCTGACACTTTTATACTTTAGTAAGACAGCATCCTTCAAAAGTTTGTGGACATACTTCCAAAAATGTAAAGCTAAGATTCTGCATTTCGAAAAATTGCCCCCCCCCCCCCGGGCCTGGAACAACATTTAACTCTATTTTGTAAACCGCCCAGAGAACTTCGGCTATTGGGTATTATAGAAATGCAATAAATAAATAAAACAATATATGTTTTGGTGAAGAGTTGATGGACTGTAACCTGAAAGTGATTTTCATCTTGATTGCTATCTGCATTCTTTTTGCTTTAATCTACCCCTTAAAGCCTCTCCTTTGAGTTCAACAAAAATGTAGATCAATAAATGGGAAGCTCAGTGTTAAATGATATACCAGCCATTAGCACTGACTGGACAAATTGAAACATATAGGTGTTTCCTTAAAAAAACAAAAACACATTCCCAAGCTAGAGGGTAGAAAATAAGAAAATTGGTGTTGTTGTTAGATATAGTAGGGATGAATTTGTCTTATAATGGATATTTTTATTTGAATTTATTGTAAAACACTTATAATTTATTGTAGAACACCTATAATTTATTGTAAAACACCTGAATTTATTGCTTCATTGATTTAAAACACACACACACACACACACACACTGGTTGTAGCTCTAGCAATACAGAGGTGCAGTGAAAGATCCTAATAAAAATCATGGGCCGTTGCTAGACGAGGCGTTAGCGTGGTGTGAGGCCCGGTTTCCCTCCTGTGCATCCAGATGACGCACAGGGGAATCTGGGGTCAGGCCGCACTGAAACCTCCCTTAAACTGGCATAAGCTAATTCGCTTATGGCCCGGGTTTTCTGCAGCGCGGAAGGTCTAGCAAGGTCCGTGGCTTTTTGCGGCTGCTCGCTTACTCGCGAGTAGCCGGGAGAAGCCATGGACTGGGCTCAGTGCTCATAGGAGCGCTGTGCCCATCGGGCCGGGGGGATCCGGGGGGGGGGGAGATAGGGGCCGTGGGGGAAGGCTGAACCCGGCAGGAGAGAGGGGGGAAGAAGGCATCAGGCGAGCGAAGAAGGCATGGGGCATGGAGGGAGGGAAGAAGGCATTGGGCGAGGGAAAAAGGCATGGAGGGAAGGGAAGAAGGCATCAGGCGAGGGAAGAAGGCATGGGGCATGGAGGGAGGGAAGAAGGCATCGGGCGAGGGAAAAAGGCATGGAGGGAGGGAAGAAGGCACGGCATGGAGGGAGGGAAGAAGGCACGAGGCATGGAGGGAGGGAAGAAGGCACGAGGCATGGAGGGAGGGAAGAAGGCGAGGGAAGAAGGCACGAGGCATGGAGGGAGGGAAGAAGGCACGAGGCATGGAGGGAGGGAAGAAGGAACGGGGCATGGAAGGCACGGGGCATGGGGGGAGGACAGGCGAGTGAGGGGGAAGGGGGTCATCAGGCATTGGCGGGGAATCAGGGGGAGCGGCGGGGGGGCTTTATTTTTTTAAAAAAAAACCCACTTACCTTCTCCGGCAGCTCTCCGGCGCACATGGCCCCTTTAACTAAAAAAAAAAGGCCGATGCTACGGGGCTTCCCGTTGCCCCTTCACATCTTCCGTGTAGAAGCCGGCGACGGCGCACAATAGCTCTAGTGTGCCGTCGCCCCTTCTCCCTGCCGACTTATCCTGCAGGTCTAGCAAGGCCCTTAGTTGCTTTCTCAGCTGATTTTTCCATGACCTGCCAGCTATTTGTAAGGACATGTCTGTCTAAACATGCATAGGATTGCAACTTTAAGTTGTGAAGCATGTTACATTCCACAGAGCACTATTAAAATCTACTTTTTCATTACGTAGGAAAAACAACACATTAATCTGAGATACAGAACAAAATAAGAATGCCAAACAGTATTAGATACAGGAATTCTAACATTAAATAGAACATCTTTGGATGGAACTTTACATGGCTTACAGTTTAAGGTCCCTCTAGGATTTGAGGGACAACTTTTTGGCCTGTCAAAGAAGAATCACGTAGTTACATTGTCACATCCAATAATCCTGTTGAAGCCTAAGTAAGTTTCAGTAAAGTATTGCAAATTGTTGCTTGCACACAAGGTCCAATTAAATTTAAGGGGGTGGGGGTGGGTCATGAGAGACTAGAAAATCAATATTTCATGGTGGTTCCGATTTGCTTATTGCAGCTAGTGATTTTTAGGTTTGATTTACAACTCTGTGTTGTCTTGGAAATAGGCCATCGCCTGCAGAGATGTCTAGCATCAGGCTGTTTTTCCAACATGGGTACAGAGTACGCTCATATTGAATATTTACTCTGAGATATCAGCCTTTCTCAGCTCTGTCAGTGGAACAGTTGTTAAAGGAGAGAGGAAAAGAGCACAGCATGTCCTTTTATCATTGTAATGTTTGAGAGTACATGATTTATTGGTAGAAACTGAAGGCTCAACTTGAAGATAAGGCTCACTTTGGAGAGAGCACGGATTCAACAGCAAGCTATTCTGGGTGAGTTAATAAGGACTGTGTTTTCCTCTCCCCTGTGTCTAATGCTTGAAGATAGCTTCATTTCTCTTTAGGCCTAGCCCCAGTTTTACTCTCTTCCTTCCCACGTAGTCAAAAAATAACAGAACCATCTTGTGAATACTTGGCTTTTTTATTGGCAGTAGCAAAAAGATAATTTAATTCCTGAGTGTCGACATTACCAGCAGAGTTAAGTAAAGTAAAGCAGCATGTTCATTACGAATGATTTTAATGTAGTGGACGTTGTTAGCAGAACAAAAAATAAATCAGGCTTATTTTCTCTTTTATGGGGTGCAAGTGCTTAATTTTCCTGAGTAATTTATGACAATGATGACTTTTTAAAGGTTTGCAGTGTTCTGTACAGAGTGCCGTTTAAAGCTGTTTCATGGGAAAGCCTTTTGGTGCTTGTTGAAAATATGATGCTTAAAAGTTTTTAATGTAATTGTAGACATAGATCAGATCTCATTCATTGTTTATATATAGTTTTATCGAAAGCAATTCTGTTATATTTTTTGTTATACTGAAGCCACAATCTCTTAGAAGGTTGGCCCTGGGCTCCTCTCTCTCTCTCTCTCTCTCTCTCTCTCTCTCTCTCTCTCTCTCTCTCTCTCTCTCTCACACACACACACACACACACACACACACCTGCCTTAATGACACTCCCCTGCTTGGAAAGAAGTGATGGCTGGTCTAGTACATCTTACTCAGTGTTTTTTTCCCTTATGGAGAGCACAACGATGGAGTACAGTGGGCTAGAGTGGCAAAAAGAACTCTAGCCCTTGATACTCCAGGGTTTCCCTCTCAGTGTTATTCATGAGAGAGAAACCATGGAGTACAGCAGGCTAGAGGGCCAGAGAGTCTGTTTTAGATCCCAGAGAATAGATTTACAGTTTGGTGAGTGAAGGGGATTTGGGAGTGTGCTGCTGTTGCTGCTGCTGCTGCTGCTGCTGCTGATGATGATTTTATATTTACATACCCCCGATAGCCAAAGCTCTCTGGGCGGTTTGCAAAGATTAAAAACAGTGAACATTAAAAACAAATATACAAAATTTAAAACCATAAAAAGCATAAAAACAGACAATATCCATTTAAAAACAACTGTTCTGGGGTCAGTTAAAAAATAATTCAGCATATGCTGTTAAATGCCTGGGAGAAGAGAAAAGTCTTGACCTGGCGCAGAAAAAATAACAATGTTGGCACCAGGTGAGCCTCGTTGGGGAGATCATTCCATAATTGGGGGGGGGGGGCAAGCACTGAAAAGGCCTTCTCCCATGTTGCCATCCTCTGAACTTCCCTCAGAGTATGCACCCAGAGGAGGACCTTAGATGTTGAGTGTAGTGTACGGGTAGGTTCATCTCAGGAGAGGCATTCTGTCAGCTATTGTGATCCCAAGCCCTGTAAGGCTTTATAGGTTAGAACCAGCACCTCGAATTGGGCTCGGAAACCTATAAGCAGCCAATGCAAGTGGGCCAGAGTCAGTCTTATATGATCGAACTTTGTTCTAGTTGTCAATCTGGCTGCTGCATTTTGCACAAGCTGCAGCTTCTGAACCATCTCCAAAGGCAGCCCCACATAGAACGCATTGCAGTTATCGAATTTGGAGGCTACCAGAGCATAGACAACTGAAGCCAAGTTATCCCTGTCCAGATAGGGGCGTAGCTGGGCCACCAACCAAAGTTGGTAGAAGGCACTCCGTGCCACCGAGGCCACCTGAGCCTCAAGTGACTTAGATGGTTCTAGGAGAACCCCAAGCTACGAACCTGCTCCTTCAGAGGGAGTGCAACCTCATCCAGAACAGGTTAAACACCCACTATCCAGTCAGAAGAACCACCCACTAACAGCATCTCAGTATTGTCTGGATTGAGTTTCAGTTTATTAGCCCAACCCAGTCCATTGTCACAGCCAGGCACCAGTTCAGCACATCCACAGCCTCACCTCTGTCTAGGGTACTGGCAGGCTGCGGGTTGCCCACATGTAATCTCTTTTTACCAAAGGAAGTGAGGCAGGAGGAGGGCCTTCTCTGCTGTGGCACCCCGGCTGTGGAATGAGCTCCCTAAGGAGGTTCGCTTGGCACCTACATTATATGACTTTAGACGCCAGGTGAAGACCTTTTTATTCTCCCAGCATTTTAACAGTCTATAAATAAATTTTAACTTGGTGTTTTAAATTTGTAATTTTGCATTGCTGCTGTTTTGATCTGGTTGAGCTTTTATTTTGTATTTTATATTATGGTTTTATACTGTTGTTTTATACTTTGAATGTTTTTAATTTTTGTGAACCGACCAGAGAGCTCTGGCTATTGGGCGGTATAGAAATGCAATAAATAAATAAATAAAGGCTCTTTTTGAAAAGCATTTTACTAAACATGCCCAATAATTATTCAAAAGGGTTTTATTTCCTCTCTAAACATTTCAAAATATTATCTTCTACATTGTGTTTTAGAGAAATGATTCAATTCTTTAACTTAAACATCAAAATTTTAAAGGTAGACTGCATAAGAGCTCCTGCTTCCTTTCCTTGTAAAATTGTAAATTGTCTAGACCAGTGCAGACTTCACAGTCTGTGCCTACTCTGTTTAAAATCAAAATGTATATTTTTAATAACTCAATAACACTTTTCTGATTTAAGAGCAGCTGCCTGTAGGCTGATGCACAGTGATTATGCAAAAGTACATGTTCTTGAACAACTCCATTTTGGCTCACTGGTTGGAAGAGGCACAAATTATGTATGTTTAGGGAAGCTAGGGAGATCTTTCCTAGAGGTTTTTAAAAGAAGGACATGTATAGAGTGAGGATTAGGTACAAAGCGGCTTGTAGGGTAGGGTGGCAGCATCTAACTCACTTTGAATTCCAGTAAGGCAAGAGCTAACTAACTGAAGATTACTATACCCGTGTTGAAGTCAAGGGACAAGTTATGAAGATGGATTCTCATCGTTGTGCTTGAGACATATCTGACAAAGACTCAGTGTTTAAAGTAATTAATACTATAACACAAGTCAATATTCACTAAGCCCACATCTCTCTCACTTCCACAAAGTAGCAAGGAGTTAAGCGTATATAGAAAAGGTACAAATCTAGAGGATTGTTTCCACACCTGTGATGTCATTTTTAGATTTGTTTCCATGTTGAAAAAAACAAATTTTCATAATCACATCAGCAAGGTATGTTAACTAGAATTTGGAAACTGAATACATTTAAAAGCTAAAATGTTAAAAATGCTTGCATGGGGAAAATGCAAGCAAACTTGAGTACACAAGAGGCTGTTGCTGACACTAGAAGGCTCATGTATGCTTTTGCAAGCAATTTGTGTTTTTTTTTATTTATTGTAATGTACACAGCGCGCTCTCCAGTGTGAATACTTATATGAAACGCGTATGCTACCACTTGCTGATTAATGTGGAACTCTCTCTACAGGGGGTGAAGGATGTTATGAATAGATATATTCTGTAGAGAGACTTGCTGATTTTATTCAGTGAGGTTTTCAGTAAAAAGAGCTAGACTTGCAAAAATACACAAATCTGGAACATTCCCCCCCACCTCGCCCACACCCCCAGGGTGTTTAAAATCTTTATTTCAAAAGTCTAGGGCTTTATGCAGTCTATAGATCTAGAGAATTGCCTAAAATGAGAAGAAAATGGCTAGAAATGAAAAAGTCAATAAGAAAATATGCATAGGCAGAATAATTATTTCTATAGTAAGGCTATGCTTTACACACAGAAGGTCTAAGGTTCAACCTTGAACTACATCTCCAGCTAAAAGGATCTTGGTTAACAGGGCTACTGGGACAGACTTCTGTTAGACCTTGGAGAGTTGCTGTCAATTAAGGTAGACAATACTGTTTCTCCCTGCCATATGACAAGCTGCTTTTGAGAATTAGGGTGTTTTTCCCCCAGATGCAGTTTGTGATATGTGTCAGAGAACTGTTAAGAGAAAAGAACAAAAATCCATCCTGGTATATCCAAGGCACACCTAAAGAAGCTGACTGTATATTGACCATGGTAGAATTGTGTTGTTTTAAAGAATTCTGTAGTGAGTTCTACAGTACTGACATTTTGGGGGATGTACAGGAAAAGCCTATTACAGTGTTTTCAAACTGAAGTGTAAAATTGGGTTTTTCCTTTCCTCATAATCAAATAGCATTTTGAACTCAAATAGTTACATCGTGAGTTAGACCAAAGTTTTTCTAATAGGTTCTTTAGTCAGCATTCTTACAGTATTCAGGGGAATCTGGGATGCAATATAACATATTTTAGTTACTATGAACTTCTAAATCTATTGGAAAGGACTTCCACTTTGCATAGAATACAACAGAAGACATTGCTTTATCCAATATGGTTTTGTCAGTGTGCTTTCAAGAACTTGACCACCACAACAAAATACTTTATCCCATTATGTGGAATCTATATATATAAAACACTTAGGTATGTTTCCGTAAAGGCTTCAGCTGATACAGGTAGCTAAGCAACAGTAACAACATGTAACGTCAGCTGATACAGGTTGCTAAGCCCCTCGCCCGACTCCTCCAGGCTTTCCAAGGTAATCCTACCCCCCTTTCTGCCTCTTCACTCCCCCCCCCACGAAGGGGGTAGCGCCATGGTCTGGAGCATGAGCAAGGCGTGGCCGGGTGTGAGGCTGCTCGCGTGCTGCGAGCTGAGGCCCCGGCCTAATCTCATGCGAGCTGGGCAGGGAGAGGGTCTGGATCATGAGCGAGGCACGGCCAGGGCCCTTAGTGGCCGGGTGGGAGGCTGCGAGGCCAGGCCCAGGCCTAATCTCATGCGAGCTCGGCGGGCGGCCCAAGGCTGACAGGAACCCCAGGGAGAGGGGGACACCTGCTCCCCCTCCCCCGACCTCCCTGCCCCCCAGGTCTGCCAGACAGCGCTGTATCGGCTGCCTCCAAGCAGCCCGCGCCCCCGTGATGATATTTAATTAATAAAGTTTAAGTTATGCTACAATGACGTATGTTACGCCAGGTACAGCTAGTTGTGTTTAAACAACTACAAGCAGCTGCTAGTGGCACCCACTTCATTGCCAAGTATTCTCCACCTAGATGCTGCAATCTAGCAGTTGGTCATCTTCAGCTCTGCCCTTGGTATAACAAACACTAAACGACATACTCATGCAGATTACAAAGCTCTTGTGACTTGAGAACAAGCTAAGAATATTTCGTACTTTTCTCTATTATAGCTAAGAGATAGTATTGTCTAAGTATATGGTTTGCAGGATATCAATTGCTTTTGTTATGGAGATTCAGAGATTGCTAGAAACTGAATATGAGCAAAGACAATAATACTCTGTTTTGGTATAGTGCTGCATTGCAATCAGTACTGAGATTGGGGTGACAGGAAAGGAGAAATTAAACCTCACAGTAAATTTATGGAAGAGGCTAAATTCTGAGAATGGCCCTGAATAGGCAGGTGTCACTTTTTTGTTCATTTTTTGCTTCTGTGGTAGCATACTATCCTGTCAATGGACTGGTTACACTATGTGATATTTAAAACATAATGTATGGATTCATAATGTATGAAAATCCATAATTTGTACATTGTGCATATTGAATGCATGTAGCCGTTATCCAGGAAACAGTAGACGGAGTAAGATATTTACATTAAAATGTATTTCATATGAATTATGACGAAAATATCTTTTTACACGGAGTTGTGCTATGTTCCTGAGCAAGGTATTTGCTCTGTGTTTGTAGTACTGAGTACATTATCAGCAAAGAACATAATGTTGGAGTGCAAGTAAGTGCATATAGATTAATAACATTAAAAGATGCTATTCTGAATCAGTTCATTTATTCATCAAATCTGGTATCTTGCCTTTGGCAGAGGCAAATGCTTAATGCTTCAAAGGAAGGCAGAAAATCCTTTCTTAATGCACCTGGCCAGTTGTGCAATTATCTACTTTTTGCCCAAATGCTCAGTTTATAAAAATAACTGTTTTACAATTTCCAGAGTGCAGTGTAAGTTTCCTGAATAGTACTGATTTTAATTGAGCTTACTCAAAGTAAGGCTCAGGTGTGAAACACAAACAAACAAACAAATGAAGTCTGACTCCCAACACCTTTATTATAATAGCAAGTATAGTTTATATTATGCAACATCAATTTGCTCCTGGCTGCTACTGCAAATCCTCCCAATCCAAGACAATGGGTAGATTTGCACCTCACACTCTGGCCCTGGCTAGACAAGGGGGGTAAAAGGGTGACAGTCTTGCTATTTTATGATTGCGAGATCGTCGCCCTTGTTTACACGCAGCGCGTGCCATTGCGGCCACCATTTTGTTTTCTTTTTATCGGAAAGGGAGCACACAAGCACTCGTGCATAGAAGGTGAGTGTTGTTGTTGTTGTTGTTTAAAAATCCCCACTCCCCCCACCCCCGATGGGCACAGAGCTCCTGAGGAGCTCTGTGCCTGGTTCCCAGTTCCTCGCAGTCACTTGTGATGGCGGGCCACACTCGCAGACAAACTGTGATGGCGGGCCACACTTTCCGCGGTCTCGGGATCATCCCGAGACCTTGGGAAAACTGCAAAAAAAAGGGTAGGGTGGAGACAAAAGAATTGATAACGAATCTGTTAACAGCAGCAAGATTAATGATATCTAGAAACTGGAAGGTTCAAGGGGATTATCATATAGAAGATGGGTATAAAGAAATATGGGATATTGCTATTAACGATAAATTAACATGTAATATAAAAGTTAGAAGAGGAATGATAAAACGAATGATTTTGAGGGAATATGGAAACAGTTTTTAGAATTTGTATTATCAAAGGGGAGAGGGAAAACACCTCCAGAGGAAGCAATGATATTTTGGAAACATGAATAAGATCCCGTGGTTGGGGGGAGCACTTTTATGTTAAGTGTAATTATGTTAATAGAATTAAGTTAGAAAAGATATGCTATCAAATGTTTATTTTATATTGTTGTGTATTATGTAGTATTGTTTTAGTTTTATTGATGTATTGTTTGAAGTATTAAGTAATATTTTTTTTTAAAAAAAAAAAGGGTAGGGTGATACCCTAGGGAAAGGGAGGGATCGTCCCTCCCTGCTCCCGGGATCCCCTGTATGTCATGTGGACGCACAGGGACGATCCCCAGGATATCACCTTGTTTAGCTATGGCCTAAGTTCCCTGTAAATAAGTCACAACCCTCATGAGTTGTTGGTTTGCGAACCAACCTTTGGTGTGTCCGATAGATGACTGGGATTACCGTGGCTTGTTATCCTCCTCCTTCCCCCTCAGTCCTCCAGCTGGCTTTGGCAAATATTCCAGGTGTCTACAGCAAAACCGGTCTTATCTCCTTGTTCCAGCCCGGTCCCCATTCCAATCACTGTCTTTCTGTTCCCTGATTTTTAAAATATTACTTTGTGGTGCCTCAAAAATGTGCAAATGGGGTTATGATTATTATTTATTGATAAGTCTTTCACAAGTGTGCACTTACAGCTGTCTGATCTGTGTAACCTTGCCTGGTCAGTTTCTGTGTATGTTTCAGTAGTCTGAGGGAGCAGCAAAGTGGGGTAGGCAACATATAAGGAAATTGACAAGATTAGGTTGGGTATAGGCTAATTTGCACACAGTTGCGAATGACCTTGGGTGAAATAATAGCCAGAGAACAGAGGCACCTGGGTAGTGCAGTTCAGAAGCACCAAAAATGGGGGGGGGGGGGAGAGAGAGAAAATTGAGTAAGTGTACCAAAAGGGGGGCAATATCTCCCTCTTGGCAATGTGATTCTTTTTCTTTTAAATCCAAGACATACAAAGAAATTGACAAGGCAAGACTACACATATCGAACAGCTGAATCTGCGCTCTTGCAGATTTTTTTTAAAAAACAAAAAACAAAAATTAAACTTATGTATTTTTGGGGTACTGTAAAATTAAAAAGGTGGCAAACAAATGATGGTCCTTTCCAAAGTGCCATTTCAGCATTGGTGGAAGGGCAGTCACTGGTGAGGAAGATTGGAGGTGGGATCACAAAAAGCAGCACAGGGGTTTTGCTGCTCCTGCCAAGTGGCTGAATCTGGGAACCCACGGTAAAATCAATTTCTTGGGATTGGACAACATGACAACCCAATATAGGTATGAACAATGCCACAACAAGCCATGGGTTCTCAGAGTGGAAAACCCGCCAAGTTCAGAGGACATAGCAACTCACCATATTGACCAAATTCAGTTAGTGCTAACAAATCACGGTTTGTTAACCACGAACCATCCACAATCCAACAACAAACCATGGGTTGTTCGTGGCTAACTAACTGGTTTGTTAGCACAGTTGGCTTTGGATAACATGTTAACCCATGTTTCAGTGACAACCCACAGTTCAATGATAACCCACACTCAACCCATGCTCAGTCCTTGAGTGTAGCTTATCCTGTTGTTTGAACCCAGTCAATGTGATAAGGAAGCTCCGATGCAAATGCATTCCATTGTACATGTGTCTTGGTTGTATGCTGTAGTGTTGGCCAAGTATCGAGAGGAATGTCAGTTTGCTGATCTTGCAAATGAATTTTAGGAAAATCCGAAGCAAACAAATATTAAAAATTCTTCCAGAACATTTACGAACTACAAGTTCAATCACAGTTTTTAAAGTTCAGCTAAAAACTTTTCTTTTTTCTAAAGCTTTTAGTTCTTGATTTTGATCTTACTTTTATACTGTTAGTTTTACTCTACCCTGTGCCTGTTTGGTGCATTCTCTTCCTCTTCTTATTGTTTTATTATGATTCTATTAGAATGTAAGCCTCTGCGGCAGGGTCTTGCTATTTTATTGTTTTACTCTGTACAGCACCATGTACACTGATGGTGCTACATTATTATTAATAATAATAACAATAATAACAACAATAATAATGCTGGCTTTTGATAAATATCAAGAACCACAGAAAAGAAGGCGAACCACCTTTTCTACATAGAGTTCAACAGTAGAATAGGAAGTTCTGTCAATTTCCTTTTGGAGGTTTTCACAACATTGCTGACCAGGTGCTCAAGAAGTACAGTCTGTCCTGCCTTTTGATGTGTGGGGAAGGGTATTGGACCACGTTACTTGGTTCTGTGGTAGCTTTCTCAGGGTGCTTCCACAATGTACCTATAATGTGCATTTTAAAATTTATTATGAGCTTTTTTGAACAAGTCTGTTCTGGAATGACTGGCCTTCATGAATGTTACATGTAGCGATGGGACAAAAATCCACCTGGGTCCACGAGGACAGCGGATGCCCTTGTGACTGGGTCTCATGGGTCCAGGTGGACATACCTGGTGGATTTTCGTCCCAAGGTTGGCAAAGGACAAAGGGGTCGGAGGTCCAGGCAGAACTCAGTTCCACCCTGACCTGTGCGTGCCCTTTGTCCTTTCTCCCCGGTGCTTTAATGGCTGGGGAAATATGCAATTTCCCCAACCTTGGGGAAATGCATTTCTCTCATCCACCCACCCACGAGGGCCTTAAAGACCCTATTAAGAAGGTTGGGGAAATCACTTCTCTCTCCATCTCCTGTGCCAATCGTGGCCCTAAAGGCCCTCTTAAAACCTTAGATTAAGAGGCCCTGGTTGGTGCACAGGGGGGAGGCAAAGCACATTTTTCTGGGGCCTCCAAAAAGTGTGCAATTCTCCCAGCCACGCTAATGGTGTGCTGGGTGAATTGCGCACTTTCTGAAGGCCCTGGAAAGTGCATTTCACCAAGCAGTTGCCTGAGCTGGCTCCCGGAACAATCCCCTAGATACATGCTTCTCATTATTTGACAATTTTGTTCTCCTTTTAAGACCTTCAATTCTTTGTAAATAGGATTTTTTTTTGTTTTAAATCACCTACGTCTGCTTAGCTGTCTAGGCTATTTCCTTTATATCAGACTTTACAAGCATGAATGACTTGTGCTTTCATTTATAACGTCGCTTTTATAAATATTTCATGTAACTAGAGATTAGCTTTTAGGCAGAATTGGTAGCAATGACAACAGTTAAAAACTGTTCAACACCGTTCCTCTGCTTTGTTTGTGTCTGGGTCTTCCAGTTTTCAAGAGTTAAATTCATTCTGAGCCTGACTGAAAGTTGAACGTTTAAATAAATCGATTGTATAATTTCTAGGAGTCAATAAAGAGAGAAGAATACATTTAAAATGGTTTCTGTTATTTCTTAAAAGTGTTCTAGGGATTTTTTGGCATTTGAAATAAAACAGGCTTTCTGCATTGATAGTCTAGTGGCATTTTCTTGCTTTGCCAAGTAAATTCATTAAGGTTAGACTTAACATGAGCAGTTCAGTTTAGCAAACTCTTTCATGTGTTTTCATTCTTTTTAGCATCCTTGTTAATTGAGGAATTTTAGTAAGGATGGAACAAGTTCACAGAGTATTTAAGTGGTTGAATATACCTTTTGCCTCTGAACTGTTTGTTGTGACAGTATATAGAAAATAACCTTTTTATGTCTTAGCAACATCCAGAGGGGTCATTGTGTCGGTCTGCTGAAGCAAAAACAGCAAAGGGGTTTATAGCACTCTGAAAACAAACCATTTTTATTATGCCATCAGCTTTCATGCAAATAGTCTAATTCATCAGATGCATGAAGTGTTATCTTCAATTTTATCAGGGGTGGGCAACTTGTGGCCCTTAGATGTTTTGCCCTACAACTCCTATCAGCCCTAGCTAGCACACTCAGTGATAAGAAATGACGGGAGTAGTAGGCCAAAACATCTGGGGAGGGCACAAGTTGCCCATTCCTGATTTATATGAAAGCAGGGGACAGATTAGGTGCTTAACAACAGATGTGAATAGAGGTAACTGATTTATAGGGTCGCCATAAGTTGGAGCCGATTTGAAGGCACATAACTAACTTACTAACTAACTAACTAAGGGATAGATTAGCTGCACTTCGTTAGCCTCCATCCCCTAAGCAAAGAGATTCATATACATTTGACATTTTATTTGGGGGAACCAAAACTTATGCTCATCAATTTGATTGATAAGGCAAGGAGGAGGAGGCTGCTAATGGTGATGGAGATGAAAACTGAATGTGTTATAGTATTGTGATTGTTGGACATGCTTATTTTGAGAATGAATGTGCTTATTTCTCTCCAAATGTCAGTATGCATTGTTACCACTAGAATATTTTTACCCTCAACACTGAGAGCAGATGCTTGAGTTCGTTCCAGATAAATTAAAAAACGTTACTGGAATAAACTGATTGCAGAGAGACAGGCCCATTTAGAAGATAAGATTCTATTACTACCAGTTATTACTTTGTCCTGTTAGTAGGTATCTATGTTGTAAATCTAAATAGGATTACATTTTGGCTCCACTGATTTCAGATCAGAAGGTTCACAATAGATCTAGTCTGAAGGTAAGCATAGTAGATGCTCAGCAGACTTGCTTTTACAGTATATATTTTTTTGCCACCCAGGTGAAAAAAAATCAGTTTTAAAAGTTGCAAGTGGTTTCCCCAGTTTTTGCAGCAAAGAAGGCACTAGATCTGATATGTTCATTTTGGTTCTTCCAGAAATCATTTATTCTAATGATATCACATTATCAGGAGCTGGAGCCACTGCCACTGGGTGGCCGTAAGCTGTTGGCTCGCTGGCCAAGCAGGCAGGCAGCTAGAGAGGAGGGTGGTGGCAGGAGGGAGGGAGAGAGTGGCTGACCAAACAGCGGCGAGCCCTTTGGTTGGGGAGGGTGGAACAATTCGCCACTCTTCCCATCCCTTGCCGCCTGCTGGAGGTTCATCCTGCTGCTTCATTGTAGGGCCGGCCCTGGTGCATGGGACCTTGGGATATGGTTTCCACCCCAAAGGAAGCTGGGATACATGCCTGCTTGGGCAAGAAGACTACATTTCTCATTTCTACACCAGTTTGTCTGATTGCTATATTTCAAAGAAAACTTCGTTTTAGAATGTTTCTTCAATACTTAGCATGAGCTATAAAGGATTCTACTGACCCTTGAAGTTTTTTTATCCATGGAAAACGGCTAAGCAGTCACTTTAATACCAGCTTTCTATTTGATTTCCCCTCTTCCTTTGGAACTTTGTCAGTTCTAAAGTAGAAGGTCAATTTAGGCAAACCCACAAACATGTAAGCAAAATACAACTCAAAAGAGGTCAAAGCTGACTGACATCCCACTCCATTAGGAGAGCTTTTTGCACAATTTGGCTGAGAATGTCAAATAAATGCTCTTCCATCAGCTCTTCACTCACTCTTTGAGTTGCCTGTTGACAAGGACTTTTCCCTTCAGAGCTGCTACTGACATTTGCGTTACTTGGCACCTGCTCCTTTGCTGTTTTTGTCTGTTGCTTACAGTTGTTCCTCTGTTATGGATTGGAACTAGAGTGAGGGGTAAATGGAATGGTAGGGGTAGAATAGGATTGCTGCTATGCTTAAAAGGAAATTCGATGCAAGATTCTTCCAGAGTATTGGGCGTATGCTGCCTTTATAGCAAGCCTGTATTGAATTCCTTTGAGGAGCATCACGTTCCATATTTTCCTTGTGGCTCCAAGTACTTCTAGGGCATGTTTCATCTACACACAAAAACAGGCTTTTTCAGAATGCATTATTTTTTTCTGTTTCACTAGCAGCTCCTAGAAAGAGTCTCATTCTTGGGTACTGAGGTTGGCCAACTTAGCAACTCAGAATAGTGGAGTGTGGAAAAGAATGCTTTCTGTCATGAATTACTTAGAAGTGTTTTGAAAACCTAAATGTATCCACTGCTTCCAAGCGTAGTGGTAGAACATCTCACAGCAAAGATAATCACATTAATTGTGTGAACACTCTGTTTTAGGCTTATATATTAGTTTTATCCTGTTTCAGTGGCTATGTTTCCCTCTCCAGCATAGCCACAAGGAGTCTAGAGGCTTCTGTTTGTGTTTTAGATTAACCGCAGTTTAGCATGTCTTCTGAACTGTAAACTGGGTTTAATATATGTTTAATGGAAAACAAGCAAGCTTCATAAATTATGGTTTGAAATTGGCTTGTTCCCAGTAATATTAGTTAAAATTAACCACTGTTGTCCAGGTTCAGAAGACACAACAAGCTGGGATTAATTTAAAGCTAAAGCTCCTGGACTTTTTCTTCACAGCTCTGCGGAGAAAGAGGTTGGGCAGAAAGTAGGTTTGTTCTTGTAATGCTGAGCTGTGGTTTAGCATTGCATCCCAACTAGTCCAGTAAGTAAATAAAAGATAAGATTTCATTGTGAAAATGTAGAAATATTTCTGCAGAGCTCTGTGATTCCCGGTAAAGGTAATTTCTTATAAAATGTTTATTATTTTAAATCTGATTTTCTCTCTTCCTTTTGCTCTTGTGACAGCAGCAATTTCTCTCTCTGTAGGATATAGAGGTTAATACTTAAACGTTATATGTGGTTATATGAATTAGATTTAACTCCATAGCTTGAAATGCATTTTTACTGCCTTATTAATCCCACAGATTGAAATGTACAAAATGGACATAATTCTACCTTGAAAAAGATCAAAGCTTTTGTTGCTGCCACTCCTCCTGATCCACTGCCTAAGCCATGTGGCTCATGGGAGGGCTAGTCCTGAGAGTTTCCAGCATCATTGTAAACTTTCAGCCTGATAGCTGTGATAAAGCAGAGACAATTTGAGCTCACCCATGGCTATTGTTAATGTATCCAGCTACTCACTGAGCCAACCAGAAGAGTCTTTTATGGGGTCTTGTCTTCTGTCCCATCAAATCCCCAAACCTGGGGCGATTCTGTGGTTAGCTGGATACCTATTTCCACCATCTACAACCAAAGGCATACTTTCACTAGAATACTAACCAGGGCAGAAACAAACTTCAATGTGATGTTGATAGGTTGGAGCGCTGGGTTGGAGCGCTGGGCTGAAAGCAACAGAATGTAATTTAATAGGGATAAATGCTAAGTTCTACACCTAGGAAAAAGAAACCAATGCACAGTTACAAGATGGGGGATACTTGGTTCAGCAATACTGCAAGCGAGAATGATCTTGGAATTGTTGTAGATCACAAGCTGAGTATGAACCAACAGTGTGATATGGCTGCAAAAAAGGCAAATGCTATTTTGGGCTATATTAATAGCATAGCTTCCAAATCGCGCAAGGTACTAGTTCCTTTCTATTCGGCACTGCTTAGGCCTCATCTTGAGTATTGCGTCCAGTTCTGAGCACCACACTTCAAGAAGGATGCAGACAAGCTGGGAGGGGGGAATTCAGAGGAGGGCAACGACGATGATCAGGAGTCTGGAAACAGCCCCATGAGGAGAGACTGAAAGAACTGGGCATGTTTAGCCTGGAGAAGAGAAGCCTGAGGGAAGACAAGATAGCACTCTTCAAAAACTTGAAAGGTTGTCACATAGAGGAGGGCCAGGATCTCTTCTCGATCATCTCAGAGTGCAGGACACAGAATAATGGGCAAAAGTTATAGGAAGCCAGATTCCGGCTGGACATCAGGAAAAACTTCCTGACTTTTAGACCAGTATGACAATGGAACCAGTTACCTAGGAAGGTTGTGGGCTCTCCCACACTAGAGGCATTCAAGAGGCAGCTGGATAACCATCTGTCAGGGATGCTTTAAGGTCCTGCATTGAACAGGGGGTTGGACTCAATGGCCTTGTAGGCCCCTTCCAACTCTACTGTACTATGATTCTATGACACTACCACAAATCTACCACTAGCACACCATCATCTTAATGTGTCTACTTTTATTGTTAATGCTTCTATGTAATACACTGTTATTACAAAATTTTAAGATGCTATTTTGATTTTTCTGCATTACTATTTTCTCCTTTAATGCAGATTAGAAAGTTTGATTTTCATTCACTGTTTTTACTCCTATTGCAGCATATGTGCTTGGGCATTATGCTTAAATTTGGTTCTGAAGATTTTCAGACACCTGGGCAAGAATCTTGGGACAGTGTAATCAAAATGCTCTAGCCAAGTTGAACTCAAGGGGCCGCATTTTCCTTCAGAAAAATAATCTACCCACATGTGAATAGGCCCATTTATTTACAGTGGACTAATTATTGGAAGGAAGCTTTGTGAGATCAATCCCTACTTCTTTGTGAAACAGAATGGGTTCTCTGTTCAGTAATGACTTCTCAGAACTGTATTCGTATAGAGTAACAAAACATTCTAATTGGATTGCATTATTTCTGGAAAGTTGGCTAATAAATGAAATATTTTCACCACAAGGGGGAGCAGAGGTTGCTATTGCTAACAGTTTTGTTGAAAGTCTCCTTACTTTCCATTCAAAACTGTCTACGAGCAATTGCTATATTAGATATTTTGCTGCTGTTGGCATTAATCTTTGATAAACCTTTTATGTGGTGAATCAAACTCTATTAAATTTCATGATTGATTATTTTTTTGGAGAGAAAAAAAAGATTCCATATTTATAGCTGGATCAAGAGTTGTGAGTTGTGCTCTAACAAAGGAAAATGGAAAACACTGAGGTTTGTATTAGTCTGAGAAGCTCTGAGTGGCTGTGCAGACCTAAAACTATTTTCTTAGTCTTCTGCCAAACAGCCCTAGTTATTGACAAGGTAGCTTTCTGTGCTTAAGTATATTCGAAATATTTACGTAGTTTGTGGCTGTTTTATTTTACCTGCATTTAAAGCAAATGCAGATTACGAATATATACTATTCGTAAACTTGTCAGGTTTTAGGTGAGCAGGAAAAAAATAAGCATTGGAACAAAAATTGCTTCTACAGTCTTCAGAAGAAGGAAAGTTTTCCCTTACAGAAAAATAAATGCTGATGAACAATATGGATTCTACCATGACCCTTCCTTTTAAACCAGGAGTAGAGAACCTCAGACCTGGTGGCCAAATCTGCCTTCCTGAGATCTCAGTCTGGCCCTGCAGAGTTCCCCAAATAGCTACACCTCTATCCCTGTCTTGACTCCCCTTTTTCTCGACCACCAATTGTGGATAGTTTTCTTGGCTTTTGTGCTGTTTTCACCATTTTAAAAGGTTGAAACCTCTCCTAAGCCTTAGTTACTGGCAGTAAGAGCTGTAAGATACAATATGCTGGTATTTGGGGTATTTGTTCCTGCCGTTTTTGCTTTTGGCCCTGCTCTTTTTTGCCTTTTGCATCACCCACTGCCAGAATGCGACCCCCAGTGTTTTTCAGAAATGGAATTTGACTCTCAGACTAAAAGAAGTTCAACATCCTTTTTTTAAATTTAGAGTCTAAATCTAATGAAGAAGCTGGCCCAATTCTTGGCAACTTTCTGGGGGGACTTTGCAGCTTACTGATGCTTTGAGCCAACTTTGTTAAGCTTATGCCCCGACATGATCTGTGATTATTTGGGAGTTTCTACTTGTAACAACTGGTGCAGCAAAAATACGTAATGTTCACTGTTTATTAAACTGTGTTGAAGGCCATTCAGAAGGCTTGGCACAGTAGCAGGAATCAGGGATTCCCGAGAGTTCACTGATAACACCTTTGAGTTTGCTGAAAGAATGGGATGGAATTGTGTGACTACTGTGAACCCAAATAGCTCAGGCTGGAGATGAACTGATATGTGAAAAATAATGTGTACAAGGGGAGGGTACAGGGAAGGAGGGGTAGTGGTACTCATGAAGGAGCCATAGGAACTCTTGCTGGTGGAGAAGGAATGTAATGGTTGTGAGAGCTAGTTTGGTAAAACCAGTGGGGGTTTGGAAGTATGATTGGGGCTGCTAAAACCTAGAGAGTCTAGAAACAAGATGAGGTCTCATAAGGCTGAGAGATGTTGCCTTGCCCCGATTCTGCCTTTCATCTTTTTGTTTTCTGGGGATTTAAAGGGCCAATGCCCACATAATGTTGACTGACCTTAGACACTTACAAGCATTGGCCATGGCCAATTGTGTGTGTGTGTGTGTGTGTGTGTGTGTGTGTGTGTGTGTGTGTGTGCGCGCGCATGTGTATGTGTGTGATACCAACATAATTCTTAACCATAATTGTGGTCAATGAGAGATGTTTGCACCAGAGGGGGGTGGCCATAGCATGTGACACCACAGCTTGCTAATAGACCCTTAACTAGTTGTGTGTGTGTAGAAAATGCAACACCATTTGTATTCTTCACATGCCATTTCTCTTGTTACAAAGGCTTTTCTCCACCAGTATATTTCTGCCATTCCTTGAATGTAACAAAATAGCTGCACAAAGGTTAGAACATTTTTTTAAGAATGCTTATTTTTTTTACCCCTTAACAATGCAAATTCTGTCTTTAGAGTAGTAGAGCAGGGTAGACTGCCAACAGCTATGGATAATGAAGTCCTTTCTTTATCAATAATGTAAGCTTTGGGCACAAATGTTGTTTTGTCAAGCTTAACTGACAAATTTACCTACTCTGTCTTCATTAGTATGAGATGGTAGTTTATCCTATTAAGCTAATCTAAATTTTAATTACCCTGTAAAAGTTATAACTGTGCATGGTTTTCAGAAGCAAAGTAACAGAAGCAGACTTAAAAACAGATAGAAAAAGCGGATTCTTTGAAAGAATGACTTGTAAAGTATATTGCATATCATACAATCCATCTAAAACTGAGGAGAATAAATTTGTTTTGGTGTGACAGAAATTATACTTCTGGAAGATTTCACTAATTCGTTCACTTGTTAAAAGTCAAGTGTTTTGTTTTCTGAGGGGGGCATTAAGAGTTACGGAATTGGAATGTTAGAAGGGAGCTATTATAAATGTAATCAGGGTCTTTGATGTTGGGGAAAGGAAATGAGGGATCTTTTCACTGGGTGGAAATTGTGTGTGTGTGTGTGTGTGTGTGTGTGTGTGCATGTGTGTGTGTGTGCATGTGCGTACATGTTCATAATGCCTCTGTTACACAACAGTATTTTACTTGAGAGAACAGTGCTGATGATTCTGAGCTTCAGTAATGTCTCAGAAACAGTGTGACATCATTCCAGTATCGGTTTTCCAGCCCAGCTAGCAACTCTCACAGCCAGGATGCTTTTTCTTAGTGTCAGGGCTGTGTACAGCTCATTGGGGAGCAGCTTCAAGACAAAAGGGTAGTGCCTCATATCTTTCCAAGTGCCGTCTGAATTGAGGCTTTGGTGAAGAATGAATTTCTCTGAAGGCTGGTAAGTGATTGTGTATTTTCTTTTACAAAAGGATTCTTGCTTCTTTGGATATAAACCAAGCCACCTTTTAAACATGCACACTTATAAAGAGCCTTGGCTCTAGATTAGATAAGGGAAAAGGACATATAGTATTTTGTTTGTTCTTTAGCTTTACTTAATTATTTGCAGTCACCACTAATTGTACATAGCTAGAAGGCTTTTATTACAAAAAATGTTGCTATGTAATTTAAACAGAATAAATTGCTAGCTACTTAATAGATTTGCATGCTGCATGTAAAAAAATAATAATTGGAATATCTCAGATAAAAACAACTTTAGGAACAGTATTCACCACCTTTCTCTTTCCCACTGTCCAGGTTCGTGGATAGATAGGCTAAGGGTGCTAAGGAACTGACAAGTGCCATGGAAATTATTAATGGGGATTTAAGACATTTTCTGTAAATTGTCCAGTTATAGATACTGCTCTACCTTGAGGAAGTAAAATGAAAAACAAGAGTATCCACAAACAATACATAACCATAAGTGATGTTATAGTACTGAATAAATGAAGGTATTGATTGATTGATTGATTGATTCTATGGACATTACTGAAAAGCAGGGTATCTCAGATGGAGGAAGAAAATGGGTGTTATTGTTAATATAAGTTCTCAGTGAAGGTATAACATTGATACAGTTGTGGTATTTGAGGAGCTAAGTTAAGACTCCTCAGCCCCACGTCCACCAAAGCACAAGCTTGGCCATAGCTGTGTAATCCATTATAGATGTTTTTAAAGCTATTTTTACAACTTCCAGTGAGGCTATAGTCTCTCCCCACACTCATACATTTTTTTTAAAAAATTGGTTAGAATCTCTTCCTAAAAATGATATATATATTTTTGACCTATAATTCTAGTGTCCTATCTCTTTCCTGGGCCAATTATATAGTAATGATTAGTAGCTGTTTTTTTAACGTATTTCGAGATCCTCATGCAAGATAAATTTTGCATATGGAAATTGAAGATGCACTTCTATTGGAATACTGCTATGAAGTGAACAATTTATCAGGCTTGCAGATATTAAAGGTCTGAACTGCATGTATGAACTCCTGTTCCATTTATAACCCCCCCATCCCTGTTGAAATGTTACATTTTTGACTGAAGAAAAAAACATTGTGGGAGAAACTGTTTTTGATTATAATTACCGGAGCAGTTGTTCATTCAAAATCTTACCATGTCAAAGCTGGGGGGGGGTTTGTTCAGATAAAGTTGTACAACTTATTTATGAACATATAAATTGAACATGTAGTGAAATCTTTGAATTTATTACAATAAGGATATCAGGATGCCACGTATAAATAACCCCAGCTAAGCCAACATATCTGGGGTTCCTATAGCATAAAGCCCCTAATTTGAGCAAATGATATAGATATATTTCTGGCAGTGGGAGAGGCTGTGGCTGGAATTCAGATGGACTGAGTCAGTCTTTTTCATATTGAAGTGTTCTTTGCTTTTAGAGCTAGAACTGAGTCACTCCATGATTGCTATTCTTTGGTACAATAACAAAAAAAATTGGTACCGCCAACTCAGAATTTAATACTGCAAGGTCTTCAGTACCCTATATCTTTTTAGACACCAGAGAAAATGTAATTTGTGAAAATATATGTAATTAATTTCTTTTTTAAGATTCACTGAGATTAAACCTGCAGTCAGCAAAGCTTTTGTAAGATTTTTGGAATATGTCGAAATGTTCTTGCTTCATGGTTAGTCTTATCTTTGTAATATATCTTTGTAATTAGCCCTCTAAAATAAAGATTTCCCTAGGATATTCTGTGGTCTGTGATGCCTACCTACTGGGGGTGAAGAATGACATGTTTCTGTGGGGATAAGTGAAATTCAATAGTAACTTAGGTGCCATGGAGTATGGCTTTATAACGATGAGACGTAGTTTGAATGGCTGAAAGGTATAGCCATAGTGGTTGGGATCCAAAGCGCTCTCTTGCATGAGCTGAAGGCGCTTATGCAAGATGGTCTCTCAATTTTTCAACTAAGCCCCTCCTCCTGTTGCATCGCCTTGCACTGCATCTCAGACAATCAACCTTTAGGAGCATCTTTTGGGAGGGCACAAGGGGTTGGACTGAGACTTGAGATGCAGGGAATGGCAAGCACCATTGTGTAAGTGGAGTCCTCCTTGCCTTTCTCTAGATTCATCCCACTGGGTTATCTGTACCTATAAAGCAGAAAGTATATGTGTGCGATGTATGTCCGGAAATGTTTACCCACTTCAAGATGAGTTAGAAACTTGAAATTTGGCGTGCTGATAGGTCTGGTTGTACAATGTACCATAAAAATCTAAAAACACTGAATTTTGGGTTTTAAGTATTTTTAAAAAATTTAATAAAAATCAAGGCTTCTGCCTAAAACTCCCAGCATGCCTTGGGTGGGAGGCCAGACTTACTGGCCTTTGGGAGCCATTGTGGGTGCATGGGCAGGTTGCTACTGTGTGTCTTTCACAACTCCGACTCCTGAGGTTGGTGTCGAGCAGTCAACCCAATTCCACATAAAAGGAAATAACCCACATAAATGGGCTGTGTCCATTTGCAGTGCCTCCTCCCGCCCTCTGTGTGGTTTTACAATCGTAACTAGATACAACAGTGTGACTTTGAGGGACCGAACGTGCTCAAAGGCATGTCATCCCAATATCGATGTTTTCTCAGAATCTAGTGGAAAGAAAGGGCACAGCCTTCATCCTTAAGAGGGAGGAAGGAAGGGGAGGCAGTCTGCACATGCCCAGAAACATGACGAAGGGGGGAAGTGCCTGGCCCAGCCCTGGCCCTTCAGTACAGGCTCCTGATGGAGTACTTGGTGGGTGAAAAGTGCAGGCCAAGGCAGTCCCAGCAGGATTGGCTGGAGCTGGGCACATCCACTGACAGCCACTTACCTCACCTCCTTGGCGATGCTACTCCTCAGCGCTCTATCGAGGAGCAAAAGGATGTCTCAGAGGATGCAGGTACTGGCATGTACAGTGGCTGATTTAAAATAAAGTATGGGTGAGCAAACCAAGTCACTATCTCTCATTCCTAACTCAGCTCCCACTTCCCTGACCTCTCACTAACTGTCTTAGATGCCCACCATTCCACTCTAGCATCAGCTATCAGCCATTCACTCTTCTGTTTCAATGGTATAATCAGGCTTTTACATAAAAATCATAAACTTTATCCAGTCATTCCTGCATCTATCTTGGAATGTTGTGGTTTAGTTAGGGAGGGAAACGCAGCATAAGAATCTCATCAAGTTAAAAGGCCTTGGAAAATAATAATAAACTCTCACTTGGCACTTCAAAGCCATTAATGCAGTCACTAGGCAAGCCTGCCTGGGGGAAAATCCACAAGCAGGGTGCTACAACTAAGGACTGCTCTCCAGTTGTCTCCCACCACATGTCAGATGGTATTCAAAGATTAACGCATTATTCAGAGACCTAGGGCTTACACCTACAACTGCCAGCATGCCTTGGGCAGGAAGAAAGACTTATTGGGCTTTGGCAGCTATCAGCTGGAAGCAGCTCTCCATTTTTGGTCACATGCTGCTAGGCGCCATTGGGAACAGTAGGGGAGGAGGGCGCAGCTCTGGGGTTGTCGCAGATGGCAACAACTGGGTAACCCATCAGTCAGCCAGTTGGCTGGCTCCCTCATGGCCTACCTACGGGCACCAATTGCACAGTGCAGCATGGACTGACTCAGCCAGACTTTACTTCCTGTGATCGTCAGTGGAAGGACTCCCATTGGACAAGTCAGCACTGCAGCGAAAGTCATGCTGAGAGTTGTAGTTTTTGTTTTCTGTCAGGACAAATAAAATCATGGCAGCACCCCAAACACCCCTATGTGTTAGGGGTGAGAGAGAAAAAGAAACAAATTTAATTTGTTTTAAGGTTACATCACAGGTCTAGCACTGGCCTACCTTGCAGGGTTGTTGTGAGAGTGAGAGAGGTAAAACAGATACAAATTTAATTTGTTTAAAAGGTAACTCACAGGCCTAGCACCAGCCTACTACTTTAAGATGATTACCTCGCAGACAGATATCTTAGAGGGCCTGAGCAATGCCAGGTGTATCAGCTAGTTGTTGTTGTTATTATTATTATTATTATTATTATTATTATTATTATTTATTTATATAGCACCATCAATGTACATTATACAATGTACAATGTACATTATACAACTATACAATGTATAGTTGATTATACATACCAAAAGAGCAGACTAGTCTAAAACTTTCTAAAAACATAGTCTGAATCTGAGCTGTTACGATTTCAATCATTCTCCTTTCAGTCAATATTTAGCTTGAGCTATGCACATATGAAGGTTTCAAGTGTTCTTCACCTATTTACAGAAGTGTGCAGTAGCTGCCGATAGCCTCCTCCAGCAATGTCTTGGCTGTTCCCTCTATGGAGTGTGCCCTCCATGTTGGCTTAAGCTTGCCCTTGCATATATTCATATCCTTTTACCCTTTTTGCCTCAATCTCTCTTCCTCACTCCTATCTAAATATAAGGAATAAGTTCTTCAAGGCAGGGACATGGCTCTTTCTTGTAACACTATGTTTACTGATGGCACTATTATATATGACAGTTGGGGCAACATAAGACGGCCGCAGTCATGTCAGAATTCTGCAACTCCTTAGTAACCAGGATAGTGTTTGTTAGTATGGTTACGGTGTAGGGTGAAGCCACAGTAATATGATGGTAATCACATTGATCAGTCAAACAATGGTGTAGTTAGAAAAGTTTAGATTCTGGACTTCACCACCACCCCACCCCTAATGATAATGTGTATTACTTCACTTACCACAATTTGCAGTAAGCCAGCTCCTCTGATACTGCGGGGTTCTCCTGCCCATCCTGAGTGGGGCCATGGTCTTCCCCAAAATTCTGCCTTTAATGCACCACATCTGTCAGATTAAGAATTTAAGGGGAACCCTGCTGGATTAGACCAAAAGCCTATCTACTTCAATATTCTTTTCCCACCATGGACAATCAAATGTTTATGGAAGCTTGCAAGGAGGACATGTGCAAAATCACTCTACTGATTAGCTGCCTTGTCATTGCAAAAATTTTAAAAGCAAATTGAGTAGTGGTGGTGCAAGCAAGTTGTGATTTAAGTTTGTCTTGGAGCATGTCTACATTGTTATGGATGTCAGTCTCATGCATTTTCTCATGCTGAAATGGTTGTAGTAATCAGCCCTGGGGACTTTGTGGTAACTTGTTTGTATGAGCACAAGCAAGAGTAAACTTGTCGATAATTAATCAAAGAGATGAACATTTAATGCAAATCTAACAGGGTGGAGGGTGGTATATAAATATTTTAAATAGATGTTTATTTCCTAATATAAAAATATGTCTAGATTTTTAAAAATGTAGGAATGCAGTATAGCTAGTGTTAAAGTGATCATTTTAAAAACAGCATTTGAAAGAGCTTATTCTGTTTTCCATATTCAGAGGGAGCGATCATTACAAATGTGTGTTTCTTTTTGTTTCCAAAACTCACCACTAACATTGGTTTCAGTGACTGAGTTTGGTGCCTATTGTGAAAGGACCTGGGTCCTGGATAGTTGGACTTGGTAGGCTAGCCAACTATCTCGCACTGTAATCTCTTAAGCTGCAGGCCAATAGTTTCCCTTCAGGCTAGCCAGTAACTTTGATTCTTCCAACATACGATTAGCTCATTATCTTCTACAGTGATAGTGGAATCTATCAGTCACCACCTGGAGGTGATACTGCAGCAATGCTAATAATGTAGATGGCGTTGAGACATCTGTGCTATAAATGATTCATAGCTGAGGAAGGTGTTGGGACTTCAAGTTGCTTTATCTTATGCTGTCAGGTATTGTTGAAAATACATGTTTCTATATGCTTTTCACTGCCTACTTGAAACTGACCATTTTTATCCACGTTTTGGGCACTAGAAAAAGTGTCAAAAGACTTTAAAGGTTCCACGGAGTGGTGCAGTCCTGAGCTATCCTATCATGCACTATGCAGAGAAGCTGCTGAGCCGTGAGAGCCAAGGAGCTGTGCAATCCACGGGGTTGGAGAAAAACTCCCCTACCTGAGCTTAAAGCTTTGACAATGTTGCTTTTTTATATACTCTCTAAGCACATCTGTGGGTGGGGATGTTATCATTGAATAGGCTGAGGGGAGGCTTGCAAAGTATGCAATAGGACTCTTGCATAAGCCGTTGGTCTGTCAGGGGAACCTCCCCTGATGAGACAAGCTCTGTGATTGTACAGTTCCCTTACTCCCAAGACTTAGCAGCTTCCCTGAACCATGCGGGCTACAGCATGCCCTGGTACACTGAATAGCAGCGTTGTGGGTGGGGGTTGAGGGGCTTTTGTACAACTCTGAGCTGTGAGTAGTATCCAGGATTTAGACAAGAGCAAAGAAACTCTTTCGATTGTAAGGCAACTTACTTAGCTGTTCAGTGAAAGATTGAACAGTGAAAGATTGAAATTATACATTGAGCATGTATAATTTGGCAATGTTGAGTTTCTGTGTTGGTTCTACCATTGAGGAATTCCTTGCATTGATCTAGTGATTCACTAGTGAGCTGTAAACCACAGTTAGCTGCTAAAGACACCAAATCTGGTGTACTGTTGCTATCATAATCATTGTCATCCCTTTGTCTGGGGACTGGGAGCAATTAAAACAGTAGGGCAATTTAGTACAAAAATGCTGTCAAAAGCTATGTTGCCAAGGGAGGGACAAATAATTACTCTTGCAAAGCCACACAAATACTTTTCCTTCCATAAACTAGTAAAGCTGGAAGCCAAGACTGATCTAAGATTATGGCAAACTGTACGTGCTTGGTAAAGAATGGCTAATTAAAGGTTAAAATTAAAGGCTGACTAGAAAGGGAGATACAGTCTAAACAAACAGGAAACCCTAAATCGATCTTGCTTAAGTTCTGACAGCACTGATTAAAACACTTGATGAGAGAAATTATGAGCTGCAAGTTACTGCTGCTACTGCTACTAAAAATTGGTTCATATTTGATGTTTTACAAGAACAAATTTCAGTCATCAATGCCCCCTCCCCAAATCTCTAATTTTAAAGAACTGAAATGAAGCTTACTCATTTTTCTTTCTGAAAAGGGTGCTTCACATTTTCTGTGGGAGTGTTCATGAGTGAGTGTATGCAAAGGAAAAGTGAGTAATGTAACATATGGCAAAATGCAATTAATTTGAAATGTTATATGCAAATTACTAATGACTTGGAACTCAGTGAAAGAACCAATTTTGGCAGAAAATAAGGTAGCATTCAGTTTCCAGATCAGTGTTCACTATACCGTCTGTACAATGGATATTACAGAGAGAATAGAATAGCCTAGAGAACTGACACTCCAGGCGTTGTGAATTGTTCTGGCCATGTAATATCTTAGGGATATTTTTGCCAAAAGGATGCTGCTTTTAAGCATCTTTATTAACAGACACTTTTTTGATGTTTTATTTCCTCCATTCCAAATGTATTCATGGTTCAACTTTTATGACTAAAGGCATCATAGAAAGTGCTTGCACTTCAGGATAAATCTAGTAGCATAAACATCTTAAGGCAGGGGTGGACGTTATTGTAGGCTCCAAGGGCTAATGTGAAACCCTCGCCCCCCCACCCGGAAACGGACGGGGGCTGCACCACGGTCATCGTGTGCTGCTGAACTTACATAGGGGTGGCAGCAGCAAAATATTTTGTTGGTTGCTGGCAAATTTAGGCAGCAAACAACAATGGTAGCCTAAAAATGCCAAATTTAGCTTTAAATCAAAGCTTTTAAGCTAAATTTGATCATTTTAGGCCACCACTGTGGTTTGCTGCCGAAATTTGGCATAGTTTTGCTGCTGTCACCACCACCATCTACTCTACGTGTAATTAAGCCTGAATACACCCCATAATTTGTACGAATGGGAATGTGCTGCATGCTCTTGCACCAGTTACCAGCTTACTCAAAGCATAGTTTGATGTGACAGCCAAATTGGGCTAACCTCAATTTTGAAGCCATGGTGAGTTTTGCAAACATGGTTTGGAAACGTAACACTAACCATAGTTGCTTGATTGAGATAGCATGGCAAACTATAGTTAGAACAACCTGGAAATGTATGAGGGACTTTGCATGTGTGAGATAGTTGGGAGCATACTATTTCGCCACACATAGCTGTTCCTCCAAATCATCTAGATTAAATAATTGGAAATTTGATTTACATAATTGATTCTAATTGCCCTTTTTGCTTGGTGTCTTCAAAACAATATTTGAAATAGCATTGATTTAAATTGTACTCTTAGCTTTCAGCAGCCAATACCTTTCTTTAGTAAGGAATTGTTCATTTTGTATGGAAGTACTCAGGCTTGGTATTCAGTTTAGAGGCTGAAACACTATGTCCTTCTGTCTCCATGTGTGCACATATTTTGCAAAGTAATGAATTCCATAATTGCTATCTAGAATGCTAACTCCCATTTTGGTGAATACATGGGATATAGTCCTATTTTAAAATACTAGGAATGGAGTGGTATAGTTAAAGGCTTACAGATGTGGCAAGCCATGAATATGTGGAGATGAGAAAACATAGAAATGAACAGCCAAGAAAGATTTGCTTCTTGCAGAAATAGCCAAAATCTGTCTTGGTTTTAGTTGACTGGAGGGGGAAGGAGGAACATTTTGAGATCTCTTGATTTATTTCATTACATTACTGGTGCAAATAGGGCCACTTAATACAAATTGCTTCCTCTTTTGTTTTCTCTGTGCCAGTTTTGGGGTTGGGGCAAGGGGTGGGATCTGACTTTTGAGCTAACGTCCTATTTACTATTTTGCCAGGGGAATAAGAGTCTGATGTATTTCACATAAAGTAATCCAAGGTCTCAATAGTGCTCTGAACTAGTCCTAAAAATTGGATAGATGTTGTAAATTTGAAGCAAACCTTTATGGTAAGATTTCAGTTTAAGTGTTCCATAAAAATGAGTAATGACATGTTACCTAAATGACTTTCCTGTAATAAGCAGCTCTTAGCCAGCTTTTTTCTTTTCTTTCTTTTTCCTTTTTTTTTTGCGGGGGGGACAAATCAGTATTTTAAGCCTGAGTGATTCCAACCCCTTAATAATAAATCCTTTAACTGGGTTAGGTCTGTTACTTTTCTTTCATACTCTTTACTGCCTGTCTCATTTTGTTACCTGTTCTGTGCTATCAGGCAAAATTAAAATAAATACTGAATTTATTTATGTAAGAAAATTTCACAATTTAATCATTGGAAGTTATCTTCTTGTTGATGTATGTCAAACCCATTTGTGTATCTATTGGTTTATGAGTTTCCCCACAAGGCCGAAATAGATGTGACACAGGAGATCCATGATTGTAATTCTAATTTAGTCAGGTAAGTGGCACGGAGGGAGGAATTGAGTCCCTGGGCCTGTGGCTCAGGCTGAGAGTTCCTTATATCCCTTTCTAGATCGATCATATGTTGTTCTCTAAACATTGAGACCAATCATGGTTTTTTGGGGGGGGGGGGTCTTTCAAAATTTAGCCAGGATTTGGTTCACAGTGGATCTGTTTGGTCATCCATGTTAAATGTGCAAATATCCTAGCTGAATTTGTTTAGAATTTAAGAGTATGAAGTACGTCAAACATGCATCAAGGAACTATGGTTATAAATAGCACTACTGAGCAATATGCTCAGTGTAGACTTTATTACCATTTAGCAATCAATGTTTTAGTATTTGAGCATTGCATAAATTATCTGACCTTGCTGCAACTTATATTACATGAACTATAAAATGGTTCCCCTACTTCTGTGGTAAGATGTTATGCCTGATTAGGCAGGGCATGTTAAATGTCTTGTAAATATAAACATATTAAATCTGGACAGCGATCTTTCAGCTTTATCCCGTGGCTTTCAAACAAATGTATTTTAGCTCTCTAACCTAAATATTCCTCTTCACTCATGCTCTCTCTGGATGACTGGCCCTAATAAATGAAGAGGCTTTTCTATCAATAAGCAGACCTTCAGCAACTTTACTTACGAAGTTACATTTGGTTATAAATCAACACTACACTATGTTGCAAAAAATAATAAAAAAATCTATCTGGGCTTATCAGTAAAAAAGCAAGAAAAAGTATCATGGGAAATTAATGGCTCTCATGGTTGCTGTTAAAATTCAGTGGCACTTTAGCTTTCTACACATACCATCAGAGATCATGTTTTGATAAGAATGTAAAAAAACAAAAATCAACAGTTGGGGAATGGATCTTGCAGTGAGCTGATTGGATGTAGGCCAGTATGAGAACTGGCTTTTAGGCTTTAAAAGAGAGGTTATATTTACTACCTTTTCTTCACTGAATTAATTTTTCCTACTCCTGTGTGTTTTGCAAAGCAATCATAAAAGTAAATATGTTGTTGAATTCCCAATAATATAAATAATATAAATAATTTGTTAGTCTTGTCGGTTTTGCAAATACTAGTAGTCTTGTTTTAATTGTGTTATCTCCTATCTTCAGTGGTACTTTGTTAGAACCCTTTAATTCATTCCATATGTTTTTAGTTCATAAAGCATACATAAACTCCAGCTTAGCACCTGGACTCTAAATGATTACCTGAGTAAAAAGGCCTCCTGTTACCCTTGAAATAGACTTTGGAAAGGCATAATCTGTGGAACCTCTAGAGGGTATTAAATTCCAGAGCTGGAGGGATTTTTTGTTCAAATTTAGTGCATCGGTGGTATTGAGGGTATGCTTGATCCTTGAGCATGCTGAGGCATCAGAAAGAGACTTTTTGATGTGTGTCCAAATTTTTATAGGACTTCATAGGCCAAAACCAACACCTTCAGTTGTACCCAGGTGGGTAGAAGGAAATAATTGCAAATACTGGAGTATTGCATACTTCTGTGTAGAAGAAAAATCAGGCCACTTCTGAATTGCCCTTTTACTTAAAGCTCAACATCTAAAAATTAATGTAATTCTTGTCTCATAAATGAATAAAACAGTGCAATATTTTCACTTAGGCTGAGAAAATGTGACCTTCTGTGACTAACATATTGCTGCTGATGTAGAGTGGATGCAACTGCACTAATCCTGGCAGATTTTCAAGTAATTAACAAACTGTTGAGTTTCTAGCAAACACTTATCTACTAAGGAGTTCTTGAGATACAGAATATAGTGTTTCTTAGTTTGCCTCTTACCTGAATAAGCAAGGAAGTTATGCATCACATCTTCTCGGAACACAGAAAATAAGGTAGATTGCATTTTCTACTGTTGGCCAATCGTGTTAAACTTTTTCCAGAGACAGATGATGATCTAACATTTAGCCAGTGACAGAGACTTTGAAGATTGTTGATAACTTTCCCTATCTCATCAAGCTTCAAAGAAAACAAAAACTGAGAGGCACAATTGGAAAGTTAAATAGTTAAATGTATAAATATTGTGGCTTAAAATTCTACTATGTAACCAAACTGTGTTCTTTACATATGACAAAATGGACATCATCAAAAGGCCAAGAAACATATTCTTAGTACACAATCCTATGCATATTTTGATAGAAAAAGAGACCTACAGCACCCAGCATGCCAACTGGGAGTTGTAGGATTTTTTTTTCTGTCTAAACATTCATAGGATTGCACCCTTAAGATTCTCAGAATTTCAAAATTCTTTTTAGTAAAGATTTTACTGACCCAGCCAGTGTATAGCTCATACTTGTATAGCTGGGGGATATGTAGGAAGATGGTAGGAATATTACTTGGAACAAACTTGGAAAAATTACCAATTCACCTATTATATCCAGTAGGTAATTTTGTTCTGAATGTATTTAGAGCTGAAAGACACAAATATTCTAAAATGAGCTACCACCCTAAATCAAAGATTTAAGCCCCTCCCCATGCTACTTAAAACAGGATCAACTATACCTTCATTCTTGACTCCCCCAACCCGAACTATTTCATGTCATTGCTAAACATTACTAAACAGCTGTTCTGTGCCACTTCCAACGTGGGTGGATTTTGGTGGCAAGTGAAGTGATTTGTGTAAGAGCCATATGTTCTCTCTTACAAGCTTACAACAATTATTATCCCTTGACTTCATCCTGAGAGCAAGGCAAGGCATGAAATTATTAGAACTAGGGACAATGCAGAGCATGTGTCAGCAAGCCAAATAAAAGTACCATTAGGAGTTTAAACTCAGCCCTGCTTACTCCTCCTCCCCCCAAAAGCAAACTTTAGAAACCTTTCTAATTAAGAGGTACATATTCACATTGTGAAAGTCATTTTCTCCTTTGAAACCTTTAGTCAAGACTGTAAATGTTGAAAAGTGATTTGTGCTGCTTGTTTTCAAAGATGTTGTTTTGTGAACTGCCCAGAGAGCTCCGGCTATTAGGTGGTATAAAAATGTAATAAATAAATAAATAAATGTTCAAGGAATTAAAAACAACTGAAGAGTAGTTTGCCAGTATACTTCCAGGATGGGAGGGGGGGTGATGATGTACATTTCTTTATAAAATCCTTTTGAGAGGTAATACATAATCTAGTCACATCCTGAGATGTATATTTTTTAAAAGGTGTTTTCCTCCTGTTGTCACTGAAATATCTCCAGTCTTATGAATTATTGTTGACATAGATAGGCTTCCTTCCCTTCCATACAAATATGCCAAACATATCCTCATATATTTAAAATGCAGCCACAAGAATTTATTGTAAGGTGTCTGACATACTTAACTTTGAGACTAGCTGCGAATTCTCAACTAATTCAGAATGTCTGTTGCATTAAAAGAGTATTGAAACTGGATCACTTTATGCGTCAAAGCAGGCACCCACATTGAACCAACAATTGATCCTATGCCCTAACACAGGGGCCGGGAACCAGACCATGGGGGTCTGAATTGCTCTCCACTGGGTGCTTTGCAACCTGGATGATGCTTTTTTAAAAAAAAAGAAGAAAAAGAAGAAAGAACAACACTTTCCTGCCGTAATAAGCCTTTGAGCTTGGTGTGCTGTAAATATCAACCCTTAGATTTTTAACCTATCTTCAAAGTTGAACATGCTGCAGAAAATGCTTGAAAAGAGAGAAGATACTGTACCTTAAGAGCATCCAGACTTTTGAGTAACACAGACCACTTCATTGGCAGCAATGTTTACTACAAAACCAAATTTTCTTTGTCTATTTCATCTAGTAGCTAGTGGCTTTTTTAAAGAGAGCTCTAAGCATTCCAGTAGGAAAAAAACTTAACCTGGCCTTTCCCAATCTTGGTCCCTCAAGATGTTTTGGTCTATAATCCCATCAGGCCCAACCATCATGGCCAGTGGTCAAGTATGATGGGGGATGTAGTCCAAAACATCTAGAGAGATCCAGATTAAGGAAGGCTGCCTTTGCCACTAGCAGGGTTACCAGTTGCTTTAATAATCATTGATTTTACTTTAGTCCCTAGGCCACACTATTCACCAGTCGTACCAAATTAAAATTATTGGATAAGCTCAGTTAACTTGACTGTCGTCATTATTATTATTATTATTATTATTATTATTATTATTATTATTATTATTTCTTACCCACCTCTCCCTTTGGATTGAGGCAGGGAACAACAAGTCCATCAATACAATATAAATCAAATGCATAAAATTAATTAAAAAGCATATAAAACCAATACAATATCAAAAAAACAATCGAGACTTTTTTTTGTGTGCTGCTTGAAAGATGCTGCTTGACATCTTAAAATTCTTAATGAAGCTACTGTTCTTGGTTTGAGCAAAATGATAGCTTTAGTCCTCTGAAAATTGTGATCAAAGTTATCATTAGAGAATTCCCAGTGTTTACTAAAAGCAAATTGTTTTGGGAGCTGGGAATCTGAACTGTCTGTCGGAATTACTTTATCTGGAATCTTTTACAAGCACTATGACAATTCTGTCACACTCTTGTTTGCTCTTTCTGGAGTCATCAGTTTTCTCTTCAGCCTTCCAAGCTAACAAAATAAAGGGTGGCTATTTCTCCAGTGCCAAAGTCTGTCATGGAAACCTTCCATGAGCCCAAGAGTGGGAGATCCTGGCTTACATATGATCAGTGTTACGTGCTTTCCAGCGAGAGCCTAGAAGTAGCAGTCCTCATGGTATACTGCAGATGAAAATGTGCAGTGAACTCATTCCTTACTCTTTAAGATTCAGCTGTAATATAGCATCGCTCAGAAACATACAGACATTACCCTCTTTTGCTTTGCCACCAAATGTGCCTCTCTGAAGGCGGTGATCTTGACAGAAGGGCCTCTCCTGCCACCAAGGCTACCAAAGCAGTCTCTCTCCCATAACCAGACCTGAAGCCAGATCGGAATGGATCTACCTGTAGATTAAATGCATAATCCAGAAATTTCTGGAGCAGAAAAGCCACCACATGCTCTAGCACTTTGCCCAAGAATGAAATATTAGAGACCAGCCGGAAATTGTCTAATGCAGTCAGATTCAAGGAAGTTTTTTCTTCTTCTTCCCCTAAATAAAGGTCTCACCACTGCCTCTTTTAGGCAGGACAGAATCACACTTTGCCATAAAGATGCATTCACCGCTACCTTTGCTTACTTCAGCTCCAAGAAGCCCCTGTCAGCATGGCCAATAGTCAAGAATGCTGGGAGTTGAAGTCCAAAACATCTGGAGCTCTTATTTTCTGCCCACCCCTGACTTGCAATAAAGAGCGCCACCTCTGTTATTTCCATACGGTCATCCTATGTCTCACACTCTGCTGCAACGCAAGCAAGCATTACAGGTGATTCACATCAGCGGATTCATACGATGTGAATCAAATAAACACTTGAATATTTTCTAAAGTGAAAGTATTGTGTGGGGTACTTACTAGCCAAATCTATCTATTGTGTTGCCACTGACCTCTCCCTTCCCTGAATTCTTTGGTAGGTGCAGACAATTCAGAGAAGACAGGGATGGTTGCTTTTGTGCTTGTGCTACCCCCCACCCCCAAAGATGCAAGCAGCATCTTGTTGCTGCTGTCTCCTGGAAAAGCCCAACATTAAGAAAGAGAAATTACTTGTCCCTTCCTCTACATCAGCCATCCCCAACCTGGCACTCTCCAGATGTCTTAGATACAACTCTCATCAGCCCAAAAGAGCATGGTCAATGGTAAGGGATTTGGGGAGATGTAGTCTTGTGTATCTGGAGGGCACCAGCTTGTCTACCGCTGTTCAACGGACCGTGCATGTTTGGTGGTTTCTCTCTTGCAATTTGGGCTTTTTGAGAAAGCATCAACAGTGGTTCTTCTGCTGCAAAATCCCAATGGAAGGAAAAGCCATCTCTCCCACCCACACCCACCTCTACTATCTCTGTAGAGAAAAGGAGTTATTTTGTTCTCTGCCCATTGGGATTTTGCAGGAAAGTATTGCAAAAACCAACCTGCAGAACAGAAGCCACCTCTACTTTCTTCCCCATTCTCTGTGGAGGAAAAAATATTATTTTCTTTCTGCAAGTTGGACTTTTGCAGAACCTGCAAGCCATGCGTTGTTGCTGATTACTGGGGGGAAAGCATATGAGAAATGAAGGAAAACTCTCTTTTTTCTCTCCCTCCCCATTGGGTTTTTGCAAGAGGTTGTGAGGTGTGGCTGACACTTTCTTCAGAAATCCTCCTTGCATAGTGAAGAAGCCCTTCCCATCGGGTTTATGCTTTTTTTAAAAAAAAAAAAAGATGAAGAAGCACCTAAGGTAGCAAAAGAGCACTTTTCCATTCCTCCCTGGAGAATGTGAAAGAAAGGAAGACAGTTTACTAGAAGTAGGGCTTTTGAAAGAAGCAAATGCTGCTCACCAGATGGAAGAGGGGTCATCAACAGTAGCAAGAAGCCAAGTGGGTTTATCAGACACTATCTGGGGTGATGTCTAGTGATACGAAAAATGTCTGCTGTTTGTGCTGTTGCATACATATAAGTCTTGTGCTGTTGCAGTTGTAGAGAGCCTATAAGGATGCAAGCAACCTTGGGGTGAACTCTACTTCCTCAGGGGATTTTGATCATCTGTATCATCCTTCCAAGTAGCAAAGGGGATTTTTCCTGCATATCCTGTGTTAATGTGTGGTGAACTCAGTCTTCAGGACTTGCATGTGTTGGTTTTACTATGAGGACATGTATGATGTACCTTAAATGAATACATTTTGTATTTCTCTGCACTAATGTAGACTCATGGTCAAGTCTACGTACATTCAGAGATCATTTAAAGATCTTAGGGCATGTATGTTTATATATCGAGCCACAGGTTGTGGTTATAGAAAAGAGATACTTAGAATAATTCAGAAGTGGCTTCCTGTAATACACAATGTGCTATTTTGAGCACAGTATTAGTGTTACTGTTAGCAACTATAAATAGAAAAATTGTGGAACAAACTTAACCCCCTCCCCTTCAAAAGCACTGAATTATTTATTTAAAACATTTCTTGGTCACCTTCCAGGGCAGAATCCCTCACAAGGTGGCTTACAACAATAAAATACATAAACAGTTAAAATATTAAAAGCAATAAAAACATAATCACAATAAAATGGAAATTAAAAACAATAAAACCAACAATAAAACCAGCAAGCATGGCTATAGCAGCAATAACAGTACTCATCATAAGATAGGGCGACCAACTCTCAGGATTTCCCCGGATTTGTCCTGGTTTTTGTTCTTTCCATGGTGACAGGGGGGATTTTCTATAATTTTCAATAATGTCCTGGAATGACACACCTTCCTCTTTAAGGCTGCCATTAGCATGGCAGGAGGGAATGACATGCTTTCTTGAGGCACGTCATTCCCCCACCCCGAGCTCCAATTGAGGTCTTAAAGGGGAAAGTGGGTCATTCGTGGACATTATAGAAAAGGCCCCAATTGGAGTGGATGGTGGTGGTGCAGAATGAAATCCTTTCCTGTCCTCCACTCCAATCAGGTTCTTTAAGGTGGCGGGAGAATAACGTACTTTCTGCAGGACTCAGAAAGCTGCTTCCCCACACACACACTAGGTGTCCTCTTTTTTGGTCTCCCAAATATGGTCACCCTATCATAAGAGGACCAAGGTAAAATAAAATGTTTTCAAGGCCTTCATAAAAGCTTGCAAGGATGGTGCATGGCAGACCTCCAATTGGAGTTCATCCCACAGATGTGGGGCCACTGCTGAGAATAATTATTTTATATTTTGAACTAGGTGTTTGTCAGACTTATCTCGCTGGAAAGTTCATTTGCAAAAGGTGTTGGAATTTAAGTGCTAAAAATCTAAATGCAAGCTATAAACAAATTCATAATATATTTTTGTGGTACTCGAAAATATTTTCTGAGAGCTTGTTTATACTTAACTTTTTATTCCTTCGTTGCTTTACAAACTATTATGGTTACTGTTTGGTAGCTACAACCCTAATTCTAAGTAATAGCATACTTCACTATACGCATGTGAAAGTTTCCCAGGACATAACTGATATACTGGGAGGAAAAGATAAGCTAATTCAGAAATTGTTACTCCCGTATAAGGTTTTGCAAGCATGTGATAGCTCAATGAATAGTGCTGGCTATCTGAGAAGAGTACATATCATAGTAGTTATTTTTTGAGACAAACATAGAGATGGTAGCAGCGGTGCTTATATCATTTTTTGGAAGGGCTGGATATAGCAGGCCTTATTGAACTAACCTGGATGATGTAGCCTTCCAGATATTCCTTCCACGTGGTTGAAATATTAGAGTATGAGTCCTGCACATGGGCTACAGAGTTTAGTGCAATTCATTGTGTTACCAAATATCCCTTTTCCCCCTTCCTCCCCCACTTTGCCCTTGCAGGTCGCTAGTTGATACATATGCTGACTCAGGACGAAAGGTCTTGGTTATACACATGCTGTACTTTCACAGCTCTTTTTCAGATTTGAGGAACCCAGGTGCTGTGTCAGCACATCAGGAAAGTGATTGGGTGATACCTGGGCACATTGAGCCTGCTTCCTGATATGCCCACAACACTGTTGTTGTTTTAAGGATTAGGTGCTCAAAATGTGTCTTTCAGGACTTAAATTAAGGACTTACTGTAAAGCATCTGACAACTAGTCACTTGTGCGAAGAAGTAAGCCCAACCTAGACCAAATGGCAAGATTCCACCCCCATAGAACAGGTTCCTCAACTCTCCGCAGAACATTGGGTAACTATTATCATGAGTGTGCAAATTGTGTGGGAGCGGAGAGATGATTAATATGGATTTCAAATCCTGATGTTTAACAGCTAAAATGAGTACTTTTGTGTGAGAATTCAATTACTTTGGTGTTCGTTATAACATTCTTTTGTTACCTTTCTATTTATGTATTCTGATTGTGGAGCACGATAGTCATCAGTGTTCCAGGAAAACCTTTTCTGAACAAAGCTTTCAAACTGTTTTCTTAAATAGATTAATTGGAAAAAAGTTCATATATTCAGATGTATGAAAAGGGCTTATGCATGCAATTTGGAATGACATTTTTTGGAAAATAGAAGCAGCTTCTGCAGCCACAGACCACATCCTTGCTAGTAGTAGATAGGAATATATTTTTATTACATTTCCTCCATATTCAAGCACTATTTTATTAGCTTGAATGTAATGTATTTGCCTCATTGTAAAAGAAAAATTAGGATAGAGAACAAAAACAACAAGAAATATTGCTGACATTTTGCTCCGTGAGGAAAGGAAAGTTCTATATGCTGGTGTTTGGTTGTGTTGGCTCCACTTGCCTTCTCCCTTTAATTTGAGGCCTCACATTCCTAATGCATTTGTAAATGTAGGAGTACTGAATTCACCTATATCTTTGTATATAAACTTACTGCAAAAATAATTAATTATATGCCATTGTGGTATTTGAAGTAACGTAGACTTTAGCCTTTGAGTAAATGAGGAGGAAAACATAAAATGTACTAAACATATTCCAGGATAAATAAAAAATAGTATTCGAGAATTACCCTTGTCTGCTTAATGGAGATTAAACCTGGTAATTTAAAACTCATTAAGCTTTCTGATAGGCAAAGTGGAAGCAAGCAAATGGGAAGATGCTCACAATGTGAATATTTTTCTCTCTATTAAAGCCAGTTTTCCGCATTCCATTCCATTCTCAAGTGAGCAAGAAACAGAACTATGTTGGGCTGCACAGATTATAAAACATGGCTGTGAAGATAGGAAGAGGTTTGATTCTCAATAGCTGAGATCTTTTTGGTGGGCAGTAGATTTAGGACAGACAAAAGAAAGTGCTACTACCACACAACACATAATTTATGGAATTCGTTTCCTCAAGATATGGCGATGCCACTAGCAAAGAGAGCTTTAAAAGGGGCTTAGAAAGAGTCATGGAGGGGTCCTGTCTATGGCTATTGACCGTAATTGCCATAGAGGACACATATTCAGAGGCTCTGCGCCTCTGAATACCAGTTGTTGGGGAACTTGTTCTTCTTGTGGTCTTTCTGGAGGCGTTGATAGGCCATTGTGGAAAGCAGGATCCTGAACCAGACAGACCTTTAGCGTGATCCAGCAGAGCTTCATTTAGGTTTTAAGGTTTAACCCTGAAGCTGTTGCGTTCCCACATGTATCCTTTTACTTTATCTCATGAAAGTGAATATTTATCATTCACTTATATGGGAAAAGGAAAGCACTGAACCTGGGAATATGTGAGAGCAAACCCTGTGCTCTGCCCCTGAGTGGCACTGGCCTTTCTCCCAGGAATCCCATCAGAGAAGGTGTAATATGTGTTTGCCCAAGAGTTAAATGCCCAAAGGATTATGCTTAGACTTTGCTACCAGCTGTATAGTGTCAATGTCACACAGATATACGTGCAAAGAGTTTAGACTCCAGTATCTTGTGCTAAAATGCAAGTTTGAATCCATGGCCTCACAACTAAGAACACACCAGTAAGAGGATATATGATGGAAGCTGTCACTTGGTTTCTGGTGAACACGTCTCAGCTAGCTGTGACCTCTTATGAAGGCTTTGAGTGTGTGTGTGTGTGTGAGAGAGTGAGTGAGTGTGTGTGTGTGTGTGTGTGTATGTGAAGCATACTGCTTACATATTGATTGGGGAAGGAATGTTCTTGCATACCAATGAATTACCTTGGAGAATTGTGGATTTTTGGCTCCAAGTTAGCATATTTTTGAGAGCTCACCTTCTGTTTTTCAACACTTCACAGAACCAAATACTTCCTTGTAGTAGAATAACCAGAGCAAAAACATGAACTTTGATAACAGAAAATATTAAAATACATCTCTGAATTCATCTCTCTGAGGCTTTTTAATTCTGCATGTTAACAATAACATGTTGAAGGGAAAACGTTTAGCCCAGAAAATAGAATTCTTAAGTAGGTTACATACTGACAGCTTTCATGTAATTAAAAGGATATAAAGAAGAAGTGAGAGAATAAATGTTTACTACTTGGGAGAGGGCAGCTGAAACTGGGTTTAAATTCTAGGTAGATACATCTAATTAACCTACAAGGGAACCTTCTAGAATTATGTGCTGTGCAATGGAGCATAGAATCAGGCTGCAGTTTGGCAGACAAACAAGTTGCATAGGATGGTTTTTGAATTCCTTTCCCTCGGAGGTTTCAGTGAAGTCTGTCTAGAATAACACAGCATAGTCAAAGATGGAATTTCAGTTCTGAGTTATTGTGCAAGTGGAACTTGTCTTCAAATCTAAAGTGCAGTGGTAATTGTTAATTAGTGAAGCAATTGCCTCCATAGCCCAACAGTCAAGTTCTTTATGGGTCACAGGGTGGGAGTGGGGGGCTGATTAACTTATTCAGATACAGGGGGTGGGTAATATTGATTTCACCAGTGTACGAAAGATTCTAGATATAATCAAATGCCTTTTTTCTGTGCTGTGAAAGACGGCCATGAAAATTGGGTGCTCAGGTTTATGTACTATTGGTCTGTTTATAAATGTACACTAAAATCATGGAAGAAATACGGCTTTTGGGGAACTGGAATAAACTTTGGCTGGGTGGCTTTAAAAGCAAATGTACTGAATGATCGTAGGCTCAATTAGCATAAATTAACAAATGCTCTTGAAATGCCCTTAGGTTTCATGTGTGAGAAACTTTACATCCGAGTGTTAGCATTTGGACCAAAACCTACGCAAAACCCACCCTATGGATGTTTTTACTTAGAGGGTCTGCTCAATTAAGTGGGCTTACTCACAAGGAACTGTGCATAGGATTGCAGAGTTAAATTCCTAGACTTGTTAGGGGCAGTGGCTGTTTTCTGGGAGTCGGCAAAGTACAGTTTCCCTTCAAAACCATTGATTAAGCTCTCTGCTGGGTGTTCAGCAACTGCCTTGTGTTCACCTCAGATAACGCAGCAGTATTAATGGTCTGCTGCTGCAAACACTGTTGTAGTTTTACCCATTTTGTGTAGTGTGACATTATCCCACCATGCAAAGTGAGTGAAGTTTCTGTGGCTTCCCAGAGGGCTTCTGGAAAACTGGCCTGAACACATGAACAAGCTTCTCCCTCTTCAATCTCCCTTTCTTTCTTTCTTTCTTTCTTTCTTTAAATTGGAAGCACTATTGTTTTTAAAGCTTCCCCTGTATGCCTTAACACATCTTGCAATAGATTAAAAAAAGGATAAAATGACAATAAAATGGGTGAGGGCAAAGCCCCTCAAAATTAACAAAAATCTGCATGTTCCATATTTATAATTCTATTCAAAATGTTGTTGCGAAATACATTTCCATGTGTAAAACTTGTCCACAATAGAAACATGTTCATACCAAACAAGAAGATCATGTTTTCTTATCTTGGGTTTATCTTGTACACTTATTTTCCATTCCATAACAATATATCTGAGTTTGTGATTTCTCCCCTTTTAAAATGGCAATAATAGGTGTAATACAGAAGCTATGCTTCCCAGCAGTAAGTTCACCACCTACTTTCATCACAGTCCTTTTCTGGAAGTGAATGTCTTTATGGTTGTCACATCACTAAAGCTTTGTCTTGTCAAGTTTCCCCCTCTTTCAACTGTCTACTGAGGTTTTCCTGGTACTCTAGAACACTGAGCAGAACAGCAAACAACTAGGTTGTTACCTGGGCAGACATATGCAAAGTAGGAACAAGTAGGCTGAAGAAATTTTGGTGCCAGAAATTGAAAACTAAAATGGCATCCACCACCACACACACTAATTAATATGCTCCGTAAGAACGATCTTAAGACAACTTCTGTTCATGTCAATGGAATTTACACTGGAAAACCTTAGCGGATTGTAGCCTATAGGTCAAATCTGTCATCCATTCTTTCTTCCTTTATGGCTCCCAAAAGATGTGGCTACTTTGCATTGTATGATGATTGGGCCACTTGTATTTGAAAGGTAGATCCTAATTTGCCCATTATGACTTGTGGTAAAATTTGTGGATATACATCTTAAAACAGGGGTGGGAAACTAATTATATGTGGCCCCCATAGCTGATTGTCCTATTCGTTTCCTTCCCCATCATTGATTCTGTTCCCCATGGCATCATCACACTTCCCCAGTGATCTAACTGCAAGTGCTGCTGCTGTCTCCTTCTCCCTGTATATGTGAATGAGGATTAATGCAATTTCAAGGTTGGAGGTGGAAATGGCACAAGAGAAGTGGGCTGGTCATCCTGAGTTAAACAATAACACAAGGATTTTGAAGAAGTGGATGGAGGGTGGTGTAATCACCAGAAACAGTTATCTATTTCTCCCCCTATATCAGTGTTCTCTGCAGTTCCCTCTTTATTCCATTTTAAAATGAATAGCTCACTTTCTGAACTGTAAAACTGTAGGTCCATTGTGCTCTGGATTTCCTATCACAGATCTGCCTATCAACAGTTGACACTTCAGCCAATCAGAAAAATAGAACTAGGTCCCACTTAACCAATTGGAGAAAAGGGGTTATAATTCCTGCCAGTTTGTGAAGCAGGTTCATCTGGGAAGTGGATTCATCTCAAAAGAAAGAAAGGGGTTGGAGTGATGCCTGTAAAAGAGGGAGAAAAAGTAAAGGTGATAGAGCTACCTGCTACAGCATTCTGCCCTATTCGCTGTCAGAATGCAACCCCTAACAGAATACCTCCATGCGGCTCTCAAGGGGAAGAAGTTTCCCCACCCCTGTCTTAGAAAAAACAAGGCATCTGTATGGAAAGAACACTCTGCCCTTTATTAATGAAGGATGTTGAGGTTAACTCTTCTTCAAGGAGTAAGATTTTACCAATCTGAAATGAATGAAAATCAAACCCAATATATGAAATACATGTTCAAAAACTACCCATATTATTCTATAACATTGTGTGTATCCATGTCAGTTGGGTTGTGCCCTAAATGAAAAAGTAAGGCAATATCTCTTGAGTTAGGGATTTGAAAGATTTTAATCCTACAATATTTTGTTGTTGTTGTTCTTTTACAAAAAATGACCCCTGGATTTAGAGTGACACAAAATGAACACATGCAGCATACAGGCACAGTTTCTCAAAAGAATCTTTGGGAGGCATCTCCTTTATTTACAGTATAAACACTTACAGTGATGCTTGTTAGCCAAGTTCAATGTTAAGGCTGGTTCTGTTCCATTTGTTGTGTGTTGCTGTAGGCAGTGAATTGTTTAACTTGCTAAATGTTGCCTTTCTACATAAGAAATAGAGGTTTAAGAAAAGGGCTGAACGATCTCCTCTTTTCATTAAGTATGCGTGGTATTTATCATGCTTCTTGCTGAGGAACAAAGCTTTTAATTTTATAGTGTAAGTTTTTGTGTGGAAAGGGATTTATGATTAGAGCATGACTGTGTGAAATTGCAAAGTGATTAAGATCTGAGAGTTTTAACAAAAGTACCAACCAGGGAATTGTTGGGATTATCTTGCTGAAGTTAAAGACTCCATGGTTTTTTGAAGGTGAGCAGCGTTTTAAACGTAGGTTTTTATTTTAGCAACTCTAAGGCTAAATGGCATTGGGGGGGGGCGGGGCGGAAAGTTGGCAATATGCACTTAAAGGTTTGCACAGGAAAAAAAACCTGGTTTACCGTGAGCAAGCTGTGTGGCTCAGTCACTCCTGCTTGGCTCCTGTGCATAAAAGACATTTCAATCACAGTAATCCTTGCAACAACTTTGTAATATGGGTCAATTTTATCTCCTTATTGCTAGTATGAGGGCTGAGAGAGACTGGCTCGCTGTAAATGCATGGCTAGGCTGAGATTTGAATCAGGGCTTTCTAGCTCATATGCTTTCCTAACGAATATACTCAGTCAGTTCTACCAGTTTAATCACTGTTAACAGTGCTTGTGTATCATCACTTTCTCTCTTTTCTATAGACATACATCTATGATAATAATAATAATTATTATTTATATAGTGCTTTCTAACAAAGCACTGTACATGAGAAAAAATAGGTCAGGAGTTTACAAAACTCAGAATGTATATTTCTGCACCACAGATCTGTGTAGAGGATGTATTCATGGTATATGAACTTCAGTCTGTGGCAGGACAGGAAAAGGACTGAGTTCTTGTGCCCCTTTCAACATCTCCTTTATTTCTCTGCATGTTGCCTAGTCTAAGGACCATAAAAAACTGCATTGGTAGCCGTTGCCACACCAATGGTCATATTCAACCATGGGTTAAAACATTAGCCTGCAATGTTTTGTTTTGTTTTGTTTAAAAAAAAACCTTTAGCAGTATATCCAGGCTTAATGTGGATAGAGAAGGAATGTTTAGCACAAATGTTCTGTGCTAAGCTCACGGATTGCTGAACGCTGGAGTTTAAAATACCCTGCTTCAAGAATCATCAGTTGCTGTTACTGTGAGAAACTGCACGTCTGCACTAATTAAGACCCTGACAAATGTACCTACATGTTGCCTCTGAATCTTGTGTATAGAAGAAGATTAGGTGCTTATATATTTCCTCTTATTTGTTTTTCCACAGTCATAATGAACGAAAAGTGACTTGCAAGCATCCAGTCAATGGGCAGCCATCACAAGACAACTGCATTTTTGTTGTGAATGAACAGTAAGTAATTGTTTTGCTCAGTGAATACAGGTCTTAACAGGGTTGAGCTGCTGAGAAGTTGACCATTCAAATATTGCCAGTTGACTGGCCAATGGACCACAAATTATCTAGCTGAAGTTAAATATTCCATATAGCTAAGATTGACGTTATGTAGATTCTTCTACATTTTAAATTACATCATGGTGTGATCTTGTAGCAAAAGTAGGAGTGATTCACATAAGCATTGATAAGTAAGGCATTGTTCATTGTCTCTTGTTGCATTTGATTCCCTCCCCCTCCCCATTTATTAAAGATAGACTTTCATTGGTCCCTTAAGTGAAGCCTGAATGAATGAGTGTCTTCACACATTTGTTCTTACTGCATTGTTAAACTATAGAATTCACTACAACAAGATATTGTGATGGCTGTCAACTTAGATGGCTTTAAAAGAGGGTTAGACAAATTCATGGAGATAAGGCTACTAGTCATGCTGGCTATATATGATCTATAGTGTCAGAGCTAGTATGCCCCTAAATAATACTTGCTGGGAAGCACAAGCGGGAGAGTGCTAAATTGTGCTCATGTCTGCTGGTGGGCTTTCCATAGGTATCTGGTTGCCCATTATGGAGATACAATCCTGGATCAGATAGCCCTTTGGTCTGATCCAGCAGGGCTTCTCTTACATTGTTGCCATATTCCTGCAATCAAAGCCATGAATGGCAAACTTTTTTAGCCTAGATAGGCCTAAACAGCTGAAAAACAGTACAAAGTTTCTAATTCCCCAGCATATCAAGATTCTGTTATTCTCCTAGGTGGTAACACGTGATGAAAAGAGCATCCTGATGATCTCATTGCTCCATATTACATGGCAGCATACCTGTTCCCCAGTTTGTCTTCTGTTCCCATTTTGGTTTTGGCTCTGCCATTGTGTACACTATCACCCCAATATTTATCCAGTTCATCAGCCTGAAGCTGCAGGGGGGGGGGGTTCTGACCATACCACTTACACACCAGTCCATGTTCTTACTCTTGGACCTTGTGGCCCCCATCTTATTCACAAATCAGCTGATATCTTCACATCCCAGGTTTTCTCCCTTAGATTGACTTACCTCTGTCTTTCCTAGCTTAGCATCCTCCCCATATGCATTTGGCTTACTCAGAGTTCCCTGCTCTCCTCTCAACTTGTCCATGCTTCCTTTGACTTCCTGCATCCCCTGATTTTGCTGGCATTCAAGAAATTCAAATCTTGAAAGGGAGCAGAATGGTTACATTCATCCTCTAGTTGTTGTTCTAGCAGCATCAATAAAAAGCTTTTGCTGCTGAAAGCAAAACTCAAGATGTAGACCAGAGGTTGGCCACTCAACAAATACAGGAAGCATGGGAGTTTTGTCAAAATTCTTTATAGCTTTAGACATCCCTGACTTCACCCATTCCAAAAATGTAGAACCGCTGGGAATCAACCAGTAACTTTCTTTTCTCATAGGTTTTCTAAGCATTTGTGTACAACTGAATTACTAAAGTGGACAGTTGTTCTGCTAAAACAGGCTCGAGTTTAGCATTTGCTTACAAATGTGATCCAGAAGAGTGTGCATGCCAGATTTATACAAGTTGCCAAGCCCTTTCTTTTTCAGCATTGCAGACCTGAGGGAGTGGTGTTGAAAGTAGGGGATCTGTGAAGGTGGTAGATATTCTGCATGATGAGAAACTTCTGCCAGAATTTTACTATACTGTATAGCTGCTTCTTTAATATCTGCACAATTAGTTTTGCCATGACAATGGAGTAGTTTGCTTGCTGGGATAGTGGACAAGTAGCATATGCAGCCTTTATTAAAGAACAGCTAAGGATGTTTTTTAATAGTACTCTGCATACACAGCAGGTTCTATTGTTATTGCATATTCTATTTCCAGGACTGCAGCAACTATGACATCTGAAGAAAAGAAAGACCGGCCAGTAAACATGATAAGTGAAGCTGCACACTATAATTTGACATCAGATTATGCTGCACATCCAATGAGTCCTCTGGGCAGAGTAAGTTATTATATCCAACATACATTATTTATTACTGCAAAAATTATTCTGCTAGTCAGTGCAATATGGCACTGAGACACAATTACATAGACATTTTGAGGCAATCCATTTCAGTTTAAAATTAAACAAAGCTTGTATGTCTGCTTTTAAGGAACTTTGGATTTTTTTAAAAAAAATACATTGTTATTTAAAATATATATCTCATCTCGTCTTACTGGTTAAAAATCCTCAAGGCAGTTTCCAAAATAAAATACAAATAACAATAAACTTAAGACATTAATAAAAACCAGTGATAATAACAACTAACTTCTAAAAGATCTCCCGAGAATAATACTAAATGCAGCTAAAACCAATAGTGGCCCAATAAAACTGTTCCTGTAAACAAAAAGCCACAGAAAAATTGTGTGTCTGCGGGATCCTATTGGTTGTGCATTCCACATTCATGGGGCCATTACCTCGTACCCATCAACTTGGTTATTCTTACTGGTGGGCATGTGAGAAAGACCTCAGTTACTGAACATAAGGTGTGGGCAGGCTGATATGGGTGACGGCAATCCATCAGGTAACTTGGTCCCAAACTATTTAAGGCTTTAAAGGTCAAAACTAGCTTGGAAATTATCTGGATCTGACTGCCTCCTCCCCATAAATATCTAGGCACCAGCTGAAATTTCCGAACAGTCTTTAAAGGCACCCCCTCATAGAGCACATGATAATCATCCAGTTTGAATATCACCAGTGTATGGATAACTGAGGCAAGATCAGACCTCTTCAGGTAGGTGTACCAGCCTAAGCTGGCAAAAATCACTTCTAGCCACTGCTGCTGCCTGAGCTGGCCCAGTTAGCTCAGAGTCCAAGAGAACTCCCAGGCTGTATAACTGGTCCTTCAGGGAAATGCAGGCCCATTTAGGGCCAGTCATGAAACTTTAGGCAAAGTGGATGATTTCCCTATCAACAGCATCTCTATCTTGTCTAGTTTAAGTCTCTGTTCACCTTCATCCACCCCAAGACATCTTCCAGACACTGGTTCAAAGAATTGCACAGCATTCCTGGGAGAAGTAGATGAGAACAAGAGGTAATGCTCAGTATCATCTGCACACTGATGACACCTCAGCCCAAACCTCCAAATGACTTCCAGCAGCGGTTTTGTGTAGATCTTAAAAAGCGTCAGGGACTCGTGGCACCTCTTGGCAAATGTCTCTGTGGTGGAAGAGAAGTCCCCCAGCACCACCTTTTGAGACTTCTCAAGGAAGGACAGGAGCCAATGTAACACCATGCACCCTTAGCCTAAGCCAAATAAACCATCCAGAAAGTTACCATTATTAATGGTATTGAAAGCTGCCAAGAAATCCAGGAAATGTCTGAAAAAGTTCATTTTATCACCTGAGTGGCAGACAACTTCTCCATTAAAAATATATATTAATTAGAATAATGGGGCTGGAAGAGACCTGAGAATTTGTCTTGTCCTCTTCCCTAAAGCAGGATCAAACTGCATCACTCGTCACTCCTCAGCTTACATAAATCTATATTAATTTGTGCCACAAACAAAGAGCAGGGTTTAGTAAGTTGCCTGCCACATTCACAAAGGAGCTCAGTGACCTGGTTCCTCAAATAGGAAGACATGCCCCATGCTACAGGTAAAAGCATAAACATAGATTTCAGTTTACATATCTGTAAATAAATAATAATGAACAGGTACACAAAACGTCTGAAGTAGGGGTTTTCAAATTGTGGCAGGGCTTGGTAGTAAAGTGTTTGCTTCTGCTAGCCTGCTGCAAAGTCCAGTACCACCATTCAGCAATACTGTATATGTTTACCATCACAGATACTGTCTTATGAAGTATATCAGGCTTTGCGTAAGTTGGAATCTTTCCTTAATGTTAACCTGAGATTTATTCCACAGCTTTTGACAGGGTTTGCTTGCCCCTTTCAAACTCTTAAAACTGTTGGCATGTAAGCTCCTTCATTTCAGATCCTCAGAATGGGGATTTGTTTCATCCTTTAACAGCCTGCATCACACCTGATCTGATGCTAACACAAGTAGCTACCACTTTGCTCTTAACGCATAGTGAGAAATCCCAAATTTGGCAAGATGCAAAACTTATTTACATGAATTTTCAGGGATTCTTAACACTTCCACAAGCCCCCAAAGTTTTATTACAAAGGCAAAACCACAAAACCACAAAGGCTTCAAAAGAGGGGACTTCTTCAAAAGACTTCAAAAGAGGGGTTGATGGGAGAAACCTGTTCTAAAATGCTGCCTAATTTCCAACTGTTCTGAAGTATATACTTTGATTCTAAAACTGCAGTCCTGTGCATACTTACCTGGGAGTGACCTCCACTGAACTCAGTGGTGCTTATTTCTGAGTAAGCATGCATAGGTTCGACTTTTGAAGCACTATGTGTAATTGTATAACTAAGACTCTCCTTTAGTCAGCTGAAATGCAACTTTCAGCTTTTAATTAGAAATGCAAACTATGTTTCAAAGGAGCATTTAAACTGCTAGTCTTTAGAAGGAGCCCCATCAAAAAAAGAAGTATCCACTCTTTTATTTCTGTTTCTTTATTTTTGGTAGCTCTTGGAGTTGAAGGCAGTAGCCTGAAACGTTAGGACTGAGTGAAACCGAAAGAGAGAATCATGCATCACCTTCCATGTCCCCCAGCCTTGTTGTTAAACTGGAATCATACATTCCTCCCCAGTTTGTCCCTGTCTCCACCTCCTTCCCCTTTCCCTGTTGCTTTCCATTTGTCAACTTTCAGACTAAGCTTCTTAGGGCAGTGCCATGCGCACAGATGGAATTATACAAAAGATAAACTGTAGATGCAGCTGCAAGTACTCTGTTTAGTGGGACATCTGACACGGCAACTCACTTAGGTTTTTTACACCTACTGCAATGCAGGGCTGGAGCTTCTTTATGTCCAAACTTTAATGTAGATTTCTGGGCAATCTCCATCTTGGGAGGCTTCTTCCCTCACATTACAGTCTAATGACATGGGAGAGTCACTTTCATCACTGAAAATGTCCACATGAGAATGATTAATACTTTTATTTAGCTTACAGAAAGCCACGTGTGCTGCTGAGCCTCTCAGCACACACATCTTTTTCTGAGCTAGATTAGAGTGTTAATTGTTAATTGTTCCCATATGCTAGTTTGACACAAATGAGTAACTCTCAGAAGTGTTCCTAAGTTTTTAAACACCCACTTCTGAAGATAGTCAGAGTCGGTATGGCTGCCTGCTTTTTTATTGTATTTCCAGTTGCTGCAGCTACTACAGAATGGAGGAAGACAAAGGATTGTGGTTTCCTTTCTTGGAAAGCCATAATGTGTCTCAAGCTCACTGCTATCCTGTATTCCTCTTTTGCTTTAGAAGGTTCTTGTCCCTGGTGATACATCTGATTGATTAGACAGTCTTTCTTCATTTGAAGATGTATGCAAGGGGAGAGAGAAGGAGTGGAAGTTTAGAACTTTCATTGTTCTCGTTAGGAACAAAATTAAGACTCACTTTCTAACTTTTGCAGATAAGTGGGTATTTGTGCCTTTCACAGCTGAGGAAAACATTTAGTAGTATTTTAACCTTTGTGTGTCATGAAACTACATAAAGCTGCATTCTATCTATGACTGTCCATCAAATTAAGGAATGTGTATTATAAAAAAAAATTAAATAGGCAAGGTGTGCCTTCTCTTATATGTTCCTGCCTGACAGTTAAGATCATCTTTGGAGGTACTTCTCTGGGTGCTGCTGCCCATAATGATGTGACGAGTGGAAACCATGGAAAGAGCCTTCTCTGTGGTGCCCCCATGTCTGTGCAGTGTCCTTCCCAGAGAGATCCGCTTGGTGTCTTCATTGTATATATTTAGACACTAGGATTAGACCTTTGTCTTAATATTTAATATTTAAATATTAAGCATTTAATATTTAATTTACTGTATTTAATGTTTTTAATACCTGCTTTTTTTAAAGGGAGATATGTTTTCTAGCAGTCACAAGAAAGGCTTGTGTTCCTGATTCATAGCCTGTTCTTCTGATTCCTGACAGTAAACTCTGGTTGAGCTCTACACTTTTTTCTTGTTGAAAAAGAAAGAGCTACATTGATTATTATTGAAACCTTGCACCCTTGCTGTTGTTCACCAATACGTTTTAGTCTAATTATTATTTTCACCTTGCCTATTTTTACATTGAATATTTGGACCCATAACAGCAACAACATACAGTCAAGTAGGTCAAGCATAAAATGCAACCTAGATCTAAAGTGCAATCAAGTGGGAATAGTTTTCATTAGTTCATCAGAGTCTAAATAGCCTCTGTTGATGAGAGAGGGCAGCAGTAGTAATTAAACAAAGAATAAAGGGGGAGGGAATGTGTTACCATATAGCCTTACAGCACTGACTGCATTAGCTTCCATATGGTATTAGTCGGAATGGTTCATGAAGATGGTATCTAGGGAAATTATTCTGACCACTGTTACAAGAATGTGTTCATGTAAAATACAGCAAGATTAGGAGATGGGGTAGTATCCTATTGTGCCTATGCACTTGCGGGACCCACTGCTCACGCAATGCGGCTTTGGCACTTCTAAAAAAAAACCTGAAATGTGCAGAAACGCACATTTCTGGAGTAGGAAGTTCAGTAGAACTTGCAGAAGTAACCTCTGCTGACCTCCCCCAATCCGAAAATGAGTGTTATTTTTAGAAATTCCAAAGACCAGTTGCACGAGTGGTGGGTCCTGTTAGTGCAACAGGACCAGTTGAATACTGTACATGAACTTGCAATCTCTGCAAAGAATAAGAAGCTTATCTCCTTAGAGTTTTTAGAAATGAAAGTCAATAAAGTGTATCATGAAAGAGATGAAAGTCAATAAAGTGCATTATGTTTATAGAGTATATCTGCATGACCAATTTTATATATTCAACCAGGGGCTGTGCTGAAATTGCATGGTGGAGGTGTGGAGCAAGCCCTTCCTCTCTAATATGAATTGGGCCCTCTTCATGATATGGAATTCACTACCACAAAATGTAGTGATGGCCACCAATTTGGATGGCTTTAAAAGGGGATTGGATAAATTCCTGGAGGAGAAGGCTATCAATGGTTACTAGCCTTGATGGCTATGTGCTACCTCCAGTATCTGAGGCAGTAAGCCTATATGCACCAGTTGCTGGAGAACATGGGTGGGAGGGTGCTGTTGCACCATGTCCTGCTTTCATAGAATCATAGAATAGTAGAGTTGGAAGGGGCCTACAAGGCCACTGAGTCCAACTCCCTGCTCATTTGCAGGAATCTACCTTAAAGCATACCTGACAGATGGTTGTCCAGCTGCCTCTTGAATGCCTCTAGTGTGGGAGAGGTCCCTGGTCGACAGCTGGTTAGTCACTGTGTGAACAGAGTGCTGGACCCTTGGCCTGATCCAGCATGGCACTCTTATGTTCTTATCTCCCCTACCCCACTCACACTCTGGAGGCTCTCTATGTGGTGGGGAAGTTGAGCTCGTACTGTTTCATTGACACCCCTGGTTAAATATACGAATTGGGATGATGACTCTGATTCCTCTTTGTGAAGAACATCTTAGAGATTGTTTTGCTTTCAAGCCTCTCCTCCTTCCTATTCAGCTGTGTTGTGAGTCAGTTGTTTAGAGCCCATTGACAGTACTGGCTTCCTTCTCCTAGCCTGATTTGGAAATTCTTTCTCACCTGCAATGTTTTTATTCAGGAATTCTCTTTTGTCTGCCCTTGTACAGTGACCACATCCCAAAGGCACCCACTTCATACCTTTCTAGGTCAATTGATGTGGCCTTATGATGCCACTTGACCGCATGCTGAATCACCTGATACTCCTCTAGGGTGAGCTGTTGACATGATTCTGTCAGACTTTTTATTGGCAGGATGGTTCTGAATTGTGGATAACTTTTCTTAAGGCACATACAAAGGGGAAGCTGAGCACAGTAGAGAAGAGAGATCATTGCACAGCCAGATGGACCTGATTAATACGTTCTCTTGCTTTCCCAAAGAGAAGCTGTGTCTGTTCTAGCAGGATATGACTGTTTTTGTAGTGTTGTACTTCAAACAGAACAGGAGCAACCAGGCAATACTAAAAAGGTGTAATAGAAGATTAGTTTTATGCCAAAAATTGAGTTGACATGTTTCAAGCTTCGCAGTTCTTTTTAAAATGCTTTTTTAAACATTAAAGAAAGTTTAGATTTTATTTTCTGTCTAATTTTTATAGTATCTAAATTATATGTAATAGGTCAGTAAATGTACAGTATACTACCTTTAGAGGAAGTAAGTTTAAAAAGTAAAAACCTTTCATCAATGGAGTTGGAAAAAAGTGGAAATGCTTTTTTTAAATAGCTGTGCATAGGGCTCCTTTTTGAAAGTTTAGCCTTCTCCAGCATCTTAGGATATCTTCCTCTCTCCTTGTCATAAATTGGTATAACTATTTTGTTTCTGGATATAAGATACTTGCCTATAAAAGAGTAACAGGGATATAATGGGCAGCTTGTTGGGCAGAAGTCTATGAGAAGAAAACTCCTGTACGTCCTGTTGTCAGCTTCTCTACAACAAAACAGCTTATTTGCCCCAATTTAATTGTGTAAGCTTTGCTTTAACATCCCCATGGTTGAATGTCGACAGATTCCTGATATACCAAGGAATAATTTTTTTAAAAAAAACCTATAAAGAAATACAGTGAAAAACGTGGATATGCCTTGCAGAAATTGTTGGCAGGCTGTGGGTATTTTTTTTTTTAATTGCTATTGGTTTCATATAACCTTCAATCAGAAGATTTTAAACCATGGAAAAATCTTCATCTGTAACCGCATAATTGTTTGCAGATTCAGAAACCCATCACTGTGCTGATTCATATTGCAGAAAAACCATCTTCATATATATTTGTGGGCACTCAGTTTAGCGCATGAAGTACAACACCCCTTTTTATTTCTGAATGATGTGAAGACTCCTTAAAACACCAAGCACGCTAATAGCTAAATACAGTGTACATAAGTTATCTTTAAGTAAGACAGTGGTTAGAAAATACTTAAGCCACTGTGGGTTAGTTGTCCTGCAGTGCTCTGAGATGTGTGCTGGCCGCCATTTTGAATCTACAAGCCACAGTGGGAGCGCATTGCAGCTTGTGTCATGCAAACCCAAGTGTCAGGGGAGGTTAGCATGACATGACAAGCCATGATGCGCCCCCACTGTGGCTTGCATATTTAAAATGGAAACTGGCAGGCTTTTAAAATGCACATTGGTTCATGTGGTGCTACGATTTGTATGATACAACATAATATTTTGATCAGTTCCTTGAACAGTTGTGCTAGTTTCGTAGGTAGAATTAGAAGAAAATTGACAGTGCATTGATTAATTAACCATAATGGATAATCACAGTTGTTGGTAAGATGTGCAGTGACTATAAAGATCCACATGTTGTTCCTTGTACAAAAGTGAATAAATGCATATTCAGAGTCCCCCAACAGATGTTTGGTTGTCATTATCATTTATTATTTATTGCTTAATTTTCGCTGCCTCTGCCACCTCAGGTATAATAGAAAAACAGTGGAGTGCTCTTGTATCGTTTTCCACTTAATGAGCAAGCTTGTTCGGTCACATCACTTTTACTTTAAGACGTGCTGAAAGACATTGCCAATCAACCCTAATGGACCATATGTCACAGAAATATCTGCAACAGTTATAAAAATTAATGGAGCTTGATTGTTCAGAACTGAACATAGTCTTCCAGTAGAGTTATAAGAAGGCAGGATATAAAGAGCTAAGGTTACGAAGTGGTTCAAATGATGGCACTTAACAGAAAGTCAGGCTTTTAACAAGCTCTGGAATGTGTGAAATGATCGTCAATTCCATCTTTAACCATTTTAATGAATGTTAACCAGCACTTCTAGCTGTTCCAGAAATTGGGCACTTTGCAAATGAAAATATTTATCTAAGAATTATTCCTATTTAATTTCTAATTTGATATATAATTGCTATTTCTTGGTGCCTGTTCAGAGGTTTTCCTCTTTACCAAACTCTGAATACTAATCAGGAAGAGAATAGTGGTGGACCTCGAGCTCACTTAATTCTACTCCAATTGAGTGTGACTCCAACACATCTAAACAACTTACTGTGAAGCTAAACCACCCAGCAGTTAACCCAACAACAAATCATCATTCCAGATTCGCACATTACACTCACAACTTCCAGTCAGGCCATCAGCTGTTGTTTTCATAAACTGGAAGCAGATTGCAGGCACCCTGTGAATCGTGGGTTAAACAACCCATGATTTGCCGCCATGACATGTGAACCAGGTCATTGTAAATTCAAGAGAAGTCAAATGGGAGATCGTGCAGTCACTTGAACCCATTAAGGTTTCACTTCTCACGCTGAGTGGAATGGGGAAGAGAGCAAGCTCAGAGCCCATGCTCAATCTCTCCAAGGAGAACAGGGGAAATCTGAATGAACCCATGGTGTCCAAAGCGAGTTTCGTTCAGTTGCTTTGATATCAAATGAAACCAATATGGGTCTTAACTACTCTCACAAAAATTATTTACTTCCACGCTTTTGAAAGTAAGGTATCAGAGTTTGCTTTTAAGCCTCACAATTAACATGAGCTGAGGTTTTTTCCTTCTCTCTTTTGAAGAATATTCAACCATGGAATAAAAATTAAAGTGCCCTTTGAAAATTGTTAGTTTGTATGTAGAAAAATTCTCTACTTGCCAATGGGATCATGCTCTCCTGGCATTTCCTAACAAACTTCTGATAAAATACAAATTCATTGTATTGCTTGTGTAGATAATAATACATTATGTACACCATTATTTTGCTGCTGGGCAACATGAGAGATTGTACATAACCTTGTACATCTTTTCAAAGCATGGAGTTGTTGGTTTGTTATCTTCAATAGTACTACAGCATCCCAGCTTGGTTTTTTTTTTTTTTTTTAATCACAGCTACAAATGGCTACTGTCAGGTAAATACCACAGTGAAACATTCTTAACCCCTTATGAATTCTGCTATTCTGGTTTTTGTGGCACTCGGGCTGGGCAGAAGTGAATTTAGCAGATGGTCTTCCCTGTGTTAGATTCTCATTGTAATTTGGCAAGCATTGGACAAAAGCCTCCTGAGAGAGGGTGACATGACACTACCATCTTGAACTTGTAACATGCACGCAATGGAGTTGCTGTGCCTACTCAGAAAAATCCAAGATTATAGCAATCACGAAGCTAGCCTAAGGGATTTGTGTGTATGATAGAATTGCAACGATCAAGTTGAGGCTTAAATTTCTTAGTGATTTTAGACCATCCCTGTTGTGGTTTAGTTCCCTTACAAAAACCTGCTTTAATTTTCTGATGACACGTTTCTGCAGTTTTCAGTTCTCTTGTTAGAAGCTTTAATACTTCGTTTGTTCCAGGCCTTTTAAAAAGTACTGCTGTATTTGTGAAATATCCTATTAAGCTTCAGTTTTAAATGTTTGATCCAGAGTTGTCTTGGGAGTTGTTTCTCTCCTTCTGCAAAAAAAAAAAAAAACTTCAAGAAATGCCGAAGCCATCAAAACCTGCAAGGAAATTACTTATTTACCTAAAAAGAGAATAAAGCTGTTTCTTAATAAATCCTATGGGGAGCATGTGATTAGAAACAACCGGCTCCCTCTGAGGATAGCCAGGCTCTATGCATTTTCTCCATCTTACAGCTAATCTTTTTTCTGTTTTTAGACATCTCGCTCTTCAAAGAAAGTTCATAATTTTGGGAAGAGGTCAAATTCAATAAAAAGGAACCCTAATGCACCTGTCGTTAGACGCGGCTGGCTTTATAAGCAGGTATTGTCTGTCTTTGTTGCTGAATATTGTATAAACAATCATTACTTTTTCTGAAATGCAGTACTGAAATTATGAAATATGAAAACCTTTCCTAAGACACATACAAGTGCTTTTATTATCCCTCATTGTATGATGGGGAATTATGAGGAGGAAGATCTAGTACTTGCAAATTAGTGATTTTGCTTTCTGGGTCTCTTACAGTAAATGGTGAGGTACAGTGCTGTAAGGATTTTCTGTCCCTATCAGTGGGAATTGGAAGGTGATCATTGATTTGTAAAGCATTGCATATCTAGTGCAAAATGATAGGCATTTTGTTATATGTTTGCTACTTTATTTGGGTTTGGTTTATTATACCAAGTGAGATGGATGTTTAGAAATTTTCTTCGAATCTTACACAGGTATTTTATACAAATTCTTCCTTGTAAATAAGTGCAGCATAAGTAAGTCTTGGAATTTCTGCCCCTCTCCCCCTCAATTTTGCATGCTTGGTGAAGAATAATTGATATCCTAAATTGAATATACCATTTGATATAAAGCAGTAATTTTTCAGTTCCATATGTCTGGGTAAGTATTAATCACACTATTTGGCATGTGTGATCCAGCTATTTGGCATTCTAAAGTTTTAAAGTTTAGTAATAAAAACCTGTGCAGGACTTCTTCTCTTCATATAATTAACATCACGTGGAGAGAGATTGGGGCCATGTGTGCTGGCCCCACTCACATGCTGTCCACACATTGGGGAGCTTGTCTATAGAAGAGAAGGCTGCCAAACAGATGTAGGCTGTCCCTGTGCACTGGACTCCTTGTGAAATGAGGAGTCCAGCTCATGGGGATGGCCTACGTGCATTCAGCAGACTTCCCTTCTGTAGACAAAGCTTGGGGACACATGGCATGTGATAAATCGCCTGGAGAAAGGTGCACCCAACTTGGGCTTGAATGTGGAATTTATTGAAGGCAGTAGTTAAGGAACAGATTTTTTTGGGGGGGGACACACCATGTACACCCTATCTCTATTTATGAGAATGTCTCATGGCATCTGGAATAAATCAGGATTCTCTAAATACTTTCTGATACAATACAGTATGTCTGCTTACACATAATTGAAGCAGTTGATATGACACCACAAAGGACAATCCCACAGTCAAACAAAAGTTAAACTGTGGCTTTTTGAGAGTTGTCGAAACCTGTCAAAACAACAGTGACAAGATAGCTATTATTTCTATTGTTGCAATCTCAGGCACAATAACTTCTTTATTGTGTCTGCTCAGCCAGCTAACTTGAAATTCGATGCAGAACGTTTCTTCACAGGAGCAAAGGTTGCCTTCAGAAAGCCCTTGCCAGTTTGTAATTATTTGCCTATGACTGGCAGTCTAATGTCACTTTTCAGTAGATTACTTCTCTGTGTTGCACTCTGAGAGCTACTTCGAACATTAAGTAGGGTGCTTGCCACAGTCTCTATAAACCTTAGTAATGCACATGGGGGGTTACTTGTTTCGAACCCCTATGTCAGAAATTTCCTGCACATGCAGAACTATCATGATAAAAAAGTCCCGTCCCCCCCACAAGAGGACAATATCATGTACTCAACCTTTTGTAGACCAATGTAAGTATGAATGATTTGGGGCAGGGTGGGTGGGAGGAAGGGGGCTTGGGAAAAGCCACCTATAAAAACAAACATCCTATGTCAAACAGTAGAAGTGGACAAAGATTAGCATATTTCAGATTATCAGTATTTACCTCATTGTTACTGTCCTCTGTATATAATTATTATAATGTTATATGTTGTATATGCGTAAGTATTTACATATTTTAATGAACTAAGCTAGTACCAGGCAATAATATTTTTATGCAATGCATGAAATATGACAAAACCTGTACAAGCCCCTAAAATGGTTGAAGTATAAATTTTAATTCATGAGGTTTTTTTTAAAAAAAAATAATAAAGAGGAAATCATTGACAACTTGTTCAATACCTTGTGTTTGCTTCCACAATTACAACATTGCAGATTAGGAACTTCACTTTGTCCGCAGCCTGATCTTCATCCAGTGATTGCCAAACAATAGGAGGCCTAAACTCGTATGGTGGAGGGTGGGGGGAGTCAACAAGTTACCTCATTATTTGTCTACCAGCATGATTTTCTCTTCCTGTTCTGCAATACTAGGAAGTTTGTCTTCTCAGAAGTACATGAGTTTCAAGTGTCTGCTTCCATTTGATACAGGTTGGGCATGGGGTTTAAGTAGGATTGCTTGTTTTCGGTCATTGAATACATAGTTTGCTTGTAGCAAGTCCCAACCAAGTTCACTCCCCAACATACCTCGTTAAATGTGTTCAGGTGGCAGAGCTAGCAAAGGGACCTGTGGTGGTCAGGGCCTCAGGCAGAGTTGACAGTACTGTGCTAATTGGACTAGTGATCTTCCTTAGGGCAAAGGCACTCCTTGTATCATTTATCGATGCATATGACATTGGAAGAATGTCCTTCGTTCCTTTTCGACAAAAGGAAGTTCTGGTGGGTGTAACTTCTAGCCATCTGTTGACCATTTGGATAAATGGATGATCAGGTTGAAGTGGAACTGACAGCGAGAGGCAAAATATTGTCAGAGAGCCCTACTTGGCTTTTTTTTTTTTTTTTAGTAACCATTAAATGCTTGAGAATTTAGCAGATTTGCTTAAATGATCTGTTTGAAATAAGGTTCTTTTTCAATTGAGAAGCTGGCATGCATAGCATTTGGAGATAGGAGGCTATAAACCTCCTCGGTAAAAGTAGAACAGTTAAATATTTGCTTTGCTACCTGGGGTGCACATCTTAAAACAAGAAAGCCAACACATCTGCTGAGTGATCTTAACAAAATAATTATCAGCTGCCCTTTTCTGTTTAAGGATATTCAGAGATGTGGCATTCACTCTTGGATATCATCTCAAACCTATTCACCAGGAGAGTATTTAAAATTCACTAATACCCTTTCTTCTTTCAGCAGATTAACATATTTATTAAATTTTATTATCTGAGGGTGCACACACACTGTTGCGGAGGTGGTAGCCATTCATTCTAAGAAACACATTGCAAATTGGTTACAGATATTAAAGCAAATAAAATTGCTTCAGGAATACAGTTTTTATATTTGGTGGCATTTACTTGACAGTAACAGTAGGGCTGATAACAGAGGTCCTTCAAATGATCTCTCCCTCCCCACCCTTTATTTGTATTTACATCTTTTTTTTCCTCAAAGAGCTCAAGTTGGCATACAGGACTCTCTTCCCCCTATCTTATCCTCACAAGAACCCTTTGAGGTAGGGTAGGCTGAGAAAGGAAGAGTGTGACTAGCCCAAGCTCACCCAGTGAGCTTCATAAATGAGTGGGGTTTTAACCAGTCCTAGTATGACACTCTAACCATTACATGATGCTGGCTGTCTTAAGTCAACCATTGGTTCAACCTAGCCTAGTACTGTCATAGGAACATAGGAAGCTGCCTTATAGCAGGCCAGGCTGTCTATGTATTAAAATAATGTTTACCCTACTCTTCAATCAAAAGAAGTCTCCCAGAGTAGTATATATAACAATTAAACAAGCAAGATAGTTCGTGCCCTTAGTCTTACAACTGAAAAAGTCATAACATAATACAAAAAGAAGAGGGATTGAAAGGGAAGAGAGAGAAAAGCAAACACAGGCACTAGCTCTTAATTTGAAAAAACAACAACGACCAGCTGGAATGGAAAACAATTCAAAGGGTAGTAGCCAAATGTTGCTGGTCACTCTGCTACTGCTTGATGGAATGGTTGCTACCAGATGAACTGCCAAGTTGCTTGTCTCTCTACAACAGCTTAATGATGGAATGGCTGAAGCCAGGTTGGAAGGAGAACCCTGGCTCCTCAGCAGAGCTAATAATAGACCTATTCCTCTTCTCTTTCCTCCCATTCTGCAGTTTGATAGAATGGCCAAGTAACAGTTCATCTAGCCCAGCATAGTCAACTCTGACTGGCAGTGACTTCAGGGTGTCAGGCAAAGGTCTTTACCAACATCTGATCATTTAATTGGAGATGCCAGGGATTGAAGCTGGAATCTTCTTTATTCAAAGCCTATGCTCTATCACTGAACTGATAACCCACTTAATTCCTGATAACCCATTTCTCACAACCCCACCCCAGTACTGTTTGCAGTGGCCTCTCCAAGATCTTAGGCGGAGATCTAACTCTGCTATCTGATGAGATCTTTCAACTGAAGGTCAGAGAGAGAGAGAGAGAGAGAGAGAGAGAGAGAGACTGTGATCTCCCATCTGCAAAGAATGTGCTCTGCACTGAACTATATCCTCTTCCCCCTGAGGTTTCCCACTCAAAAGATAGGGTAAAGTTGAAGGAACCTGCAGCTTGTTCACACTAAGAGTGAATGCCACGAAAAGGGGACTGTGGGTGCCTATACTGATAATTTTGTTAGTACACTTTACATTGCCAATGCTTATGAGTTGTATATTTCCCTACAGGATAGCACTGGCATGAAGCTCTGGAAAAAACGATGGTTTGTTCTTTCTGATCTGTGCCTCTTCTACTATCGTGGTAAGTTTTCAAAACTTTTCTGAATATTAAAAGATAAGCTATCCTTTCAAAAATGACTTATGTGTGTAAGTCTTTAAATGGAAATGTTGAAATGCATAGTGGTCATTGTCCTCGTATTGATATAAACAATTCGATTGTTAAACTTATTTCGTTCCACAGAACATGTATGGTTCTTTGGAAAGACTGGACCAAGTTGTGTGCTCCCTGCAAGTCTTTCTGTCCCCAATCTCTCAACATGGGATGCTTTGTGCTGTATCACAAGCTGCTTTTTAAATTAATTGAAGCTTCCAAATCTGTATGCAGTGTTGCAGGGTGCATGTTGATGGGTGCAATCCTAGTCTAATATAGATGAAATGTATTCCTTTCCACACAGCTACCTGAATTGCAGCCCAAAGCACTGCTACTTTTTACTTTTCCCCACTATTGATCTGATGTACTGAGATTACCTCTGTTAATTCCTGATAACCCATTTCTCACAACCTTTTGTTTTCTTACATTTTTAGCTGATATATGAGATTCCCAGCATAAAATAGTGAACTGATTACAGGGAAATAGAAAAAAGTGAACTCGAAAGTGGAAACCGGTCTCAGTACCACTGAGGAATGGGAAACTTCTTTAAATATGTTCAACTTTGTGGGAGACTTACTGGAAGCCAGAAAAGAATCTTATTTGGGGTCATTATATCTAAAAGGGTTGTGAGTTCATGGGGATTTTTAAGGATTCATATAACTCTGTATTCTGAGTTCTGCAGTAGAAAATGATCACTTGTCTACACTAGAAACATGTACTGTTTTTTCTTACCATTTTAACCTATCCTATGCTGCTGCTGCTTCTCACACATCTATAGTTCCCTGAGGAATCATAGAATAGTAGAGTTGGAAGGGGCCTATAAGGCCATCGAGTCCAACCCCCGCCCCCTCTCAGCATGACTGTTTAATAAGTATAAAGACTGAAGTGTACATACTCAGAAAGAGAAGGAGATGGGGTAAAACTGGCAGACATGTTTTTTTTAAAAATAGTGTGCCCCATATTATTTGTTAAGGTTAAAGGAGAGGCCTAGATTTGAAAAAAACTGAAGTGGCTGCGGGGGAAAGGGTTAATATTTGTGAGCAGGCTGGTGGTAGGCAGAGGCAGGTCTGCAAAAATCATACACAAATGCAGAGCAACTGTTTTCACAGCATTCTTGCAAAACACACATTCCCCAGTGTAGCCTGTTGACACCCTAATTCTGTTGTCCCATAATCTCTTGCCACTGACCATGCTGGCTGGGGTTTATTGGAGTTATGATCCAACACATCTAGAAAGCACCAGGTTGCCTCTCCCTGCTATAAGCCATACTGTTCTTCCCCCGTTTTATGGCCATTATGATAGTTCTGTAAGTAACTAGTTAAAGTTAAGTTAGTTCATGAGAATCCATGAAACAATTAATTACCTATTAGCACTACTTATCATTTTTGAATGCAATCAGCAGATTTCTTTTTTGTTAGCCCACAAGATGCACTAATTTGCTTAGCGCTCACTTGTACACTTTTAATTTGCATTTTTAAATCATATAAAGAAATATTGTGATGCATGTATTTTAGTATGAAATTATTGTTATTTAATGAAGCTTAGCACTACTCTGAAATTATTTTTTTATACAAAATCATACTGGCATAAATCTATGATAGACTTATAAAAATGTAAATTAAACATAGCTTATTTACTTATGTGTCTTTGGGGGCCTGTAAATTTTGCAGCAGAAATTACTCCTTCCCAGTCTTACTGGGATCAGTGTCTTTGCTTGATCCCTCTCCTGAAGCCACTTGGCTGCTTTGATGTCTTCTCCAAATGTATAGAAAGTGCCATCATAAACTAGGAATCTCTGGGATAAGTAGTTTTTAAGAGGCTGTGCCCTGCTTCACACATGATGGCAAAACATAGGTCAATTATTAGTGCATTATTGGGAGTGAGCGAGCGTGGTGCCTCCAGCATTTTCCTCACTTCCACTTTTAATCAACAAACTTCGATTGGCTGGGTCTTAGTTTGTCAGCATGACATGCAAACCCGAACCACTCAGTTGTTTAGGAGCTAAACAACCCAGCGGTTAACCCGTGGTTTGTTGTTGGGTTAACTGCTGGGTTATTTATCCCCTAAACCAGTGGTTCCCAAAGTGGGCAGTACTGCTCCCTTGGGGGCAGTGGGATTGCATAGAGGGGCGTTAAGAGGCAAGGGGGCGGCAGGGAGGCGCTCAAGGTGGTCTTTTCCAAGAAGCGCCTCTCCAGAAGGTCTTAAAACCCAGGGACATTTTTTATGGGAGAAGGTAGTTTGGTCCCAAGCCATATAGGGGAAGAATCCACACGTGTATTAATACCGTTTAAGAAGAGTCCTTTCAATGGTGAATTGAAATCTTTCAAAAGCACCAAAATGCTAATGAAGAGACATGCCCTGCTTGGTGTGCCCCGCCATGCTGGCTGCAAAACAGGCGTTCACTCTCTTTTCCCTCCCTCCCTCGGCAAGCCTGCGGTGGGTGCTTCCCATTTAAAGGGGCCAGTGGAGCTACAAAATGACATTTAGCTGAAGCCAAAGTTTAAGAAATCGTACCAGGAGTTTTGGTTACAGAAGAAAATTTCTGATCGCTATCTTGCACTATGGAGAGTGGTTCAGAAGCTCCTGGTTGCATTTTCAACAGCATATTTGGTGGAATGTGGTTTTAGTGTGGTCTGCCTACTTCTCTCCAAGCAAAGACATCGACTCCAGATTACTAAACGTGGTGATTTAAGACTCATGTTAAGTGACTTTAAACCAGACATTGGGAAACTGGAATCACTTCATCAAGCCCATCCATCACATTAAGAATTTACAGAATAGTGAGATACTCTACCCCAGTTACTAAATGTGATATCTAATATTCTTTATAAATGACTATCAGACTTTGAAAATATGATATCACTGGATCAAGTTAATCAATTATGTTTAATTGAATAAACTAAAAAAAATGTAGTTGGATTTTGAATAAATATTCAATTAATTGTTACTGTTTTGAATTTTATTGTTATTATCTTTTTTAGTGGTCGTTGAAAACCGCTATGCTGAATAATGATTTTTATTGTGTGGGGTAGGGGACATTGGGCATGAGTTTGTGGAACCAAGGGGGCGGGGACCTGAAAAAGTTTGGGAACCACTGCCCTAAACAAATCAGCGCTCCAGGTTTGCTTACAACCTCTGACTCAACTGATGATAGGTTGTTGATTAAAAGCAGAAGTGAGGAGCACGCTGGAGGCAATGTGCCCACTTATTCCTACTTATGCATAGCAAATCATGGGTTAATTATATGCTGGGTGCTGGTGCTGAAACTGAACATTCATTGATGAAATCAAAGTGGAAATTACAAGCAATTGCAGACAATCCAAGATTTCCAGTATAACCATAGCAACAATTTTTAAATGGAGTGAATCTCTCTTTGAAAAACATCCATCGGATCTCTAGGTTTATCAAGATAATTTTAAGTACCAGTGTTCTCATGTAGAAATCATTTTACAAATTCAGAACTATTATGTTCAAAAAGATTATAGACTACTGGAAAAACCAAGCCACTGCTGAGTCAAAACTAGTGTAACTGTAATACTGTAATTTTAGACATGGAGACTTTGATTGAGCTAAAATTATATTATAATTAGGGAAGTGGCCAGATTGTTGGTGGGTTTTCCTACTTATAGGAAAAGTCAGTTCAGCTGTTTTCGCCCTCACATGCAACTCCTTTGTTGAATGCAGTCAATTTCATGGGAAGCATCCAATTGTTCAGAAGTTTTATTTATCTTTGTTGCTAATTTTTTAAAATGTTTTCCACTTGATTAAATTATTGGTTTTAGGCTGTATGAGAAATATAAAAGCCGTCTTGTTTAGAATGCATAAATAAATAAACCAAAGCTATTTTTATACCCATGCTCTGGGAGGCAATTGAAGCAGATGGAGTTAGATAATCAGATGTTCTAGTAATCACTTGCAAGCATTAGAAATGGTTATTGGAACACACCAAATACGTTAACCCTCACTTGCTTAAATTGTTAGAATATATATATATATATTTAAAAAAAAACCTTGGCTTGTACACAATATGCTTCTTTGTAATGCCATTTGTAAATAGTTGTGTAGATTTAGTCAGGGCTCTTTACCGTGGTAGAATACAAGGGATAATATGAATCAGAAGCTGGAAAGAATTTTTTTTTGTTACATGCAATTTATTTACAGAGTTCTCCAGTAGTGATGTGGACCACGGTCCTTCAATTGCTAAGGAAAACTGGAGATTCCCCAGGGTGACCATAAGCCCTACTTTACAGAGGATGTTCAGAAGAGCTGTCAGAAGACAGTCCTCTGTCAGAAGGCATCTTCTACCTGAAGGGTTCTCCCGTTGGTTTTAAAGATAAAGAACTTTAAAAAGGGAGAGCAGGGGCCTTGAAATTATGCATCAGAATTTAGCGCCTGAACAGCAACTTGAGCAAGCACACCGGTCACCTTGTCATAGTCTTTTCCCTCACTATGGTGAGATGTATTGTGTTTCTGTTTGAATTTAAGGAATTCTAAATTTTCATCTATACGTAATATTAGCATATGCAAATGTTATGTAAATCTGTCCTCTTTTATGGTGGTACATAAGTGGCTACTCTGAGCTTCCCAGTCCTCTCTGCTTTGGGTAAGATTTTTATTTGGGGATATGGATCAGCCTCACCTTCCAGGCACAAGGTACACTGAGAGCAATTATTCTCTACCCTGTCCCCTGTCACTTTGGATTAAAAGGTGGGTTTGTCCCTGACTTTTCTTTTCCTTAAGCTTGGTCCTAGTCCCTGCAACATTCTTTAACATTCCCCAAGTTGTCCTATGCTTTCTTTCTTGATAACTGAAATCACTTTGCCCTTACTCTGTCTTCTTCCCTCATATCTTTGTTCACATGGACATGCAGCTTGTATGTGTACATGTGTAGCGGCCAAGGTGGAGAAGTGTAGTGCACACAGCAGATTAATGCACTACACTCTTAAGAAAGTGGGGAATACATACTTGTAAACTGGGTAAATTAGCTCAAACATTTATTGAAAAAATAGCACATGGGCGCTGTTTGCACGTAATGGTGGCAAATCGTGGGTTAATTAAATAACTCAAGATTTGCCAGATTGCATTCTGTATGTAAGCCACTTCCGATTTGAATATGCAACCTCTGATCTGCCCAATAACTATAGGTTATTCATGGGTTAAACAACCCAAAGTTAACCTAAGAACTAATATTAGGTTAACTTTTGGTTGTTAAACCCACAAACAACCCACAGCATCGCACATCACAAAGCAATTTACGATCATGCTAATTGGAGGTTATATATTTAAAGGGGAGTGACATGTGTCAACTGGGTCATAGGCTTTTTATTTATGCTGTTTCCCCATAAAATACATGTGCACACTTATTACAGAAGAGAAAAATGGCTTGGTTAGTATACCCACCCCCTAGCACATGGGCCTGGTTACTACTTCTGATTGGCCTAACACACACACACACACACACACAGAGAGAGAGAGATGGATGAAGATTAGGGGGAAAATAGCATTTGCCAAATAAGGAAGAACAACAATGCTATGGAAATGGCACAGATAGATTTAGAAGGAAATGAAAAGAAATCGAACAGAAGCAGCTATAATTTTCTGACTGCAGAGGAAGCAGAATCCAAATGACTAGTTGGTTGCAAGAAGTTAGAGAATGCTGTGGGCATAGCTGCCCTCAGATCTTTCAGCTTTAGTTCCAAATTCAAAAATGGGGCATAGTCATAAACTGACTCAAGTCCCAGTAAAACTTTTATTGCAGTAATTCCAGTAATTAGCTTTAAGCTTTTACAGTCCCAATAAAGATCTGCAAATAACAGATTACAACGTATTTCCTTGACCAGGATCACTTTTAAGTATCTTAACAAAAGACCCAAACAGCCTTGGGTTCAGCGAATGGAATAAATACAAAGAAGTTTGTAGTTATATCCAAAAAAGGAGACAAGGAAGCTTTCCAGGTTAAAAAAAATGTTGCTTCCAGCAAACTATACTGTCTGTTGCCCTCGTTTAAATACAGGGCAAAGGCCTCTAATGATCACTATCAGACATTCAATCCTGGCAGGAAAACCTAGCTTGCAAATGCATGATCTGCCTTACTGGACGCCTTTGTTCCACCCTCTTTAGGTAATGACATGTCTTAGAACACACCTCAGAAACACCCTCTCATGCAGAATCCTCCCCCTGCTGCCTTGTTCCCATGGAAAATGTCCCTGGTTGAGAAGCCGGGCCTCCGTCAAGGTCAGATCTCCCAGCTGCGAAAGATAGGCTGTAACAGCATCCTGAATCTGACCCCCTCCCAGCTCATAACTAGGTGGGAGGCCTGGTAGAACTGACTTCTCAGGCATGCGGCTTACCACAACTGGGCCTGGCTCCACAGCACCCCCCTCTGACTCAGAATCACAGGCTATAGATCCCCACAGACTGGGACTAGGTCTAACAGGCATAAGCTTCAAGCCACTTAAGGTACTCTTGAATACTAAATTATCAAGAAACAGCTTTGCTAGTTTAACCTTTGCAGTGACGAAGGGGGAAATGAACAGAGGATTATTTGTTATTAAAAGCCATCGCAATTTGGTTAAAAATAGAATTTGGAAAGTGAGCCTTGAAATTCCTCAGCCACAGAGTCACAAGGCAAGAGTGGTCAAAGTGGCGGCTGCTGCTCTAGTCCAGCCGGCAGGATAGATTTTCAGCAGCAATGGCTGATGGGATACTAGCAGGAGGACTGGGGGGGGGAGAGAAGGGGAGATGAGTGAGTCGACTCATTGTGGACCAACAGTCAACGCTGATCCTAATCTATACCACGGTTGATTATTATCATGTGGTATGAGGAGTACCTCCTAGATAAACAACTGCCAATTTGATTATTACCCCACCATTGATTATCATGTTGTCCAAATGCAGCATACTTTCACTCTCACACACGTACCTCTTTACATCAATTCCCTTACCAGCATGGCAGTGAATATACTATCTTCAGCTTATACAGGAATCAAATTGCTTATCTGCAAAAAAATATTTGAACTGCTCTGAAAAAGAGAAACTGATTAGAGGCTTTTGAGCAAGGAAGTTAAAAGAAAACAAAAACCCTCCAGCATTGTTTTGCTGCTGTATTTCATACCATACTTGGACAGTTGCCTTTTCCCTCACAGGCACTAGCATACTGAAGTGCCCACATATATTACAATTTTTGCACCCAAAAGTGTACTTGGTTAAGAATGGCTTGCAGTTCGTGTATTTTCAGAAGATTTATGTTTAGGCGTTAATGGCATGGACCTTTTATTATAGCTTGCCTTGCAGGCTGCATGTTCACTTCGGAAAAACAGCATCATTTTACTTCATAGTTGCCATTAAAAGGCAGACATAAGAAACACTACCTGAATACTCAACATTCTGCAATCGTACATTGTAGGCTTTGTTTTGGGCCAGACATTCATTGTGTGTCAGTGATTGCAGCATTCACAGTGGGGTCTTGGGCAGGCGCATGAACTGCAAATTGTGTGTTTGCTTTCATCTATTACAAAGCTCCTCTACTGAAGAGGCATCATTAGCTGCTCCACCTTAATGCTGCCTTAAGGCAGAATTAAAACAGGATTAAAATCCTCTTCTCCATTCCAATGATTAACTCTAATATCCAGTTTTAATTCAGCTAGTCAGGGGACAATTAAATCTTTCATAATATTTGTTTAGTAAAATGCTGCTTTTTGGACAGGGAAAAAGAATTCTAATACCATCCCATTCTACTGAGATATCTCTCCCCCCCCCCCACCCAGGGTTTGCAGGAAGAGACTCATTGGCAGTTGAAACCCACAGAGGCTGTTACTCTGTTCTCAGCTGACTGGGTGAGGGGCAAATCGATACAGAAGGTAGCTGAAAAATGACAGGGGACTAGAGCCTTGCAGTCCTGTTTCTTTCTGATTCCCAAGGCATTGTTTCAGATTTTCTCTGCCTCTAGAATACATGTTACTGTTTAAATGTGTTTAAGCTCCATAATTCCAATCACTTCTTTTATCTTTTTTTTTCTTTTCACAAACTATGCCCAGCCCTAGTCAGCACTTACGTTTATGTAGAAGAGCCAGTGTGGTGTAGTGGCTAAAGTGTTGGACTGGGAGTCAGGAGATCTGGGTTCTAGTCCTCACTCAGCCATGGAAACCTGCTGGGTGACTTTGGGCCAGTCACAGACTCTCAGCCCAGCCTACCTCACAGGGTGGTTGTTGTGAGGATAAAATGGAGAGGAGGATTATGTACGCCGCCTTGGGTTCCTTGGAGGAAAAAAGGCAGGATATAAGGCTAGGCTTTCCTCAGTGGTCCTTTGCAAAGTAGGCTTCCAGAGTTCACACACACACATACATACACACACCCCTCACCTTATTTATAAGTATTTATTGATTATTTATTAACAATATATACTGCTTCTCATTTGAAACAAATCCCAAATCGGTTTACAAAAGGATAAAACCAAACAAAAACGGACCACATACACACAATACGCACATCATGTTGTTCGGAAACCAAAGGAAACAGATATGCTTTTAATAAATGCCTAAAACACGCCATCATTCAAGCTTCAGAGGAGAGATCATTCCGCAGGGCAGGAGCCACTACCGAGAAGGCCCATCTCTGTTTGGTTGCCAAATAGAAATCCGTAGGCTGCAGCACAGACATCAGGGCCTTTCTTGAAGATCGTTGTGGCCTGGGAAGTTGGTATACGGGGAGTCAGTCTGTGTTAGCAGCTGGTAGGCCAGTTGGTGCTGCTTGGAAAGCTATGGGTTCTTCTTCTTTATTATTATTTATTAAATTCATCTCCCACCTTTCTGCCCCCCAAAAAAGAAAAAAAAAGGCATTCACGGTGGCTAGTTTTGATCGCTTGCCTAGAGGCATGGTTATGCGCGCTCTCTAAAAATCTGTTAACAGTTATAAAATGTAGAAGTTTGTTATATATAAAAAAATACTGATGTGGAAGTTTGACCTGAATTTTTCCTACACAGAATTTTCAAGTGGATGGGGAAAGCTTAAATGCAAATGTACGTTATACTGGTGCGTAATACAGATCAACAACAATTTTCTGCTTTAGTCAACCATCTTTCCATCATTTCCAGATGAAAAAGAAGAAGGAATATTAGGGAGTATACTTCTTCCCAGCTTTCAGATATCCATGCTTTCTTCTGAAGATCACATCAATCGGAAGTATGCTTTTAAGGTGAGGATATCATTCATCTGCTGATCTGTGATGTTTAGTTGATCAAGAAACTGTAACTGTACACTCATGCACACTATGGTTTGCAGGAAAGGCCAAAAAAATCCCCTAGAGAAGTCTTAAAAGTCTTCCGTCTTCAGCTCAATTGTAATTTTTGTGGTTGTTTGAATAAGCAGTTCAGACTACTATGTATGTCAAGATGGGCCCCATCACAGATGCACATGTTTGTAACTTCAAAGAGTAATCCACCTCTACAAGCTCAAGATTAGGGGTTAGCCAGGCTGGGCAGCTGCCAGGAGCCCACAGGCTCAGAAATGCCCATCCCTGCCCAACCCCTAAGACCTTCCGCTCACTCCTGCCGCTACCCGCCCCTCTGGAGAGCCAAGCAGGCCAGAGCAAAATGCCTGGCTCTGATGGGGTCCTTCCTCAGAGCCAGGCATGGTGGGGACTGAAGAGGCGTCTGAGGAGATCACCTGTGCCATGAGCCATCTCCCAGGGCCCTTCTCCTCAGGAGCAACTGTCTGTCCTTTGGAACAGCTGCCAATCCTCTGTTTAGCCAGGGCTAACAGAGGATGGGTGGCTGCTCCAGAGGAGAGATGTCCTGGGAGATCACCTGTGACAGAGGCAATCTCCAAGTACACCTCTCCAGTATCAACAGTGCCTGCCTCTGAGGAAGGACCCCATCAGAATCAGGCATTTGGCAGCAGGCAGCAGTGAAGGTGACTGTGGTGGTGCAGGTGGGTGGAGAAGGGAGGGGAATGGCAGGTGCAAGTGGCAAAAGCAGGGAGAGGAAAGGGGCCTTCTGTGGTGCCATGTCCAAGGGCACCCAGAAGTGTAATGCTAGCCCCACATCTCTGCCTAGAAGTAATGTTAAAGTCTGTTTGTCTGCTGTTCTTCCCTTTTGTGGGATTTCTTTTCAAAGCTCCTGACACTGCAGTGCTAGAATTTACTCCATCCCGTGGGGAAATGTTTGTGTGTCTGCAGGCAACTCCATATATCCTCAGCAGTCTTGCAGTATCTCCAGAGGATTCCAGTTACCGAGAGCCAGTGTGGTGTCGTGGCTAAAGTGTTGGACTGGGAGTTGGGAGATCCGGGTTCTAGTCCCCACTGAGCCATGGAAACCCGCTGGGTGACTTTGGGCCAGTCACACACTCTCAACCGAACCCACCTCACAGGGTTGTTGTTGTGAGGATAAAATGGAGAGGAGGAGGATTATAGGTTCCTTGGAGGAAAAATGGTGGGATATAAATGCAATAATTAAATAAATTAATTAATAAATAAATAAATAAATAAATAGACCCATCAGTTGCCTCACTGCCTTGACATCCCACTTTTTGCTAGCTTCCCTGCTCTGATCAATAAGAAACTTAAGGGTGGGAATTAAGTTTTTAGACTCATCTTCTTCCCCTATCAGGCATTTGTATCCCTACTGTCCCATTTGTAGTTGAGAAATCACTCTCTGTGCCTCTGTTTATGAAGTAGAATGTTACTTAAATGTACTAATTTGTTCGTTTCTTTGCACTTGCAAAAAATAATTATTTGCTAACCTGAACAAGAACAAAGTGGTTAATAGCACTCTAAAATTTAGCCTTTTAATCCTAGTATTAATTATACAATATTACTTCCTTTAATGTAGACATTATAGCTCTTCCTCTGTTAAACATTCCTAACCTTACATTTTGTTTCTTGGATTTGAACTTCTTTGGGCTGTTCTTGACGATGAATAAGCTAAACCTCACTGCAAGTTTTAATGGGTAAGTACATACTTTACAACTTGCAGTTTTGTTCTGACTCAAAATACCTGAGCTAATATTTTCTATAATCTGCGTATCCCAGATGCCTGTAGTGAATTTTCAGTCTGTAATTCATAGAAATCACTTAGGAGAGCCTCAGGTGCACTAAGAAACAACACAGCGTACAAATTTAATACTGATGTGTTTTTTCCCAGTTTAATTGCCACAAAATATGAGCATGTTGATGAATAACATTGTATTAGTTACCATGTGATGAGTTTGTAGAGGTCGCCTGCATAAATCTTGAAACCAATGAATTACTGATTAAGGAAACCAGTAAAATTCTTTGATTCCCCTCCTTCTCTTTCTTACAGACTGTTGTAACTTCCCCCCAAAAAATGACCATGTCATTTCCAATCAGGCAGCTCATCCAAATATGAGGACCTATTATTTCTGCACAGATACAGGGAAGGAAATGGAGTTATGGATGAAAGCCATGATAGATGCAACTCTTGTACAGACAGAGCCTGTGAAAAGGTAATGTAGGTTGACAATCCCATAGAATTCCATCAGTTTACAATACCAGATTTGATTTTATTATCTTGAGTAGATATGTCTTGAAATACAAGTAATGGCAACTCGGATAGGTACTTCTTAGCTTGGCCAAACATCAAATCCTTTTAGAAAGTAGCATTGAGACTAAAAATCTTCTCTATCACATTCCAATTGTTTTTCAGGATCTTGTATTGGTGAGGGCTAGAAACATTTTACTAGAGCTGGGGGACAAAGATGCACAGTTTGCAGCTTTTTCTGCTAGGATTTGATCCCAGTTTGTCAATATTGAGATGAAAATTTATAGAGGTGATATCTCATTCAAGAGGCCAGCTTATGTCCCTGGTTTGATTCCTGGTTTCTTAAGTTAAAAAGATCTTAATTTGCTGTACCTTGCAGCTTATTGGTAATGTTCTTAATGCTTTAGGAAAAGACTGAAACTATTTTTTGTTTTTGTTTCTCAACTCCCAAGAACTAGAATGTGTCAGCAGCAAAAATACTAGAAGAGAGACTCTCATCAAGGCTCTCTCTGTTTTCCCAGTTTTAAACAGCTGAAGTAAATGCAGTTTTAACAGTAAAATAGATTGTTCTTTCCAAGTTAGAATTGCATCACACTGAAAGTTGGGGATAATGAAATCATTACATTCTATTGACTACACTAATTTGGATCCATCTGGAATGAGTCATAGTTAAAGGCAGTACCAGGGAAATGGTGGGAGGGAGGAATCTGAGTCTCACGTCTTGACTACACTAATTTGGATCCATCTTGAACGAGTTATAGTTAGAGGTGGTACCAGGGAAATGGTGAGAGAGAGGAATCAACTATGGTGTGGATTAGGATCAGTATTGAGTTGACTATTAGTCCACGCTGAGTTGACTCACTCATCCCCTGCCCTCTCTTCCACCATCCCCTCAGTCCTCCCACTATTTTCCTATCAGCTATTGCTGCCAAAAATCTATCCTCTAGCTGGACTAGAGTGGCAGCTGCCACTTTGACCGCTCTTGCCTTGCGAATCTGTGGCTAACGAAATAACCTAACGATGGCCAAGGAAATAACCAGCATGCCCTCGATACAACACCATGACCAGCAGTAGTTCAGGTAGCCAACTCTGCACAGCATTGGTTCTTTGTGTTGGTTATTTTGGCCAAATAACCAGCCATTGGTTAAAACACTCCCGCCACAGAACACAATAACCCATGGTTGGTTAAATAACAAACCATCGACTATTTAAAGCACTGTTGGTTATCGTGTTGTCCAAACCCAATCTAAGTCTTTCCTCTTTTTGTACTTAATTTTTCCATGCCAAAAAGAAAAATAAGATGTCTGCAAATTTGCTGGTGCAACTTTAATATTTAGAGTCTTAAAAAAACAACTTTTCATATTGAACTGGTTCATTTAAGACATTGGGCCTGTTTGGCTTTTCTGATTGTGTGTGTGTGTGTGTGTGTGTGTGTGTGTGTGTATAAAATCAATGTAAGCTTTTCTAGATTTTCATTCTGTTGTCATGAATATGTATAATACACGTTTTACTGAAGTTATTTTGCCTTGGAGATTTAATTGTAAGTACTCTCACATAATGATGTCTAGTAGTATTTTTTTTTTTTAGTTATAAGTAGACCTAGGTTTAATAATGTCTTGAGGGGTCTATTGAGAATAATTAATCCTAGCTGTTTTAAATAAGCAAAAGCCCATTTAAACTTGTCACTCAAGCAATGAAACAAGCTCTCATGTGGTTACATTACTGATTATATCCGTAGCCTTATTTAGGTAATTCCAAATAAAACACTGGCTCCTTTTACATTATGCAGAATTTGAAATGGATTTCTTTTCTTTTTAAGAAGGAAACGGTTAAGATTTCCTTCTTAAAAAGGAAACTTTCAGCAGCTTTCAGTTTATGCTGAGAAGTCCATCAATGATGCCATGTATTTATTGCATATAATTCTCCACAATTTAATCCAAGTACTGAAAGTTTCATGAATCAGTTGTATAATCATTCGGTTTGCATTACATGTGAGTATCAGGCATTGCTATACACCAACAATAAAATTGTCTTAGGGTGCAATCCTATGCATTTTTAGACAGAAAAAAAGTCCAACAACTCCCAGCCTTCCCTAGGCAACATGGGTAGTTGGGTAATGCTGTGAAGTGTAGGACTTTTTTTCTGTCTAAGCATGCATAGGACTGCGCCCTTAACATTTTAGTGAAATTTCACTGCTATTCCAATTTGGCTCCATACTAAATCATCTTCTTTTTTCTCATAATTACCCAACATTTGTCGTAGTACTCAAAGATAATAAGATCTCTGCACTAGCTAAATCAATCAATCAATTAAGATTGAAATGATGAATAAGGGGGCATGAGTCAGAGGAGGAAAAGATGTGTGGCAATGCAGAGAACTAAAGCTGAGGGATTGCATGGGCCTAACAACAGAAGAGACGTAGTAGAAATATTCTTTGCTGAGGCATTTTGAATTGATTCAGTAAAGAGGAAATCACTAGGAAAAGGGACCAAAAAGGTGCCCAGCCTGCAATAATCTAGCAAAGTAGTTTTCAAACTTGGTTCTGGGTATCCTGGGTTTCCTTAATGAGAAGACCACTAATAGCAGACAACCTTCAATGAAAAACACCTTTTCTTCCATTACTGGTCTTCCCCTCTATTTGTGGGTGTAGGAAAGGTTTGGCTGTGTTGGACTCGTGCAAGACAGGACAACCAGAATATGTCTAAGAATCTTTTGCAGTATCATGTTTCCATGGCAGATATTAAAGGTTTCACAGAAATGCAGTGCAAGCAGGGTTTTTCTCCCAGAAATCTGAGGTTGCACCAGCATGTTTCCCCCAATGTCCGCAAACTCACAAAAATTGTAGAAATTGATTCTACTACAACAGGTCTTTATAGAATTCTCAGATTTTCTCATAAAGAAGACAAAGTGTATTTTCATTACTGAGTATCATAATAAAAGGACTTAGGCATGATTGTTTAAAACAACAGACATTGGGGCTGTGTTTGCACAACACGACAGGCAAAGTGCATGCGGCTGCTATTTTAAATAGGCATCCCTCAGTCAGGGGGTGTTGTGCCGTGCGAACCTGATGAGCGTGGATTATGAGAGGATTAAATAACCTTCATATAACCTACGCTCACTGGGTTCGCACAACATGACAAACCCCAAATAGGGGTTGAATATTAATCCACAATGGGCACCTTAATCCACAATGAGCATCAGTATTGCAATTTAAAAAAAAAGTTAATTTATTTAAAAGGAATCAAACCTACATGGCAAATAAAAAAGGTAATTTCAGTTCTGTCTAAACAGTATAAGAATAGACATTTCTAGAATTTCTTGGGCAAATGAATTTGTACAGTTTGTCAAAGATGGGGTATTTCAAATGTGGTAAAGGAGGAAGAGAAATTCCATGTCAATTAGAATCCACAGCACCTCTTGATAAGGCAGGATCAGTGAACAAAGTGTAATATTCATTTATTATTTGGGGAAGACAGGTTTAGGTAAAGACATTAAGCATACATACATCTGGTTAGAATAAGTTTTTGGGGGTGTGTGAAAAAATGGGGCTTATCAGGTTAAGTTGGCCAAACCTTAGAGTTCAGCTATTGTGGGCATGTTCATTACCCAGGGGTCCTCAGTAGATGAATCAATCGGAAAGGGTTCCCTGAAGATAGAAATGTTTTATCTTGTTATGAGCTGCCCAGAGAACTTTGGCTATTGGGCAGTATAGAAATGAAATGAAAGAATGAAGTTTGAAAATCACTGGTTAGAAGAGATTTTAAGCAGTAGGTACAGACAGGAAAAGGTAAAACTTTGAAGAAATGGCAAGCCCCACATAATACAATGACAGTGACTGGGAAATGAGAGAGAGAAGCATTTCCAGTGATAGGATGGAGGAGAGTTGAAGCAGAAGGATAAATGCTTTCATACCCACTAACATTTTGAAATGTTAGTGAGGCATCCAGGAAGAACTGTTAGTTTAGAAAAATAGTCAACACCATGAAGATGATAGCTAGCTGTAACTTGGGCATAAATAAGAATGTAGATATCGTTGAGGGAGTCAGAGATCTCAGTGATTCCTACAAGGATTGGGAAAGATGAATCATCAGAAGGAACAATTATCAGAGATAAAAGAAGAAGCAAGAGAGAGCACTGTTATGGATCCCAAGGAGAAGGAGTAAAAGTGAAATAACAGGCAAAACTACTAAGAAAGTATGAGGAAACCCTTAGTTTTAGTAGACAGGTCCTTGGTGAGAACCATTTTATTTATTTATTTATTACATTTCGATACCTCCCAATAGCCGGAGCTCTCTTTTAGTGGAACAGCCTAGGCTTAAAACTTAAGAAGAGGTCTGGAGGGCAGTTAACTGGCTCAGTTATGGAGGTGAGGAGAAATGGAATTTATTGTTGAATGCAGGACTCTGAAAAAGATAGATATTTCAAAAGTGGACAAAGCAGATTATATTTGAAAGTAGAGGAGGAATTCGATTCCTCAGTATGTATGAGTAACAATGGTTGGTGTGAGGGAAGTGAAACTCAGTAGGTTGTAGGACTATAATTGAGGAGACAATTGGGTTACTTCAGAGTAGGAGAAGAGTCAGAAGAGAAGAATAAAAGAGAAAGTGGGATGTGGCAGAGAAAGGAATTGGAAATTTAATAGAAGTAGTTGATATGTCAACATCTGAATTTATTGTGGATAAATATGCTAACAGTGCAGCTGTTACTGTTTCTGAAAGGATACAATTATTTTACACCACAATTCAAGTCAGCAGATATTTCCCCTGGTATAATTACAGAAGCCACAAGTGTTTTCCCAATGATGAATAATAACTGACATGAAAACTCACCAAATGAGGCAAATTGATAATGTCAGTGACCACTTGAAGTTTAAAATAGTATAATGTTCCCCTTTATATGCTCAAAAGATTAGCAAGGGAATCTTTGAGCTAGATAGCTCTATACATTGCTCCATCACAAAATACTTTGGCTTGAAATCAGTTGGGATTCCAAGGGTTTAACAGCTAAAAAGAAGTCACAAAGTGTGCTTTTCCAACATCATACAATCTGAGAAAATTGCCCTCCACTTTTTTCTACCATACCATATTTGCCCGATTGTATACAGGGGAGAGTTCCTATTTTTTCATAGTAACATGGAAGCCAGAATTTCATAGTAACATGGGAGCCAGAATTGGTAGGTTCTTCTAGTGAACTATCTCTAAAACAGCAATATTATCTCTGTTGTGCTCATTTGACTGGGATTGCTGGAATTAGTGGTGTTGTATTTTGTTTGAGTGTGTTGTTTTTATTACTTTGCATTGCATTGTATTTTTATTCTAATTCTAATCCACCCTGGGAACACTGTAGAGTTGAAAGTGCAAGTATAAAGGTAGAGAATAGGATAGAAGAAGGTCCACCAGCTGAAAATTCTCCTTTTTATGCATATTTTTAAAAAAAACTGAAGAGATCCATGTATGGGATAGAATTTAGAAGACCTTCTGAGCCTGTTTTGAAAAATGTACCCATGATGGGGGGATGAGCTCCAGGCCCACCAGACATCCACTCTTGTGCAACTTGTTTGCATGGCATCTACACGTGAAAAATGCAAAGGCTTATTTTGCACAATCTGTTTCCTGATTTCACATGGGATATTGATCGTGCATTGTGAGCTCAAGTGTACTGCACGTTTTATATAGAAGCCCATGTTAGTCATGTGAAGAGCATGACTAACACATGTTAGTCATGTGTTAGTCATGTGAAGAGCAACATGCATGAAAAGGGGCAGTGGGGATGCACCACCCTGAGCAGTTTCCCACTCCCCTGATGTCTACATGTAGATCTTTGTGTGCATAGGCTTCCCCAGAATCTGAAACACTGATTGCTCAGAGTTCCTGGTTGCAGGGAAACCTATGTGCACACAAATATATGCAAATTCTTTTCCTCCTCCCCCACCCCCCACATCTATGTCAAATGCATGAATGTCAATGGCAGAACTGGGAGAAGTTTCACTTCATTGAGGGTGGAACCAGCATTGTGATCCCACTGCCCTTTTCTAAATGCATTGCCTCTTCATACAAGTATCCTATGAAGTGGGCTAAGGATGCTACAGAAATGAGATGCCACCGCCTTGACATCCAACACACATGGAGCTGAGGTGGGGTGTCAATAGTGGGTTGAGCAGGTGGATGCATTCCTGCTCCAGCCACAGTGCATGCTGGCACGATCCAGGTGAGATTTGCATTTTCAGTGCCCAACAACAGACCAAGGTTGTTGACTGCTTGCATAGCCCAGAGTCTTTGTGTTCACACAACACCAAAAGCTGGGCGTTGAATATTTAGAATGGCTGCTGGCATGCACCTCAGCCCACTGTGGCTTAAATAAGCCATGGCAAACTCTGGCCCATTATTGTAATCGTAAGTATAGGCAATAAGTTTATCAGAACCGGCCTTCGCTCTCCCCACATTTTCCCATCTTAAGCATTGCGATTCAAAGAGCACTCAAGCAGGGAGATCACACTGTGCCCTAGGCAGCGTTTCTGTTTGGATGTAATTACATCAGTCGGGGTTCAGAGTTCAGCACTGTTACTGAGGCCTTTAATCTTGTACCTGATATGGTTGCATAGCCTGCAAATGCTGTGAGAACTGCAAGGCTGAAGAAATTGCATTGTATTAAACAGTTGAAATTGTACCTGTTTCAGCATATTTCTAGTGATGTTGTTTTCCAGTGAGTCTTTCTTCCTCCTTTTTTTTATTTAGAGCAGACAAGATAACTGCTGAAAACACACCACCTCGCGAAGTGAATAACATTGCAAACCACCGGGTGCTAATTAAACCAGAGATGCAGAATAATCAGCGGAACAAAGAAGTGAGCAAAATGGAAGACAAAAAGGCTTTGGAAGCAGAAAAATATGGATTTCAAAAAGTTGGGCGTGATAATAGACCCTTAACAAAAATCAACAGTGTAAAACTGAATTCGGTGGGGTCAGATTATGGGAGTTTGCCAGCAAGCACGGTTCCATCAGGTTACCACAGGCCCATTCATTTAAATGGGTCAGAGAAAGCCGTCAACCTTATTCTGGGGGACTCTGGAGATGGAATGCATCACAATGCCATTCACTCACACATAGAATCTGAACGTGTTATACAGAGAACTAATTCAATGCTGCAATTGGAACAGTGGATTAAAATACAGAGAGGAAAGGGACAAGATGAAGAAGCAAGAGGGTGAGTAATTTCACAACTATTTGGCAGTCCTGACATCTTAGTCTTGATGTATACTCAGTTTAATGTTACTGTTAAATCTTAATTAGGGCTCCAAGGAGCCCTTGAAACTGTTACATATTACCTTGGTTACTAAAATGTAGGTTTCAAACAGACTTTGAGATATCTGCCAAAACTTATTTTGATTTATTGTGCTCTCTATTCCAAAGACCTAAGGACTGGAATTTACAATTATACTTGAAGAAATGGGTACCACTCCTAGAAGAGCTGTTCTCAATTGATGTGGTGCTTCATCTAGCTCTCCATTCTAGATTGTCGCCTTTTAATTAAGAGACTAAAAAGGACTATTGACCCAGCCTTTTGACAACCTCCCTAATTGCATCTACAAGTCCAGCAGTGTCCCATTCTATTCTGAGTAATTCAGTCACTGGCTGTCCTTGCTGATTATGCTGGGAGTTAAGTTCGAATTCCTCCATGAAGACCATGCATTTCCATGCTGAGTTTATAAATGTATAGCTTTGTTACAAACATGTTACACCCCTCTCTCAGTTCAGCAATGATATTTCTAAATGGCCAATAGTTTTTCCTGATATTTTTGTGACAGAAAATGCTGAAATTCAAATCCTTCTGAAGGATATTTAAGGCAAGGGGCTAAGACTGAATGACCAGGTTCAGACGAGATGCGCTGCAGCTTGTCGTTAGTTATTTAAAACAGACCATGTGTTATGCAGTGGTTGTTTAATCCTTTTATAATCTATGCTTGCCAGGTTTACACAACTGCCCAGAGAGCTTCAGGTATTGGGCGGTATAAAAATGCAATCAATCATTCAACACAGTAATCCCCAAACGAGAGCTGCGTATTCAAAACGTCAGATGCATACGCCACAACCTCACATGCTGTCATGTTATGTGAACAGCCCCATTAGGTTTCCCCCCCCCAAAAAAAAAAATACTGTCTGTATTGAGATTGGGGATTGTGGAATTAACATTTTTCTACTTGTTCTTTTTGCATGTAGAATGCCAGAAATAAATATACAGACCTATGAAGATACCAGTAGTGTATTTCCAGTACTTACTCAGCGAGCTTTAAGTTCTATATCTGAAAGATTGAAACTATTAAGTCCAGTGAGGATGAGAAATGGTGGTTTTGCATGAAAGAGACAGAAAGGCATTGGTTCCAGAATGCCTTGGCAGGAATCTAAACAGGAATGCTTAATGCTTGTTGTTTATTTTTTATTATTAAAATTTCACTCCAATGCTTCGCTTTAAATGAAACATTCATGGAGTAATGTCTCTACAAGAATGCGGATTGATTTAAATTATTCAAATCAGCAAGATAAAAAGGCCAATTTAAATCAAGTGTCTAATTGCTACTTCATATAGTCATATAAACAGTGGTGCAAACCTTACCACTAAACCATGTTAACTTGCAACTAAATAAAGTTTAGTTTACAGTCAGTTTACAGTTATTACAATCAGGCCTCGCATCTTTTTGTTGCCATTTTGGATGCTTTCCTTTTTTTACCTATAAAGAGATTGGGGCTGTTCACATGACATGAGACTGCGGATTATGAAAAAAATAATCTACAAGTTATTAACTCTGCAATGGGTTTGGGGTTATAAATTTCAGTTGGGCTTCCAAATGCAGAAGGGGAAAGATACAGATTGATTTGATTAGCTAGTTTTGGGGTGGGTGAGTGTTGTATTAGGTTTGGCTTGGATTTGGCATCTCCATGTCCAATCTCTGGCACAATGTTCTTGTTCCTGAAGTTGGTGATCAGTACCCATTCCTCCTGAAAGTCAAGTGGAGTAATGTCACTACAAGAACATAGAACTGTGTCCACACAAGAGATGCCTTGCAATCCTTAGAATGTAACTCTTAACTCATTGTTCCATTGTTGTCTTCATGCAGCAAGAGCGGTGCACATTGAACCATTTTTACACTACATCCAGGCTTCTTTCTCCTTGTAATAACTATGTTGGAGTTTCCTCCCAGTTTTAGGAGCAAATATAGTGGGTATTTGATTGGTGTACTATACAAGGCAAAGTGGTGTGCATGCATATAAAGAAAAGGTGATAAAGATATCTCTATAAGCGATTCCACCACTCCATTAATGCTTTGACAGTTGGTTTTTAAAAAAGCATGCATTGAAAATCAGGGTCTATTAATAAAGATTGCTAAAAATCCTGAGGGTGAAAGAAGGAGGGGTGGGGCAAGACCCGGAATGGAAGAAGTTCTGAGACGTTGGTGTTGTTTGTTATATTTATATACTGTCCCATAGCCAAAGTTGTCTGGGCAGTTTACAAAAGAGGTGTGTCATGGAAAAGCTGATACCTGTTTTGTGAAGATCAATTTTTTGCATTTAAAAAACTGAGGAACAGTAGGGTGTCTGACAGAACACAGATCTGGTATAGACATAATATTTTCAATCCCATAATCTGACTAAAGCATTTGGGAGCATGTTGCAGACGTACACACTTCCTGTGCTCATATATGTTTGACAAATTCATAGAGGATAAGGCTATCAATGGTTACTAGTTCTGATAGCTAGATGTTACCTCTAGTATAAGAGACAATATGCCTATGTAAACCAGTTGCTAGGGAACACAAGCAGGAGGCTGCTATTGCATTCGTGTTCTATCTGTGGGTTTCCCACAGGCAACTAGTTGGCCTCTGTGTGAACAGATTGGTGGACTAGATGGAGCCTTAATCTGATCTAGTATGGCTGTTCTTATATTCCCCCTTTCCCCCTTTACAGAAATAACGACACTGCAGGCTTATATCTGCACTGTGATGCTGGACACTAAACTTGGTTAGCTTTAACAAAGGTTTGAAAAACCGCTTTTAACCCTGGTTGGAAACCATGGTTAGCATGATCATCAGTGCAGAAGTAACACTGCACCGTCATTAGCCATGAATAAGGAAGAAAGGGAAATTCATGTATGAGAGGGGAAGAGAGAATATGCAAGGCCAGAGCACCCATCCCATCCTTTGAACTATGATTTTGTGATCTGTGTTAGATCTCGACTGCTCATGGTATGCAATGGAACACATTAAGTAAAAATTGATTTGGGCATTCCCATAGAAAGGAAGTGGGGAGTGTAATATCTTTAATTTTATCACTTTATGTTTGCATTAAAGGACAGTGTTTTCAATTTGAGCAGGCGTAGGAACTGTGAATCTATCCCATTTGAATTCTTTTTTAGCTTTTGTCGCAGCATTATTACATTGGCTGTATTCCAAAACAAACTCGTTCCATTGTAGGAGTTTAAAAGCCATTAACAAAACATTAACTGGCGGGATCCAAATTCTGTTGATCATGGAGAACATCTTGTTAGTTAAATATGGATGAAATTATTAACGTTTCCCATATACTGAGAAATGATGGCTTTGCTTAAAGCTAATTTATAAAAGAAGGACAGGATTTATTCCATTGTTTACTGCTTTGGGATAAAAAGTTAGTTTTTTTCTCCTTTGTACGTACTACCAGTATATTAAACTTTAAAATATAGTACTGAAGGCAATGTAGTAAAGGGGTGTTAATTTCAGGGAAACCAATATAATATAAACAATGAAAAAGAAAGGGAACCACCTGTCTCTCCCCAGCCCAGCCCAGCGCTAAACATGCAAATTGCCACCATCACCTATTTGCCTGCAATGATTAGCAATTGCTTTAGGTGAGTAGCAGGTACCGTATCCCTTTAAAATATATATATATATATATATAGTAGCAATGTTTATCCTGCTTCTCCATAGCCTCAAGTCAGCTTGCAAAATTCAAAGCAACTCTTTAAAAACACTTCCTTTTTAGATGCTTGAGGCTCTACAATACAGCAAGCGCATTGCTTGTAAAGCAGCTGTGTTCCCTATGTACCTGTGAGAATTGGGATTTGGTTCAGCTACACCATCTCCCACCCCCTGATAACCTATCCCACTCTTCTCTGCCTTCCCTCCCTCAATAGTCAGCTGCTCACTGCAGGCAAGTCATGAGCACAAGGTTATATGGACTCGAATTGGTTGAAGAAGAAGAAACTATTATCAAAGGAGAAAGGTCATAAAGAACAACCTACATGCAACTTATTTGCAAGAGAGAATAGGGGAGAAAAGAGGTCAGAGAGAGCTGGGCAAAGAATTCTCCCTTCCCCCGGATGTTTTCTTTTTTAAGACCTAGCTGCTGCAAGAAGAAGGTTTTAAGCATGACCAGAATGAAAACTCAGGCCAGTGCTTGAACTGTTACCTAGCATATTGCGCAATATGGCCTAGATGCCTCGATGATATAAAATCTCTCTCTGCCTAGACTCCCTGAATATAGAGGGGCAAGTGGAGAAATGGTAGGCAGTCAGAAGAGGAGGTGGGGGGGACAATGCCATACATTGTACAAAGTACTGGGACGGAGCCAAGTATAAAATTTGGGTGAGAGAAAAAGCTGAAATGGGATATTTATTTATTTATTTATTTAATTACATTTATATACCGCCCCACAGCCGAAGCTCTCTGGGCGGTTTACAACATTTAAAAATAGTAAACATTAAAAGTATACAATTTAAAAACACACACACAAAAAAAAACAGTATAAAAACAACAGTATCCATTTAAAAACAACAATTGTGGGGTCCATTAAAAACAAACTTAACGTTGTTAAATGCTGTTAAAATGCTGTTAAAAATGCCTGGAAGAAGAGAAAAGTCTTGACCTGGCGCCGAAAAGATAACAATGTTGGCGCCAGGCGAGCCTCATCGGGGAGATCATTCCACAGTCGGGGGGCCACCACTGAAAAGGCCCTCTCCCTTGTTGCCATCCTCCAAGCTTCCCTTGGAGTAGGCACTCGGAGGAGGACCTTAGATGTTGAGCGCAGTGTACGGGTAGGTTCATGTCGGGAGAGGCGTTCCATCAGGTATTGTGGTCCCAAGCCATGTAGAAAGCGTAAATGCTGCTTATTTCCATAGCTACTTATATTTTGAATTACTGAAAGAGATTTCTTCTTTCAGCATTCTTTCATATCAAACTTTACCAAGAAACATGCCAAGCCATCGAGCCCAAGTTGTACCCCGGTATCCTGAAGGTTATCGAACCCTGCCAAGGAATACCAAAACCAGGCCAGAAAGCATCTGCAGTGTAACACCATCTATGTATGACAAAACCCTTGGATCGCTGCCCGCTGAGGACAAAAGGAGATCTATGCGTGATGACACGATGTGGCAACTCTACGAGTGGCAACAACGGCAGTTTTACAATAAGCAAACAACTCTTACTAGACACGGTACTTTAAGTAGTCCCAAAACCATGATTAATATATCTGATCAAACAATGCATTTGATTCCCACATCACCTTCCCATGGTTCAATAGCAGGTTTCCAAGGATACTCCCCGCAGAGGAACTACAGGTCAGAAGTGTCCTCACCAGTGCAAAGAGGAGATGTTACAATTGAACGCAGACATAGGCCACATCATACCAAGGTGAGAGATTGGTTTTCTAAGCAAATCTATTACTTCGGTATCTTTTGCTGCAATAAAATGTTGTTTGCAACTTGGATCCAGTCTTTCCATAATATATTCATACCATGTGGTTCAGAAAAGAAATACCAAATGTAATGCTACCACTTAAGAGCCAATTAGAAAACTCTGATTTGTAAACCCATGTGGTAGAGAGAAAATGCACAGAATTGAGGATATTGACTTGGCTGTAATGGAGACAGGAAATCTCAACTGTAGGTTGAAAGATTCCTTCCTTTCCATTTTATTTGCCAATGCCACCTTCGGCATGAGGTGTTTCTGATTTATTTATTTTTAATAACTGCTTATGGAAAGGACCCAACCAAACTCCTACAGGAACTCCTGTTTATGACCCTGATCCTTTTAGTACTGATAGGCGTCATATGATATGACTGCTTCCTCCACTTGTCCTCGAAAAGCGTGGATAGCTTCTCACACCTTGGGATAACAGATTTAAAATTGGATATAGATTGTTTTAAAGGTTGTCACAATAAGAAAATGGTGGGCTTGAATCCGTATCTTGATTTTGCATTCTAGGACAGGACCTTGTCTGTCTGATGATTGTTCACAGATTCCTGAGTGGAAAATCATGCACATCTGTTATGAAGCCTCCCTTTGTTGACCTGTCAGTCATTTTTTGGCCCACAATTTGACTGAAATAACCTACTCTGATAACCCACAGTAGGGGTTATTTAAACTACTATGGGTTATTGTGTCATCTGTCTGGCACTGTGAGGTTAATTTGCTCACCTCTAGAGTTGCATATTTGCATTTATGCAAATTTGTACCTGCTCAATTGTGCAGTTTCGGCTGTGGGAGAAATGCACATTTTTGGCTGCTTTCTTTATTTTTGCTTATTTTCCAAAGATTTATTTGTGCCACCTTTTACTTGGTGCACCCAGGATTTTCCCTCATCCAGGTAATTGCACAGGGTTTCATTGCTGGGTCAGATGCGCCCAATTAGGAGATGCTGTGATTGAAGTCTTGCCCCAATCTGCTAAAGACCAAGGTTTTATAGCCACCTCCCCCTTTTTGGTGCACTCAGCATTTTTGCTCCTCTGGGGTAATTATGCAGGGTTTTTATGTTGGATCGGGTGCCTCCCAACTGCAGAAATATTTGAATTTCATGCTTAAGTGGTGAAACAGCACCACTTTTCCAGTCACTACTTCCATGTATATGAATGAGACAACAAGGAAATGTTACATGCATGTACTCTTCTCAATAGATTGGAGTATATTTTGCACTTGGGCATCTATATCATATTACAGTTGTGTGAAAAGTTGCAGGTAGAGTATTCATCCCATATGCAACATTTATTCAGTCCCTGTGCCTTTGGCATTTAAGGCTCTTGACCCATATTGAGGTTAAATCGCAGGAATGGTCCCAAATGCCAGGTGTTGTGCCTAAAGACCTATCACAGCAATGGTTTATGTATCTGAAAAAGAGAAACAGATGCTTCCCAAGAATCAGGGAGCAACCTAGCAAACTAATGTATTTATCTAGTGCAAGACTGTGTATAAACTTGTCCAACATTAGTTTCTGGACCCAGCAGTGACTTACAGGTGAGCATTCAGTTGATCTTTTCTTAAAGAAAAAACAAAACAAGTTAATTAGGGGCCTTAAATGGCATGAGCCATGTTAATATTCCTCATATTAGGAATAGGGACTGCTGTGTTCATTTTTATGTTATATGTTGATTTTTCATTTATTCATTTGAGTTCCTAGTGGAAAAAAGTTAGGACATAAGTTTGTAAAATAAATGATGATAGAATCCTTATTACTTGTAGTCAGAGTGCTTTCTGGTCTTCTGGGGCCTCTTGACATTTGCAAAGTTTGAGATGAAAGTGCTGCTGTTTCAGGCTATTTGTACTGACAAGTTACTAGCTAGCACCTTCACTTTCGACACCTTTCATAAACCCTAAGTTGACTTGGAAAATCATATTTAAAATATCATGCTTAACCTTTGGTTCTAAAAGCTTTGACAGGCATCCTGAATTATAGCGTACATTTTTTGTTTTTTCCCCCCATAGCAGCATGTCTTTGTGCCTGACAGAAGGTCGATGCCAGCAGGTCTGAGTGTGCAGCCTATTACTCCCCAGAGTTTGCAGGGCAAAACGGTGAGTGGCATTTTTATATTTAGCCCATCATTTTTTATTTAAGATCAACCCATAAAATACAGCATGCAGCACAATGGCTATTCTGGTTGTAGAACTTGTATTAACTGCGCTTTCCTTTTTTGCTGGTTTCAATAAATAAAGGGTTTCCTTCCAACAGGTTAAATCTATTTCGATGTATTAAATTTCACAAGGGTACTCTAATGTTTTTTGTGTGTATTTTAGTTTAAATGTCATTTCTACTGTATAGTTCCTATTTGGAAATAATTGTTTTTTGACCTATGTCAGTATTTTATCTCGGACAACAGCAAGAAACCTTTAAGGTTTTACTGTTGTTCATTTCACAGATTGACCTATCATTAAGTTGTTAATTCAGTTGCGGAGGGGAAATACCAATTACCGGAGCTTTTCATTACTACAGAATGGAAGTCGCAGTTAGCTAGAAAATTGGCGCTGTAGGCAGTTTGTTATACATTGTGCTGTCTTATGAAAAGAAACTATCCACCCGCTAATTGCACATATTTATTCACATCATTAAAAGGATTTTACTGTTCAATACCTAAGATTTAGTTCATGGATTATAGATTTGAACAAACCTTTTCGAAAGGCCCTTAGCTCAACCATGACTACTTTTATTAATTGAAGCCTTAATTTTTTCTGGGCAATGTTTTTCTATTGATTCCTAAATAATGTTTATCCAAATGATACACCACTGAATATTATATAGGAGGAATATACATTTATCATTACGAAACATGGTAGTTCTTAGAAGGTATGAAAATACCTTGCTCCCTCTGCTGGACCGTTTTAAACATAACCACAATTGCTAAAAACATAGATTTTCTCTGAAGAATGCATTCAGTTCAGTTATTTGTATTATGAAATCCAGGAACTCAGGTGGCTCACCTAAGGACACCACAGTCAAGGACCTATTCCAAACTTCCAGGGAGCTCCAATGGGTTATATGGATGTCTACGCTGACCTGGGCTGTCCTGTTTTTGTATATTAGAAAATGTGCCATGTGTGAGCAGTGGGACATCAGAAGCAGTCCATGGCACATATGACAAATCACAGAAGTCTTGCATATCTAGAGCTACATGTGCAAAGCAGAACCCTGATGTCTATATCATAGCTATATCACAAAAAAGTTGTTTTACATACTTTGGTGCCCATAATTAATGGGGAGCTTTTGATAGATGTACCAGCAGCTCAGGTTGCAGGAAGCAGTGGGATTTAAAGATATGGTAGTAAATAATACACTAGGAGTATAAAAGAAGCAGTTAAAATGCAGGATTCCATTGCAAAGACACTCTGTTCACAAAGTTAAACGGGTAAGTATTGACCTATGGAATGCTAGAATCAGGGTGCAGATTGAGGAGAACCAAGGAAAGCAGATACAACAAGCAATAGGACTTTGCTGGATGAGGAGGTAGGGAGGTCATGCCATACATTGTACAAGTACTGGGACGGAGCCAAGTATAAAATTTGGGTGAGAGAAAACAGTCTATTAATAAGACCTTTGAGAAGCTAGAATGGTTCTCTGCAGTAGATGCTGATGGGATCACAGGAAAGGTCTCTAATTCGTCACTGCATAGGATGCTTTCGAAGTTGCCACAAGTCCAAATAACATGACGTATTATAGAGTACTAGGCTATATTTTTAGTAGACACTGGTTCTAGGAGCAGAAGAGGACTGCCTTACTGTGTCTGTGTGATTGCAGGCTTATGGGTCATAGACATGGAGTTCTCCCAGAATACGTTTCAGCTTGGGCTATTCATGTCACTTCTTTCATCCCAAATTTTCAAGCATCAAGACCTTCTATTTATATCCTCAAGTTAATTATAATCTAACAAACATCTTTTGAGGTGTGTTTGGGAAATGGTCCTTCAAAAAGACTTATTGTAGTTGTTTCAAAAGAGAAAAAGTATTGATTGTTTGTTCAATCTACCAACTATAATGGTGTGTTTTTACAATGCTTACTTTTTGTATTAGTCTTTGCTTTTACTTTCATCAGACTTTGAATAAATTTCTCAGATACCATAGTTGGTTTCTATAGCTTCCAATTCTCTTAAAACATATCAAGCAAATTTGGGTATGCAGAGTCTCTATAGTCTCTTCCTGTCCTGTGCATCATAAGTTTTTGCTCCCTCCCTCATCACAAAATTACTATCCTCTTGCCACATTTGTATGCCATGCTAAACCATGGTTTAGTGTGACACACAGAAGCAGCAACGAGCCTTGCAAGCCTCGGTCTTATGCAATTTCCCCTTTTTTTCTCCTGCCCTGCCGAGAGGAAGCATTTGGAAGCTTTCACTTCGGGTTTTACTTAACTGCAGTTTGCCATGTCATCCTGACCCAGAACTATGTTTAACATTGACTGTAGTTAGTTTCAAACAAGTCCACTTCAGATACCATGGTTTAAAGTTGGCTTGCTTGAAAATAAGCATAGTTCATGTTAACCACAGCTTGTCAGTCTGGACAACACAACAAACTGCAGTTAACCAAAAGCAAGAGCAGAAACCTCCAAACTGCTTCTCCTGGGCACATTGGGGGAAGGAGAGGAGCAGCTTGTTTCTGCTTGTGCACGTAGTACTAAATGATGATTTAGAGTGATGTGCAAGTGTGGCCATTGTGTTCTAAAATTGTTTGCCATCTGGGCCTCAAAAGTTTTATAGTGTTAAGATTCTTCTCGCTGCCTCTTCGTTTTAGGCAGATATTACTGGGAAATGTTATTTATTTCAAAGGGTTTAATGCAATTTGGACGTAGCATGACAATCAGCATTATCAAACGCAAGTATAAATTTGAAGTTTTGTTCAGGACAAGGATTAACCTATTTTCTACTCTTTGGCTTCTCACACGATACTCCTTCAGCCAGAGGAGCTCACACTGTTGCTTATAAAGCTGAGAAGGCAGCAAGCCGAACTGAGTAGTATCCGAGAACACACATTATCACAGCTCATGCAACTAAAACTTGAGGCCAGCAGTCCAAAGGTCAGCTATGAAGTGATGTTTGTCATGTGCCATCTTCACTCATTTTTAGCCATTCATTAATCCAAGCTTGCGTTGTACCATTGGTGCTGACTTCCTCTAATGTAGATTATTTTTTAGAGTGTCGTCGTTTCTGGGCGTCTGTGATGGTCTGCTATTAACCCTTTGAGTACTGATGTGGATGTTGAGTACATTACAATCAAAATAGAGATAGGGATGCATTCAAATGCATTGCATTGTAATTGAGTCCAAATTTTGCAAGTTATATAGAACACACACAAATCTGAAGCCAAAGTAGGTAAGAGTAGTAATAAATATCATCTACTGTGGCAATTTCATTTTGTTTTCTCATCTCTGAAATGACTAAATGGTATTTAGAAGCAGGAAAAGTGCACAAGTGTATCAAAGGGTTTATAGTTGTCTGTGTAAATTCAATATGACCACAATAGTTTATCTTCATTTTGCTTTAATGTTAAGATATAGGTTTTGTAACTAATTTTACTAAATATGTGATTGCAAACTAATGCTTTATTAAATAGAACATAACTTTCGTTATATTTTCGCTTCCTTGTATCACTGAAATATTGACTGGCTCTTCAAAATGCTAATGTACATTCTAGGACGATCCAAACTTTAATGTAGTTATCTCTTGGATTCTGTTCATTTTTATGTTTTGTTGAAAAAAAATGCGCAGGTTTTAACTAAAAATGCCTGCAATTAGAACATGCAGTTCTTTTTTTCATTCCTGACTGACCTTTTCACATCTTTGTATCTGTCCCTTTCTTTCCTCCTTCCTCTTTGAATGCTGGTTGCTAGAATGAGATTCTTTCTCATCACCTTCAAAGGAATGCCATATATTTGGATCATCAGGTGGGGTTCATAGCTTATTCTTGTACGTTTTATGTCTAGTGATATGTTGACTCTTTCGTTCATCATTAAACTTTTTTATGGTGCCATCCTACTAAAACTTTACAGGGCAGGTGGTAACAATGTTTCCCCGAGTGTAAATAGCACAATGTTAGTTGTGAAGAACACTGTTCTGTTCCCTTTCTACTCTTACCCTAATGCTTCAACTGGTCTACTAAAAGGAATGTACCCTTTGGGATTCAATATTTGAATAGATTCACTCATTCACTTGGCACTTTTAATGTGGAATGCGAACTGGATCTTTTTTAGAATAATCCTAAACTAGAAGATAATTTTCATCACAATAATTATTCCTGAATTTTGTCTCCCTCATCTTTACATTCTAAATAAATACTAACATTTAACTTAGGGCTTAAACATATACTTCCTATCATAATCATCTTTTTGAAACCTACGAGATTGAATATCTGGCCATTATCTTTTTGTTAGCACAGGAGTTGAGTTCTTTCTTTTGACTTGCTCTGTTTCGTTATCTGCATCCAGAAGTGAGAGCACATACTTGACTTGACACATCGTTGATAGTGCAGCACATCTACAACTCAATTCATGGTAGCTGTATGGAGGATTGACTGCCCAAAAAATGTTATTTCTTGGCCCGTGTTTAAATAATAATCATGGTTAATTTTAGGATCAGCTCTCTAGGCCCATTTCCAGTTATTTTGGCAGCCTGGCAGATACACCATGCAGTGCCCTCTCTTCTCTTGCTTCTCCCCTAGCCTCTGCAACTGCCACCAATCTCCTGGCCTTCTTCCTCTTCTCTTCTCCAGCAGCAGCAGCTGTTTCTGCTACCATCCTCTTACTCCTCTACTCACCCCAGCAGGGCAGGACTAACTCCTGCCTCCCCCCTTATGCCCCACTTTGAGGAGTCCTTGCTTAAAGCAAGGCATTCTGGTTGAGGTGGCCCTGGAGATTGCCTGTGCCACGGCAGCACAGGCAATCTTCAAAGTTACCTCACCCAGAATACTAACCTGTCAGGAAGGACCTTTCAGAGTGTGGCCTTTGGGCTAGGCGAGCTCCCTGGAAAACTATGCTGACTGCTTTTCTCCTGCACTGTTTGTTGGCCGGGGCTTCCCAGAAAACCTGATGACTAGCTCTGAGGGATTCTCACAGCTAGCCTAGGCCTTAGGTGACCAGGGCGAGGCTGGGTGGGTTTTTGACTGCGGCAGCAAGAGAGCAGCCAGGGCCGCTCTCCAGAGTGCCAGGTAGGCCACTGTCTCATTTTGAGAACTCTTCAGAGCTAGGCATTGGTCCATTGCTTCAGAGCATTAGGGGGCAGTGGCCCTTCTTGCAGCGGAGGGGCATCTGGCTGTGGCTCTTCCAGCACGGAGCATAAATTAGAAGGAATAGGAGAGACCAGAGCATCTTTGCTGCCACCACAGTGCTGTTCTCACCACCACATGGCTGATGTCGCCACGTCGGGGTCATTTTGCACCCCCCAGAATTTGGCACCTTGGGCATCTACCCCTCTTGAATCCTCTTGAGGTTCAGCATAACCCTATGACCATGAACAGTAATTCTATGAACAGATTACTCAGAAAACGCTAATAAATTGAACAGGCAATCTGCTTCACACATTAATCTGGCCCACTATTGCAGTAAACCAGATTAATGTTCACTCTGTGTTCTGTGTTTCTATTGGAATGCCTACAGAGCTTTGGATTTGGGCTAATAGTATTTTTATAAACATTATTCTGGTCCTTTGTGTAGCTTTGACAGCTATATTGCAAGGGAGGACACATAAAATTCTGCTGAGAACTGGTTCAAATGTTCCCAGTAAATCTTCATAGTGATATCTCATTGAATCAGCATTGAAATTGTTAAAACAAAGAACACCAATCTTTAAGATAAGACTGCAGTTGTTCTTCTGTCTCAGCTTGACAGCTAGGATCTTAATATCAACAGAGTAGAGTACAATAGAGTAACCTCAGCCTGGGGAAAATGATTAACAGTTTTTCTAAGAACTAATCTCCCTCCACTTCTGCTAATAAAACAAAAACAAATTCACTGGAATGAATGAAAGTTCAGGTACTTGACTGAATGTTCAATCCTACTACTTTATTTCGGAAAAGCCTGCAGATTATAATAGCTAATTATAGCCAAATTTTGGTGACAAATACTATTCTCTTATTCAGGAGCTTATATTTTTTCTGCAGTATTGCGCCCAAGATGTTTAACATGTTTTGGAAGCAGTAGCCAATCATTTCTACGGGACATGCAGGAGAAATTCCTGCAGTTGAAATAGCAAATCCCCCACTCATGATTAATGAGATGCCTCCCCCACATACAAGTGGGAAATGAGCTCCAGATGTCTGGCCTGGCAAGGGCTGCAGATCCGCCATGCTATGCTGGCATGGCTGTAGCAATAGTAGGGCTTCCACTGAAGTTGTCCCACACAATTCTCTTCCACAACCATCCCCATCATCTTTTGCCACTTACTAAGAGTTAGGCTTTATATCATATTGTCATGTGGCATTAACCTGTTGCTCCCTAAAATGGTAGGCTAGTGGATTCCAGTGTTAAGGGCAACCCCCAAGCTGCTCATCAGCATATGTCTAAATGTAAATGGCATATTTCTTTGAACTGATTTAGATGTGTATACACCATTTTAATTAAACTGAAGCCTTAAAGCAGAGGTGTGCAATACACACACGCGGCGCCCCCCACCCCCATGCAGACACTGCCGCCTGCCGCCACTGAAATTTGTGGGGGCAAAAAAGCCAACTTGCTGCTGAAAATCAGCTGCAGACCACAGCAGAACACACTACACTTACCAAATGTAGCTTTTCCAAGGTAAATTTGGCCAGTGTAGTTAGTGCTCTAGTGATTTGCAACCAAAAATTGGCAACAAATCGGTGCTGGCAGCAGGAGCGAAGCCTGTGGGGGGAGGGGAGGGGGGGCAAAAAGGGCCCTCTCACCTTCCAAAGTTGTCCACCTTTGCCTTAAAGGCTCAGTTCTCCCAAGAGTTCTTACAAGCCTCATTGAAATGAAAGGGGAAATTCGGAATTGCTTGGTCGCCACTTGCAAAATCTATTCCAGCCTTTTTTTTTAATCAACAAAGTTGTTCTAAACATTGTCTTTGGGAGGAGTTAATGCAAATAAGTGTGATGCAGTCATGAAAATGATTATTGCTGGAAATATGCAAAAGATAGACGTTAGAGCTAGGTAAATGCAGGAATTATATATTCTCAAAAATATATATGTATAGTTGTGCTATGCTGTTACATTGAGGATCATAAACTATTTCTAAAATCACTGACAAATTAATATTCACAGTCTAGGAAGGTTTCAATGTATTGCAGTTCATACTGTGAAAGATGTTATAAGTACAATTCTTGGTAGCCTAGACTAAGAATTTGGTTATGCAGTGCTCCCCCCTTTTTTCCCCCCATGCCATGGCATAACTCTTGATAGCCACTTCCCATTAAATGATTGTTGTGTTGAGAAAAAGCTGGACTGAACTCAACCAGCTGCCCAGTATCCAATCCCTAGAGCCAATATTGAAAGATAGTTGACTTAGACCTCATGTTTTTCCCGTTATTCATGAAGTGCAACAATCCCTAAGACAGTTCAGGTGTTCTTTACATTGTAAATCTGGCTACGGTGTGAGGTATTTTAATGAAGCTAGCACTTGGTCCACCTTATCAATTTGTTAATGATGTTTCAGAAATTTGCAGTAAGTTTCTTAGAGGAACATTTAAAATGCTTATTAGCGATAAGAATTGTTTTAAACATAATATGGGATGTAGGTTCTCTAGTTTGGCCTTAGCAGGCTTTGCAAATGTTCAGTTTTACTATTCATGAGAGGAAGTATGAACTGCTGCACTAATAGAAAACAATTAAAGTAGAGGCTATATTTACAGTGTCGTCTTTCAAATCTAGCCGTGCTGTAAACTGATGTTTGCTGTATGCTCCTCCTGATTTGAAATAGATGAAAGAGAATGAACCTTTAATCATCATGGTTCACACTATGATTGAGAACTCGGCGCTAAGACCACAACTGTACCATCAAGTAAGGTCTTGGATAGTGAATGAAATTGCTTTTTATCATTGCAAAAAAATTTCCTCAGTGACAGTTTTTGGTTGTCCCCTCCAGTTTACCCATAACATTGGTGTTCCTCCTATTTGTTTTGGAAAACCACAAGTCATCCGTGCTTATAAAACGTTGCAATATCGCTAGCATGGCTTTGCTGAACGTTCTTGTCATTGAGTATTGACTGTACTCCTTTGGACAACTCTTTCTGTTTCAGAATATTTGGAAAAATGCTGTTTTCTGCAGGTTAATCCAGTAAATTCATGACAGTGCCAACAAGCTTCCAACATTTGTCGTAGCATGGATCTATGCAATTTGTTTAATTTTATTTATTTATTTATTTCCTTTGAAGGAACGTCTTCATTTTGGTTTAATGCAAAAGCATGCCAGCAGTGTTTACCTTGTCATTTCTGGCAGCTTCTCATTTTAGGAATGAATTTACTAATTGTTTTAGGTTCCTGGACAGTCACTTTTTTTTTGCCCTTGGGAGTTAAAAAGGATCAAAATAACTTTGATCTGGGGGCTATAGCTCCTAAGGGCAGTGTGTTCAGAAAGTCACAGCAAACAAACTCAGTCTTGAGTCATGATTAAAATATTCAGAGGGGAAATGTGCTGAATGGAAATATAACATCAACATGTCTGCTAGAAATCCATTAGTATAATGATTTTATCCTGAACATATGGATGTCAAGAGATTTCACTGTATACCAAATAAAATGTTTGGCATTATGGGTGCCCTGCCCCCGTCTTTCTTTCATTCGAATAATGACATTTTTTCAGTTTATGAGCTTAGGGGGCTTTCTAGCTCCTAACCCAAAGTGATTCTCATAACTTGAACTTTGACCAACCTGTAAGGTTGCTAATGCTTGTCCCTGGAGACCAGTCCTTTCCCTTTTATTGCTGCATGACACAGAGAACTTGGGCAGATGCAGCTTCTATCATTGTAGGTTTAATGGGAGAACCTGCAACTTCCAAATGCCTGTCCAATACGCAGCTGCTAAAGGCACAGATGTCCTCTTGGGAAAAGACTTGGTAACCTTACCAACATGGGCAAAAAAAATTCCACAGCTTCAGGAAACAGTGCAGTGCCTCCTATGAGTATGAATTGTGTGATGAAATACTTTCTGTGCCATTACAATTTTGCTCAAACATGTGCTTTGTTAGCTTTCCAGCGAACATGCTTTCTCCCCTGCTTCCTATTGTGAATTATTATTCATATAAGTTTTTTTTAAAAAAACTGTGTGCAGTTTTATTAAAATGGAGGAAACATGTTGTCTTCACTATCTGCTACTTGGCTGAGACTAGAGATTGCATTAACCAATTACAGCCAAATCTATACCCAGTTTTATTTGTTAGAATAAAATCTCAAAGGAAGGTTCTACAGATTGGAATGAAAAAAACCCACTCCTTCAGACACCAATAGGTTTTAGCATTTTCTTTAGTTGCCTAATTATTTGGTTTCACTTTTCATTAGGTTGGAAGGAATAAAATTATTTCATTGTTTTGCCCTGAGTTAGCACCATACTTGATTGTTTGGAAGGTCTTGAAGGCTGTACTGCCTGATTATTCCTGGATGCATGGTACCTCTAGAGAAGGCCTTTGAGGCTTAATGGAATTGAGAGTACAGGTGGGAAGTGTTGTTTTCACAGCTTTTAATCTGGTGTGTTAAACAAAACACAGCTTGAAGGAATAGACTTCCAACATACCATGTTTATTAATATCAAGTATATAAATTGGGATATGCAAATAGTAACCTTTGCAGCTCATTCTCGACTGAATCGCTGGGCTTTAATTCTGAAATATTCCCATAAGATTTAAAATAGCAGAACATACTCTGTGAATAATTCACAAAGACAAGCAAAGGAAGAAGTGGCAACTGGTATATAAAGTGAGTGGGTGGTGCAGTGCCGGAACAGTTTGGCTTAAAATTCTTTTTCTGAGTGAGTTTTTTGCTTGCTTCCTTGTTACTGTTTCCAGTCCACATTCAACTTACAAGCCAGAGCCACGGAGATGGCTTTTAAGGTTCTGAGCCAAATGATTAAAAAAAGAAAATCAAATCTTTGTTCATGATTTCATGAGGCTTCCTTACTTGAGTTGCATTGCATGTTATTGGATTGCTAGCTGCTTAAAAGTTTTATGTGGGTTGCAAAACACAAATAACTTATTTTTAAATTTGGTAACAGGCAGCAGCTTACCACATGGTGGACGCGTATAATGTGTGGAAGCCACAGCCTGATGGTGAGCCTGACGTTACCAGTATCATACTCCCACAACTGCTTGGAAATCCAGGGGAACGGGGGGAGGCGCATGGTAGCACCGTGCTCTCTGCATGGCTGGAGCATACAGAGGGCCAGCTTCCCATGCATGGGATACTTTAAAGTGGCTACCATGGGAAGTACTCATCATTTTCCATCCTTAGTAAATCTAAGTCAGAGAAATTATATATATATATATATATATATATATATATATATATATATATACACACACACCTCTATTAGAAGCACTTCTCTGGGTTCACATCTGTGCTTGTGTTGACGCTGCTTTCCAATGGAAGGAGTAGACACTTTAAAAATGCAAGGTGGGCAACTTGTGAACCGCACAGAGAGCTTCGGCTATTGGGCGGCATAAAAATGCAATAAATAAACAAATAAATTGTGGCTCTACAGGCTTTTTTTTTAGCCCGCAACTCCCATGATCCTTCACCATCAGCTATGCTGGCTCAGGCTGATGGGAGTTGTAGGCCAAAATATCTGGAATGCCTCATTTTGCCCACCCCGCTGCTCTAAAAGTCTGCAAAGGAGAGGTTGTTCTTTTATCAGTCCCTTCTTTCCGCATTTATCTAATTTTCATTTTAAAATGCCTTAGAACCGTTATCGGCTTCCTTTCACTGACCTTCAAGAGCAAGTATATTTTCAGGCTGAGATAGGAAGTGATAGATTTTATGTTAAATTAGTACATGTTACCGGCTACCTTTTCCACATCTCTGAGACCATAGCAATAGTAGAAGGACATGAGCTACAAGTACTTCCAAAGTCTCGGCCTGTTTAATTCTGCTTTATAATTATTAGATTCGATACATCATCTTCAAGATGTTGATAGTGATGGTCTCAGCTTTTCACTGAAACTAGGAAGCACGTGTAACTTGACGTGGGAACTGTGAGAGTTTCATAATAATTATAACTCATACATGTGCTGCATCTCTTTGACTGCACATGAGATTTTTTATCATCTCATTAGTCCCTTTCTAAGGTTGCCAAACTATTTTAATGCCCTCAGGCTCTGTGAGTTCTGAAACCACAATGAGCTAAATCAATGCATGTATAAGGCCTTGCACTCATGCAAGGACCTTTTACAGGCTTGCAACAATGGAGTTTGTTATGTACTATACGTTATCATAACTATCCATACTTCTTCTGTAGTGAGTATCTGAGAGAGGTATCTGTACAAGATGCAGCTCACTGGTAGAGCAAATGCTTTGCATTCAGAAGGTCCTAAATTCAATCCTAGCCTCCAAAGAAAAAGCAGGGAATATCCCATCTGAAACCCGGAAGAGCTGCAGCTTCTTTCATCCTAAGAAAACCTTCTCAGATGGAGGACATTCAAGAATTCTCTCAGATGGAGACTCTTGAATTAAAAGGCAAGTTATGATAGGAAGTGCTGTTGTTTAGACACCAGGTGTCACTGTCTGTACCCTGATCTTCCGCAAAAACTGTATTCTCTGAAGAGCATTTTGGATAGCAATGTTGGCCTCTGTCTTTGGGTTAGATTCTGGTATGGGATGTCTTTGGTGTGTGTTTTTCCTAATCCTTCAGTGAATCGTAATGGTGATGTTTGGAGTTTTCTTATAGTCTGCTGTGATTATTCTCTAAGGGAGTCAAGTATATTTGAATCTTGTAAAATCAGATCCTATGTTTAGGTGACATTGCCACCACTTTCTATCGAGAGAAGTCTGTTCTGACTTTGGACTTCTTAACTTTTATCGCATTAACTTTCTGCTACAGAACCATCAGCTAAGGAATCCCTGGTCATCACAATGAATTCTGGAGCATTTTGTAGGGAAAACAGTTAATAAAGACCAGATGTTTGGGGCTTTTCTGTTCCATGTGAACTGATAATAGCTCTGGACATCAGTGAGAGAGATCAGTATATCGTGGGCAAGCTGCTATTCAGGCAAACATGTCTGCCATTACCAGCCTTCTAAAGAAGAACCCTGATATCCTTCAAAAGTACACCAGGGTTCCCAGAAAATTACTGAGAGAAATTGAAAGCTGTTGCCACCTTCTGTAGTCTTTCATAGACTAAATGCATTTTCAGTCTGCAGTTCTGGTACCAATAGTAGCCTCATTTAACTCTATGCATACAGACTGGCTTCTGTCATTCTAGCTATTGTTCAGTTCCATATAGCATCAAACTACATGGCTTGCTGTTTTGGTACAACTGCAAACTCTGGTTTGGGGAAAATTGGAGTACACGCGAGGGGAGAGCATGCAAATGTAAGGCTTGCTCTATTGTGAGGAAACCCTGCCATGATTATATTTGAGGTTCTATTGAAAATATGTGGTTGTAAAACAAGTCTCCGTATTATTGTGCTTTTTAAGCTGCAGACATATTTAAATAAACAGATGATCTTCCAAGGAAACTAGATGATAACCAGTAGTATTTTTAAGGGGCTGGATAGTTTTGAGCTTAAAAAGCTAGACAGTTGGTAACGTTTTCAGAATTGTTGCATTGAAAGTGAGAGCTGGATGCCAAAGCATTTTCAAAAATGTACATATCCACTCTGTAATTCATGCAAATGAATGCCTATTTCTCATCTTTTTGCTGTTGTGAGCTTGGCCAGATTTACATTGGCCATGTTTGAGCATATCTATATTTTTATTTTTTTTAAAAAAAGATATTTCCATTCTTCAATTCTTTCTCCTGCCAAGATTGAATCTGTAGTACATTTTCAAGTGGGTTTAAAAATGAGAAAGCCCTGTTAGGTACTAAACTTCATCCCAAATTAAAACCTATAATCTTCATGACACACAACAGTGCTGTGGCTTTTTCATCCCCTGGTACTCATTCCATTAAATGTTCATTTCAAAGCAAGATTACTTATATGGCTTTAATACACTGTGCATACTCTCAGATTGTCACCCAGTGCATTTGCATGAGGATATGCCTTGAAATGAAACACTTAAAAAGTCTTCTGAGGATCTATTCTGTGGTTGTAGTGCTTGTATGGCTAAACCCCTGCTTCATCCTTGCATTTGTAGTTGTCCCTTAAAAGCAGAGATAAGGCTTACAATGTTATACTGTATACAAATATACTGTGTATATATGTGAAGGTAGAGAGCATGATTAATGTATGGGCAATGAACAAGTATGCTTTAATGTAAATAAGGTTAAAATGTTCATTACACTGGCCTGGTTACAGATGTAACGATTGGTTTCATGTTGTGTTTTGCCAATTTCATCCCCTTCTCTCACCCACCTTCCATGTCTGCTTTAAACAAGTTCTGATATTTATGTCCGCGTTGTCACTTGTTGTTATTGGTGTTTAACCAGATTGTCACTTAACTAGAGTTGGCAAACTTTACTTCAAATGTTGGTTTTAAACTCTGGTTGGCTGGGCAGTCCTTTTAATTATCAAGCATAGTTAGTACTGGTGTGCAGACCTAATTATGATTAAACAATGGAGGGCAGGGGAGAGGCAGCAAGGAACACATGAACCTGCAGATTACTCCCAATCACCTAATAATGCTTAGGAGATTGGGGATGTTACATCCACACTTGGCCAGTTTCCCATTCATTAATACGTTACAAAAATGCATTTGCTCCAATGGAACAAAGAGTCTTGTGACACCCTAAAGACTATAAAATTTGTTAGTCTTCAAGGTGCAACAATGTTCTTGCTTTTCCCTCTCTGGAAATGGCTCAAATGGATGACCATAGTTATGTCCTGTCAGATTATTTTTTTTAAGTATCTTGCTAATAGTCAGTCTAAAAGCTAGAGGAGGAAAGAAATTAACGTATTGACAATCTGCCTTCACAAATGCAGTTTGATTGTGTTCGCTGCCACTCTATTTAGCAGTTTATAATCTTGGAGGAAGGATGTACAATCAATAATAGTGGAACCATATACAGGAGAGTCAGGCTGGGAAATCTCATGTACTCATGTTGGTGCTTAGAAATTTAAATGTTTTTTTTCCAGCCCACAGTACAATCCCAAGTATTTAATCCTCCACTATCTGAATCTACTGTTTCTCCTCCATGTAGCACCTCCCTGTGTAAATATTTCTTCCTTTTATCCAATTTTTAAATAGGTGGAAATATTTGCATATCCACTAGGCATTTGGATAAAGGAGTTTGTAGTGTAGGAGCTGTTCCTGTTGTGTTGAAAGCCTTATTTAAAGCAAAGCTGAGAGAAGTACAGTGAAGTCACCAAACCTGCATGCCAAAGACAGTGTGTTTATGGTCTTCAGTGTTGTCTCAACAGATAATGTCCTTCTTTGTAAATCTCAAGTAACTCTTGAGTTTTTCCAAGAAATAAAATAAAGGCAGAATGGGGATCCATATCCTCACCTAGAAATTTAGTCATTGTTATCTATAATTACACAATGCCAAATCATTGGTATCTGCTTGTTTGTTTGATTTGGTTCTTGCTTGTTTGGACAATTATCAAAACTAAATTTATGTAATTTTTATGAATTCTGAAGATCACAAGTGGAACGTAATTCCAGTCTCAGCTTTGGTTAACTTCATAGCAAGAATAAATAGCTCTGATGTACCTTCCCCTTTCTGACAATCCATATTTGGCATTCCATCATAAACTGAGATTTACATGGTGTATGTGTTGATTAAATGCATTCAGGCATACTATGTGCTTAACATTTCAATTTGAAGTAATTTATGCTTAATTAAATGTTAACTTTAGACTGTACTCTGCTTTGCATGATTTTAGTGAAGTTGTTTGATGGCAGTGTTCTTCCTTATTATAGCTGGCACAAGATGAATGTAGGGGTACTCTGTACAAATACAGATCAGAAGACCTGGATATTGATGTAAGTACTGTTAGCTTGCTGCATGTTGAATTGAAGTGTTTTATTAAACTGGTTTGTTTGACTCATGCAAAAATAGTTCAAGTTGAACATGACATTAGTTTGTCCCAACTCTCTGACTTCCTAACGCAGAGCTGAGTGCACTATGAGTCTGTGTTTGAATGGCTGTGAAAATTGTATAAATGTTGCCCCCTTGAAAGATCAGAAACCTCTGAACCCTGCCTTTCAAAAATAGGATCAAACAGAGTAGCTTTTCTGAGATGGGATTTGATATAACCGTGGGGCCAGAGCCTTAATATACACTTTCTTGTTTGTATAAAGTAGCCTGTGTAATAACTGCATAAGAAGTAATCACTCTGTTGATCTACAACTGGGGAATAACTGTATTGAGTTTATCTTTCAGATGTTCCGTTATAAATTCAACAGCATTATTGATTTCCCCCACTCCAGTATACAGGTCATCCTATCCCAGATCTTCAAGAACAGGATTGTGCAATATTATATAATGAGATAGCCATGCCCTGAATGCACACAGTCTGTATTACGAAAAAAAACTACCCACTCACTTGGCTCTACCAAAAAGACATCCCTCCCTTCTTCATAAACCAGCCTATTGCAAGTTTCACCATCCTCTGTTGGTCATGGTCTAGTATCTTGCGAAGTTCCAGTGTCTACACACAGCTCCGTATGTGCAGAAGTTGCCCCCTAATAGGGAATACACTGTGCACACATCATAGATTCCCCATTTTATTTATTTATTTATTTATTTATTTAAAACATTTGTATCCCGCCCTATATCACTAGGATCTCAGGGCGGCGTACAGATAAAATCATACACTATAAAACAATGAATATACACAGCTAAAAACAGGGTGTGTATGAAGTATTCCGTGCCTTGAAACAGATCTCGATGTACACATAGACTTCCACGCTCTCAGAACAACAGTTATATACATGGATTTCTAAGAAGAACACCCTGCTCTGGTTCATATACCCACTTTAGGATTACAGTAATAAGGTTATTATTTATTTATTTATTACATTTTTATACCGCCCAATAGCCGAAGCTCTCTGGGCGGTTCACAAAAATTCTGCTACCAATATATATTTTCCTATTTCAATAAGTGTGTGTGTGTGCGCGCGCGCAGACTGTGCATCAGTTGTCTTATGCAAAGCAACTAGTGGCACTAATTACTATCACCAACTTCTCTTCCACGCTAGACTAAGCTTAGCCGATTATGCGAACAAGACAAAGTGGTGCAGGCCCTTGAAGAGAAGCTTCAGCAGCTACACAAGGAAAAAGTAGGATAATTATATTTATTACCCCAAATGGATGTTATTTTGCACGCTTTATTATCAGAACACTGATAAGTGAAGTAAAAAAGGAAATCAGTCCAATGATGCAGAACATTAAAAACTATTCTTTTTATTACCATAGTACACGCTTGAGCAAGCTTTGCTATCAGCCAGTCAAGAGATAGAAATGAATGCAGAAAATCCAGCCGCCATACAGAATGTCATCTTACAGAGAGATGATTTACAGAACGGACTCCTTAGCACTTGTCGAGAAGTGTCTCGAGCTACTGCGGTAAGTAATGCAATTTTTCTCCAGCTAGTAAAACTCAGTGGTGTGTTAAGCAATGGTTCTTTGTGTAGGTTTTTTTTTTTAATTAGCTGTCTATGGATTTGTTCTTTATCACAATCCAGCAAACATTAATTTGTCTTGATTTACCAATCCTCATGTGGCATAGGAAAGGGAAGGGGGTCATTTTACTACAGTGGAAGAAAATAATGTCTTTATTTTAGAAACTGATTAACAATTGTAGAGATGTGTGCTAGCTGTTAAAGCTTTAGTCAGTTTTTAAATAAGATTGAGCATGATCAATCTAAAGCAGGGGTGGGCATCTTTGGGGAGTTCAGGGGCCATTCTCTGCCGCCGCCCCCCCCCCCCCGATTCCCCCATGGGCCACACTTCTGCCACCACAATCTGCACTAGGGATGTGCTCCGCTTCTCCTCGAACCGGAGAAGCAGGAGCGGAGCGGGGGGCTTCGCCTACCCTTAAGGCAGAGGTGAAGAGGATTGGGGGGCCGGCGGAGCGTGGCGAAGAGGATCGCCTCAATCCGGAGCTTCGCCTGAAGGTAAGTGGGGGGGGAGGGGGACTAATCTGGCGCTGCCGGCGCCGCCATCCATGCGGCGGCGGCGGCGCCAGCACCAGGTAAGGGAGCAGGGAGGAGGGACGCTTACCTTCCTCCATCGCCGGCTTCAATTGAGGCCCCGGTTGAAGCTGGAAGTGAAGGCCGAGGCCTCTTCCGGCTTCAACCGGGGCCTCAATTGAATCCCGCGACGGAGGAAGGTAAGGGGGCGGCGGCTGGGCCAGGGGCCGGGGTGGGGGTCTGGCCTACCTGGCACCACCGGCACCACCATCCATGCAGCGGCGGCGGCAGTGCCAGGTAAGGGAGCAGGGAGGAGGGACGCTTACCTTCCTCCGTCGCCGGCTTCAATTGACGTCCCGGTTGAAGCTGGAAGTGAAGGCCGAGGCCTCTTCCGGCTTCAACCGGGGCCTCAATTGAATCCCGCGACGGAGGAAGGTAAGGGGGCAGGGTGGGTGGGTGGTTTCTCTGGCGCCGCCGTCGATATAGTGACGGCGGCGAAGCCGGATCTCGCTCCGCGGAGCGGGAGACGGGCGGAGCGGCGTGAAGAGGATCGGGCCACGAAGCGGATTGGGGGGTCCGTGCACACCCCTAATCTGCACCCTGTGGAATTCCATGGGGTGGCAACAAAAAAATTGGACACTACAGAGCAGTAAGTAGGTCCAAGTTAGCTTGTTCTCAAGGTAAATTTGACCTTTTTATTTCTCTATAGAAGGTACAGAGTGGTAAATAGGTCAAATTTAGCTTGAATTTTTTTTTAAATCTGACATATTTGACGCTCCATAGTGGTGAACTGCTTGGTTTTTTTTTGCTGGCGTGAATTTCAGTGGTGGGGGCCACATACATGTTGTCCACGTATAATCCAATGTTTCTGATCAAATTGTCCCTACTGACAATCCAGTACTACTTCACTACTATTCAAAGCTTGGAAACCCACCACCACCAAATCTTGCTGCACTTCTTTTCCTACCAGTTAGGATAACTCTGATCCCTAGCCTTTCCACCTGCCACTCCCATCTGAATGCCACTGAACTTTTTGCCAGTGTCTCCACTAGTTATCAACCTCATCTGTGGTGTTGGGAATCTCAGTTTGGCAATCTGGATTTAAATATTGCCAGCAATCCTGGTATTTGTGGAGTTACTAAGGAATAGCATTTGAGTATATCCTAATTTACATTGCAGAGCTTTTCATCAGTCAGGAATTAAAATGAACTGAATAAGAAGACATATTTAGAGGTTTCTTGAAAGGGGGAAAAAAACCCAAATGGTTCCTTAGCATTACATTTGTTCTAGTCCCAAATCAGCACTGATAGTGTAGTATCCTGTCCCCACATACCAGATGGGAGGTAGCCATTCTGTAGGATACCTGTAGTCTTGCCCTATCCTTCTCTCTCATCCCGGTAGGGTGGGTGAGAGATGATCAGTGCTTCCTTGCTGGAGAGAGTATACAGCCTTCAAATAACTAACGAACAGCCTTCAAATAACTAACGAACGGTTATGCCAGAATAGATATATCCATTAGTGTTTAAGATGTCACAAGATTCTTCATTGTATTTGCTGCTAGAGACTAACACAGCTACTATTCAGGAAAGAAAGAAAGTCTCATGCTTGTGTTTGCCATTTATTCTTAGCGGCTTCATGACCATTCCTCTATGTTAGTGGCCCAGCAAAACAGTCCTTGGACTTCTAAAGAGGTTTAAAGCTTTTATAAAGCAAGCCTTACTACTGCTGATGTTTTTCTTTTCCTCCATTTGGAGAAATGAAGCACTTAAAAGGAACATATAGCACAGCTGTAAATCCCGTGACACCGGGTTGAAACCAAAGCCAGCATGAGCGCAAGGACACTTACGCAAGGGGAATCTCCCCACCACCTCCTACTAATTGCAACCTCCTATACCCCCCACCAAAAGTGTCTCCTGCATGTAAGGGGAAAGACATGTGAGGTGGGCGCAGTGTGATGCAAGGAATTGGTGGACCTTGCCACCTGCTGCAGGAGATTCCCATTGCGTGAGCATCCTTGAACTAAAATGAGAGACAACTCATTATATCCAAGGAAGAGGACCATAGCTATAACAGAGGAAGCCTGAAGAGATCTACACCTCACCCCCATGGTACTGCAGCCCCCTGCCCGGAATGTTAAGCTTTCATTTTGTGGGATGGAAACTGTGCTCTGCTTCGCTTCAGTTTGTAGAAGCGATAGCGGAGCGGCCTGATTCGCCTCCACCAAAGGCGGAGATGGATCAGGGGTCGGGGGAGCTGCGGATCGAGACAAAGCGGATCCTTCGCCTCAATCCAGAGCTCCGAGAAAAAGATACGTGTGGGGGGAGGAGAGCTTACCTGCTTCCATCGTGGTCCAGCGGCGGGCTTCAACTGAGGCCCAAGCCTCAAACCGGAAGAGCAGGCTACGGCCACAGCCTACTCTTCCGGTTTGAAGCCTGGCCCTCAGTTGAAGCCGGCGCTGGACCGTGATGGAGGCAGGTAAGCGGGGGGGAGGGGGGCCTTACCTGGCTCTGCCGCCCGCCGCGGTCCGTGTGGCGGCGGATGGTGGAGCCAGGTAAGGAGGGAGGAGGACTTATTCGCCCTCCCCCCATTTCGTTCCCCCTTCCCCACTTACCTGCCGTCCACTGTGGAGGCAAGTAAATGGGGAGGGGGGGGCAAAATGAAGGGCGAATCACGATCCGACCCTTCGGATCTCACTCCAGGATCCGATCCAGAGCAGGTCGGGGGAGGGCTGGATCGAGCTGTGGAGCGGGTCGGGGGGCTGGTGCACAGCCCTAATGGAAACATTACTCACAAAGAAGTGAACCTGCTCAGGCCTTCCTGTGATCTGGCTGACCAGTTTAAAGGTGTTAGAATGGTTGAACAGCACTCAGCACTTCTGTAATTAAAATTTCCTTCATTAGATTAGAGCGATTTAAGTAAATAATTCTAAATCTATTTTCTACTTTTTTTTTAATGTTTTACTGTTTCTTATTGACTTAACGATGTTTGCTCCACTACCACCTTATTCCTTTAGGATCCAGCCCCACCATATTTCTTGCAACAAAACTTGTTAGGATCTAATAAATGCTATTGAATTACATTCAGAGGGTCAGTTTATTGTTCTTAATCATGTGTGATGTCAGGTTTTTGATTTGCACATTTGATAATGGGGCAAACCATTAAAACTAATATACGTATTCTTTATCTATACATATATATTCAGGAGCTTGAGAGAGCTTGGCGGGAATATGACAAACTAGAGTATGATGTAACAGTCACAAAGAGCCACATGCAGGAACAGCTGGAGCGGCTGGGGGAAGTTCAGGTGCGACCAGAACCTCAACACGATATCAGATCAATTTGTATCAAATATAATACCAAATTTATCTGTTTTCTTTATTTATGGTATTTGTATTGGCCACCCAATAACATAGTTTTTTGAGTTGCTTATCGATGATATCTGCTTATAGATGTGATCTGTAAAGAGTTTGCTGGGTTTTTTTGTAAAAATACGTGTAAACCATAATTGGGTGAAGCAAACTGATGACTTTTCTACAGTTTAAATTATCAGAATTAGCAGCATTGTTGCAGTCATTGGCCTTATACACATGAGGCTTATGCACATTTCTATTGGAGGTGTTTATTCTTGTGTGCCAAGTTGCTGTTTCTCCCCTTCCATCATAGGAGTAGCTGAACAAGTAAGAATGATAGTTCATAAATCTGCTTGCAGTTATGCAAAACTCCATATGCAATCTCATTAAAACTCAGTGGATAATTACAAAACATTGAAGCAGACGTGCTTGCATATGGATTTCTACATTACAATTTGTTTTCCAGTATTAAATAAAATGACTCCATTCTTTCACAAATTTAGGATTTTCTCAGTCTCACCTGCCATGCTTTGCACACAATCATTTTGAGATTCCCCACCCCACCCCTCATTTCTCAGCAATTAGCAACTTTGTTGGTACTAATCAATTAGATAGCATTGGTTGACGAGAATGAAGAAGTCCAAACAACATTGTTTAAGGATCTAAGATTAAATCATAACAGGTTATTCTGTTTGTCTCTTTTTACATGAGCAATATCCGCTTATGTCCCTACCGATTCTCCTATACCCCACAGATTCCGTTCCGCAAGGGGTAACCTGAAATGAACGGAAACACTCATTTCTGGAAGACGGCAGGTCAGCAGAGCTTCCATAAGTGAGTTCCATCGACCTGCCTCCTTTCAGAAACTAGTGTTTCCGCTCGTTTTGGGGCTGCCTCGAGGAAATGTTCAATCTTGCTCCCATAAGCAGTGTGTCGCACTTGCACAATGGAATCTACAGGACCCACCACTTGCAGAAGGGAATCGGCAGGGGCGTAAACGCTCTGTTGGATACTACCCCTTATCTCCACAATGCTAGTATGTCTGCAGTTCCCAAGACACCCTGATGTTGTATTTCCATTTGACAAAGATTGACCAATAACAATCACTTGAATTTCTACCAGTTACTATAGGTGGCTGAATGCAGTGATTGGTAGTGAAGAAACAAAATCTCAATTCCGTCTCTGGTACAGGCAAAATTTGGGGCAGAGATTAAGAAGCTCTAGAAAAAATGTACAGTCTTTCAGTTTTCCTCTCACTTCAACACAATCACATCTGCCAAAATTTGGTTAACAAAACTAAGAAACAAAAACTTTGAGAAAGTATCATCAAAACATAACATGCAAGCACCTGCTTAAACGTCCTCCTTTTGTCCTTCGACAAGGACAAATCGTCCTAGTACTAGAATATTTTTTAACCGAGGGAGTATTAAATGCGTGGTCCTGCCTTTGTTCTCCATACCCACATTGCCCTCCCCTCACTCAGAACAGGTCTTGGGGTAGGTGGAAGCAAACAGCTCCAGGCAGCCCAGGGCATTTAAGAAGCAAAGGCAACCTTGGGAGATTTGTTGTCTGCACAAGGCCATTGTTTAAACCCAAGGAAATGTGATTTTCCCAGGCTTTTTAGTCTGTCGGTTTTGCTTTTTGAAATGTTATTGTGTTTTTAAATCTTTCCACTGCTTCTGGCTTTTCCCCCTTGTTTTTATTTTGTTTAAAACATTTAAAGTTTTTATATTATGTGTTATGTTGTATTTTACGGTTTTACTTTTTGTGAACCACCTAGAGAGCTTTGGCTATTCAATAATATAGAAATTTAAGAAATAAACAAGTTTGCATAATACTAGCTAAGGATAATTAATCCTTGGATGCTTTTAAGAAACAGCAACAAACTGTCTCAATGCTAACATTTGTCCTTGGCAGAGTGAGTCAGCTGGTATAGAGCGTGCTCAAATCCAGAAGGAGCTTTGGCGAATTCAAGATGTCATGGAAGGTTTGAGTAAACATAAGCAGCAAAGAAACAGCACTACAGAGGCAGGTAAATTAGTGCTTTGACCTCCTTAGAAGCTGGGGGAAAACAATTGTACAAGAAATAAATTGTATGTTCATTCTTGCTCGATTGGATATAGTCTGATTTCATAAAGATTGAAAAGGAAATATGTGAGCTGTTAATAATTGCAAAGCTACACATTACTACCTGGATTTTAATTCATTGCTCACTATGAAAATAATATTATTGTTTGTTTTTAAATAGGTATCATAGCATCAAAGGCATTTTCATCTAAGTATAAAAATGAGGTATGTTTTTAGTTATTTTAAAGAATCAGTTTAATCTTTTTCTGATTAACGCTCCTATTTGTTGGTTTTATCAAAAATATGTGTGTATTTAGTCTGTTTAAATAAATAAATTTAATAACTAGGTTTCTTCTAAAGTCTAAATGCCTAAATTGTAATGTTTGTGTATGTTTTGTGACTCCTTAATCTTACCAATTCATATATCTCTTCCATTTGATTTTTCCCTTTATCCAGGTTTCCCCCCAGCAAATGTAAATCTTGATTCTTTTCCTCACCAAGCACACATTTCATATAGCAAGAAATGCTGCTTTATTTGTGTATTGTTGCATACAGCCTCAGTTGAGTAAGGACTGAGCACCCATAACTCCCAAGTTGAAACCACTTGGAGTTGGGAGTACTCAGTACCCCTGAGCCTGTAATACCACCAGGAAATGGTAGCTTTAAAGGGACACTGTCAACTACATGTGGGAGCCAATTCATAACAGAACTAGATAGATGTTTAATTTTAGGAAAGCCATTACATGTTTAACTGTTTTCATAAAAACTGGGTGAATGGGGTAGTATTCTAAAATTGATATGTATGGCAGTGCACCAGTTCATGAAATATAAGGAAAGTGGCAAATGAATTGCCAGAAAAATTACCATAAATATTCTTTTTAATGCAGAAAGCTGACCCAGCCCTAAGTGAAGTTCCTTTATTTGTTTGGTGATGGGTGGGGACTGTTTTTGAATTGGGGGGGGCAAAATATACAAATGGTGAGAAGAAAACAAATCTGTCAATATTCCATCTTTGTGCGCAGCAATGATGCAGCTGAGATTTTCAATCTGTCCCTCTCACTACAGCAGTGTCCCTTTAATTCCAAACTGTGATATAACTGCTGTGAAATATTTGAAAGAAGTTGTAACTCTTGTGCCAGATGAACACATCTAAATAAGGTGACTGTTCTGCAATCTTTAGGAAGAGGAAGTAGTCCCACCTCGTCCTCCACTCCCTCGGTCCTATGACTTTGCAGAGCATCCTCCCATAATACCCCCTCTGCCCAGTGATAGCAGCTCCTTGCTCTGTTATAGCAGGGGCCCAGTACATCTCCCTGAAGAGAGGAAGATTCACCAAGTTCAAGGATACCAAAGAAATGGAGCTCACTGTGTAAGTGGCCACAATTGCCACATTGTTCATCAAGCATTTCCCCTCCCAACCAACCCCACCCACGTACAGTTGCCATTTTATTTTGACATTCAGCTAACTTTATGTTGTGGTGTCCCTTTTTTATGCTTCATTGTGTTATTTCTAGCTGCTTTATTCATGTTTGCCACTTCTGTTTTCATCAATATACCTGTGACTCAGTCTGGTTGCATTTTGTGTTAGGGTCAAACAAAGTCACATCTTTGTGACTTCCTGTATCCCTGGTCCCATGTTCGGAACCAGAGTTAAGCTTTTGCTATGTTCCATTGGGGTGTGTATTTTTTTAAAAAAACATATTTATTCAGAGCCGACAATGTACATAGCATTTTCTCAAGTTCAGTAATCAGGGAAAAGTCCCTCTCCCAGTCTAAATTTACACTCTAAATTTAGACAGTGGGGAAATGGGGTGGAGGAGAGCCCATTTCCCAAAGTTTGATACTCCTTTAGTTTCCCCATGAAATCTGAGGATAGTTTCACACAGTTGTGAAAATAGGTTCTGGATGATGATTTGCCATGCAATTCATAAATAATAAACAGCACATTTGCTTTACACTGTATGTTTTCTCTAACCTAATCTGGAGTAGTTTGGGGGGCATATGAAGATCAAGGGAGTAATTTTTGGAGTTTCTCTGTTAACTTTCAAAATGAATTCCACCATTTTGGACCCTCATCAAAGGAACCTTTTTGGCACAACGAAAACCCCATACCTAGAAATAAATCTACACAAAATGTACCAATCTTGAGTTTTTTCTGAGCCCTTAAAATAAAAGGGTGTTTCAGAGCATAATGCCAACTTTGATGTATGCGTTGGGCAGCCATTTTGCTGTTGTGTTCTGGCACATCTCATGAGCGAATTTAATGCATACTTTGCTATGGTTGACTGCTAGGGTCCCGATTACCGGCTTTATAAAAGTGAGCCTGAGCTAACAACTGTGGCAGAAGTTGATGAGTCAAACGGAGAAGAAAAGGCAGAGCCAGTTTCTGAGTCAGAAACTTCTGCAACTAAAGGTTAGTAAGATGTCTATTTGCTACAAAATAGTTTGTTTGTTTTTCTACTGACAGGGAATATGGAACTCTGTAATCTCTCTGAAGAAACAACACAATTCGCTATAGTTTTACAAATAGAATAACTTTTTCTTATCATAAAGGAGACAGCTAGTGCAATAAAAATTTAATTTAATTATATGAGAAGGCTTTTAGCCAGTCACAGCAACAACAGCAAATTGAAAATCAAAGATAATACTGAGAATCAACCCTGAAATCCATATTGACGCTGTGTCTAATCACATCTCACACATTCTGCGCACATCACTTCTTCAAACAATTGTTCATTTTCTGTCCTTGCCCTTGAACACTTATTCGGGCTTTGTGCATGCAGTTTCCTGCATTATTTGGCTAGAACATCCTTGAAGGCAGTTCCACAAAACTTCAGATTCATCAGAAGACAGGAAAACAATGTGTCTCGTTTTTTTTTAAAAAAAGAAAAGTGTAAGTTGGTCATTGTCAAGTTGTTTCTGTCTTTTTAGGGTATTATTCTTCACCCTGAAGTTACTACCAATACCTACTTTAAATCCTCCTGTCCTCCCAACTCTGTTATCTCCATGCTGTTCTATTAAATTTTAAGCCTGCAGATGGGGGGGGGGGAGGTCTTGTTTAACTCTTAACTTGTTTAATTGTTTAACACCTAATTATAAAAAAAATGCCTTGATGTTATTATGAATATTTCATTCACCTTGAATTTAAAACCCTTCAGGTGTGGGGGTAGAGAAATCCATGCCAAGTGCAAGCCGTTACCATGGCTATTCTGACCTAAAGAATTTGCTTTCCCCCCTTGGTGAAAGAGTCTGAAGGCAATTTTAATACTGAGAGACCTGTTCTGTTGCTTAATTCTTAACATGATTTTGGTAACCAAATTAAGGGAAGCGTGAAGTATAATTTTACGAATGGACTTGCACGGTCATGTCCCAGGTCAAGCTGTATCTTTTTTCATTTTGCTTTTGTAACAAAACTGTGCTGTGGAGAACATTTGAGCATCAGACAGCAGATTGCTCATAGTCATCGCTTGAGCTTCATGGCTGAACAGGGGTGTGTGCTTGGGCCTCTGACCTTCTGGTGGCACTTTTAGCCACTGGTACCACATTATATGTTCTGTGCAGCCCTGGATTAACCTTTAAGCAATATAAGCACATGCTTAGGGCACCAAGGGAAGGGGGCACCACCAAAATGGAAAAATATACTCTCGAGATTATTTATTTATTTATTTATTTAGAATATTTATATACCGCTCCTCATTGAAAAAATTTCGGAGCGGTGTACAAGGTAAAAATGAAAATAAAAACAGAATACAACAGTTAAAACAAAATTTAAAAGAAGCAAAAACAGAGATTCAAGGCTGCATACTAAGGAAAGGCTTCCTGGAATAAAGATGTTTTCAGGAGGCGCCGAAAGGAGTACAAGGTTGGAGCCTGCCTGACCTCCAGAGGCAGGGAATTCCACAGGAGGGGGGCCACCACGCTGAAGGCTCTTCCCCTGGTGGATTCCAATCGGAGGATGGATCTAGGTGGAACCACCAGGAGCAGGCCCTCGGTTGACCTCAGTGACCGGGCAGGTAGGTAAGGGAGAAGGCGCTCTCTCAGGTATCCTGGTCCCAAGTTGTTTAGGGCTTTGCACACAAGTACAAGAACCTTCAACCTGGCCCGGTAGCGAATAGGCAGCCAGTGCAGTTCCCTCAGCAGAGGAGTTCCATGCTGGAAAGGGGCAGCTCCAGACAACAGCCGAGCTGCAGCATTCTGCACTAGCTCCAGCTTCCGGAGCAGCTTCAAGGGCAGCCCCACATAGATCACATAATTTCAGTAGAGATATCAGATCTGAGTTTTTAATTTCTTATTTCACCTTCAGCATTTATTGAGAATTAATGTCTTGCTGGCTAAGCAATGGAAAGGCCAAGGGGGCACCATTATTGGGCTGTGCTTAGGGCATCAGCTGGCCTTAATCCGGCCCTGGTTCTGTGGGACATATCCTGATGCAACTCACTTAAGTTTGGTTCACCCAAGCAAACAGCATACAAGCCACTTGAGTCAAAAGCTCATTGGGATTGCTCCACGTGGCATGCTGTTTGTGTGGCACAGCTCTCCTTTTGCAGATCCAGTCATTTCTTTACACACTGACAGAATCCTAGGGTGTTTGGGTATGGTTTTTAAAAGCATTTTGTAATGGTGTAAGAATTGTGTTGGGTAGGGAAGAAGAGCCAGAACAACTTCTTCCCACTCTGGCAGCCTTCAAGCCGCTTACCATCCCAATATCTGCATGTGTGAGTCAGGCCTGAGTCCAATTTATTCATAAACACAATTGATTTTCTTCCTACTCCTTTCTTTTTGCGCTTTGGTTCCTGTTTGTAAATGGTCCTTTCCCCCCCCCCCCTTTGTTCTGCCCTAAGAAGAGCCATGCTGGGTCAAACCAAAGGCCAACGTTGTGTTCCCACAGTGGCCAAGCAGATGCGTATGAGAAGTCTACAGTAGAAAATGAGCATAAATAGCGCCCTCCCACTTGTGTTCCTCCTCAACTGGTAGTCGGAGGGAATCATTTCTACAAAGAGGCATTTGCACATCATGGCAATTGTGGGTTAATTAACCCACAGATTGCCAGAATCTAGGCGGAGCAAGTGAGCACACTGCTCATCACTTCTGTTTTCAATTAACAACCTACAATCCCACACCCATTCGTAGGTTGTTAATGGGCCACCTGGACCCGGATACAAACGGGGAGATTTCTTAATTGAAAGCAAAAGCAATGAGCACACCGGAGACAGCAGACTTTCTCGCTCCGCCTAGTTTTTGGCAATTTGTGGGGTAATTAACCCATGATTGCTGTAATGTGTGAGTTGGGTCAATACATATCCATCATGACTAGTAGCCATTGATGCCCCCTATTCTTCATGAATTTATCTAATCCTCTTTTCAAACCAGCCAGGTGGGTGGCTATCACCATCTTGTGGTTGAGAATTCTATAATTTAAGCATTTCCCTTTATCTGTCCTGAATTTCCCACCGTTCCGCTTCATTGGATGTCCTCAAGTTCTAGTACAATGAAAAAGGGAGGAAAATATCTAGCTACCCATTTTCTCCCCACCATACATAATTTTATACTCTTCTACCATATCCCACCTTACCCACCATTTTTCTAAGCTAAAAACCCCCAAACGCTGTACCCTTCCTCATAGAGGAATTGTTTCAGCACCCATTTTAGTTGTCCTTTTCTACACCTTTTCCAGCTCTACAATACCCTTTTTGGGGTGTGGTAATCAGAACTGTACGTAGTATTCCAGTTGTGGCCACATCATAGATTTGTATAAGGGCATTATGATATTGGCAGTTTCATTTTTTTATTCCTTTCCTAATGATTCCTAACATAGAATTTTCACTTATCACAGCAGCTACATACTGGGTCAACATTATCATTGAGCTGTCTACCACAACTCCATTATCTCTTTCTTGGTTAGTCATTGCCAGCTGAGATCCCATGAACATATATGTAAAGTTAGGATTTATTTATTTTTGCCTCACTGTGCATCACTTTACACTTGCTTATATTGCATTGCATTTGCAATCTAATTCTAAAGCCAGCTGCAGTGCATATAAACTGAGTAGCCTGCAGTTCCTGAAAGAAGGTGAAACAGGTTAAAGATAGAAAATAATGTCTTACTGAAAGGGCAGCTCAGCAATGGAACAAGCAGCCTGGGATGTTGTTAAATCTCGTCCTTGGAGCTTTTACTTAAACTAAACTTAAAAACTGGTCAGGTATCTGGAGATGCTGTATGCCTAAAATGTCCTGTCTCCGAGTAGGAGATTGGTCTGTGTTATTTTTCACTTGAGATGGGAAGGTGATCTAGGAAAAAGCATAACTTCACCTACTTTGGTGTGACGTTCCCAAACAACCACACTTTATAACATTCCCTTAAGAAACATGGAATCCATTGTGTTCATCTTGCTAATCTCACAGCTCTGTGTGCTCCTGGCCTAGAGGGATGTTCTCAGATAAGGCAGATGTGAGCAGCTTCTTTCAACAATCTAATAAACCAGAATTGATGCTTTAATAAGAAGATTGTCCTTGCATCCGCTTGTGGCAGAGGAAGTGATGAGCTTGAAGGCTCAGAGTAAATCCTATTAACTTCGTTTGAGAGATTTTGGGTTCTTAGGTAGGGAATGTTAACCTGTGTGTTTGTTCTGCTAATCGCATTCATAGCAGCAATAGTGATCAACAAATTACGCACATTCACTTTGGCAGAGCTGTCAAAAGCATTGTGCGGGAAGCCCGAGAGATGCCAGACACACAGCACTGCAGAGTTTTTAAATTATTGTTTGATATTTATTTCCATCAATATGCAGTGAAAGTTTTATCACATCTGTCTGCCCAAAAGTAAAGGGAGAAAAACGCCATTTAGGAATGGCAATAATATAATCCTTTTATCTGAAAGACGGTATTCTCCCTTATGAGCCTGCCTGTGCTTCGAGGTCTTCTGGGGAAGCCCTTCTTTCAGTCCCACCACCATCACAGGCGCGCCTGGTGGGAACATGGGAGAGGGCCTTCTCGGTGGCTGCTCCAGTGCTCTGGAATCCTCTTCCCAGGGAAGCTAGACTGGCTCCCTCCTTGATATGCTTTTGGAGGCAGGCAAAAACTTTTTTGTTCCGGCAGGCTTTTGGCGATTAATCTGGGCCTCCGTCTGTGCTAAGGTCTTTTAAAATTGTCATGTGTTTTAAATATTTTGAAGTTTTAATATTGGAATATATTTTAAACTTCTGTATATTTCTGTTCATAGGTTTTAAAATGTGTATGTTTTAATTTTGTAACCCTTGAGGCCCAGTATTGGACAAAATATATTAATAATAATTTTATCTGACTAAAAAATTTTTAGATAAGAAATTGGGTCCTCAGCAATGACAAATGAAGGCAGTCCATCCACCCTCCTTGTCAGAAGCTTGTGGTTGTTCTGTTGTGGCAGTTGCTAGTAGTAATGCACCATTTACCGGATGGTGTGTTAAAGTATGCAAAGCAAAAAATAAAATAGGGTGGAATCCATTTTTTTACGGGTCCAGCTATGGAGTGTCGACCACCACCCCTGTTCTGAGAACGAGCAGGGAGGTCTGGGCATACTGCGTTGATTTTAATTGCAGTTTTTGTGGCTGAGCCCAGATAAATAGCTTGAGGTTGCACCTTAAATTCTTTAACAGAAAGCTAGCAAAATGGCAGGACTTTGGACCGCAGTCACTTCGCAATGGATTCCAATGGATTACAAGGAACGAAATTGTTTTACATGTACATTTTTAAGGCCTGTTAATATTTTTACTGTGAGGATTGGGAACTTTTAAAAACTATTTTGTAATGGAGGCTTGGGTCCATTAGGTTAAGAGAAAGGCAGTATAGAAATAGTATAAATAATTTTGTTAGGATTCTGTTCTTTGTACTTTTTGCTTCATATCCTTTTCTTGCTTTACTAAAGATAGTGGAACTTGCTTTTTTTTTTAAGGGAATGTGCTTCAGTATCTCTGAAACTGGACGTTGTGAAACCCAAATTCATGTCTAAAGTATAAAATTGAATTTGCTCCCTTTTTTGTAGTTTTGTGGTTGTAATATGTAGTGATTTATTTTTAATAAGAGTTGCTCCTGCTTCTCTTGTGCATACTATGTTTAGCTTGAAAGCAGTAAGGGTGCTTCAGGTTAATTTATTTATGGATTAATAGTTTATAGCAAGAAGGCCTTTTGGTATTATTTCACGAGATAACTTTCTTTGTGGAAAAACTCCACTAAAACTGAGGTTATAGTATTGCCTTTCCTGTGGTCTGTGGGACCCACTTTATGCATGTTGTTTGCATAAATAGCATAAACTAGTCTTTATTTAATATCCTGCCTTTCCCCCGAAAAACAGCACTACCTAGAGACATGATTTCAATACAATTCCAGCAGTCCTAGCCTCTGTGGAAACAATGACTAGGTATCTTCAGTGTTTACATCACTTATTTTGTTTACCTAAGTCATGCCTTTTAGGGTAAATTTAAAGGAACGAGTTACTCTAAGGAGAGGTATCTTTCACAACTCTATCCTATTTTCAGGAGGGCCTTAATCTACAACATGTTGCCTCCTTTTCTGCCCAGTCTTTTCTATCAGAATTGTGTGTGAGTGAACGAGAGTACAGTTCATTTAATTTTGGACAATATAGGTTAAGGAGCCCGACCACTTTTACCCAGCCTTCTCCTGACTATCTGGTGGGAAGAATTGTGCCTAAGACTCCTGTTCCCTCCCAAAATTTCCTCTCTATACCCACATCAGTCAGCCAGGTCTTCTGGAAGGCTTGGTTGAACTGAGAGTGATTGTGGTCAGGAAGAAAAGCCTTAATGTCTTTTCAGAATGTCACCTTTTTCCTTGCGAGGAAACAGGAGGAGGTTTCTAGCACAAGGTGCTAGAAATTATTTATTTATTTATTGCATTTACATACCGCCCCATAGCCAAAGCTCTCTGGGCGGTTTACAAAAATTAAAACAGTGAACATTAAAAACAAATATACAGAATTTAAAAGCATAAAAACAGACAATATTAAAGTGTTTGTGTATTTTGAGCATACGTAACTCCATCCTCCCATTCTCTTTTGTTATGTAACGGTGTGCTTGGACTAGCGTGATCCCACGACCCCACTGTTCGGAAAAGCCTCTGTGAATTTTTTCTCCACTTTTGCAAACTCGCCCCAAATTTTTCTTTTTCTCTCCCTAGTAGTGTTAAGGCTCCCTGTTGTTGGTCTCCAAACTCCCGCTCAGCCCTGATGTTACACGTGTATACACAGCATAGCTCACGCACCATAGCCCTCAGTTCAGAAAACTAAGCTAATTTCCCCACAACCTGATTTTCTCCACATCCATTGAATGCATGCATGTTTTACTTGCTTTGACCTTTTGTAAAGAACACTCTACCAAGCTAATTTAAGTTAAAGCCTGTTTAATGAATTTCCTATTTTGAAGAAACCTCTGTGTGTGTGTGTGTGTGTGTGTGTGTGTGTGTATGTGTGTGTGTGTGTGAGAGAGAGAATATCCTTGCCAAGGTTAAAAGGTCCCTTAATAAATGCATGTCTTGAGAACATGTGCAAGTTTGTGCATGTGTCTAGAGGAGCACATTTGGTAACTATGCGTGTATTTTTTAAGTACTTACTTCACTTAACAGTTCTCAAAATAGCTTGTAACAAAGATAATAAAAACCAAAGATTAAAATTCAAAGCTCTAAAAATCACGTGAATTAGATATTGCTAAAAAGGCAAGCAATAAAAGCAATTTAACTCTCAACAAACTATTGTCCAACACCATGACAAAGAAAGTGAGGTGTTCGCGATTCCTGTGCTGTTTGTTGTTTTGTATTGCATTGTATTTTATTCTTTAAAATATTTGCATTATGTTTAAAATTTTAACTGTTTGTATGGCATCTTAGTCTTTTTAACTGTTTGTAATCTGCCCGGAGAATATTAGTTATCGAGCACATTAAAAACATAACAAATAAATAATAGTTAATCCACCCAAACTCCCAAACCAATATGGTTGCCTGCTATTCCCCTTACGTAATCCGTATGCCTGCCCCAGTTTCAGCAACTGCTGTAGCAAATCCACCACCATCTGTCCTCCTTCTCACATCTCGTGAATTACTATTGGCAGAACAAGGAAAGAATGGGAGCATGGATACAGAAATTATGAGTCATACAGGAGCGGAACGATCAGCATCTAATGTTCTTTGGCATCGAGGATTGTGTACTTGTACATAGATCCAGAAAGGGTAGCATCAGCACTTAGGCAGGAGATCCATCCATTCATAATCTCTGCTTATTGATCAGCTCTAGCTATAAGCTGTGAAGATTAGATTTCAATGTAATGCGTTATAACATCCTTGTTTTGAGCACTCGCTCTAGAGAGGTGCTGGCTGAAGTCTAATAACAGCAAGGTGAACATGTTTGCCACTTTAACTGCATTTAGAATTCTGCATTATGGCTTTGTAGTGCACTTTTAATCCCATTGTGTTTTTTCATAGGCTCACATTTTCCCATTGGAGTTGTGCCTCCCAGAACAAAGTCACCAACTCCAGAATCTTCGACAATAGCTTCTTATGTGACTTTGAGGAAAACTAAGAAGATAGATCTAAGAACGGTATTTAAAATTAGTGTATCATATTTCTTGCTATCTTCGTTGCTCTGAAGGTGTGAGGCGGGTGAGCATCCAAGATGAACACAGAGGGGCAGAATAGTCTCAGGATGCAGAAAACAATTTTATTGATGGAAAGCCTGATGCGTTTCGGCCTCTTTCATTATTGTTCGGTCTTCTTCAAAGGGTTGTAATAACGTCTGCAGAGATTTTTTTTACAACAGATTGTGCTGTAAACACAGTCACCAGTTGGGCTTTTCATCAATAAAATTGTTTTCTGCATCCTGAGACTATTCTTTCTCTGTGTGTTTATTTTCAATGCTCCACCAGCGTGCTCTTACACCACTGTCCAGTATAGTGTAAGAGCATTGTGCAAAGCCCTTCCTTCGCACAAAATTCAATAGGAGTGTGACAGTAGGAATGGGAAGACTTAGAAACAACTTCATTCCATTCAGAAAGGGATTGGATCCCCAGATTTCCACCTGCCGCAGACGTGTTGTTTTTTACAATGTCCAATGGGCACTTGCATTTTGTATAGCATATCTCTCAAAATATTCAGTGTGCAAAATATGCAGTAAGGCTCCCATACTGTATAGCCCTTGGTTGCATGTTTATCATGCATTTGAATGGTCTTCCCGACTTTACCCAAAAAACCCCCACATCTGATCCATGGTGGAATATTGAAAACCAGTCTCTTAAAGGCACCGCACCCCTCTCTGCCCCACCCTTGGCAACATCAGTAGCATTTCAGTCACCATGATCAGAACTACCCTAGCACAATGTTATGCATGTGACATTTAACAGAACTTTTCATAATGGGGTCGTGACTTATTGGAGGAAAAACCAATTTTCACACAAAATATAATGCCTTCACCACATCAGTGCAACCCGTTCTGTGTGTCATCAGAGATCTGGAGGGAGTCAGTTTGGCATTATTGTAGTAAACAACTTGTAGTTCTCCAAGGCTATCAATGAGTCTTTTATACGGTGCGCTGCGAATAGCGGCAGTGATGTTTGTGAGGTTTCTCTCAGTGCAATGTATTACGTAGATGGAAACCTTTGTGACTTAAATTTTATAGCCTTGCACACTGTGTCATTAGCCTTGTCGCTTCATGTTCTACCGCCTTCAAGGTTTGGGCAACCGTGCAATACATCTCATCATAGCAGAGGAGAAGTGCGCCCTGCAAACATCGTTTCCCTTTTGGAAGTGTTTTTTTTTTTTAACATTTCCTTTCCTTTCCTTTCAAGGAAAGGCCGAGAAGTGCAGTGGAACAGTTATGCTTGGCAGAAAGTACTCGCCCTCGAATGACTGTGGAGGAGCAGATGGAAAGAATAAAGAGACATCAACAGGCCTGCCTGAGGGAAAAGAAGAAAGGACTGAATATTATTGGCATCTCAGATCTAACTCCTTCACAAAGCCCATCCCTTGTTAGAGAGAATCCTTTTAAGTTGCCCCAGGTATGTCTCACGTTCACTTTTGTTCACGAGCACAACTCACGACAGACAGAAGCTAAATCAAGCGGAGGTTATGGCTGAGGACTGATTGTTGTGCTGTGTGCTGCTTGGGGAACCGAGCAGGAGTGTGGCAGAGTTCCTTACGGCCAGTGGAAAAGCCAGTTTCTCTCACTCCAGGCTGGCGGAGTTTTCCTTCCAGTAGAGCCAAGGAAAATGTTGGCTTAGAGTGGAATTAGAAAGTATTATTTATTTATTTCATTTCATTTCATTTCATTTCATTTATATACCGCCCCGTAGCTGAAGCTCTCTGGGCAGTTTACAAAAGTTAAAAACAGTAAACATTAAAAAAGTATACAGAATTTAAAACCATCAAAAATATAAGAACTACAGTATAAAAACAACAGTATCCACTTAAAAAAACAGTTCTGGGGTCTGTTAAAAAACAAACTTAGCGTTGTTAAATGCTGTTAAATGCCTGGGGGAAGAGAAAAGTCTTGACCTGGCGCCGAAAAGATAACAGGGTTGGTGCCAGGCGAGCCTCATCGGGGAGATCATTCCAGTCAGGGGGGCCACCACCGAAAAGGCTTGTTGCCATCCACCGAGCTTCCCTCAGAAGGAGGACCTTAGATGTTGAGCGCAGTGCACGGGTAGGTTCATGTCGGGTGAGGCGTTCCATCAGGTATTGTCCCAAGCCATGTAGGGCTTTATAGGTCAAAACCAGCACCTTGAATTGGGCTCGGAAACATATAGGCAGCCAATGCAAGCTATTGGTGTTGACATAAGCCTCCACTGATCTTCGAGGAATATTGGGAGACCATTTGGGCTTGGAGCAATCCTCCTGCTCCTCAGGAAGATGGGCATCTTCACCCTTTTTGAAATGACATGAACATAATTTTAGCATAATTCTTAATGCTAAATGTTTAGGAGAACCTAATGTGTGCCTGAAATGCTTGTTTACCAGTGTTCCCATTAGTCAGTATGGGCCTTTCCCAAATACTGAGGAAAGTCTCCTTTGTCTGACACACAGGAAAAATGTGGGTCATTACACATTCCCATGCTGTAGGTATGTGTGCGCAGTGACCACCCGTATGCACAGAACGATTCTCATGTAACACACATGTTTTCCTTGCTTGTTTTCCACTAGGATGTTAACTTATTTCCTAGATAACCTGCACCTATCATTTATCTCTTTTGTTCACTGTTTTCTCCAGAACCAAAGGAAGGATGATTTTGTATGCATTACCAAGGAATTAGAATATGCCATGAGAGTGAATGATGTGGGCGAAAGCCATCAAAATTGTTCGGAAGATGCTCCTTGGCTGAAAGAAAATGCAAATGAACATAGTGGTGGTTTTATTACACAGGTACTGCTTTCTCTTTAGTACAGGAAAATACACGCGCACACTCATAACTTGCTTAATTAATTGTATATCTATACAATTTTGGCACTCTCTTTCAAATCTTTTTCCTTTATTTTAGGGTTCTTATCGGAGAGCAAGCTTTCCAAAATGCCACAATTATAATTTGGGTTGATATGGATCAGTGGCTGTTGTTGGAAAGACAATCCAAAGTTCAGATGGACCAAAATTAACTATAAAAAAAGAAGAGATGAAATCTCAAGAGCATACAAAAATACCTCGGTGGTTTAAAAAGAGATACATTTTAAGACATGCTGGGCCAATAAACGCTTTATTTTTGGGCACTGTTGAGATTTCATCTTCCCCTTTTTTCCTTGATGTTGGTATCTTGCCTCTTCCGGTTTCTCCAAAATTAACTGGGCTCTTTCATTAGAGCCTAGTTTAAAAACCGCACTGAGTTACTGATGTAGGACTATGGTCAAATCGCTCATTTCACAGAAAGAATTTTTTTCTATGTACTCATATCTTCCATTTAGTTCCATGCATAATTAACAGTTACGATTTCCTTTTTTTTCCTTTTACCTTCTCCCAGTTACCAAAAAATGAAAACCAGGTGTCTTCAGATGCGTTAGAGCCAAAGGACGGGAATCTTGAACAGGCACCTGAAATAGAAAAGTCTCAAGATGCTAACAGCAGGTAAAGTAAAGGTATTTCATTAGTAACAGCAGACATTTTGGTTTTGCATAAAAACCAACAGTTAATCTGAAATGGATCTTGCAAACTTGGTGGATGATTCAGCCCTTTCCCACATCTGTCAAATTCTCCCCTCATTATCAGTCCCTAAGCTGTGCCTAGCACAGATGGCAGAATGGATGGTTGTCCTTTCTGTACATTTTTGAGCTGTTGCTTTTGATACCTGAAATGCATTATATAACAGGCTTCAAATACTTGGCTTTTAACATTGTCCAGTTTATTTCTGGCTCGCCAGCTAATTTTTTAAATATTTTATTTGCTGTCAAGTCGAGGATTTAAAGAGGTTTCACGTGTATTAAAAACCCACGTAGGCTATTACAGACAATTTACCTGGCACAAAAAAACCACAGTGTATTATCCTCAAAGTTCTGAAATTGTCTTTTCAATTTGTCTTTTGAAAACGGTAGTATAATAAAGCAATCAAACCCATTCCATTTCTGATGAGTAAAAAAACAAGGCTAGAATCCAGACAAGTCCATGTACACCAGCAAAACACTTCTGTGTGTGCTTCGAAGACAAGTGATTTTTCTCTTCTGGCTGCACACTACATCCTGCTCCATAGTAATGACTTCTCTACCGTGCTTCAGGAATGACTTTTCAGGTGGGGGTAGGGGTGTATGATGGGCTAAGGTAGGAAAAGGAGGCCTAAAAAGCTTTGGTGAACAAGCAGCCCCTCTGAAACTCCTCAAATCTTTTAAGACTCCAAACCAGTTCCCCATCCTGCCCTCCACATGCTTTTGGACTTACAACTCAAGATTTTTTTTTTTTTGGTGTTCATACATTACTTAGAAATTTCTTTCATGTAAGCGGTTCATACATATAGTTCCAATCAACCCCTGCTTACCATGGCCTGCGGCAGCGTATGATGACAATTATAGTCACAGTACGACAATGGAACCATTGACCTGGGGAGGTTGTGGGCTCTCACACACTAGACGCCTTCAAGAGGCAGCTGGACAACCATCTGTCGGGGATGCCTTGAGGTGGATTCCTGCATTGAGCAGGGGGTTGGACTCGATGGCCTTATAGGCCCCTTCCAACTCTACGATTCTATGATAAATACCTGGAAGGCACCAGGCTGGGAAAGGCTGGTCTACCCACCATGTGAATCTGCCCTTACATTAAGACCACCTACAGAGGCCTCCAGGTGTCTCACCCTATAGAAGCAAGTCTGTTCTCTACAGGGACCAGAGCTTTCTCTTCTGAGGCACATCCATCCGTTATACACTTTCTGACGCTCACCAAACAAGCCCTTCAGCTTTGGAGTTTTGCCAGTGGCATCTATGGTTTATTTACTACATTTGGCTGTCGCTGTATTTGTTTTGAGGTGTGTGAGAGTTCGTTACATTGTTGTTTTAGTATAATTATAAGCCTAGAAGGGTGGAAAGTCGAAGTACAAATGTTTGAGATAAATATAAATCAGTTGTTGCTAATAGTATTTATTCATCAACCGTCCTCCTTCTTTTCCCCTCCTGCACGGACAGATGCACAAAGGGGCACTTGCCAAACATCGCTTGACATGAATGATTTCTCCTTTAACTCTTCTTGAGCACTTTGCTTTGATCACGCTCAGGATGGATAAGGAGGGGAAAGACTTCTTAAGCTGATTTATTTGGACTCCTGAAGTCTTTCAGATGTAAAAACATGAAGTAGAAAGCAATTTTTAATGCCCTCTTTCTCCCCCAAAAGCATACGTTTTAAAGATTGGGTTACGTGATCTCATAATCCTATATACATCACAGTATTTTGGTATTACAGGCGTTTTTGAAGTTGTATACAATATCAGTTAACCTAATTAGAAGTTAGTGGAAACTCTAAACGTAGATCTTTCCCCAACCCCCAGCCTAAAGGATGAGGCCCCAGTTGTAAACCACAAACCTGAAAGCAGCACAGACGAGAGTGAAGAAACCAGCATTCAAGAGCAGCAGGAGGATGCTATTTCTCCCTTTGAGATACCAGCACAGACATCAAGAGGAAACGCCACAGCAACAGGTTTGACTTCGTATACATAGGCTGTCGAAACGTGCTGTGGCACCATGTACTGCAGTTATACTTCCAAATAAAGTGTTAAAAGTAAATGTCTAAAATAAATCTAACTCCTGATAGGCAGCACAGCCACCTCTCACAGGCTTCTGGCACAGATCAGCGATGCCATTTTAATTGGAGGCCTAGTGCAAGGCCCATAAAGGTTGCTGGGGTGCTACTTCAAACATCTAAGATAACAGTCCGGATTTTATCCAAGTAAATAATTTGGAATGTCCAGGCGCTCTTAGAATCTGTCTTATCTTAGGGTCCACTATTCTCCAACTATCTTATGTTAGGGTCCACTATTATCTTAGGGCCCACTATTATCTTAGGGTCCACTATTATTATCTTAGGGCCCACTATTATCTTAGGGTCCACTTATCTTAGGGCCCACTATTATCTTAGGGCCCACTATTATCTTAGGGCCCACTATTATCTTAGGGTCCACTATTCTCCATCTATCTCAAAATATTGTTCTGACTAGCAGCAGATATCCAGGGCCTTCCCCATCACCTACTACCTGATCCTTTTAAAGATGAGCAAGGGACGGAGCATGAGACATTCTGCATTGAAAGCATGTGCTCGACCACTGAGCTACCTATAGGTCCCTCCAGATGTTTTGGACTTCAACTCCCATCAGCGACAGACCACATGGCCCATAGTCTGGAATGTTCAGAATTGTAGGACTCCAAGTTGGGGAAACCTGTAGTGGGGCATTGCAGGGATCTTCATTGGGACCAGTGCTATTCATGATTTGGAGTGAGCAGTGAAGTAGCCACGTTTGTAGATGCCACTCAAGTGCGCAGCAGAGGTTTGTTAGGGAAGGGACTGAAAATAATAAATCTGTCAGTATCGTAATGCCTTTATACAAATTTATGTTATGGCTGAATTTGGAATACTGTGTTCTGGTCATCCCAACTCAAAAAAGATATTGTTGAATTTGAAAAAGTGCAGAAAAATGTAGCCAAAGTGAGCAAAGAGTTGATGCGCTTTCCTTGCAAGGCAGGCTAAAGAGTTTGGGGCTATTTAGTTAAAAACTAAAGAAAAAGGAAGGAAGGACCAGGAGAGGGGCAGAGATACATGATGATAGTATTTTATATAAGTGTTTGCATGGAGTGAAGGAAGTAGATACCCCTCATTAATTTATGGAAGTCACATCCACAGGATGTGGTAGATGTGGCTTTAAAATTGGATAAATTCATGGAGGTTAATTCTGAGAGTGGCAGACCACTGGGAAACAAGATGCTGAATGAGATGGACCTTGGGTCTGGTCCAGCAGGGCTGCTTTTTGGTTACATTTACTTCAGACAACTGGTGTGAACTCACAGCATCAAATTCTCCTCTATACTAAATCAAACAGTCAAAAAATCCCTAGTCTGGCTTTCTCCCTGACATGCTACTTTTTTATGTATAGGAAGATGTGGAGGGGGGCGGGGGCGGCGCTATGTTGTGTAGAGGACCATTCCATCAGGTGAGCCTCCACCTGCAGTCTGACATGGTACAGCCCCAACAGAAGTGTGGCACCCCAGAGAGAAGTAGGCCTGAGACAGTAGGCAGACTCAACACACTTTCGCATTTCACCGAGAATTCAGGACTTCATCCCTAAACCTGGAAGACGGAAAATCAGTGTCCCCACTTCCCATGAGTGTGGTGGCTCCTTTTTTTCTCATTATTTTCTGGGGAAAGACTTTCTTTAGAGTGACTGCAGCCCTCTTGAAATGACTTGTAGTTTGACTACATAATTTGGCTTGAAGTCTCTAAACTTTGGCTGTGTATTTTGTCACCATTTTCGTTGATACTTAAAAAAAACAGTTTATCAAACAGAGGCCTCTTTTCATATCCTATTTTCCCCATGGAAAAGCCCTCCTTTCCCCCCAGCTTCCCTCACTGCTTACCCAGCTCCATCTGGCTAATTAGAGCTTGGAGAAGGTTGTTATTATTATTTATTACATTTATATACCGCCCCATAGGCGCTCTCTTGGCGGTTTAGAAATATCAAAACATAAAAAGCATAAAAACAGACAATATCCATTTAAAACTACTATTCTAGGATCAGTTAAGAAAAAATACTCAGCATATGCTGTTAAATGCCTGGGAGAAGAGAAAAGTCTTGACCTGGCGCTGAAAAGATAACAATGTTGGCGCCAGGCGAGCCTCATTGGGGAGATCGTTCCATAATTGGGGGGGCCACCACTGAAAAGGCCCTCTCCCTGGTTGCCATCCTTCGAGCTTCCCTTGGAGTACGCACCTGGAGGAGGACCTTAGAAGGTTCATGTCCTTATCTCTGACCTGTTATAAAGAAGGATGTTTCTTTATCTCAGTTACCTAGGGAGGTTGTGGGCTCTCCCACACTAGAGGCCTTCAAGAGGCAGCTGGACAACCATCTGTCGGGGATGCTTTAGGGTGGATTCCTGCATTGAGCAGGGGGTTGGACTCGATGGCCTTGTAGGCCCCTTCCAACTCTGCTATTCTGTGATTCTTCCAGCGGCTTGTTTGTGATAAACAGAAATCTCCATCTTACCTTTTTCAGCTCTCCCAGCTTCTGCTGAAACGATTCATGGCTAACAAAATGGACCTATGAAAAGAAGAAGATATTGTACAGTCAATTTTATGAAATCTATGAAATTCATAGTTCTGATGCTTTTGACCATAGAGCATCGTTTTTATCACTTCATGGAAAATGTTTATTCCAAGAGAGCTTTAAATACCCCCCATGGTACCTTCAACAACTTGGAGATTGTTCTTCTGACACCAGCCTGCTGCTGTTGCTGCTGTGAATTCCATCCACATAACCAAGAGTTCTTTTTTAATGTGCGGCCTACAATCGGAACCTTCACCAGTGCATTTTCCCTGGTGTTTGGTTTTTAATTATGGATTCAATTAAGTTTGTTTCCTTTTTAGCCTTCTTCATTGGTTACTTTTACAGATCACCACTTAAACCTCATTTCTGCTTTTAAAAATGGATCATGTATTGTTTCCACCTTTTGATTTGTAAATGTTTTATTCTCTATTTAAAATGTGCCATTTTTTTTTTCATTCTTGCCGGGTTAAGGTGTGCCCTATTTCTGCTCTGTAATTATTTCTCGGTCAAGTTGCAATGTCAGTTACTGCCATACTGTCGTCAACATATACATGAATGTTAGTGTTTACTTTTTTGCTTTTAAAAATAATAATGAAGGGATAGGGACCTTGAGGAACTGGGCTCTTCCTCGGTTGGAGTAGGGTGTGTACAGCAATAAGCAAGTATTCAGTTCCCAGTTAGGTTTGTGTACAAATGTAATTATGTTCATTGTGTATATATTATACAATGAGCACAACCAATGTAAGTATAAGAACCCACTTACTATTGTTCAAATGCAAATGTTCATATCTCATTTCTTTTATATCATGTTATAAATAAATGTTGATGTTCTTAAGCAATTGTGCCAATGTTATTTCCTCCAGCAAGGAAAGTCTTACCTAGAGTAAAGAAAGTCTTAATGGAAATAGGAACTGGATGAGAATGATCTCATAAAGCTCAAACGCATAAGGTCCCGTTCCAGTCCACATTTGACTGAGAAGTGGATTGTGTTCACTCTGGACTCGTTAACGAGAGATAAGGATCCAGTTAAATCATGAGGCTTAATGCCTATACACACAAACACACCCACACACACACACACACCACGCTGCTTTGTGACATTTTCCAAAGCAAAAGAATGGCCTTATGGTTAAGCTGGATCATTTGGAGATCGCTGTGGGTGACACAAGTGGCTCATTTAATCATGGTATGCCTTTATTTGTGACGACATTCTGATTCTTCTGTTTTCACATTCTTACATCGATTAGAACAGTAAATGTTGACTTTTCTGTGAAAAGGTTTGAGTAAAGTCAGTGTTAGTTCGTGGGAGGTGTTATTGTCTGATTTAGGATGCAATCCTATGCATGGGTAGGCAGAAAAAGTCCTACAACTCCCAGCATCCTTTTAGCCAGTCATGCTGGCTGCATCATGCTCGGAATTGTAGGACTGGGTCTGTCTAAACTTCCATTGGATTGCGCCCCTACTATGCCAAGCTATACCTTTAACAAAGGTAGGATAATGTCATTACAGAAGCAATTCTGGGGCACATCAGAGCACAGAATCAAACAGGTAAGAGGGTTAGTTTCCAAAGTTGAATATCTTTGGGGCAACAGAACACAGAAAGTGTCAAATTAGATTGTCAGGGGTTCAAGGGATGTCAAGACCTTGGTTAAAGGCAAAATGCTGGATCAAAGGCTAATGGGAAATAGCTCTTTTTAAGGAATTGCCAACTGCCTCATGCTACTTGTGTTTGGATACTAGGATGTTGCCTTGTAGCTGAACGCTGGCTGCTTCAGTGAGGCAGTCCAGTCCCTTAAAGTGTGGGTGTTGGCTGGGCAAGTGTTTGATTTTGCCAGAGTCCTTGGCTCCACTTCAAACATGGCAGGGCAGTCCAAACTTGGGGAAAGAGTTAAGAAACAGGCACAGCAGACAGCATAACAAGAGATAATTAACTGAGCAAGAGTATTCTAAAGAAAACGTAATACATCTCCACAAATCTCCACTGATCCACGACGGGTCACCCAGCTTTTAGCCCACAAGGAGGTTGTGAGGATAACATGGGAGGAAGTGTGTGCCCTACTCCAAGCTCCTTGGAGGATGGGATACAGATTGAAATGAAATGGTAGAATTGCCATTTCACCTTTTTCATTTGTTTTGGAGTGGAAAGCTTACATATGTTGAGTAAGCATCTGTCTGAAAATGATGTTCTGCCTGAACAGGGCAAAAGTGTGGGAGTAGCCATTTTGTTCTGCCTTTGATTTCACTCTAATAATTCATGTTTCAATTCATTCTAGATTTTGCTGGCCTCTGCATGAAATACATCCAATTCTATCACTTAAAATTACTTACCATTAATTCTGAACCAGACTGGTTAATTATTTAAATGAAATTATCTTGCAATAAGCCAGGAACACTGAAAATCAAATCCATACTCCATTTCTAATTTAGCTTAATTCTCAAAATAACTGAAATGTCTTATTGAATAGCCAGTATATATCATTCTCAAACCTCAGGGCACCATCCAAAATGCTAAGCACTTTAAAGCACATGCTTTAACTCTCCCATTTGACTGGATTGTCACCTTCAATATTTTCCATGTTGTAGTAAATACTAAAAAGTAATAATCTGAAAATTGAAATGATGATTAAATTATTCTAATCAGAAACCCCACGGTCTTCATTAGCAGCTATTCCACCTGGCAGTAGCAAGGCCTACGCCATCAGTTCAGCTGGGGCCAGCTGCCACTTGGAGTTCTCCTGCAAAACGGTCTCATTCAGTGACCATTCTGCCTGGGCATTTGACACAAGAATTGCTACATTAATTTGCTTGTTTGCCTGTTCCCTACTCATTCTTTTTCATATTGTGTCTATTAGATTATAAGCCTGTGTGCAGGACCTCTATGTTTAAACTTCTCCATAGTGGCTAGCAAATTTAGGTGTGTTATAAACAATAACATATTGCTCATATCATGCGAAGCTGAAAGACACAGTAGGTATGTCAAACCATGTAGGGTGTTTTTTTTATGTGTAATTAATTTCATGGCTGATAAGATTTGAAAGCGGGGAGGGATTTATGGTTACCAACTTGCACTTTTATCCTCTATCCTCTTACCAGCGCTCCAGTCAAAAATATGGTAAGAGATCATTCATGACTGAATTGTAGAACAATGGTAACCCTGAAATGAAGAACGGAAGGTTAATTATGTATACTAATACCTATCTCAGTTCTCCAAATCCCTGTACTTACATAGCCAAGATAGCACCATCTATGCATGAATGGAGGTATCAAAAGACTCAAGGAAACCCCCAGGATTTTCAGAAATACAAACAAAAAAACTTAGGAAGAAAGAATCCTTAGAGGAGGATCTTGGTGGAGGTTCTGGATATTCGTCATTAATTCAGAGAAGAGTAACGTTACTTGAATAAATCAACTGTACCAAACTTTTTTTGTTTTTTGAAAGGCTACTGCCTTGGTTTGTGAGATGCAACTATCTTCTAGAAGTGTGGTGTTCATAGTCCCATATTAATGCTGCTTTCCACAATTTTCAATGGTGAAAAATAACTAGCTGCCCCCTCCTCCTCCTCCTTCCTCATAAACTGTTAGCTTCCTTTAATTTTGCCTTGTCAAAATTTCTGTCCTTCACGTGTTTTTGAACATACTTAATGATTGTTGAGGCATGCTTTCGAGAACAAGAAAAGGCTTAAAACACCTGACTTGTGAAACTTCTCCATCTGTGAATGCCAAGTGTAGGGTGTCCTTAAAGTAAGTGATTGACTGCTTTATTGGTTTCTGCGCCATGCATACAAGAAGGGGATATTCTTTTCCAATTGAGTGACCCGTTGGGGTAGCGGGACACACGCTCTACAGATATTCATGCCCTTCAAAATCAATTACATCTTCCATCTGGAGCCATTGTTCTGAGGAAGCTGGCGGACATACTCCTTTCATACCCCACAGGCAAGCAAGTCCATCCCTTTAAAAAAAATCTGTATGTGCACTGGAATTGTTCTATTCCATAATGTTGCTTCATGTACAGGAAACACAAAAATGCATTGTGTTTTCTAACTAGTAAGTTGTAAGTCATTCTTGAATCTGAACATTATTTAGTCCACAGGTAGCTCAGCTGCTAACCCCTTGGTGGCACCCTAGATCAAACTAAGACTTGTGTTCATGGCAATAAGGTAACAGATGTGACTTATTTTCTAGGGTTGCCACCCCATTAAGGAAATCTTAGTTGAGGGTTCGTAGATTTGATTCAACCTGAATAAATCATACTTCGTTTTCAGCAAGCTTACCCTGTGTTCATTTTCTTACTTAGAATGGAATGCCTCTTCAGAAAATACTTGCCATCTACAGTTTTTAGAAGTATTTCCACTTTTTTTTAATCTACTGACCAATCATTAATAAAACCAGTCTTCCCAAACTTGGTGTCCTCCAGATGTGTTGGACTACAAGTCCTATCATCTCGAGTCACCATGGCCACACAATTGGAAGGCACCAGGTTGGGGAATGCTGGTCTAAACATTGCAACTGATTTATGTCTATGCTGTCTTTTTCACTCCCAAGTATCTTACAGTGGCAGACATGGGTTTTATCCCATTTTAACCTCACAAAAATGTGGTTAGAGTGTCAGCACAGAGGCCAGGGTTAACTGATACGTTGTTATTCACATAATTCGGCCTTGCGTGATTTTGCTGTTCTGAATCAGTGCCTGCTCAGTCCAGACAAGATGAGAGGTACTATTTCTGCGTTGTTCATCTTCATGGCTACGTGTTGTTCAACGTGTTCTGGAGAGTGTTACACTCCCCTTAAAGGAGCAGCTTCATAGTTTGGGGATGCTAATTTATTTCCAGTAGCCAAAATACTTTGGCTACTGGAAATAAAATAAATAATTTTTTTTAAATAAATAAATAAATAAATAAATAAATAAATAAATAAATAAATGAATGTATGTTAGAGTGGAAGTGTAGTGATGGGATGGGAGCCAGCTTGGAACTGTGCCATGGCAGGAGTAGTCTTTTGGTGCTTATCCTTCCTGTGGTTCTGATCCAAATTGGGAGGGGCACACCTGCTCTTTTCAGTGGGAGGAAAGTGTTAAAACCTGCTCTCTCTCTCTCTCTCACTCAGTCACTCTCATTCACACACACACACACACACACACACTAGTTCCATTGTAGTCTCAGCCTCATACACACTTACTTGCAAATCCAAATGACATGAAAAACAGCACATCTAGTTTGGCCTTAAGACTGGGGAGACGTGAGTTCAAATCCCCCCTCAGCCATGAAGGTCCAGACTGGGGCAGACTGGGCCCTTGGGTGAGATGACCAGGGTTCCATTCCCCTCAGGAGGAGGGGAGTTCTGTCTCTGAGGCAAAGGCTGGGCAACCATCTAGCCCCCACGAGCATTGTCGTCTCAACAGGCAGGCCAATAAAGCTCCTTTAAGGTAAAGAACTCAAAATACAAAGAAGGACTCCTCAAGAGGAAGAGACTCCTCAGGCACAAGGCCAGTGTCATGTCTAGCTCTGCTCTTGGGTTGGGGGAAGGAGTTTCAGGTGATCAATCAGAATCAGACTGAAGTAGTGGGGGAGGCAGTTCTCACGGGCTCTTCACCAGCTGGAAATGAACCTCCTCCAGAGCTTATCAGTGGGAAATCCATGTTCTTCTGAGGGAGAGGGCACAGAGAGACTAGCTGATCCTAGAGTATGCTGCAGACTAAAATGGGCAGAGCTAAAGGAAGGTGAGAGAAAGTCGGGCCGGCTCAGAACCAGTCTCTGAAGTTAATGCATTCTGGGAAAGGGCTTTCCATTCTTCCTGAAAAGACAATTGTCTTGCTTAGTTTGCATAGTTTTGCCTAGAGAAAAGTTCCTAGAGATTAGACTCTCTTAAGATGCAAAGAGAGGTGTTTTGCTTGAATAAAGCTTTGTGGATTACTTCGCAGACCTCTTTATTGTCTCCCAAGAAGGCGGGAGGTCTTGAGAAACACACAGCCAGTAACCAACTGCAGCTGAGCCCTGGCAATATAATTATTTATTTGTTTATTGTTGCATTTAGATCCCGAATTTTTTTCCCTCTTGCGAGGAACCCAAGGTGGCTTACATAATCTTTCTAATTTATCTTCACAACAACCCTGTGAGGTAAGCTAGGCTGAGAGTTAGTGACTGGACCAAAGTTGGCCCAGTGAGCTTCATGGCTGAGTGAAAGCTGGAAAGCAGATCTCCTGAGTCTCAGTCCAACACTCGAATCACTGGCTCTGCAGAATCAGTCTACACATTACTGGAAACCACATCTTTACCCGGCTTCTGCTGTCTTGTATCCTGTTTTCCTGACCTTGCCTTGGGATTGAACCTCTATGCTACTGACCCTGGACTCCCTGCTTGACTCCGCTTCTTGGACTTCACATTATATCTGACCATTTATCTGCGTTTTGACCTTGGCTGCTCTTCAGACGTCTCTTGGAACTCTTCTTCTTGCCTGGTAAAACTGCTTTTGGGCATTGCCTGCTTATTGCCTTGCTGTTGCATTTCCCCTTAGTTTAACCTGAGCCAAATCCAGCCATAGCAGGACACAGCCTGCCCCACTTGCCACGCTCATTCACACATCCTCTCCCTCTCATATGCACTCGCACACTCATTCACATAGTTATTCTCTCACACACACTTCCGTTCTTATTCTCCTTGATCTAACTGCAGCCTTTGACACGGTTGATCATGATCTTCTCTTAGATTCTCTTCATGACCTTGGATTTTGTGACTCTGTCTATAACTGGTTTGCCTCCTATCTAGCGGGTCGCTCTTTCAGCGTGTTGGCTAATGGCAGCTCGTCTTCCTCCTTTCCCCTTTCAGTAGGGGTTCCGCAAGGCTCGGTGCTTGGCCCGTTGTTGTTTTCCTTATACATGTTGCCCTTGGGTAATCTTATTCAATCTCATGGCCTCCAATATCATCTGTACGCCGATGATACACAACTATATCTGTCATCTCCGGAACTTTCTCCTGATGTTCACGATCGTATCTCGGCATGTCTTTCAGATATCTCAGCTTGGCTGCTTCATCGTCGTTCGAAACTTAATATGGCAAAGACTGAATTGCTTGTTTTTCCTCCTAAACCTTCTCCTCATCTCTCATTCTCTCTTACTGTCAATGATGTTACGCTTACTCCGGTCAAGGAAGCTCGTAGCCTTGGCTTTATATTTGACTCCTCGCTCTCCTTTATTCCTCATATTGAGGCAGTAGCTAAATCTTGTCATTTTTTCCTGTATAATATTGCCAGGATTTGATCATTTTTGTCTGTCTCTTCTGCCAAGACGCTTGTTCATGCGCTGGTTATTTCACGGTTGGACTACTGCAACCTTCTTCTCTCTGGCCTTCCTTCTTCTCACATCAGTCCGTTGGTTTCTGTTCACCACTCTGCCGCAAAGATCATCTTCTTGGCTCGCCGCTCTGACCATGTTACTCCGCTTCTGAAATCTCTTCATTGGCTTCCAATTCACTTCAGAATACACTATAAACTTCTCCTGTTAACCTTCAAAGCTTTTCACGGTCTAGCTCCTTCCTATCTCTCCTCTCTCATCTCACACTATTGCCCCGCTTGTGCTCTTCGCTCCTCTGATGCCATGTTTCTCGCCTGCCCAAGGGCCTCTACTTCCCTTGCTCAGCTTCATCCATTTTCTTCTGCTGCCCCTTATGCCTGGAACGCTCTTCCAGAACATTTGAGAACTACAAGTTCAATCGCAGCTTTTAAAGCTCAACTAAAAACTTTTCTTTTTCCTAAAGCTTTTAAAACTTGATGTTGTGCAGACTGTTAGTTTTACCCTACCCTGTGCCTGTTGGCATTCTCTTCCCCTCCTTATTGTTTTACTATGATTTTATTAGATTGTAAGCCTATGCGGCAGGGCCTTGCTATTTACTGTTTTACTCTGTACAGCACCATATACATTGATGGTGCTATATAAATAAATAATAATAAATAATAATAATAGGCATGCACACATTCACGCACACTCATGAAATGATGGGCAGGAGGGCACCTGTGTACCATCCCACATGTGCTACCACCAACCAGCCCACCAAATGGAGGGTGGGAATTCAGCAGGGGCAGGCTAGGACACACAACTGGCGGTACTGAAAGCCTCCCAGGTCCACAGGTTGCCCACGTGTCATGTAGACCAGACTGAGCTAGATGGACCGGTGGTCAACCTGAGCTCTTCCATTGCTCCAACCAGGGAGCACACCTGCCTTGAACATTTCCATAGAGATCAGAGAATATGACTAGACTCTGTTCTGACCCAACATAGATGAGGTTTTCTTGCTCGCCACCCTGCAGCTCCCTCCTGTAGTGGGGCGTCTACATTCAGGCTGAGTTACATGAGCAGATGAACCTCCCTTATGCAGAGCTCGAACACAGCTTCATACTGACCAGTGCTGCCTCTTCTGACTTGCCACAGCTCTCCGAGGTCTCAGGAACGCTCTTTTCCCAGAGCTTCTACCTGAGAACCCTTTTTTTTAAAGAGGAAATGGTGGGAATTGAAGCTGACACCTTCTAACGGCAAACCACCCCGCTATAAGGCCTGCCAAGAAAACGTCAGCAAAAGCTGGCGTCCCTCCAAGAGTCAGTAATGACTCAGTGCTTGCACGAGAGGTTCCTTTCCTTTCCATTTGTATATATGGAGAACCTGGTGAAATTCCCTCTTCATCACAACAGTTAAAGCTGCAGGTGCCCTGCCCTCTTTTAAATCTGGTCATAGTATAGCTACAGGCTCCTGCACCTTTAACTGTTGTGATGAAGAGGAAATTTCACCAGGTGCAACATGCATACAAATGACTGAAATTCCCTTTTCTATGCAACTGTTAAAGATACAGGAGCCCTGTCCTCCTTTGCATCCTGTGGAGCACATCTGGGTCTCTTCTGTCTTCTTAGCACCTTGATGCCAATATATAAATCAGCCTTCCTCAATCTGGTGCCCTGCTGATAGGCTGGACTGCAACGCCCAACATTCCCAGCCAACATACAATCCAACACACCTGCAGGCAACCAGGATGCGGAAGGTTGATCTAAAATCAGTTGCGGTGAATCTCTTTCAGCATTCCTCTGCATCTCATTTTGGAGATCTTCTGGGGGGCGGGGCACCTAGTAGTGGGCGGAGACAAAGGCAAAACAGCGCAGAACCAAAATAACAAAAAGTAGGGTGACCAACTGTCAGGATTTCCCCGGATTTGTCCTGGTTTTTGTTCTTTCCATGGTTTCAGGGGGGATTTTCTATAATTTTCAATAATGTCCTGGAATGACACACCTTCCCCTTTAAGGCTGCCATTAGCATGGCAGGAGGGAATGACATGCTTTCTTGAGGCACGTCATTCCCCAACCCCGAGCTCCAATTGAGGTCTTAAAGGGGAAAGTGGGTCATTCGTGGACATTATAGAAAAGGCCCCCATTGGAGTGGATGGTGGTGGTGCAGAATGAAATCCTTTCCCCTCCTCCACTCCAATCAGGTTCTTTAAGGTGGTGGGAGAATAACGTACTTTCTGCAGGACTCAGAAAGCTGCTTCCCCACACACACACTAGGTGTCCTCTTTTTTGGTTTCCCAAATATGGTCACCCTACAAAAAGGCCATGGTATTCTAGCCAGTAATTATGTCTTAGGAGAGGCATTTCAATCTTTAAGCATAGGAAAGAACGGTACAACCACCACCACCAGGAAACCACTAAATGATTTGGGGGCGGGGGGGGTCTTCCTCCCCCCCTCCCACGTTTCCCTGGCTGCATTTGTCCTGAGGCTCTGCACTCCTGAGCAGCACACAAAACGTTTTTCCTGTCGTTTCTCAAAATGTTGACAACACTGTGTTAAGAGTATTGAGAACAGAACAAAACAAGGCTGCAAGCCGCGTGGGAGTAAGCTGGGGGACTTACTTCTGAGTAGACACGGGATTGCACAGCGAAAAGAAAAGGAAGTGTGCGATGGAAAGAAATTCCCAGATAAAAGTTGGGAGTTTAACAGGGGGCGGGAGCTGCCCTCCGTAGCCGAATGAGATGCAGCTCCCTAAAGAAAGCGTTTTGTTTGCCGCTTCAGTTGGGCACTGCAGCTCTGGCTTCTCTCTTTCAAAGGCGCAAAACCTGGGCTTTCATTTCCACGCACAGCGAGAGAAAGGCCCTCTCCAACCTAGGCTGGCTAATTGAATTTCCTGCACAGAGACGATTTAGGGGGAGGAGGAAGCGGAGCTGAGTTTGGGCTGGAAATCTCTGGTGTTCTAAATTACCTCTCTCCGGGAAGTTGTGCCTCTGGATTGGCTTCGTTCTCCTGGAAGCTACTACTTTCCAAAAAAAGGGGAAAGTGTTTGGCTGGTGGGGAGGGGCTGTTTAATAATAATAATAATAATAATAATAATAATAATAATAATAATAGGGCCAGTGCCAGACTATTTTGCACCCTAGGCAAGGTGAGCTACTTTCACACACACACACACACACGCCAACTTTGATTTTTAAGAACATATGTTTCCTGGAAAAAATAAGCACAAAACTTGAAACTGCTAAATTTATTTTAAAGTGCAAGAAATATGTCATGCCAATTATAGCAAACAAATTGGAAAGGAACGTCTATGGGTCTAAAATGCATTATTTAATAGGAATATCACCTCCAAATCATCCCCCCCAACTCACACACACACACACTCAGCATCACTCACTCCAAACAAACACACGCATGAACACATGCATTCACTCAAAGACCCCATGCACCCCATTCACCCATACGTTCTCTCTCTCTCTCTCTCTCTCTCTCTCTCTTCCGGGCGCGTTCCGGAACATGGAGCCGCCCCACTCCCACCCCAGCGTCCCTGGCTTCGCTTCGGCTGGGTGGGTGCGTGGCACCATCTCGCCCGCCCAGGCCCAGCTGAATCCTCGGCCCGGGCCGGCTCACAGCCAACGCGCGTGAGTGCTGCGCTGTGCCCAGTGTCCCTCTTAGCTTGGTGCTCTAGGTGGCCGCCTGAGTGGCCTCTATGGTAGCACCGGCCCTGAATAATAATAATAATAATAATAATAATAATAATAATAATAATAATATAATAATAATAATAATAATAATATAAATAAAAATCATTGCCTGTTACCATCACACAGAAGCTCTGAGCAAATTTCCAAGAAGATTAGCCACGTTGGAAGCGAAGGCTGCAGAACTATGCATGGCCTGTTAGGGTGTGAAGTGGGTCGGTGAGTGGGTGGGGTTGGGGGGGGTGTATAAGAAATCCAAGCTGAAGGGGCCCGGAGGTTTTTAACAGCCATTGCAGCTGCTGCTTTCCAGCAGTTTGCTTCTGTCCCCATCAGCTTTTGTCCTCCTGCTGTTCGCTATTGTCCAGGCAGTTTGAGAAATGAAAGCTGGTGCGTGTTGATGGCTGACAGCGCGGCACCCTGCATAGGAATGGAGATTGGCTCCCAGGAGCTGCTCCGGCTACAGCCTGAGCAGGAGGCACAATAGCGCAGGGATGACTGTCAGCCAGCCGCGTCAAGCGGCTGACAAAGGAGGTCGTGTTTTGTCACTGGTTCCAAAAATGAGTGTTTGGAAGGCAGTTTGGAAAAGCCGGGAGACAAGTGTCCATACAGTTGATCGATAAATGACCCTGCGCCGGCATGAAAGTTGCCTTTTGGCAAGCAAAAAGGGTTTTGCCCAGATTTATGGGAGAAGTTCAATGCAGTAAAAAGTTGCAAAAGTTTCACTCTCAATACAGGCAAAGGATTAAGCCTCCCCATCCCCCCTCACCGGGGGTGGAATTCAGGGTGGGCCCAGTTTACCCAGCTGTTATAATCTTGGGACCTCGGTATTCAACCTTTTCCTTGGGTTTCGATTAACACACAATGCTTAGAAAATTGAAATCTGCAATTGTACTCGCATCTGTGAAATGGGTACATTTTTTCTAGACTTAGAAGACAGGCTGGAAAAATGTATCTGTTTTACAAACGTTTAATCCCTTGGTAATATATTGCATATATATGTTTTGTGATGATGTGTGTTCTGTGGATGAGATTGCATGCTTGAGTCATTGGCTCTGCTCCTTTTTCTAGTTCTTGGTTTGTGATTGAGGAACATTCCACAATTGTCTGGGTTATGGTAGATTGGTAGAAGTGGCCTTGAATCATCTATACCAGTGAGCATCCCTGCTTACCTTTCTAGGAAAGGTGTCCTGTCCACCTGAAGTGAAAAATATTCTGGCATGGTGGAATATGAGAAGCATAATGTTGTTCAATTGGCCTTAGTTCAAAATGCTGTTACTTACACACACACACACACACACACACACCCAATTCTCTAAATGGCAAGAAGTTTCAGCAATGCAATGCTTACAAGGGTTTGCTTTGCTTTGGAAATATGTTTATGGCATTTTGTATTGTTTGCATTTATTTACAAATATACAGGTTGAGGGGCAGCTATAAATAGAGTTATGCACAAAGGGCATCTCAAAATTCTCCACCTTATTTGTGGGCAGAAACCATGGAGGCTACAGGCTGTCAGAGAGATGATTGATAATGAAAGACAGGACACTCATGGACACTCCTCAGCCACCTCATAAGTAAGGTAAGTGCAAGAATCCTGAACCAAAGCCATAAGAATCTCTCCCAAATTTTTCTTCTCCTTTGAATTTTCTTTCAAGAGCAGGGTGCAGGGTTGAGAGAAACATGGAAGAAATTTTTGGCTCAGCACTAAGTTTAACAGTCCTACAGATGTCTGAAACCTCACTACTTCCTCATCAGATTTCTAAGGGAACAGCCACAATCCTAAGATGCTTCCAGAACCAATTCAGGTTTCTGTCCTTCTCTAAGGGCTCATCTACACCAAGCAGAATATTCCACTATGAACGTGGTATGAAAGTGGTATATAAGAGGCAGGAGCCACACTACTACTTTATAGTGGTATTGAAGTGCACTGACAACTGTTGGGGCCCATTGACACATACCTTATACCACTTTCATACAGCATTCATTGTGCTATATCCTGCTTGGTGTAGATGTGTCACGAGCCCCAACAGATGTCAATGCACTTCAGTAGCACTATAAAGCAGTAGTGTAGATCCTGCAGTGCACTTCAATACTGCTATAAAGCAATAGTGTGGCTCCTGCCTTTTATATACCACTTTCATAGTGGAATAGCCTGCTTGGTGTAGATGAGCCCTTAGTCTGTCTTCCTCCAAACTGCTTGCTTTCTGTCTGTCTGTCTGTCTGTCTCTCTCTCTCTCACACACACACACACTCATCATCCCCAGTCAAAGGAGGACAAGGTGGGAGTGGGGGAAAAGGCGAAATAGCTCTCCCCTTCTAGAAGAGTCTCTGGTCATCTCTTTAACCATTATTAATGCCAGCTACTGAGAGCCATCAGCTAATCTCCCTAACAAAAGCAAGATGGGTGTGCTTTCCTCAGAATGATTATTTTATTCAAGGCTCTGATCAACTATGCCTTAGGCAGGTCCTATACAGCTAGGAAACCCACAGCAATCTTAAGAGTCAAGAATCACTATGCTGGAAGAGACCCCTAGAGGTCATCCAGCCCAACCCATAATACGTTTTGGAGCCTCTATGCAGATAGGGAATAGGAAATCCAGCTATCTCTTCAACGTTCCAGAAATATCCACCCACACCAGAACCTTGAAGCAGTGAGCTTGACTTGATAGGAGGATATCACTACCCTCCTATCAAGCCATGAACATGCAATGTGGAAAGCATGAGTCCTAGCAGGATAGAAATTGCAGTCAGGCTGAAGTCCAACTGATACAGACCCACAGGAGAGCCAAAGAAGGACTTGCGCATGGTCTGCATAATTGTAGCCTAGAAAGGTCAATCCTGCTTCAAATTCTCAACAGAGGAATAGCTGAGCCAAGGAAACTGAAACAGGGAATGAGCATGTAACATTGAGCCAAATTTAAGAAGACAGGTAAACCAAGGAAGTCAGAAGAACACAGAAGGAGATTTGGAAACCCATTGGACAAAGCCGGAATTTGGTTGCCCAAGCAAAACTGCCAGACTTAACCTGGAAGCTTGTATAGCCAGGCCATGTCAAGGAGAACCAATGGGTTGCTGGTGTGGTGGAACTAGGAGAATAATCCTGCTTGTCTCATCACACAGGGCACCAAGATGCAAACTTGGGAGTTTCATCTACTGGCCAGTCCTGTCATTTCGCTAACCAAATCTGGACTACTTCAGCATTTCAAAGACTAAACATATGTGTGTGTACACACATACACATAGATATAAAGGTTAGTTCTAAATAGCTTGCAGTTTGTCAAGGACAATAAATATATGTGGGCGTTTTTCTCCGAAGGAAGCCATGAGCATCACTTAGTGGCAAATTTCCAGCTCTTTAGTGTTATATCTTTCTGTACTTTTTCTCACAGTGGAGGAGGAGGTACACACTGACACTTTCAGACTAGAGTAAAGCAAGTAATTTTATCAGCTACAGAAGCTAAATCCTTTAAGAATAAAATGTTATCACAGTGGGTTGCTGACTACCTGTAACAAAACAGTTGAAAACATAGAGACACACATGATTTTAGGAAGGGATATTTTAAAGTGGGTTTTGAAAAGAGATTGCTTGAAGTAAAGTAAATAACTGCATATTCCATGCAAGCAAAAACATGAAGAAAATGGTTTTTTTTTCTGAAAGGAAAGCATATCAAAATATTTAATCATATAAAATACAGTATATTGTCATATAAAAAACTTTCTCCCCCATTTAGATTTATTCATCAGTGAGAACTTCTACAATACAATCTGATATGGTTCTACTCAGAAGTAATCTCCTCTGAGTTCAATAGGACTTAATCCCAAGTGAGTGTGTGTAGATTGTAGCCTTCATGTTATTCTGAAGATGGATGTTCAGAAAAGCTATATTTTCTCTCTGCTACTTCTAGATGATCTGTGTATCTACTGAGCTTTCAGTATGTCTTAGCTTCCCTCTTTTCATTCTTCACAGCTTCAAGATATTTGGGTGTTCTCAAGGCACTCTTACTGTAACCTCTTACTGTAGAGGTTAGCATGTAAATCTGCGATTGCTCCTCCTCTTGAATAAAATCCAAACCAATCATGAGTTTTGCACGCTAATGTGTGTAGACGGAGTCAAGCTGGCGTGATGGATAGGGTCACTGAGAGTTCAGGGCTGCTGACAAGGGCCAATTTCAAATGTCTGGGAAGAAACCTGACACCATAAAGGCAGTGTAAGGGATCCAATTAACTCATAGGTGTAACAGAGTGTTCTGTGTGCGGCACAGAAAATTCTAGAAGATCCCAATATATGGCATAAGGTGGCCTGTGTGTACAATAGTTAATATGCAGTGGCAAAGGAGTTTATTGGTTGTTAGTCACAGAGTTCTAGAGTTGGAAGGGTCATCAGGGGTGTTCAGTGCGGGTGTTACTACTAGTCTAGTGTATTGTATTAATCCACACTGTTTGTCCCACAGTTGCTCCACAAAGCTCAGTCCTGTATACTGTACATGGTTTCCTCAGCCTCTTTCCAACCCTCTAACACACCCTTCCCCATCCTGCAGCCTTCCAGAGGTTTTGGGAATACGATTTCCATAATTCCCATCCAGCATGTTGGTTGGGAATGATGAGTTGCAGCCCCAACATCTGGAAAGTTGGAGGAGTCTGCTTTAACCCCTACACTGCACTGGCGCTCATATTTGTGTCTTCTCCTTCCCACAAGAAGCAGAGAACCTTGTCCTTGGGACCCTCCCTTTTTGTGTGTTCCACTGATTTGTCCAGATGGCTGCAGACCTGCCTTCCCAACCCTAGTGTCTTCCAGATGTTTCAGAAGACAACTCCCCATTATTCCTGACCATTGGCCACTAGCTGGACTGATAGGTGTTTAGCCCAAAGCATCTATCTGGGGGGCACCCTTGGGACACAACTCTTGCATGTTTGGTATTAGGAAACACCCAGAGGAAAAAGGACAGTGTTCGTTGGAAATCAGGGTCTCACATAGATAAAGCAAACAACCACACATTCATTTCAGCTCAGGATCAATTTAGGATTGTCCGCAGGCCAGATGACTTGTGTCATGAGTAAGGGATTATTATTATTATTATTATTATTATTATTATTATTATTTATTTATTTATATAGCACCATCAATGTACATGGTGCTGTACAGATAACACAGTACATAGCAAGACCCTGCCGCATAGGCTTACAATCTAATAAGTTGTAGTAAACAATAAAGGGGGAAGGAGAATGCAAACAGGCACAGGGAAGTGTAAACAGGCACCGGGTAGGGTGAAGCTAACAGTATAGAGTCAGAACAAACTCAATATTTGAAGGCTATAGGGAAAAGAAAAGTTTTTAGCTGAGTTTTAAAAGCAGTGATTGAGTTGGTAGTTCTCAAGTGTTCTGGAAGAGCGTTCCAGGCGTAAGGGGCAGCAGAAGAAAAAGGACGAAGCCGAGCAAGGGAAGTGGAGGTCCTTGGGCAGGCGAGAAGCATGGCATCAGAGGAGCGGAGAGCACGAGCGGGGCGATAGTGTGAGATGAGAGAGGAGAGATAGGCAGGAGCTAGACCGTGAAGAGCTTTGAAGGTCAGCAGGAGAAGTTTATATTGGATTCTGGAGTGAATTGGAAGCCAATGAAGAGATTTCAGAAGTGGAGTGACATGGTCAGAGCGGCGGGCCAAGAAGATGATCTTAGCGGCAGAGTGGTGGACAGAGACCAGCGGACTGATGTGAGACGAAGGAAGGCCAGAGAGAAGAACGTTGCAGTAGTCCAACCGAGAGATAACCAGTGCATGAACGAGAGTCTTGGCAGAAGAGACAGACAAAAATGGTCGAATCCTGGCAATATTATACAGGAAGAAACGACAGAATTTGGCTACTGCCTCGATGTGAGGAGTAAAGGAGAGTGAGGAGTCAAATATAAAGCCAAGACTACGAGCTTCCTTGACCGGAGTAAGCGTGACATCGTTGACAGTAAGAGAGAATGAGAGGTGAGGAGAAGGTTTAGGAGGAAAAACAAGCAATTCAGTCTTTGCCATGTTAAGTTTCAAACGACGATGAAGCAGCCAGGCTGAGATATCTGAAAGACATGCCGAGATACGATCGTGAACATCTGGAGAAAGTTCCGGAGATAAGAGATATAATTGTGTATCATCGGCATACAGGTGATATTGGAGGCCGTGAGATTGAATAAGCTTACCCAAGGGCAGCATGTATAGAGAGAACAACAACGGGCCAAGCACCGAGCCTTGCGGAACCCCAACTGAAAGGGGAAAAGAGGAGGACGAGCTGCCGTTAGTCGACACGCTGAAAGAGCGACCCTCTAGATAGGAGGCGAACCAGTTATAGACAGAGCCACAGAGTCCAAGGTCATGGAGGGAATCTAAGAGAAGATCGTGATCAACCGTGTCAAAGGCTGCGGTTAGATCAAGGAGAATAAGAACGGAATAATGGCCTTTAGACTTGGCAGTAAGAAGATCATTGGTGATCTTGGTAAGGGCTGTTTCAGTGGAATGCAAAGGACGGAAGCCAGATTGAAAGGGATCTAGAGCAGAGTTATTAGAGAGAAAGTCAAGACAACGAGAGTAGACCAGACGTTCCAGGATCTTTGAGACAAAGGGCAAGAGAGAGACAGGTCGGTAGTTAGACAGGGATAGTCGATCAAGAGTGGGTTTTTTGAGAATGGGAGAGACTGTAGCATGTTTAAAAGCAGAAGGAAATGAACCAGAGGACAGAGAAGAATTAATGATGTGAAGCAAGGACGGGAGGATAGCGGGGATAAGATTAATAAAGACGCGAGAGGGAATCGGATCACGGGAACAAGTGGAAGGCTTCGACGAGCGCAGTATTTTAGACAGTTCATCAGCTGAGACCGAAGGGAACGCCGAGAGAGTTGCAGGAGGAACTGACAGGTGAGGGACAGAAGCTGGAAGCGGAGCAGAGCTGGCCAGATCGGAGCGTATAGTTTGGATTTTAGCATTGAAGAAAGAGGCAAAGTCATTGGCAGACAGAGAGGCGGGGAGAGATGGTGGATTAGGCTTCAGAAGAGAATTGAAGGACGCGAAGAGCTGCTGAGGGTGCTTAGCATTTGACTGGATCAACGTTGAGTAGTGCTGCTGTTTGGCCAGTGAAATGGCAGAAGAGAAAGAGGAGAGAACAAATTTGTAGTGGACAAAGTCCGCCCAGTCCTTGGTCTTACGCCACAGGCGTTCGGCTGCCCGGGAACAAGAGCGAAGGTAGGTGAGCCATGGTTGGGGTTGAGAGGGGCGAACTATCCGAGTTGTAGATGGAGCAAGATTATCAAGAGTTGAAGATAAGGAGGAGTTAAAGGAGGAGACGGCTGAGTCCAAGGAGACGGCTGTGTAGACAGAAGGAAGAGAGGAGGCTAAAGACTGAGAAAAAGCCTCGTAGTTGATAGAATGCAGGTCACGACAAGGGCGTGAAGTGGGACGTGAAGGAGGGGGATTGTGAGTAATATTGAAAGAGACTAGATGATGATCTGACAGAGGAAAGTCAACAATAGAAAAGTCCAGGACAGAGCAGTTCCGAGTGAGGACAAGATCCAGACAGTGTCCAAGGGAATGTGTGGGTGCTTCAGACCAGAACTTAAGATCGTAAGAGGAAGATAAGGAGCGAAATCGTAGAGCTGCAGCATCGTGAGGGTCATCTACATGGATATTGAAGTCACCCAAGATCAGAGTAGGAGAGTTGTCAGAGAGGAGAAAGGACAGCCACGAGTCGAGATCAGAGAGAAATTTAGAGGATGAGCCAGGGGGGCGGTAGAGAACTGCAACCCGCAGTCGCAGCGGAGTGAAGAGTCTCACCACATGTGCCTCAAAGGAGGAGAAACAGTGTGAAGGTGGAATGGAAAGAGGCTGGAACTGGCACAAACTCGATAATAAAAGACCCACACCACCACCTCGACCCTCTGGGCGACTCGAGTGAGAGAAAGAGAGTCCTCCAAGAGAGAGGGCAGCAGAGATGGCGGTATCATGGGCAGGAAGCCAGGTTTCAGTAAGAGCAAGGAGGTGGAGAGATCTAGAGAAGAACAAGTCCTGGATGACAGGGGCCTTGGAAGCAATAGAGCGACAGTTCCATAGGGAGCACGAGAAAGGCAGCTGTGAGGGGGGGAGACACCGAATAGGAACTAAGTTGGGAGAGATGAGCTTGGAGCGAGCCATAGGGAACAGATATGATGAGAAAGGAATTAGGAGAAGAAATGGGGAGAGAGATAGCAAGTAGGCAGCAGCAGAACATTCAGATGTCCAGGAGCTAAGGCACAGTGTAGTTTTTTATATACTTGCTTTAAACTGCACGATGAGGGCAAAGTGTAATACACCACCAACCTCCATTCCAACAAACTGAAGCAGAGGGAGATGAGATGAGAAGCAGGGTCATTCCACCAGCCCTGTTGAAAGGCCACTTGTTTCCCTGCCCATCCCCTTTTCCTTTCATGTCATGTCCTTTCAGACTGCATGTGTGCAGGCAGGGACTGCTTTTATTGACTATACATAAGATTCTCTGGGAGCCTTCTGGCTGAATGGGATAAAAATGCTGATGATGCATGCCTCTGGACATTCAGGCCAATTAAGAAGGATGATTCAATTTTGGGATTCAATACAAAACCAGAGAGCCATAGGCCAACCATCCACTACAGACTAGCAGGTCCCCACCCCGAGTTGTGTATCATCACCCATCCTGCTCCCTAAATTTTTTTTCAAAGTGGTGGTGAGTGGTGATCCAGACATTTTATTTACTGCATTTCGAACCGCCCCATAGCCAAAACTCTCTGGGTGGTTTGCATAAGAGTAAAACAATTAAAAACAATATACAAAAATTAAAACCACAAAAACATACAAAGCAATATATTTTGAACCTCAATAAGGCCTATGCACTGAAAACCTCCATGTAAAAGAGAATAAAAGGACTCAAAGTAGACATTAAACAGTGGAAGAAGTTTTTCAGCCTCCAGATCTGGACATCTGACAACAGATTTGGAAGCTGCCATATTTCAGCAAAAAGGTTTCAAAAGGTGATTCCAGCATGAAGCTGCTGAGTTGGAATTTATAGGCAGATTTGGCACCATTGGTCTTGAGCTTAATAGAGACTGTGAACAGTTAGCTCACCATGGAAAGTAACTGTCACTCCTAATGTAATTCATCATGAACTTGCTCTGCCAATCCATTACCACTCCGATTGGAGCTGCTTTTAAACCAGGCCTGATTTTGTCTAACCCAGTATTACTCTGACCAGCAGTGGCTTCCTAGGATCTCAAGCCAAGAACTTCCCCAGCTAGGGACAAACCAAGACAATTTGCTGCCTGAGGCAAAAGACAAAATGGTGCCTCATTCCGTTCCACATACAGAAGCAAACTGCCCTGGCAGGTGAAACTTACTTCAACTCTGGCAGCAGGCCAGCATCCACCATCACACCTGAATGCAGCAGAGAGGGGAATGACTGGGAGGCTGCCACCGCTAAAGCCCAAGATTTGCCACCTGAAGCAGTTGCTTCACTCTGCCCAACCAGCCATCCCTTACTACTTTAGCCATTTTTAAAAACAACTAGAGATTCCAAGGATTTAACCTTGGAAGCTCGGAGGATGGCAACAAGGGAGAGGGCTGGTGGCCCCCCGACTCTGGAAAGATCTCCCTGATGAGGCTCTCCTGGCGCCAACATTGTTATCTTTTCGAAGTCAAGTCAAGACTTTTCTCCCAGGCATTTTAACAGCATTTAACAACGTTAAGTTTGTTTTTAATGGACCCCATAATTGTTGTTTTTAAATGGATACTGTTGTTTTTATACTGTTGTTTTTATGTTTGTGATGGTTTTTAAATTTTGTATACTTTTTAATGTTTACCAGTTTTAACTGTTGTAACCCACCCAGAGAGCTTCAGCTGTGGGGCAGTATATAAATGTAATAAATAAATAAATAAACCAGTGGTGAAGTAGGGAGGCTGCCCAAGTTGCTCTCTAGAGAATCCGTTGTCTTGTGGGAGTGCCTCTCTGCCCCCATTTACCTTCCACTTGTATATCTGTAAATAAAGCAAATATTATGACGACAGTGTAACTCTCCTCTGTTCTTTCATCCAGATGAAGCTAAATCCAAGTGTGCTGCCCCTGGAATTTTGCACAGCTTGGAGGAACGATGAACATGCAACACTATATTACACAGATCCATATAAGCCAATATAAATATGTCTGCTGCAAGTGAAGTGTCAACAGGAAAAAGGCAATAGCACATTAAGAACATAAGAAGAGCCCTGCTGGAGGAAACCAAACGCCTTTCCGTCCAGCTACTTGTTTCTCCCAGTGGCCAACCAATGTCTCCGGGAAGCCCAAAACTAGGACATCCAAACAATGCTCCTTTCCTGCTATTGATCCAGGAGGTAACATATCACCATCATGACTAGTAGTCACTAATAGCCTTCTCCTCCATTAAGACTGTAAACCTATGCCAATTTACCTGGGATCAAACCCCACCGAATTCCTTGGGGCCTCCTTCTGAGCAGAAATAGGACTGTGCTGCAATTTGTCTAACCCACTTTTAAAGCCATCCAAATTGGTGGTCGCCCATGCCACACCTTGTAGCAGCAAATTCCATCGTTTTAACGACATGTTTCCCATCTATTACAAACCAGATTGCACCGGCTCAGTTCTGCTCCGCAGCTGCTATTGCTGGATGTTCATACAAGCAAAGTATCAGTTTCTAGTTGTATTTTATTAAAAACACACACGACAGTTTCTAGAACTGCAGCTGCAGGTTTTCTGTCAGCTCACTCAGACCAGGGGAGTCAATTGTTCAGGGCTGAGCCACAGATTTCTCTTCCACCGTGGAGAATGGAAAGAATTGTGGCATTGACTAAGTTTCATTGATGATTTCACATGTGTTCCTTTATAACTGGAAAAGCCTTTCAAATGCTCTCTTCCCACACATAGATAAATATGCTTGCGGTTTTCTTCTGAGTTCATGTTCCATTAATGCTGTTTCAAGATACTTTGCATAGTTGCATCTACATAGCAAAACTTGGGATAGTTTGACATATATCTTAACTGCACAGGATTTGGAGACATTTGCTTGTTCTTTTCCTTTTTTGTATCTTGAATGTCTGGAAACTGAAAGGGGGGGAAAGAGATTTGGTGACATCAACAGTAACAGAACCAACCTAAAAACACAACTCTCCTTGCATTTTTCCCAGCTCTTTGTGAGGATAAAGTTGGCCAATCAGTTGTGCTTATGTTTGAAAGGGTATGTGCACAGACGTACGTGTCCAAATACATAAACCAGGCAACCCTGGACACCCAGGACTTCAGTAATTTTCACCTACCATCAACCTAAGCTTAGAGCAATGCATGCTAGAGGTTTACTTTCTGGATACAACAGCAGAACTACATAATAGTCATATAACCACCACCCTATATCAGATATCTAGAAACCACTATACATACCTACATGCTTCCAATTTCCAGACCACAAAATTCATTGTCCACAGCCAGCCCTAACATGCAACCGCATCAGCTCTGACCAGGTTCAGACAATATGGCAATCCACGCTGCAGTGTGGATAATTATGTAAATCAGAGTCACACAACCGCCATGGGCAGAGATGGGGAAAGAATCCACAACAGGTTCTTTTACTCCTGTGATCATGCAAACGCAGCCAGTATTTTATTAGGTCAGCACTGCAAAGATTGTGCTAGTGCTGATGAATGACAACTGTTAAGGTAATTATCACTGTCTACTTTTTTTGCATTTCAGTTCCTTCTGACAACTATCCTGTGTTATGGAGTAAGCCTTTGCTGAGTATTTTTAAAATATAGTTCCAGTATTTAGGAAGCCTTTGGCTGCCAATTAATTAGCCATAGCTGCTAAAAACTCTTCAATACGCTTCAAAAGACTAAAAATTGTTTTAGGTGGATTCAGTTTTAGTTTTGTACGAAACTTTTTTTTTCAGTTTTTTATTTTATTAGAAATATGTAACATATTTTTAATAAAAAATAAAGCTTGCATAAAATAACATAAATCATTTACCAACAGAGCTTTGGTAAAGAGTCTTAGATCTCAATAGCTTAACAGAAATAAAATTTACTAATTTTATTTGTTTTTATGCTTTTAGTCCTAATAGCTTAAAAACAAAAGATTTCATTCTATGTACCAAGGTCCTTTTGAATAGGGTATTTAGTGTCAGGTTCACAGGCCTGGTGAGCTTCTAATAAGAAGCTCGCTCCCTCATTCCAAAAACAACACATACTTCTATACTTTTGTGTAGAAATTACCTCATAGCTAATTGAGCTATGGGCTCAGTCTTAATTATCTCATTGTTATTAAATATTCCTACAAAATATTATGGACAGATAATGTGATGTGCTCCACACATTGCCTTACAGTGGTGGTGTGGTAAATTCTGTAGTGCTCACCCCCCTCATGGCCAAAATACAGGTGAATTTGAAGAGCCATGTTGGATCTGACCAAGGGTCCATCTAGTCCACTACATGGTTCACACAGTGGCCAAACAATTCCAACAGTTTCCATGTCTACCAGGACTTTTATAAAGCGAATGGGTTCAAGTTGCTCATTCAAGACCAACCCAACCCAGAATATTTTCCATTATAACAGGGACTGCTCACAATTGCACATTGTTTTTGATAAAATTCACCCACTCCCCAGCTGCTATGAAGTTTGCTCAGAGAGACGGGTGGGGGGAAGCCCCTCAAGTTCCCCTCTTTTCTCTAAGCTTAGCTGCAACCCTCACAGTAGCTTGGAGGTGGGGTGCAGGAAATCAATGTTATCAGCAACACTACACTGTTGTTACAATCTGCAGTAGGTTAATCATACAGCTCCACCTTCCAAGGTCACTGTATGGGCTACTGCGAAGATGCGCATGAAAGGTGTGGTGTAATGGCTAAAGTGTTGCACCGGGAGTCGGGAGATCCAGGTTCGGTTCCTTACTCGGACATGGAAGCTTCATTGGGTGGACTTTGGTTCAGTCACAGACTCTCAGCCCAACCCACCTTCGCAGGGTTGTTGTAGTGAGGATAAAATGGAGGATTATGTATGCCGCTTTGGGTTTCTTGGAGGAAAAAAGGCTGGGATATAAATGTAATAATAAATAAAAAATACAAATTTTGAACACTGGAAAAAAGATTATATGTAATGCTTAATTAGGATGACCATATGGAAAGGAGGACAGGGCTCCTGTATCTTTAACAGTTGCATAGAAAAGGGAATTTTAGCAGGTATCATTTGTATACATGGGGAACCTGGTGAAATTCCTCCTTCATCACAACAGTGAAAGGTGCAGGAGCTATACTAGAGTGACCGGATTTAAAAGAGGGCAGGGCACCTGCAGCTTTAACTGCTGTGATGAAGAGGGAATTTCACCAGGTTTCCCATATAGACAAATGACACCTGCTGAAATTCCCTCTTCCATACAACTGTTAAAGATGCAGGAGCCCTGTCCTCCTTTTCATATGGTCACCCTAGCTTAATAAACCCTGTGGGGGGAGAGAATGTTTGCTAAGGCCACAATCCTAAGCCTATCTACTCAGAAATAATTCTCATATATATATATATATATATATATGAATATATATCTCAGAAAAAGTTTTTTAATATATATATATAAAAAATTAAAAAACTTTTTCTGTATAAAACCATGGCTGCCGATTGTTCAGCTCGGAGCACAAGCCGGCTCCGTCCTCCTCAACATACTATCGGGTCAACTCCCCCTCCTTCCTTCCAGCCAAATTTACCTCAGCCTGACTACTGACTCCCGCGCATGCACGACTTCCAGTCCTCCTCCTCTCCACCCCCCTCCCCCGGTACGTGCGGCCCGACCTAATTTTTGTCCCCCAGGCGGCTTCCGTAGCGGGCGCGCTCTCGCTCGCTCCCTCCCTCCCGGCGTCGTCGCCCCCCCCCCCGCCTGCCGCCCTCAACCGCAGCGGAAGCTCCTCCCCCCTCGCCTCTCCGCGCCTGGCTGGATCAGGGCAGCGAGCGAGCGAGCGAGTGAGTCAGTCAGTGGCGCCGCTGCGTGAGTCTGCGAGGGCGGCCGAGCGGAGGCGCGGGCGAGGGGGCGACGCTGCGACTCCGAGGCGCCATGGCGGCCGAGCTGAGCGACATGGCGGAGCCGCCTCCGCTGCTGCGGCCGCCGCCTGCCTTCCCCTCAGGCGCGGCCGCTGAGGAGGCCGAAAGCGAAGCCGCCTCCTCGTCGGCGTCGTCCTTGGCGGTGGGGATGGAGGCCGAGCCGCCTCTGAGCGGCGAAGGGGCGGAGAGCATGTCGGAGCCCAGCCCGGAGAGCGCCAGCCAGGCCGGCGACGGCGACGACGAGGAAGAAGACGACGACGAGGACGAAGAGGAGGACGAGGAGGAGGAGGAGGAAGAGGACGACGAGGAGGCCGAGGCCGGCAGCAGCGCCGGCTCCTCCAGCGGCTGCTGCAGCGACGAGACGCGCTCGCTCAGCCCCGGCGGCAGCGAGGCCGACGCCAAGGAGGAAGCCAAGGGCGGCCCCGGCGCTCAGCGCGGCCCTGCTGGCGTCGGGGACGGGCCTGGGAGCGGCGGCGGCGGAGGAGGAGGAGCGGCAGCAGGAGGCCTGGGAGGAACGGCAGGAGCAGCCGCGGCAGCCGGGGACGGCGGCGGGGGAAGCAGCTCCAGCAGCAGCAGCAGCAGCGTCTCCAGCAGCAGCAACGGGGCCGCGGGCGACGGCGGCGACGAGGGCTACAGCACCGGGAGCGGCGGCGGAGGCGGTGGTGGAGGACGAGGCCCCGGCGGCGGCAGCAGCAGCACCTGCAGCGCGTCGTCGGGCGGCCGCAGGGGCAGCCTCGAAATCTCCTCCGACGGGGAGCCTCTCAGCCGCATGGACTCCGAGGACAGGTCGGTGGGGGTGCCGCGTCTTCCTCTCCTGCCTGCCATTGATGGTCTCGGGGGTGACATATTGTACCGCCCCCCCTTACCCCGAGTGCACACGGAGTACGGGAGTGTTCCCGCCCCTTCAGGTTTTCATTTGGTTTAAAAGCCTCCCCGCAGTTTTTTTCACAACTCTCTTGGCAATTCCCCCTCTGCTGCTCCCCCCCCCCCCCAGCTGACAAGGGCCCAAAACCTTCTCCCTCCTCTTATAAAACCTTGGAATAGGAATGTAGAACTTCCTACCTCCCACTTCTTGCCCCGCCCAAATTTCTGGGGTGAACACAACCCTTTCGCCGTTATACGGGGGGGGGGGCTTATCTTTGTTCCAGGTTCCCTCACTCGCCTACCTCCCCCCACCCCGCAACAGCGCCCCAAGTTAGGCTGCCGCCCTTGTTTTGCAAGATTTGTAGTTGGCCTGAAAATTACTCTTCCACCTTACAAGAATGGGACTTTTCTCATCATTCCCTTTCCCTCTCCCTCCTGGGGATTTAGAGTCAGCCCTGAGAAGTGTTGCTGCCCCAGGGATTTTTGGATGGATTAAAAATAAATACCGAAAGTATGGTCTGACCTGTGAACCTGTTGATATTACCCACACACCCATTAGTGTCTTTCTTTTCTTCTAGGGCAACTGGGTCCCTGGGCATTGCTCCCCACGTAACTCTGATTGTATTGTCATTGAGAACTTTTCTCTCCTCCACCTAGTTGTTGGGATGACTCTGGCCTGTTAATACAGATACTCCCACCTCCTTTTTCCATGACTAGCAGTCAGACCCAGAATAATTTAGCTTAGACTCCCACGTCCTCTCTTAATTCTGTTAGTTATTAGCCCCATAGTCGTATTTTATCAAACATGGCTGCTTTAGCTGAAGCTTCTTCCATCCCCCCCAACAGTCCTCAAAAGACAGCTTAACTGGGGGGGGGGGGGATAATTCACACTCTGCCCCTTTCTCTTCTCAGTGAGGGGGTAGCAAATACCTAATTGTGTGTATCAGCCCTGTAACTAACAAGCATGTCTTGTAGAATTTACTAACACAAGTGGGTTTATGCAGCTCCTGAAAACCCAGTTGTGTTTCCAAACAAAAGGTTATGTGTATAAGAAGAGTTTACATTGGCACAACAACCATTGGATGATCAATGGTTCTTAGTTCTATTTTCTGTAGTCTGGGCAACAGGAGATATTTTTTTAAAAATCTGCCAGAATTCTGAATGTGCTGTAATACATATATTATTACTTAATTTTGAATTGTATTTTATTCCAGTGAAAACTATATACTGACATAAAAATAAGTTGATAAACATAAATCTTGGTGATTTATGTTACTAGTTTAACTTGCACCTGTTTCATATTTTGTCACTGTAAAACAATCTTATTATTATGTAAATACCAATCAGTGGCAGCTAGATTTCAAACAAAAATGCAAGTTGCAAGATAGAAATAATGCAATTCCAGGAGACAGTAGCTGGAATGAGGGAAACTTGTAAGTTTATGGATGCAAAATAGCTAGCCCTTTTCATTGTTTTCTTAAGTATAACAATGTTTTTAGGATAAAAATGTAGTTCTGAAGTACAACGTATAGTATAAAAATCACTGGGCCAAACTCTGTCTTGTAGAATCCATTTAATCATGTAGAAAATCAATATTAACATGTTGAGTAAGATTTTTTTATCATAGTTCAAGTTTTGCTTAGTGTTGAAAAAGTAGTGATGCCATCATAACATAACTTTTAAATTGTTTAAATGATTTTTCTAAAATATTCTTTCCCTATCACTTAATTAGTGTGTGCTGGTCATATTTATTTTACGATTCTGCACAGATTAAGCATGTGTAATGTATAATGGTCTGTGTCATTGTCTTCTACTGGGAGTATATCGACACAGATCAGTTAGTGTACCTGTAGCAGAAAATCTCTTTACATCACCCTTATTTCCCCCCCTCCCCCCAAGTTATCCTTTTTTTTCTCCACCCCAAATGTCTGTGTTGGAAAAGATCATGTATGATGTGGCCCTTGCTCTTACTCAAGGGTGGACAACTTGTGGCTCTCCAGACGTTTTGACCTGAAACTTCCATCTTCCTTACCATTGGCTATGTTGGCTAGGGTTGATGGGAGGTATGAGCCAACACATCTGGAGGGGGCTGCAAGTTGCCCAGGACTGCTCTAATTAATAGAGGAGGTAGTTGCTCTTTGGGGTATAATTGATTTAATTATAGATGCTGCATTTTCTGTTGAAATATCAGTTCCTGTCTCCTGCCCCATCTTTTTATCTATCTGATAGCTTTGAGGTTGTTTATTTAAGCAACTTCTGGATGATTGGGGGAATATATCTCAGCAGGAGTGGTAATTTTATATCTTTCAAGACTGGTGTTACTGGTGACTGAAGACCATGTTATATTCTGTTTGAATACTAATCCTAAACATTAGAAAAATGAACCAAGTCAAATTTCATCATTACTTTTTCTAATTATTTTCATTTCAGTTAATGTTAATGTTGAAAGTGGTTTACAAATCTGATTATAAATGTTGCATTCTTCCCTGGATGATACGGAGTCAATAATTGCCTTCTGAAGTACTTAATGCTGCATTAATCTAGATTCACCCATCCATTTTAAGGTAATTTTTTGTTTATGCAAAGCAGCTACTGAATGGGCACAGAATCTTTGCTAAAGTAAAATGGCTTGCTTGTTTAATGTGCTTAAATCACACATTCATGACTTGATAAAGCCCCGTAGGGTAAGGAATAACAGAATAAATGTTCAGCAGGTTAGATATGGTTGGCCTACTGTCCCAGGTCATCTGACTTGCCTGAGATGTTTTAATGACATACGTAAGAGGCATTTTAGGTACAGCTGACAGCTAGCTAGGTAAGGCTTAGCTTTATAAGTTAGGAAAGCAGCGCAGCTGAAAAAAAGCCAAGATTGTTTTATCTAATGGCTTGCTTTGATAGGATTCATTTAAATGTGCTAACTCTTGATGTTCATGTTTTTTGTGTCAGCTTTGCTCTCCTCCAGCAACTTTTATTTTCACACTGCACATACAGAGCTTCAATGAACCTTTTTATCCTGTTACAGTTTCAGACGGTTGTGTTTAGCTTTTAAAATTGTTCTTTTCATTCTTCAGGATCCTTTCATTCTTCAATATTACAGCTGTTGCTTCCAGTCTGGGAAATGGAAATGGCAACTAGTGGAATTGGTGGTTTCTTAGTGTGTTGTGTAGTGTGAGTGTACACACTGAAGCCAGCCAATTCTGGGCTTCACCTGCTGTCCATTAATAATCCAATTTTCACTCATAGAACTTGACCTGGTTCAATAACATGACGAACCTAAACATGGAGATTAAGGTTCTGAAGTGTGGCAGTTTCATATTCTAATATTTCATACTAAACGCTATACATGGCTGAGTCTTTCTCTCCCTATCACTGCCATAGCTCAGATAATAACAGCCTGCTGTGAACTGATCTTGGGGAAACTGAGGTTATAGTATAGCAAAGAGTTCGCTGAAGTAGTTCAGACTGCTACAATATGAGTGAGAATCATCTGGGGGTATATTCTCTGAAGTGATCTTCATCTGAGGGGCTTCCCTGAAACTTTATGGTTTGAGTTGAGCACTTTCCTGTCGTGAACAGACTCTGAGTACAAAAGCATAAGAACTTTCCAGAACTGAGCCTGAAATGACTGTGTGTGTTACCAGAATCATTTGCAAAGGATTATTTACTGTCATTTCTTTATATGTGGTCAAAATGGGGTAGAATCCTTATGTTTTTTATCGCTACAATAATAGTTTGTTATCAGATAGCAGAACTGGGAAGGGGTTTATAGTTAGGACATCTTCATCCAAAGGACCGTTCAGATACTGCTGCTGTAGCTACTTTCAGATCTCAGTGTGTCTTGAGATTGGGAAAAGGTTCATATGCTCCCACCACATAAAGAAGGGAGTGGGCCAGTTTGCATACCTCTCAGGAATTGCAGGGACTAACAGAGTATGTAAGCTAATTTTATTGTGATATACGAACCTGGAAACTCTGGGTTGTTTATGGTGTAAACAACCCAGAATTGACCCAACAATTGCCGATAGTTGCTGTGATGTGCGAAATGGGTCATTGAGTTTGAGTGGTTATTTGAAAGCACTATTCTCCTGATGCCACTGGTACTGTCTATATGTGGTGGGGGAGTCTAACCACAAATTAGGATCCAGTATATTCTTCCATTGAAGTATGAATTGCAAAACTGTCTTTAAAATGTCAAGAAAATACACAATACGACAAACAAATTTAAGTGTTAATATTATAGTATATTTAAAGTGATTTCTGAGACGGTAACCTCTACCACTAATAACAGCTTCATTTTTCAGTGAAATGATACATGGATTGGCCTGAATTACAATGGCATCCCCTATATCAGAGTACCTATTTTATGCTGAAGTTGTGTGAAGAATTGGAATCTTGATTAATATTAAAGATGAATTTTTAGCAAGGAAAAAACCCACATGTTTTAAGTAGTTCTTGAATGATTTTTGTGTATTCTGTGTCAAGAATTATTCACATAAACTATTTAATGCTGCTATATGTCGAATCCAAACAATATATAGGCAAGTTAGCTAAGAGAACCAAAGCCACTGTATATTCACAAGAGCATAAAACAGATTAAAGATCAGGAGACCCTTTAAAACTCAACCCCTCAGCATCCTTATTTAATATGTACCTTTGTTTTGTGTTTAGTCAGGCCTGCCTCTTCAATTCTTATTTATAAATTTATTTATTGTGTTTATATTCCGCTTTTTCCTCTCTTTAATGAACCCAAGGTAGTGTACATAATCCTCCTCCTCTCCATTTTATCCTCACAACAACCCTGTGAGATAAGTTAGGCTGAAAGTCTGTGACTGGCCCAAAGTCAACCAGTGAGCTTCCATGGCTGAGTGGGGACGAGAACCTGCATCTCCCAAATCCCGGTCCAACACTCTTTACTACTACACCACACTGGCTCTTACAGTTAAACTGTAAGATTCACTTCTTCAAGATATGATGACCACCAACATAGACAGCTTTCGGAACGGATTACATTGATTCATGGATGGTCATGGAAGGGAACCTTCCTCTCTTCCCCCTGTAGCATCTCAACCATCGCAAGTGGACTTTGGAGGGTGCAGAGAACTTCAAGGGAGTTCTTGACAAATTCCATTCCATTCATGAACTGAAAACTATCAATGGCTATTAGTCATGATAACTACATATTACCTCCGAGATCAGAGGCAGGATGTCTCTGAACACCAGTTGCTGGTGAATTAGAATAGGAGAGGGTTACTCCCTCATGCCCTACTTATGGGATTTCCATAGGCATCTGGTTGGCCACTGTGGGAAACAGGTTTCTAAACTAATGGACCTTTGGTTTGATCTAACAGGACTCTTAGTTTGTAAACTTGTGGTAATCACAGTAGCATTAATGAGGCCATTTTGAATGGTAAGAATGAATAATTAGAACATAGCAGCAGTCTAGTATGAGGGAAGCTTGAGAGTGTTACATACACTTCAGTTCTGAGACATTCACATTTCTGATATATAACTTCACATATAACCAGATGGCAAAAAAATTAGGGGCTTTTCTGATGACACATTTGTGAAGCCTGCCTTTATACTAACCAGGAAGTAAAGTTCATCCTGTTGAAATTTACAACAGGGTCTTAAGCAGGGTGAAATGCATGCATATTTGTTTACTCTGTTCAAGCTAATAGTGGCAAAGAAATGCACCAACACAGGGTATTATCTTAAAATTGCCATTTGATTCTTATACTGCTGTTCCCAATAGTATTTGGCTTTGCTGGACATCCGTTACTTGGAATTTTGGGATTGGGGAGATGCACAATTCTGCTATGATTTTGCCTTGCAGGAATGGCACAAGATAGAGCTTGGGAATAATGAAGGGAAGCTTTAAATGTTCTGGGAAAATATGTTGTCAGCCTTGTGAATATTGTCTCTTCCCTGCCTTGGTCATCACAGACCAGTTTTTGTAAATTTAGACTAGTTTTGGCGGTGGGGTTATTCTGTGTACCTTAAATGTTGTGCATGGATATATAGATTGGTAAACAAACACATCCATTAGTTAATTTAAAAATATTCACCGAAACTGGCTACTTTGGCGGATTTACTGGGTTGTCCCAAAGTGTACATATAAATCAGCCTATTAGTGTAGCAGTACAAAACTGTTATTTACTGCTTTCCCCTTTATCCTCAATGCTCATACTTGAAAGTTAATGCTCCATAAATAGGGGAACAAATACTCAGGACTCTACAGATCCAGTCCCCAATGATGGGAACCTCTCCTCTCCTGGAAAGTGTTCATGCCACTATATATAGTCTGCTGGACTCTCTGTGAATTCCAGGGAACTTGAAGAGGATGGAATCTTTCACTCTAGTGGTCATCAGAGACTAGAACCACCACCCTCCAGGACCTCTGGCATGTGTTGAGGCATGTGTCACTCTCCCCTCAGTTCTCACTACGCTCCATTAATTGAGGGATGCATTGAAAGGAATTCCTGCTGCTTCACCCCTTCTCCAGTGCAAATGTCACAGGACACCATGGTCTATCCCTTGCCTGCTACCTGCATATGTTATGGGACTCAAGGGAGGGGTGCAGTCTTCACACTAGGCTTTTTCAGAAACTGTAAGAGTCTCTCTTGCTGCTTCTACAGATGCAGAGTGATAGACTGACTTCACTGCCTCCCAGTTTATGCAAATAGAGGATGCCATGCCCGGGATTTGTAGAAGCAGCAAGAGAGAGTCATGCTCTTTTTGAAAAAGCCCAGTGTGAAAACTACACTCTTTCCTTGAGTCTATAGTATGTACAGGGGAAAGGGCATGATGTAATTTGACATTTGCATTGATTTTGGAGAAGGGGTGAAGCAGTAGGAATTTCTTTCACTGTATTCCCCAATACATGGAATAAAATGAGAACTGAGGGGAGAAGAAACATAGGTATTGACTACTAAGGAAAGTAAATATTGAAGAGACCTGCATATTCTTTCAGACATGCAGACATTGTGAAAGATTCTCTCCACCCATGGGAAGGGAATGGTCATCCTTGCATTCTGAGGAGTGTAAAAATGTCTGTCTGTCATCAGAAAGGAGGTAACTTGCTTCATTGATATACTAAACTCCCAGTATTTTCTTACGGCCACATCGTGATTGCTTTCTAGGAACCTACATGTTGCAGTAACTCGCAAATCATAAGAAAATGTACTTTATACCTCTTAATCCTACTTGTATCTCTATGGAAAGAGAGAACCTTCCCACAGTTAACTATGTTCAAGTAAACTCCTGATTTAACTGTGCAATGTGTTTTACATTGAGCTCTTTTTGAAGACTTCTTGGAAATTTCATTTAGTCCAAAATACAGCTTCTAAGTTACTAACGAACTGGCTAATGGGATCATATCTTTCCAGCCTGCAAAATACTACACTGGCTGCTGGTTTGTTTCTAGGCACTAAATGAATTGTGCCTTGAATATCTGGGACTGCCTCCTGTAACATAGCACTAGGAAATGTCTGATTTTAGCTTCGTTGGAATTGCTGGGAATACTACTAAGAAATTGATAACCCAACTCCCTCAAAGCAATATAAGATGTTTGTTTATAAAATGCCAAGTAAAGCACCATTGAAAATGCTAAATGATACATAATTAAGAATTTGAAGGTATAAACTAATTAGAATTGTATTAAAGAGTAGGCAAAGACACAAGCAGATCCACAATGAATTCTGGGCAACTAATATCAAGAGTTGGTGCCCTTACCCCCGCAATTACGGTGTGATCTCCCCGATGAGGCCTGCCTGGTGTCAATGTTGTTATCTTTTTAGCGTCAGGTAAAGACTTTATTCTTCTTTCAGGCATTCGGCAGAATATGATGAGGCTTTAAACAGATCCTGGATGCTACTTTTTGTTGACTATTTAAAATTGTTTTTGATATATGTGTGTCTCTGCTGATTATTTATATGTTTGTGTATAAATGGTTTTATAATCTATTTTTAATGGGTTTTTAATCTTTGTAAACTACCCAGAGAGCTCTGGCTATTAGGTAGTATAGAAATGTAATAAATGACTGAAGGATGAATGAATGAAGAACTAATTGGCAAAGAAGTCTGGATAATATCTAAGGAACAATCCTGGATGAATGCCCATCGCTCAAGGTCAAGGGCTATTTAAGGAATAGAGTGTTGGGTGGTAAGACATTATTAATTTATTATTTGTGTCAAAGGTGTTCTGAAGAGTTTGCTTATTGGTTAATGGCCAGTAAGTATTGTATAAGGTATGCACTATGAAATCTGAAATGCTAGTATTTAGGAAAATTTATACGATTAGATTTTAAGTAGTAAATGCTGAGATGGGACTTCTTTTCTCAAAAATAGGATTTAGAATCAAATATGTTAACCTTTAGCATTTTTATATTTTCTAATTCGGAATTCTGAGGAGTTGAGCCTAAGCTCAAATACAGGGGATAGTAAACAGTGAAGTAATATTGTAGGAAGTATATAAATATGTTCTGAAGTTTGGGGCACATCAGCTTTTGTACCTAACCTATCAGCTGAACAGCCTATTCAGAGCTGGATAAGAAACTTATACTTAGACAGCACTCCGCTTAAAATCTTAGACGAGTAAGATCTCTGAAGAATCTGCATTTCTTATAATTATTGTTTTAGGCTACATGGTTGTATTGTGATGCCATATTTTATTAATAATATATGTTATTTAATACCATTTTTAAGGATGTAAAGGTTTCCCCTCTATTAATTTTTGTTAGTATTATATCAAGATTGAACCTAACATACAGCAATTTGCAGTGTACTCTTTGTCTAAAGTGTTTAGCTTAGTATAAATTGTTAACTGGCAACCAAGGGCTTACTAAAAGCAAAACTATTATAGCCTGGATAATACTTAACAGAGGCAAAATGCACAACATTCGTCCCACGTGAATCTACCCAAACACGGTTCTCTTCAGGGCCGCTCTCTGAACCCTCCCCTGTTCTGAAGCAAAATGGTGACGAGAGTGGGCCTTTTCCACTGTGTCTTGTGTGTTGAATGCAGTCTTGGGGAGACTTATCACTGAACCTGATGTCTTTTCAGCAGCAGAACTTCTTACCTTCTGGAGTGTCCAGGCCTTCCAGGATTTTATTTGAGGTGGCTTCTGTTGATCTTATTGATTTCTTTTTGCTACTTTGTTGAATTAAATTGTATGCATTTTACTAGTTTGTTGATATGGATAGTGTTTTGCTACCTTGAGAGTTGCATACTAAGTTTTTCAGTAACTAGATTAGACCTTTAAGGGCACAATCCTATGTAGGTTTGGACAGAAAAAAGTCCTAAAACCTCCAGCATTATCTAGCCAGTCATGCTGGAAGCTTGTTCCATCTAAGCATGCATAAAATTATACCCTAAATTGTCATAATTGCTATTTGGAGGGCATTGCTGAAATTGTAGATAATTCTCTTTATTTATTTATTTATTTACTACATTTCTATACCGCCCAATAGCCGGAGCTCTCTGGGCGGTTCACAAAAACCGGTTCTTTATGTAGAATCATTTGAGGATAGATTTCTAATGTTAGACCTAATATTGTTGAATTGCACTGCAGTTGTTACAATTTTGCCTAGAACACCACTGATACTATCTCGGTCCTTTTTTCTTTCTTTTTTTGCTTCCAGTTTAAAATGCCTGTGCTTTTTTAGTGTGTTTTGATTGCCCTCTTGAAATTTCATCTGTTTTTAATTCAAGCCCTGGATGCTAGAAGGAAGCATTGGCTCTTAAGCAAAACTGGATGCATTTGTTATATTGCTATGTATGTTTTTATATATTATATCTGCTTTTTTAATTTGTTAGATGCCTTGAGGTCCTCTTGGAAATAAGGCTGCATATCAGTTTTTAATTAAATAAATTGTGTGAGTTATATTATGGCCTAGCTGTTGCTGTGCCTTAAATTTCAAAATACTTTGGGAGAAAAAGAGAGGTGCAATCCCTGACCTTGAATTCCTGAGTGTGACTGACCCAGGTTGAGGATGTTGCTCCACAGAACTGAGCTAGATCTTCAGATATTGATTAGGTTCACACAACACGACAACCCACTCTCAGGATTGGGTGTGAGTTGTCTTTGAACTGTGGGTTGTTGTATTGTGTGAACCCAGGCACATTAACAAACCATGGTTTGTTAACCATGAGAAACTCGCAGTGCACAACCCCACAACAAATAAGGGGTTTCCTTTGTGGATTGGTTTGTTATCGTAGCTAGGTTGACACAGCACAGCAACTCATTTTCCAGTAAGGCTTGAAGTCGTAAAATGGCTTGAATCCTGGGCACTAAAGGACTCCCTTTTCCCATTTGCACTCTTAAGATATGATGGAGAGGTCTTTCTCTCTGCATTCTGACAGGTGGATGTTAGGTTAGTCAGGATTCATGAGAGCAGCCTTTCCTTTGGCTGCTCCTGCAAGAGGTTCATTTGTCTCCCTCGGTTTAGCTTCTGCTGCCAGATGAAGACAACTTTGTACAGGTACACTGTTCATTACCTTTGGTGTTTTAGTCTATGACATTTTAATTATTAATTACACTGTTCTTACGTTTCAGTTTTAATTGTTTAATTATTAATTGTTTTGTTTTTTCATGTTAGCAGCCTCTAGTGCTACTTTTGAAAGTAGAAAGGTAGGATACAAATTGTTGTAATAATTTTTTTCACTGGTCCTCTGTTTCTGGAAAACAGATTTGCTGCCTGTAGGGAAGCATTCATTTATGTGTTAAAGCACTTGGTTCCTTTTTTGGAAAGATTTCTTAAGTCATGTGAAATTGCCACGAGCAGTACATTTTATTGTACTTCATAAAGGCCATAGATTTGTGTCCCTCGGCTTGTTTGGAGAGTGTTCTTCCGAACACCTTCCCTGTGAAGATTAATGGAGTAGTATTTGGGACAGCGTCTTAAAAAAAAACTTTGTTCTAAATCAGTAGTGCTTTACTTTTCAAAAACGTTTTGGGTTGCAGCAGTGAAAGTAGAATAGTAGTTAACATCTTCAGAAACCGATGCCCAGCAAAACTCCTTGTCAGTTTAGTTCTGTTCACACTTCATAGTGATTCTTAAGTTCATTTTAAGAGTGTGAATCTTTAGAGCTAGCAATCGAAGGGCCAAAAGAGTGAATACCTGGTTCATCATACTTGTTTTCTTCTAGCAACTTGCACATTTGATATGAGGTTTGCATCCAAGCCTGAGAACTGGCACTGTTTTGAAGCCAAACGGAAACCATGGCATCAAAGAGTAGGAAATGTCCACGTAATGGTAAATACACATCACATATGAATCTTAAGCAAGTCTTCCCTGATACATTTCTTTGAACACTCCCAAGTCAAATGGAACACATTTGACCTAACTGTGAAACTCAATCTTGTCCTAGGCATAAAAGGCAACTGTTCAGTAGAAAAGGAAGAGAATGTGTTGTTCTATAAGCCCCCCAAGGAAAGTGGCTCTGTGAGAAAATTCCCCCCCACCCCGCACAACTGTTGCATTGATTCACTGGGTCCTAGCAGATGTCAATAATACAAAAAGTGGAAAGGCCCATGCCTGAGTCTGCATTACATGGATTTGGGTTGAGGTTGGGGGTAACGGAGCAAGTCTGCATGCTGCCTCTTGAACCAATTAAAATACGCACAGAACTGGGTTAAGGGTTGAGTTGTATTGACGGCCTTGTGCTTGCAAGTTGAATCTTAATCCTAAAATACAACTTAAAAGTGCAATTCTAACTGGCTTTTAAAAATGGCAGTATTCGGTATTGTTTCCCCCTAACCAGCCAGGTTAGTTGCACGTAGTTGTATGTGTTACTAATGCAAGGTTTGCATCTCTGAAATATGCACCTATTGATCAGATTCAGCCTGCGTTTTGACCTCCAAGGCCACTGATGTTAGGCCATCTGTTAGGCCTGAATTGTGCCTGAGGGGAGGCAGTCCGGTTCAAGCTCTTTAGGAGGGAAGGTTTTTATGGCAGAGCACAGCTATAGATAGATTTAAGTGGCTTACGTTTCCTGTATGTATTTGACTTATGTTTCCATAACATTTTGTCTAACCCATCTTGATAGCAATTATTTAAAGCAAGCTACAACTGATATTTTTTGTATACATTCTTGGCTGAGTTTGGCCTTACAATTTTAATGAGTGTGGTACAGATGGATTTTGAGATACCCTGCTTATTCATTAAATTTGCCAAGAGGGATTACTAGCAATAATGATGAAATCAACTCTCACGGCAGACTGAACTGCATATCTGTAGCTGTGTGTTTGTTTTGTTGCCTTTTAATGAAGTACAATACTGTCACAAGAATGTTTATTTCTTAAGTGCCTAAAAGGGGGAAAAAAACACTATTCAGTACAAAACAACCGAATTAACAATGACCAGAATCCTGCCTTGGGGCTTACAATTAACTAAACACAAATGAGGGAAAAGGAAGAAGGGGGTAAGGAAAGACAATGGATGAAGAGACACATGCAGAATGTGTCTTTGCTTGGAAGTAAGCCCCACTGTGTTCAGTAGAGCTTTTTCCTTACCATGTTTATAATGGCAGTCTATGTTAAAATAATCTAAGTGCTTAACCTGATATTTGGTTGCTTACAGAAATGCTTGTTAAATGGAATCTATGTATTCTTAATGGGGAAAATATTTAACCCCCCCCCCCCCCGCAAATTTGAGATATAACAACACCATTCGGTGCTTGTGTAACTACTGATCTCTTTTTGCCATTTGTTATAAAATAAATATTGGGTGTAGTTTGTGATCTGCATACAGTTCTCCTAATATGGATGGATGAAATTTATAATGGCAAACCTTTATTAATTGTTTTATTAAAAACCAGTTATTAGAAAACTCAACACAAGACCTCAAATGCTTGTTGCTAACTAGGAGACTTTTCACAAAGATTAATCTGGTAAGGAGGACATGTCCACCATTAGCAATGAGACACCATATATATATATTTCAGGCAGCATTATCTACCTCATCCCAGGAGCTCATCATTGTGGCCCACCAATATTGGGAGGACAATTAGATTCAATTACCTTTATTATAAAGGCAACTTATTACCAATGTGTTTTGAAAAAATCTGTCCTGCTTTGGTTCTAGCAAGCTCTAAATGCAGTGGAGTCAGCAAATACTTAAACCTACAGGTGGTTAGCTGATGGGGTTCAGACTACAGACGGAGGAGGCAAACTCTGGTGCTCAAAGGAAGAAAGAAAATTTATTGTGTTCTATACATGTCGGAGAAGAAGTCTCCTTTAGGAGCTGTACTTCGTTCTTTTGAAATTCCTTAACTGCAAGAACGACAATGTTTTCTTCTTTTTAGACGCTTGTATATGCTGTTTTTGGGGGGTTCAGACTACAACAGAGGAAGCCAAAAACTAGGCAGAAGTCAGAACACAAGCAGTCAGTTAGACGAGAGGATCAGACAGCTACAGAAGTTGTCATGATAACAGGCAAGAGGTCAAACACAGTAAATCAGTCAGGTACTTTACGCATTCCAGATGCAGGGTCGTTAGGCAGTCCAAACGATCCGGAAACGAAGCATCAATCACAGGGCACCGTTCAGGAGACAAGGTACCTAGCAGAGGCAGGATGGACCAAGTTGTTCCAACAAAGGCTGGGTTTCTAGTGAAGGCTAAGCCCAAAGCCTGCTGGACCCCATCCAGAGCTCAGTAGCAGTCATCAGAGAGCTCTTTCCAGAGCTCTTCTTCTAAGGAGACCTTTTATGGAGGTGACATCCTTATAGTGTGACATCCTTCACACTAACCTATCACTTGAGGCAACAATGCTCCTGATGACTGGAGGTGCCTATCTCCTGACAGGGATGACCTTGCGACTCCCTCCCCTGAGGGCTCAGGCTCCTGTTGGTCTGGTGGTAGTCTCTGGTCTGGGGCACCCTGGGTTTCTGGGGCCTCCATAACACTCTCAACGTTTGGGGTTAATGGATACTGGGTTGGTTCTTCACTTCCATCAGCAGAGTTCTGCTTGTGCGACAGTTTTTCTGTGTATTCTACATAGATGTTCGGCTTTTGCCTGCGTATATTTTGCAATTGTTTGATCTCTCTGGTTTCAATGTGTGCGTGTGATCTGTATCCGTGTGTCTTGTGTGTCTTCATGTGGTCTTCCTTGTTCATTAATCGGGGAAACCATCATCTTTGAAAATGTGTATCTGCTAACTTCCACTTCTTCTTTCCTGACAAATGCTGTTCCCTTCAGCATTGCTTCAGTTTTGAATTAAAATACTTTTAAGGACCCTTTGGGATCTCTGCATTTTATATAGAAAACCCAGAGATTTTATATAGAAAGCAAAGATAGATCTAACTGACAAGTAATTTATAGGTGAGGCCAGTGGTAGAATGTCTTTGGAAGGAGATGTGGTGGAGACAACATTTGGTGGATGTCATTTTGTTGAGGTGTAGGGTAGGAATCCAGTTTCTGTTCTCATTTCGCTGGTTAACTTCTAAAGTGCAGCTTAGGCTAATAGGCATCAGTCTTCGGAGATATTGCAAACGTTGATCAATTATTTGGTAAGAATAAGTTCTAATCTTTCCAAAATGGAATATGCAGCTGCTTTTCTGTACTGTGGCTTGAAAGCTCCAGAACCGTTAGGGAAAGAAGATGGTTTTTTACAAACAACTGAGGCAGTGATTCTCTTTATTCACAAAATGGTTCTCTTGAATGTGTTCAACATCTGTCAGTATGCAAGTTAACATATATCTAGAAATGGACTGCGATGTATATAATAGCTATTTACTTACATTTGTATAGAAAAGTGACTAATATATATTACAACCATCTATAATCTGAAATTAAAACAATAAACATTTACAGTAAAACACCACAGATAAACAATCAGTAAGACACCAGTCATTTATAACCAGTAAGCATCCAGGAGCACAACAGATGCAGATTAAAACTCTAAACAACAATGTAAGGAGGGAGAAAAAGTGAGATAGAAAATGTTGCTATGGCACTACCTGCTTCTGTGCAGCCCTGGTCCGAACATCTATGTAGAATATACACAGTGCAGATCTCAGCCTGAAAAAGGTTCCCATTCCTACCTTTTACCTCATACCTCTGCAGTTCTAGTTCTGCCTCACGCTTCCGACCTGCTAGGCAAGAAAATAAAAATAAACTCAACTGGGAATAATAGTTTTCTCTCCCTGGGACAATTCTGTGCAAAGTCTGACCCACCAAGCTAAATGCATTTCACCAGGGGCTCATATATAAATGTTTTCCCTCCTGCCTGCGTACACAGCGAATATAGGGTAGTTATCACACACCAGTCTGGCCACAGCATAAAAGCGCACTTGCCCTGCCAATAGCTGTGGGATTGTTCCCGGACAGTGTATCCTCTGCTGCTGTAGAAATATCCCCCTTTGGTTAAAGTAGACAATTTGAAGAAAAACTGAGAGACAACTCAAGGAGAGAGGGACCTCTCTCAGAGTTTCAACAAGCATGTAGATGGGGATGATCTGGGAGACACTGGATCATTACACTTCCAAAATGTTTTTGATTAACTCTCTCATGAAAGGTTCCTGAGTAAACGCAGTAGTCATGGGATAAGAGAGTTTTCGTAGAATCTTTGGAAGTTCTACCCTTTTGTGAGCGAAATATTATGTGATATTTGACACACCGTGATTTCCAGCGGAGATTGAGACTTGAGTAATAGTTATTTTATATTCAAAGGTTAAACACGCACACACACAAAACTAGTTTGGGTGTATTCAGAAACAAAACTCACCAACGTTTGTCTCATAATGAATGTGCATTTGTTTATTGTGAGTGCTGGGATTTAAGGTGTTGCCATTTAAGTTGAAATATATATTTCCTTGAAATCTGATGCCTTTATTGAAAAGATAAGGCTGATAATTAACTCATTCTTTTCCCCCTTCTTGTAGCATAAGCAGTACCATAATGGATGTAGACAGCACAATTTCCAGTGGACGTTCAACTCCAGTTATGATGAATGGACAAGGCATTACTGCTTCATCAGCAAAAAGTATTTCTTATAACTGCTGTTGGGACCAGTGCCATGCTTGCTTCAACTCCAGCCCAGATTTGGCAGATCACATTCGCTCCATACACGTAGATGGCCAGCGAGGAGGGGTTGGTTTATTTTCTTATTGCTTTTCCATGGTGTCTGTACTATTTTGAAAATTAGCTATTGCTGCTGTTAAACTACATCTTTTATGGGAAAAGCTGCATAATTATTGTATATACATTTTTAGAATACTTTAAATATATTTAGGTCAATGAACTTTAAAAGAACAGCTGCCTAAAATAAGCTTGATGTAGACACAGGAGTGATAATAGATGAAGGGGGCAATGGAAACAGGGACAGAGAGAAAATTACGTATTTATTTCATTTGCACTTACTTAGCCTGGTTATTGTAGGGTATTGGGACAGTGGGGTCGTCCAAGGCCTTCATGGAATAGGTGGATTTTGAGGAAGGATCTCATGGAAGTAGGAGAACCGCCCAGAGAGCTTTGGCTATTGGGCGGTATAGAAATGCAATAAATAAATAAAACAATAAGTGGCACATAGGCATATTTAGAGGCAGTACTAGGCGTAAGGGGGCAGCAAGGGACAAAGGACAGAGTCTTTCAGAAGCGTGAGAATGATGGAACATGATGAATGGAGGTCACAGGTAGGCATGTGTCAGGATATAAAAGTAGAGAGATTGTGAGGGAGGCGAGCAAAGGAATGTACGATTTTGAAGGTAAGATAAGAAGCTCCTACGAACTGACACAAGCTGCTTTTCCAACTAGAGGAAATGTCACATTAAAATGTGTGTGTAGGAGAGTTAATAAAATATTCACACTTTCCCCACAGAGGGTAGTCTTTATGCTGTCTAATGTGGAGATGATGGAATTGGTTTGGGGCTCTGGTGCTGTGACTTTCGGATGAACTCATAGTCTCTTGTTCATTCAGGGAAGTAAATGCTATTCATATTTATGGTACACTAGTGGGATAGTGCAACTTCAGACTCTCAAGAGTGGTGTTACTCTGACAGTATATAATTTCACTGACAGCTGTGTTGTATGAGAACGTAATCTAAATCATTTGACTTTTCCATTCAACTATTTGGTTTCAGAAAACAAGTAAAATCTTGAAAAGGTTCACAGTTAACCTTGAGTCAATGAGTTAGTTTCAGAGCAAGATGTTACTGAATTGCAGATTTAAAAATACTTATCTCTACTACCTGATATAACAAATTCTCTAAAAATTTAATCTGACTTGATAGGCCAGTTTCCCCCACATCTGTTGTGATAGGAAATTTCACATATGGCTTTGTTTATGTAATCAAATAAAACTGATTCCTATCCCCTTCCCTGCCTGATAATTTTGGTTAAGCAATCCCTAAATGCCCTATCTTGACAGTATTTCTTAGGAGTAACTCTCTCTCAGAAACCAATAAAAAGTTTTTTTTTCTGTTTTTATAACTTAGGGTGTAATCCTATGGGATCCACCCTGGGTACTCATAAGTCTCCAAACTCAAAAACATATGAGTACCCAATGCAGAACATTGTAGTAGATGGACAAAATCAATCAGAAGTTTTTGGGAGGGGGAGGGAAAAAGGCTAGGGATGACTGGGGATACCATGTCCCCAGTCTCCTTCCATCCCTGCCCCTGGGAACACCCTCTTCCACCCTCTCTCATTTGTCAATTTGTGACAGCAGCTGGCGCGTTTTTTGCTGCACTGCCCGCGAGAGAGGAGGCAGGGAGTGCAGTTTCCTAGCTGAGTGCTCGGAGCCCTGTTCTGAGCTTGAAGCCAGGAAAACCAAATATTCTGTGTCCTCCAGACGCTGTCTAGGGGGCATAGGATTTTACTCTCTTAGTGTGGTGAGATGTAGACAGGCTGGCAAACTTCCCATCAATCATCGAATAATGCAGGCCAATTGTGATACTGCTCTGGTGCAGATGTAACACTGGCTCCCTGTAACTGATGGTTTGCAGATTAGGAGCCAACCACCTTAATACTCTTGCTGTTGGTAAAGCAAAAATTACAACTTCAGTGTTACCTCCGTGTAATTTGCCAGCAAATGCTTTTCATTTTTGCTAGTGAACTGAAACATGTAGTGCAAGATATTCTCCATTCCTCCATTGCCTACTCTACACAAGTGAAATGCTTTAAATTAAAGGCAATGCTACAACAGCTGTTCATCTAAAACTACTGATGGCATTTATTGAAATCTTAGAGAAGGATAGCCTTTTTTACCTATATTATTTATTTCATTTCATTTCTGTACCACCCCAATAACTGAAGCTCTCTTCTTGGTTCACAAAAATCACAGACCACAACACAAGAGAGTAACTTAATTAGTTACTGTAAGATACTGGACCTGATTAAAAAAATAACTGATATAAATGCCCCATCATATGCCATCAAATGCATAGGAGGACAGCCTGAACCTGGCGCTGAAAAGACAACAGTGTTTTATATCTATTTAAATGTAATCCTAACAATAATAATAATAATAAATTTATTTATTTCCCGCCTCTCCATTTTGATCGAGGCGGGGAACAACAATAAATGGTAAAATACATAAAACTGAATTAAAACATAATACATATTGTTAAAACATCCTAAAATTCCACTAGATAGGCCTGCCGGAAGAGATCAGTCTTTATAGCTTTCTTGAATGTTAGTAGACTGTTAAGTTGACGAGTCTCCTCCGGCAGGCCATTCCACAGCCCGGGAGCAGCAGAAGAGAAGGTCCTCTGGGTAACAGTTGTTAATCTAGTTTTTGCTAGCTGAAGTGTCATCTTACCTAAATGGTAAGGATTGATCAACTTGCTTGTATTTTGCATTCTCTTAAATACAACTTAAATCCAAGAATGTTGTTTTCACCAAAGTCATGTTCATATGCTCCATTTAGCTCATTTTTTGGGTACTAAGAAATGTCTTTAGTGGAATTGATTTGTTCAGGCACATCCTCTGGGTAAATTAAATATCAATTAAATAGACTCAAGAGGCCTCCTAGTTCAACAGGCAAGACTTTGGATCTTAAAAGTACCACGGGCATGCTGTTCTGTGATCCCAATATGCGATTTATCATTGGTAAAGAGCCTAAAATGTTCTTAGGCTGGTACAGAGATTAAACCTGCCTGCAGGCTCACAATCTAATTAGACATGGTACAGAAGTAAAAAGGAAAGAAAGCAAATTCTTGAAGTTGCTGAATCTGAAGTATGCACACACACACACAAGGCTGATGGCAGGAGCCAGAGTATGTTCCCTTCAGTTCTGTAGTCTGGGAGCAACTGGTAGGTGGAGCTGAGAGTTATTTGCCCTTCTTTGCCTGAAAGAAAACTGCTGCTTCTCTGGCTCATTAATGGGGCAAGGCTGATCTTCCCCTTGCCGTGGTGTTCTTGGGGTGCGGCCCCCAAAGTTGCCATTGGTCCCCTGGCCAGTGACAGAGGCCATAATGTGTGCCCCAGAACAATGAAAATATTGCACTTCCAGTGGGCTATAAAACCTATTTCCTGCACCATAATAATTTGAGTATAATTTGGGTCCCCAAAATCAAAGAATAAGTTAAACTCTCAAACAATATTTATTTGTTTTTATACTTTCTTCTCCACGGCGTTCACTCCAGGGGCTTAATTTTTAAAAAAAACATGGGCCATTGAGTGGACCTACTTGCTTCTCAAATAGTGTATGGCATACACAGTTGTAACTAATTAGCTAAATCTATTTCCTGTCCGCCTTTCTGTTCCTTGGCCTTGGGAACATGAATATTTATAGCAATTTCAGTGAGAATTTTGCCATTTGCGGTTGAATGTTATTACAGTTCATAAGAAGAATGGCCATACATTGTTTTTAATGTTCACAGTTTAATCTTTTTAAACCACCCAGAGGGCTTCGGCTATGGGGCGGTATATAAATGATGATGATGATGATAATAATAATAAAAATACATTTCTTGTTATCCACACAATTGCTTACAGGAGTCTTCAGCATCAGTTTAGCTTACTAGCCAGCCATTTTTTGGTGTGTGCTTCCCACAAAGACCTTTGCTTCCCATGTCCTCTGGTATGGGCAGAGAGCTTGTGAAAGAGGTGGGAATTTTCTCACTTCCACTGTGTAAGGAGAAGATAAGCCACAACTGAAGAGTATCCTGTTGTTTCTTATCTTCTCAAAACCACAGGGCAAGTGGGAGCATAAGGTAAGGTGAGGAGGAGATATGAACTGCTGGTGTCCTTCTCCCTAGAGGGCAAGGGACACCTGCCACTCAGGACTGAGTTTGTGGATGTCTGGTTACTTTAGACTATTTAGAATGTTTTAAGGCAGAGATCCTTATTTGGGAATTTGCAGCGTGATGAAGCCAGGTCAAGGCACAGCACCTGGGTTTACTGGTTGTATTTTGAATTAGTTTGTGCTCCTTTTAAATTAGTTTGTGCTGTTTGCACCTACGGTTTAGATTTTTGATCTGTAACTTGGAGTTCAGAGGCAACATGTTTTTAACATCCTAGCAGGTGTAGAAGTGGAAAAATAAATGGAAAAAGATACTTTTAAAATAGAGATAACTGAACCATTGGGTATTCATCTCCAGAGCCAGAATATTTTATAGAAATTCATTTCTAATGAAAGACTGGTGGGAGCTTGTAACTACACAGGGGAAGCGGGTTACAAGCAACCAAATTCTAGCTATGCACAATTTCTGTGATGGATCATGAACTGTGATTGACATGCTGAAGAGTGTCTGGAAGCTTCAGTTGGTGCAAAATGTAGCAACTAGGCTGCTAGCAGGTGGGACTAGATTACACCTGTGTTAAAGGCCTACATTGGTTACAAATTGCTTTCTAAATGGCTTAGGACCAGCTACCTAAAAAAACACCTGTCTCATAGGAATCTCTTAAGCTATTAAGATCTGGAGAAGAGGCTCTCTTGAGGGTACCATTACCCTCAGAGTCCTGTTTGTCAGGCATGCATGAAAAGGGCATTCTCCTGTGAATAAATAACAAATGAGCTGGTTTCAAAGAAAAAAAGAGCAGTTGTTCCTGAAGACTCTGGTATCTTTTAGCTTGCCTCAGAGAATATTTGTAATGTATCACAGCTGCCTTTAAGAATGCAAGAAACACTGTTTTGGGTTAGACCAACCATCTGTCTAAATTGGCAAGCAACTTCGGAAGGAGTGCATGGTGGTGATACATCTCCCAAACAATTTTACCATATCCCTGCATCTTCTAGCTAGATAGCTACAGTCTAAACTTGAGGAAAGAATCTTAATACCCACTAGTTCTTTGTTTGCTGAATATGTCTAATCCTTTCAGAGTAGCTCCTCACGTTGGTGATTCTTAACAGAATTATTTGGCTATGAATTCCATAGGTTGGCCATCGCAAGTATTTGCTCATTCTAAAAATTATCCTTGTAAGCTTCTCCTGCTTTTCCATTTTATTTTATTTTTAATTTCCCATTTTTAACAGTTGAATCCATTCTATTACCAAGTTTCCATAGAAGCCATTCAGTGGGAATTTTGAACTTGATTTTTTCAAAAAGCCATTGACCCTGGCCTTAGATCAGTTCCTTCCATTGTGATGGTTAGTTTCTTAAATATGACATTTGCAAGCATATGTTGACTTGAAACCTCCTGCCATATGATGCCTATTTCTATTTTGATTACTAATTTTGACGTTCCTCATTTATATTTGCCCATGGAATGAAGTCACAACAGTTGAATGTAGTGTGTCAGTAGTAATCTTTTCGACTTTTTTCTTAGAAGGCATGGTTGAGTAGGGCTGGCATGTTAAGACAGAGCAGAGTTGTGGCTGTTGGTAAGAGCCAGACATTGGGGTTCACACTGAGTAGTGTTAGATGTAAAGGTTTGCATATTCTTTCCAAACTGAAATCTGTCCTATTGTCTGAATTAAAACTGTCAGACTCATTGAATTAAAAAAAAGACACTTTACTTTGGAGTCTTATTACTTAAGCTGAGAGCGTACCAGAGTTTGAATATTAAAAGCATGCAACAAGTGGATGTTCATCCTACCTTAATAGCTATGTTTTCTCTTACCAGGTATTTGTTTGCTTATGGAAAGGCTGCAAAGTCTATAACACACCGTCAACAAGTCAAAGTTGGTTGCAGCGGCATATGCTGACGCACAGTGGTGATAAACCTTTCAAGGTAAGAGGCCTTCTAGGGCAGGTCGAATAAGATCACCAGAGTTCCCAACCAACAGCACCTTAGCTGGATTAAGTTTGATAGACTTTCCCTCGTTTCTGTGTGCTCATTATCAACTTCTGTCCTCAGTTTGAAGGCATAGAAAACGTTCAGATAAAATGTGTCCCCAGCTCATACGTTATCCTGAACTAGATTATTTTGTCAGTTTTCTTCCACAAGTCAGTTTAGCAAACTGGTTCTGTTTTGTTTCAAGTAGAACACATGGCTTTTCTATAGGCTCAACGTCTCTTGAAAAGTTACACCAGTGCCTAACAAAACTAGGAAAAGATGTACGGTCATTAGAACAGATTCAGTGCTCTAGCAATTGGAAGTCAAGTTTGATTAAACTGTCATTCCTTGTTCCACGCACAGTGCTGCTTTAGGTACAATGGAGGGGAATAATTATTGTAATAACATTTGGATTCAGTATTCTCCTGTTTGAAATAAGTATCTACTGAATTTGCTGTAATCCCCTTATGAAAAGAACAGCTGAAAAAGTAAGACTGAATCAACCACTCTTCTCTTGTGTGCAATGTTGGCTTAATTGAACATTTCCAATTTTGTTTTCCTTAGTGTGTCGTTGGAGGGTGTAATGCCAGCTTTGCTTCCCAGAGCGGTCTGGCTCGTCATGTGCCAACACACTTCAGCCAGCAGAATTCTTCAAAAGTTACCAATCAGCCAAAGGCAAAAGAAGAATCTCCTTCTAAAGCTGGAATGAACAAAAGGCGGAAGTTAAAGAACAAACGGAGGCGCTCTTTACGTAAGCACAAGCAACTTCCATAATTCTCTGTGATCATAGAATAGTAGAGTTGGAAGGGGCCTATAAGGCCATGGAGTCCAACCGCCGGCTCATTGCAGAAATCCACCTTAAAGCTTTATTACCTTTAAAACTATCTTTTCTGACTGCTTTTAGTTAATGACTCATTTTTAGTTAATGACTCTTCCCCATCCCTTGACAAATCCCCTTATTTGCAGCTTTGGATTTAAGATCTTACTCTGTGGAACATAAAGGAGATAGAGATGCTTATACCAGGATAGTGCCGACATTCGTAGAAGCTTGCTTAATTAAAAATCTGATGCTTGGTACTGTCAGAATTACAACAGATGAAGGGCTAGTTTTATTGGATTTCCTTTACCCAACAGAATGCATTATGCTTTATTCTAATCCTTAGAATAAACAAATAAATGATTCTGGCATCAGCTCTGCATGATAAAGGGGTTGGAAGACCTGGGTAGTGATCTACAAGCTGCTTTACATATGTGCAAATGCTTAGGGTCTTTCCACTCATCCACCCCTCTTGCACTACATTGCACTACAGCATCTTGCATTTCATTAAAGGATGATTCTAAAGTTTGGGTATGGCTTGCCAGGCAATATACAACTGTTGTTGTTTTTTTAAAGGAAAAAGTATTCAGAAGCCCCATTGTACTTTTGGAGCATGCTGCATCATTCTCTAGATGGCAGCTTTGAGCTTTTTTGATGTAAAATTGCAATTTGTATTACCAATTTTTTTGTAGGGTATGGGCAGTGTCCAATCAGACACTAGCACTTCCCTGGGGTTTCCAGTGAATCCTAATTCACTGTGTCAGCTAATGCTGTTGGAACTGCAATAGAGTACCTTATGTAGCGTAACACAGTGTCCGGTTGGATACTGCCCTATTTTTGAAACGAGCTTGCTCGGCTTCGTCCATTTTCTTCTGCTGCCCCTTACGCCTGGAACGCTCTTCCAGAACATTTGAGAACTACAAGTTCAATCGCAGCTTTTAAAGCTCAACTAAAAACTTTTCTTTTTCCTAAAGCTTTTAAAACTTGATGTTGTGCGGACTTTATACTGTTAGTTTTACCCTACCCTGTGCCTGCTTACCCTACCCTGTGCCTGTTGGCATTCTCTTCCCCTCCTTATCGTTTTACTATGATTTTATTAGATTGTAAGCCTATGCGGCAGGGCCTTGCTGTTTACTGTTTTACTCTGTACAGCACCATGTACATTGATGGTGCTATATAAATTAATAATAATAATAATAATAATAATAATAATAATAATAATAATAACCTTTTCAGGTCCTGAGGTTTAAAACAACACAAACCATAAGACCTGACTTGAAAACAAACTTTGTAGAAGTTATGCTAATGTGTTAAATTAAATTCACTTGTATAGATGGAACTTGATGTTTCAGATCAAAACTATCTGCATTGAAGTTTAATGCACATAAGCTTGTTCTTTGCGATATCCATATGTGATATTGCGACTTGTAGATATAGAAGCCATCTACACATATAAGGCTGTTCTGATCTTAGAAAGATTTACACAACTTTTGCAATTGCGGTTAGTTTATGTGAATAAATTTATGTATTTATTTATTTTATTTATTTGTTACATTTATATACCGCCCCATAGCCGAAGCTCTCTGGGCGGTTTACAAAAGTTAAAAACAGTAAACGTTTAAAAAGTATACAAAATTTAAAAACATAAAAACAACAGTATATAAAAAGGAGACAAAGTGGAAATTTTGAGGGGATATGAACTCCAGGAGCAAAATTTTGAGAATAGACTTACAGGCATACCACTCTGAATAGACTAAGATGTTTCACGATTGAGTGGGACCCCTGAAAAATGGAAGGGTATCTGTTCATTCCTGGATGACTGACATGTGGCTAATTGTAACACCATTTGAGTCAGAAATGGGATGCATTAAAAGTTTTATAGATGTTAGCCACGCCAAAGAAATTCGTAAGGCTTTAGTACAGGGTTGGGCTACTTGTGGATGAGGTCCTCCATTCTTAGCCAATGTAGCCAATGGTTAAGGATGATGGGAGTTTTAGGTCAAAACCTCTGGAAGGCTAGAAGTTGCCCATCCCGACTTTAGAAGATTGGATGTGTGAAGGCCTTTGTCGGGATGGTGCCAGTTTATGCTGCAAGAGGGTGAGAATGAAGATTGCATTCTCCCATCAATGGTCGGTGTTAAAAAATGGATCATAGTGCTGATGTAATGTTTAGCCATGGTTAAGGCTAGCAAGAAAAGTCCTGGAGGAATTCATTCTAAGGCGATGGGGGAACCTGATGCTACTGATGGTTCACTTCCCATTTTCTTAACCACAGCTAAAAGCTCTTCAGTCTTCTGCCTGCACTGTTCCATAGGGTTGGCTCAAACTGAAAAAACCTCTTGTGCATTTGTATCTAGGTGAAAAGCTTGCTTAAGCTTTATTTTTTTAACTTTTTTAAAGGAAACTTAACTCAAGTGAAATGTTCTTACAGGGTCTTTTACCTTTATTCAGAATTCCAACATCAATTGCGCTGTTTTGGGGGCTCATTTGAAGAAACTTTTCTAGAAATATTCTAGAATATTTTCTAGAAATATTCTTCTGCATATTTGTTGTCATTGATTCACCTGCATTACTTTGTGGTTGCTAGAGCAGGAGTATTGCAGTTCTTGTGGGTTGTTTTTTTTTTTTTTTAAATATTATTCTGCCCATTCTGGCAACACCTCTGTATTTTCTATTATGCAGTTCTTATAGTGGTAATGAAAAAAAACACACATTCTGATTATGCGGTATTTGTAATTTTAAGTGTGCGATTATAAGACTTTGAGAAGGAACTTCCAGTCTCATTATTTATGAGCTTTTAAAGTTCGTGAGTGTGTCTGTTAGGATCCAGCGAAAGTGCTACCTTCTTTGGCAGTTGCTGCTGTTCTGATTTGATTACTTAGATGAGCACAAATGTAAACAGAGCATAAAGCAAAAAAAAAAAAAAAAGAAGGTAAAATTAACGTTGTGGAGATGGATCCAACGAAGGTAGACCAGTGCTCTGCTCATGAAACTTAGGCTTTAGCTAGACCTAAGTTTTATCCCGGGATAGTCCCTGTTCATGTAAATGACACACAGGATATCCCGGGATTGTCCTGGGGTCATCCCTGTTCATGTAAATGACACAGGGGATCCCGGGAGCAGGCAGGGACGACCCTGGGATAAACCTTAGGTCTAGCTAAGGCCTGAGTTTCCTTTGCTCCTCTCTTCTTCAAGCCTTTCCCGCCCAGCTTCCCCTAAGGATTGATGGAGATCCTCAGGAATGGTGTTGGATGGGATATGGGGAGCTGCAGCAGGGTGGGGAATTTGAAGTAATTTAGCAGGGCTGTCTTGTGCAAATAGATATACTCTTCTTCTTCCACAAGATGTCTCCTGATCCAAGCCAATGTCTTTGGATAAACTGCCAGGCTTTGAACTGGTTCATGCATGCACATTCCACACTCCTTTCCTGGAGCTTCATGTGATAACTTGCATATCTGAATCAGCCATCATAAATTAACACCGCATATAGGATTTTCCTGTCCTTCAACATCAACTTAAACAAAATATATCTTAATTTGGAGTGAGTTCACATTTTTGGCTAAGAGTTGTTGAAATGATGTGTATGCATATGTAAGAGAACCTTGACTGAAGCTTCCTTCAAAAAAACTTTAAAAGTTTGCTATTATATGCAATCCACTGTTACCAGCTGATTTTGATTTACACTCGGCTGTACCACTGGTTCATCTTCCATTTTGTTGGGTATGTTATATATCTACCAAAAGCGGGGGAGCATTAACGGAAATATCCAATCAGATACTTTTATCTGTGCTTGATTGCTGTTTATATTATCACTGTTGTCAGTGAAAAGAATTTACATAGTTTTAGATCAAGGCCAGGATTCAAAGAACTGTGCAACTTGCTCTGTACCCCCATGGGGGATTTGGATTTTCTTTTTTGCATACCCCTTTAGATAAAACTTGGTGATGAATAATCCATATTTTAGGTCAAACACTTATGCTGGAATTAAAATTTTAGATTTACAAACATAGTATTGTATGATTCAGTGCTTCTGTATAAAGACATAAATATTGGCAATATTCCTGTTTAAGGTTTAGCAGTACAGCCTGTCTCAAATCCACTATACTTGATTTGCCCAAGTGGAAGTTGTATAAGGCTTCATTTCAGTTCAGGGCCTATTTATTGCTAATCATACTTTTTAATTATTGGTCTTGTGGCAAACAAGTAAATTGGAAATGTAAACATTGTCCCTGTATTTCTGGTTAATTTCATCATCCCTGTTTTGAATTACTTGGCATTGAACAGTTGCTTATTCGTGCTATATAAATCAGCAACCCTCTTAGGTTGAGGGAGTAAGCTTCCTGCTGTTGCTTAAAAATATAGGGAATCGATATTTAAACTGAAGCATGTGAAGTAACAAGAAGGTGAACCACCCAGAGAGCTTCAGCTATGGGGTGGTAATAATAATAATAATAATAATAATAATAATAATAATAATAATAATAATAATAATAATAATATGATGTTTTGAATCTACTTTTTTAAAAGAAGCTTGTATCAAGTTTAAGGCTTAGATTACAGTTTTGAACCCCAAGCTGGGGTTTAAAAGCTTGATTCCTCATTTCCCCCTTTTGCTTCCCTTACTGCTGCAATAAATAACAAGTCAGAAAATATATTTATTGTCTGTTAGCTTGTATTGTGAATGAAAGAGCTGTTCTTTAAAGATGAATCAATGTATTTTCTCCTTTTTCTTGCTGTAGATACCTTCATAGCCAATTGCATAAGCAGTCACATGGATATTTGCTTCCCTGAAAGATATTAACCATGTTTGCTCAGTTATATTTCTGCCCTCAGATTCTCTGTTCCCAATATACTAAGACTCAGTTTGAGATCACGCTCCCTGCAACCTTTGCTGAGCTTCACTTTCAGTTTTGCAGTTTAGCAATAACCGTGGTTGTGATGTCCAAAATGGCAATGTGTGGTTAATGCTTGCCTTCCCTCCAAGCCAGAACTGGAAACCACTTATTGCAGCAAACTATGGTTAGCACTAAACTGAAAGTAAAGCCATGCTGGGAGGAGAAGTGTGGCTTGTTTCTCATCTTCCAAACCATGGTTTGGAAAATGGTTTGAATTGTGCTTAAGACACTCATAGAGTTCGTTAAGTAGAATTTACAAAGCACTATAAAGTGGGCATCTGCAGTTTTTGTTCTGTGTCTCTTGACAATATTTTCAGTTTCTAGCATTTTTAAAGCAAATTAGCATAGTGTGAATGAAAACCCTCAGTACATAGAAGATGCATCATTCACAAGGTTCTTCACATTCTTGGAGGGTGCCTCATTTGGCACCTGAGCTGCATTTATTTTATGTAAAATGTTTCCACATACTTATTTTGCAGTTCAGAGGCTGATGATCAGTCAACCTATGTATCAGCCCATGATATAACATGGTCACTGTTTCTTTTTGTGTATGCCCGTTACTCTCAGTTTGCTAGAGATGGAAAAAAATAGACAACTTGGAGTAAATGTTCTGGAATTTTTACAGTTAATATATTATGTGTCAAAATTTATATACATATAAGAAATTATTTCAGTGCTACCCTAAACTAAAGTGTTATTTTAAATGGCTGATTTCTGGGCTATATACTTAAAACCTATAAGAGTTATTTCCCAAAATTGTTCTAAAGCTTTGGCCTTAGTGGAACATAATTCTATGTGTGGTACAAAATATAAGCAAGTCATACTGATTCGTATAGACTGCCAACTAAAGATTTTGCAGTCCTAGAAGGATGTTGAATCTACTTCAGCTAAAACTGTAAGTTTAAGTGGTATCTGTTTTGGAGATAACTAGCAATTTTTAATTTTATGCTTCTCTTTACTATGTGTGTGTATATTGGATGATGTAGAAAGTTTAGTGCACCATATGCAGTTTTCATAAGAAATATGATGTTCAGAGGGAAATTCTGTTCAAGCAGCTATGATTATCTTTGGATAACCCTGTTGGCTGTATGGTCACCTTCTTTATTACAAGATGACCAAAAATATAAGACCTGTTGTTAAGCTTGTCCTTCAGACAGCAAGGGTCAAGAAATATTATGTAAATCAAAATGTTATTGATTGCACATCTTATTATCCTGTTTGTTTTAAGTGAAATTTGGATGTGAGTGGAATTTTTAGTTTTATGCTGATGCTGTTTTATTATGGAAATTGTTTGGCCCTACAGGCTAGTCAATACAATTTTACTTTCTCTTAAAACCCTGGGCTGATTAGTTTATGATAGGATTGCAAAGCGTTTAAATGATTAAAGAATTCTCTCTCTCCCCACCCCCTTCAGTGTTTTGTCTCAAGAGGAGAAAAGTCCAGTGCTTTCATCAATTTCTGTACAGGTTATAATTTTAAAAGGCAGGCATCATATTAGATTCATTGTAATAATAGAAATAAATATAATACTCTACAGGCAAAACGTACATATAAACAAAAACCTTTGGAATGAAGAATGTTTTAATTATTACTGTTACCTTTAAATAAATATGCTGGCCTGAAGAAATTGTTACTTTCCCAAAGGCTACTGCTCTCTCATTAGAGTTGATGACTGTTTTCTACAGTTTATTTGCATCCTTTTATCTGGATAGTATTAGAGAAGTTTAGTGTTGACAAAACAATCAAGGATAAAGGACAGTTTATACAGGGTTACACCTACAAGAAGCTTGCCACCCTAAAAGCAGACGCATTGAAGGGAAATATTTCAGTTCATTTCAGGAGTCAGTCCAAAACTGATCCAAAGAGATTTTTAATACCTAGTCTGAGAAACCTTATTTCCTGAGTGTAGCTTTGAATGTTTGAATACTTAATATATCTCTTCCATTAGTATTGAAGGCTTTTTTCTTCTTCTTTTAGCAAGACCACACGACTTCTTTGATGCACAAACTCTGGACGCCATACGACATCGCGCCATCTGCTTCAACCTCTCCGCTCATATAGAAAGTTTAGGAAAAGGCCACAGTGTTGTGTTCCACAGTACTGTAAGTATTATTCCTTATTCATATGCTTGTATTTTAATAGGATGTCCCATCAATTTTTAGCACCTCTCTGCTTAGACCCGTGCATATCTATATGATAGTGGTAGATCTCATTTCTGTGACAAAATCATCATACAGTAATAGTACTAAAAGTATTTTGCAATCATTTATATCCTGCCATGCCCTGAGACTGGAATTTCACAGCATGGAACTGGCTGTACGGGTGTAGGCTCCCTGTGAGGTTTAAAACCGTGTTTGTGTGTACACACAAGTATAGCAGGCTCCCTGCTGCAGGTGTTTTATGTCCACTACATAGAGGGTTGTGGGGACAGGCTGATAGGAATGCGATGGAGGGGGACAAACCAACACCCCCCCCCCATTTGCTCTTTTTCTTGAGGAATGTGCCCGAATAGGACTATAGTCCCCTGGGATCTCTGAACTGAGCAAAGTATTGTTAGTGTGAAACTCCTTGCAAATCTAGTTCAGACCACAGTTTCAAATCGCAACTTGGAGGTTAGTGTTAACCTAACCTCAGTTTGTCCAGTTTGGATATCATAGAAATAATATTTAAAAGAGGAACCCTTGAAATGGAGGAGGAAATATGTGAGCCCACAGTATGTTTCAAGTCTTCAGAAGATCTGAATGTGGTTTCTGAACCCATATGTAAAAATGGAAGGGTTCTTGCAGCTGCAAAGACAAATTGGAGATGTACCAATGCAGATTTAGGAAAAATAAGTATGTCAACAATACTAATGTTTAGTACTATTTTTTTAATGGATGAGTCTAAGCCATATAATCAAGCGCAGGAGAAAGTTGTTTGCTCTCTTGGAATTTTGAATTATTTTTGCTGTTCTCCAGTAGAGGTCAGTAGAATTCCATTTGCTTGTATCTAAGCTTTATTCCTGGCTGAAGTTGACTTTTCAGATGATCAGTCTAACAGAAAAGTAACAGTTCCTTTGGCATAGAGAATATCAGTTCTTCAGGGTCCCATGTCTGGGATCCTGTGCCCATCGAGAACTCTGTTCTGAGAGTTGATGCCCCTCCAAGATATTTGTGATCATCTGCCCATGCTTTGAAGGACCTTCCCGCTCTGTTTTCTTCTGACGAGCTTGACAGCAGCAGTTCCAGGAACTTTCTCCTGTCGTCGTCCTCTCCCTCCATTAGACAAGGAGACTTTTCACACTGTTAAGGGCCATCTGTTCTTTTCCACCACTTGGTGAATCATTTTCTCAAGGGTCTTCTGAATCTGTACCATCCATGAAGCTCTTCTGCTGTGGCCTGTAGCTCTTCCTCACTTCTTCTGTTGTCATTAATGTATAAAGCGTTTGAATCTGTGGTCCCTGGTGACTTGCATCCCCTCCTTTAAGACTGCTTCTCTGGTGGCTATCACACACACACACACACACACACAGAGGGAAACTGTATGTCCTCCATATACATAAAGATAAAGTTGTGGTGCGCCCAGTTATGATGTTTCTCCCCAAAGGTGTGATGTCTAGTTTTTCTCTTACCCTAGCAGGAAGTAACAAGCAAAACTAGTTCAAATTTGTTTTACTATCCTTGTGATTTACAAGTCCATAAATACATTTTCCGTGAACTGACTGTTTCTATCCACCTCCCTTGCCATTTTCGAGGTCACAGTTTGGTTATTGGGCAGTTAAAAAAATCATTACATGAAAGAATTGCTGTTCATATTTTTCAAGTATGTTAGGGTGTAAAAAGATCATTGGGAACTTGAGAAGTATTTGAAAATCTCCTGTGTTTATGCTAGTTGAAAGAATGGCTTTAAAAGGTAATCAGCAGCTCATCCCCCTATGCTAAGAGTGCTTGATGGCAGCACTTGGTATATTAAAGCAGGTTCCACAAAAATGTGCAGAATAAGAACAAGAGCAGTAAAGAAACACCAGAGTAGCTTTATGTGTATTATTTAGTTCTGAGTGCATTAACAAGGTTTAGGAGATACATTTAGGGTGCAATTCTATGCATGTTTCAACAGAAAAAAGTCTGACATCCCCCTGCATTCTCCCATCTAGCATAGTTTGCTAGGAAATGCTGGGAGTTTATGACTTTTTTCTGTCTAAACATGCATAGGATTGTGGGCTTATTGCATAATGAAATTTTTAGTGAAAACACTCATTTTCTTTCCTCCCTTCCAGTGTTGTGCGCGCAACATGAAAAATATATAAACCCAGCCTAGCTACATCAGTTCAAGTGATAGGGATGACTTCTGGTTCTCTCATTCTTTGAGAAGCACTATGCACATATACTTTGAGTAAATTGAATGAAACTCCTACCTAAAGAACCCATCAAGGCTGTTGCACTAAAACAAAAGCAGATTCTAAATGCAGTATTTTATTGTGTTTTAACACCACTGTTAATCGCCATTTTTGCTGCTTTTTGTACTGTCTTTGCTGATCACCCCGATTCATTCACCTGAGCATCTCCCCTCTCTCCTCCTAAGACACAGAGACACCACTGCTCTATACCATGCTCCCTTCACAACTTTGTTTCTCAACAGTGCAGTGGTATTGGAGATTATTTTTGTTGGAAACGTGTAAATATTTTATGACATAACAGTACCAGATACTTCCCTTACATTGTTTAAATTTTATGCAGGGTGGGGGAAATGAAGGCAGCACTGCAAACTGTTCACATACTAATTTTAAGGGGGTTTACTGGTCAGAGAATGGGACTTAGCATCGTTATTGGCCCTTCTTCATGACCTTTAGCTCTCCCCATCCCCTCCTGTTTTCCTGCACAGGAGGAGAAAATTGAAAACTATTTCAAGACACAAAAGCTGTTGGTAATATATATGTATTAAGTCTGCAAAAGTGTGCTTATTTGTCGAAGTTGCATAATTTATCCCAGCATTCAAGTTTTGGTTTGCAGAATGTTGAGGTGCTTCTAAAGTGCAACATTGACTACTTATCTCCTCATTTTATCTTAAGAAACAACTTGACGGTTAAACATCCATTTTGACATGTTTTGTATAAGTCAAGTTAAAAGAGTAATGGTTAACTTCCATAGCACTCTAGCAGCCTACCCCAATTTGGTGCCCTCCAGATGTGTTGGACTACCACTTCCATTCTCCCCAGCCAGCATGGCCATACTGTACAAAGTTAGCGGGAGAGTGTGAAGAGGACTGTCCAATTATATGAGAAGTTTCTCATATAATCCAAGCGCTTTCATGGAAGAAATTGGCATGGCGGTGCATTCACGTGCTTCTTAAAATTAAGTCTTCATTTAGCCAGTTGTTTTAAGGATGGGCAGTTAATGAAGAAAACATACAGAAATGTTTGAAGTAACTGTTTTAATGGTTGTCTGTTAGGTAATAGCAAAGAGAAAAGAGGATTCTGGGAAGATTAAGCTGCTGCTTCACTGGACACCAGAGGATATGTGAGTATATAGAGTATCAGCAATATGTCATTTGGACACTTGCAAGAGTTAGGATGCCTACTATACCTTATATCAAACACATAAAGAACTTACAGTAAATTCGGTATTTCCTTTGGCTCAGTTATTCAGCTGTACATAGCTACAAACATATAAATTATTTTGAAAATTATTTGAGCACAGTAAAAAAATGTTCATTGTCATCATACAATTGGTAAATCTGCTGGTAGGGGGTGGTAGCTATAAGTGTTTTTGGAAGTGAGCTCCACACTTGCAAGTTATTATCTCAGCCCAGTCTGTTGTTGGAATTACACGAATCTTTCCTGTAGTCTCTGTGGTTGTTCCATTGGGCTGTGACAATGTGAGACTGAATCCTGGCAAGACGGAAGCCCTGTGGGTGATTGGTTCCCAAGTCCGGGAGACAGGCTCATTGCCTGTTCTGGATGGGGTTGCACTGCCTCTGAAAGAAGAAGTTCGTCGTTTGGGGGTACTCTTAGACCCATTTCTGTCATTGGAGGCTCAAGTAGCCGCCACGGCTCGGAGTGCCTTTTACCATCTTCGGTTGGTTCGCCAACTACGGCTTCTCCTGGACAGGGATAGCTTGGCCAGGGTGGTACAGGCATTGGTAACCTGAAGATTGGATTACTGCAACGCACTCTATGTGGGGCTGCCCTTGAAGCTGCTCCGGAAGCTGGAGCTAGTGCAGAATGCTGCAGCTCGGCTGTTGTTTGGAGCTGCCCCTTTCCAGCATGTAACTCCTCTGCTGAGGGAACTGCACTGGCTGCCTATTCGCTACCAGGCCATGTTTAAGGTTCTTGTACTTGTGTACAAAGCCCTAAACAACTTGGGACCAGGATACCCGAGAGAGCGCCTTCTCCCCTACCAACCTGCCCGGTCACTTAGGTCATCCGAGGGCCTGCTCCTGGTGGTTCAACTTAGATCCATCCTCCGATTGGAGTCCACCAGGGGAAGAGCCTTCAGCGTGGTGGCTCCCCTCCTGTGGAATTCCCTGCCTCTGGAGGTTAGGCAAGCTCCAACCTTGTACTCTTTTCAGTGCCTCCTGAAAACGTCTTTATTCCAAGAAGCCTTTCCTTAATATGCAGCCTTGAATCTCTGTTTGTGCTTCTTTTAAATTTTGTTTTAACTGTTTTATTCTGTTTTTATTTTATTTTTATCTTGTACACCGCTCCAAATTTTTTCAATGGGGAGCGGTATATAAATATTCTAAATAAATAAATAATATGGAAGAGCTAGTTGCCACCTTAATAATTTTTAACTTGATTGTTAAACATTGGTCTGTTTGTTCTTTAAAAAAAAAATCCTTTGCTTAAAACTAGGGATGAAGACATCTGGCTTATTAGCTGTGTCTGAATTAGCGCCTCTCCTTATATATACCTGCCCGAGAACTTAGATCTGTTGGAGGAGCCCTTCTCCGCATCCCACCAATGCAACATATACGTTATGATGGGACAAGGGAGAGGGCTTTCTCTGTGGTGGCACCCTGACTGTGGAATGCCCTCCCCTTGGAGGCCCGATTGGCGCCGACATTGATTTCATTTCGACGCCAAGTAAAAACATGGCTTTTTAACAAAGCCTTTGATGGTTAAACTCACTGGCACATTGTTTTAACTGTTTTAACTGTATCTATAGCTTTTAAATTATATATTGTTTTATCTTGGATCATGGTTTAATTTGTTTTTAACTGTGTATATTCATTGTTTTATACTGTATGTTTTTATCTGTATGCCGCCCTGAGATCTTAGTGATATAGGGTGGGGTATAAATATTTTAAATAAATAAATAAATAAATAATAAAAAAATGGAGTCAGTACTGTTTACTTAAAATATTACTACTTCATAACAATTGAATCCAACCTATTGCCCATGTCAGATTTTCAGTACCAAAGACTATAATTCTGGGAACTTAAAATAGCCTTATCACTTAGTGGCTTTAAAATCTCAAACACGTATATAAGATATGCAGGATTATGAACTAAGCAATGTTGTTCAATTACAGTTTTTTTCTCTTCTGAGACCAAAGATAATAGATTAGCCCCCTACTCTGGTCCCTTGGGTAATTTCCAATGGCCCTTTGGCCATGAATATCATAGTTCTTGTGAACAGTGCTGCCATCATTTTGCATTATAGTGGAACTGGAGAATAACAATAAGCGTATACGTGTAAGTGTAATTTTCATTAATTGATTATCCAAAGTCAGTTCTCTTTAACATTAATGTTTAAGCCATTAAACAGAGCACTCATAGGAACAGTTTCAGCATCTTAACCTCGTGGCAGTGCAACATCATAAATGAAGATTTGGTTTTAAAAATGCATTCAGAAAAGCTACTTTGACGCATGTGATTAAACAAAGGTTGACCATTTTTAATACTTTATTTTATGTGTAGTCTTCCTGATGTGTGGGTAAATGAAAGTGAGAGACATCAATTAAAAACTCAAGTAGTTCATTTATCGAAACTACCAAAAGATACTGCCTTGCTTCTGGACCCAAACATATACAGGTAACTTTACAGTTTTTGAATGTTCTCTTTCCTCAGCATGACCTTAAACCTAACTTAACTTTTTGAAGCTGATTCTAAAACTGTAGGTAGCCAGAGTTGTTACTCCTCTTTAGTACTGCCTTAATCTGCCCTTAATTTTATTTCCAGAAGTTAGGGATAATAAGTAACACTTGATAAAGCAATACAGCATTCAGAAATTAAGTTTTGAGGTCTGAGGTCATTTAATTCTTGATGTAGTGAATGAGAAACAGGGAATGTGTGTATTTACCAAGTGTATTTTACTTTTTTGTGCTTGGTGTACAGAAAGTCTAGTAAAGGAGGCACATACACTGGAATCCTGAAAGATCACTTCTGTTAAGATCACATACTGGTTTGTATACTAATTTTTGTATACCAATTTTTAAAGTCCAAATATATATTAATTATATACTTGGCCTGTAATACACATAGTATTACTTTAAAATCTTCACTCAGTACAATTTTTAAAATTGAAAATACCTTTTCCTTTCCACTTCGGGGATGGGACAGAACTTGCCATAGTTCATTTTTGAGCAACAGAGACTGCTTGAGATTGGATTCTTTAATCAGTTCCTTAAAAAATCTTTCCTTTCCTTTGTATGAATGCTATAGGTGCCCGCAACTATATCTTCTGTACATTTTGTCCCCAAAGGTAAACTGAAAAGCTTTTAAAGAGAATTGTTTTATAAATAGATGATAAAGCATGTTCAAAACCAAAACTTTCTTCTGCCAAAGGGAAAATCTCAGTATTCTTGTACTTATTATTATTATTATTATTATTTATTTATTTATATAGCACCATCAATGTACATGGTGCTGTACAGATAACACAGTAGTTGCTGTAGTCAGTTGTATATTTTGAGCTCCAACCTACAGCAGATGCTTTTGGATGTTGAAGCTTTAAAGTTTTAGGGCCTAAAACTTTGCAGAGGAACTGCTACTAGAAGAAGACAGTAAGGGGGCTAGATGGACTCTCAGTATAAGGCAAGTTATGTGTATCTGTGCAATGTTCACATGAGATCCCAAGCAGAGCAATGAATGCTGACTTGGAGTTTAATGTACCGTAAGCCTTTCAGTTCACCTTTCATTTCTCACGTTTTGAAGTCATCAACTTCAATTTTGATTTGGGGAATTGTATACTGCTAACAAATATTCCTGGGAAGTGTTGACTGCTAACAAATAACAGAAGTAATCATTTGTATCCTGTAACACTTTTCCCTTTGGTTTTTAGGTGTACATAATGCAATAAAATAACATGTTCCAGTTACTTTTCAGAAACTTAGATTACCAGCTTAACCGCATTTTCTTGGAAATATATTCTATTCAAATCAGGGGTTAGGATCCCAAGTGCTGTGTGCAGTATTTATATGCCCACGAGGACTATGCAGTCTTTCCTGATCCCACCCCACCCTTTTCCGGCATCAGATTAAGTCCCCTGAAAAGCTACTGTGAAGCTGGGAAGGACACCTGAAACAGCTCCCTTGAGGTGTGGAGAATGATTTTACACTGGATGTAAAATCACCCAGCCCCACCACCATTTAACATGTAGGCACTTTGTGCACACAGGCCTTTCTGGACTCTGGCCTTTAGGATTTCCAAGTATCCGTTTAAGATATGTGTTGTGTAAAATGGCATCTTGGCTCCTGAGATCAAAGGTAACTTTTGGTTTCAGGGGGGAAATTGTTACTATGAGAAATAAAAAGAAAACTTATCATGATAGAAGATGCACCAGAACTCTGTTCTTTTTTTAAAAAATATATAAGATAAAGTATCTTATATACTGGTGTATATAAAGTGTATAAGATAAAGTATCTTATACACATGGTGTTTTATTCTGCTGTTCACTGCTCTGAAATCTTTGGATGTGCAGTGGTATACAAAAACTGTAAATGATTTTTTTAAAAAATCTTGGAAAATCTGCATGTCGCAGCTTACTAGTATATAAAAAAAGGAAAAGCAGAATCCTATTTTAACATTGGATTTGCGACTTTCTGTCTATTTGACTAGATATTTTCTAAGGGTCCTACTAATGTTATTTCAGAAAGATGCTAGAGCATGCTCATGAGATACATCCGTGTCTGAAAAACTGGTCTATCTCTAGCGTCAGAACCTCACATTTCTATTTTGAATAGGTGACTGAACCAGAAAGAGAACCTTGGGTTGTGGTGAACAGCTAGATCAAAATGTCAACCCAGATTGCCCCTGCAGTGAAAAAGGCAAATTTCATGATAGGTGTAATTAGAAAAGAAATTGAAAATAAAACTGCTCTTATACAAATCTGTAGTGCAGCCACACTTGGAATATTGTGCACAGTTCTGGTCACCACACCTAGCAAAGGGTAGTGTAGTGTTGGAAAAAGTGCAGGAAAGGGCAACTAAAAGGATCAAAGTGCTGTAGCAACTCCCCTATAAGGAAAGGTTGCAACATCTGGGTCTGTTTAGCTTAGAAAACAGGTGAGTAAGGGGAGACATGGTAGAGGTGTACAAAATTAAGCATGCTGTAAAGAAAATGGATAGAGAGAGATTTCTCTCTCATAATACTAGAGCCTGGGATCATGCATGAAGCTGATTGGTGGGAGATTCAAGACATATAAAAGGAAATACTTCTTCACACAGCACATAATTAAACCGTGGAATTCACAGCCAAAAGATGTAATGATGTCTACCAGCTTGGATGGCTTTAAAATGGGGTTGGAGAAATTCCTGGAGGAGAAGGCTATCAGTGGCTGCTTTTCTTGATGGTTACATGCTATCTGCAGAATCACAGGCAATATGCCTATATACATCACTTGCTGGGGAACATGGGTAGTTGGATGCTGTTGCACTCATGTCCTGCTTGTGGGTTTCCCGTGGGCAGCAAATTGGCCATTGCATGAACAGAATGCTGGACTACATGGACCCTTGGTCTGATCCAGCAGGGCTCTTTTTAGGTGATGTATGAGCTCCTTTCTGCATCCAAAATCCATGTTGGTGTAATTAGGCCAACCAAAAGATCTTATTAAAAAAGTTACTATTTTTGCCTGTAATCTTTTGGTTGGCCTACAACAGCATGGGATTTTGCATTTTTTCTTATGGTCAACATATGGTCTACCTTTGCTTTTTTGTGCTTCCAGATTCTTGACCTACATATCTTTTCTCCAGATATATTCATTGACTTCAGACACAGGTGTGCCTTCAGAGAGAGAGCACCAGTTTCTTTCCAAATAATAGAAGCACTTCTGTGTACATTCCAACATAATGAAGAACATAGTTTGTTAACCAATGAATATTAATTTTCCTTGGACTTTTAGAGAAGCCATCAATGCAATGTTTCCTTTTTCTTCTTAGAACAATGCCACAGAAGAGGTTGAAGAGGTAAAAATCAGCTCAGCGGGGGGCATGTACCGTCTTCTTCACTGACCATGGAATTAGAATTGAAATTGCACATTAGTCAAGCCCTCCCACTTTATCCTCTGCCCCATGACACCCCATGCCCAACGGCTGCCAACTCTAGATGATATTTATGCTTGGCATAACCATTCTGTGAATGAAGTTGATGCATCTGTGGAATATATATAATATAATGATATACTTTCATAGAATGGTACGATGGGTGATGGGGAAAGCACTGTTCTGGAAATATAATGGGTGCTCTCAAAGGCTTTGCATGCTCGCTGCTTTTGTTTTAATTATTTTCTTTAGCTTACATTGGATGCAGTGGCACTTGCTATAAACTGCCACATACAACCCTCCTTGCAGGTTTTATTTTTTTGGTAAACGATGTTCTTGGGATCTTGTCGTTGGTAAACAAAATTAACAAACTTGAGAAAACCGTTTTCTCAGAATATGGTGGAGAGTATCAATTGTCACTTTCGTGAACTTGTGGTGTCCTATCACATAACCCTAAATGGTGGTATCATGTATAAGCAAAATGGTGGTGGCATATTTTCTAGTGGAATATATATTCAAGAGAGGCTGATGGATGTTTAGTGTTGCTGTATATCTGATCCTCTCCATAAGACTATTACTGTATGTTAATAAGACTTTAATAACCTCTACAGAAAAAAAGGTATTGTTTTGTTTACTACTTGGCCTTTAAAACTCTTCTTTGTTTCTAAAGAATCTCCCTTTCCCTCCTTTTGGCCTAAATTTTTCTAGTTGTAAAGTTGTATTTTTTAAAAAGAAGCATATAAAAATACAATCGTTTATGCACCAAAGTTGGCTATGAAAAGAAGAATTAAATTGCTTCCTCGCTTTACTAAGCAAGAAATTATGGATTTTCTTAACCTACAGGAATAGAAATATGTGTGTACCATGTTCGTCTTGTACGGAAACAAACAAAAAAAGTTTCATAAAGATAATGGGACATTGCTTGTAAATACATTTGCAGATTTGTAATATATTTTTATATTATGAGATGTATTGTAGATGTTTTTTCTAGAGGCATGGAAGTTGAAATGTATATATTATGTTAGAAATAATATTGAAGGATATTGTAATTCATTAGTGCTGCCAGGAAAAAAAATGTTTAAAAGCAAGCACCTTTCTTAACAATAAAAAACAGTCTCTTGGATTTCTAAGAGGCTCTATACTACTGTGGTAAGAACAAAACACATTACACGTCCTTCCAGAAATCTTTGAAGGATGCAGCCATATCCATGAGACGTGGTAATGGATATGAAACCAGTCTTTTCCTTGCTTGTTGGAAGGAACAAATGTAAAATAATAATAATAATATGGTGGCTATATGCAGTCAAACTGCGTGATTAACCCTCCTCCCTGTTTAGGAGGAATTTTTGCATTACTACAGTGAATATAAATACCAGCTGTTTTTACACTATTTTTTTTAATTATTAAATAGCAAAAAATAAAACTCTTAAACGCTTTGGTTGGAGAAGTTTGCATTTTCCAAAGGCATAGAAGGGGGCTTACCTTAATAAATATGAGTTGATTGCTGGCTCCCAATGGGTTTAGAGTGTTCTAAATGCATTTAAATTCCTTACTGATGTGCAGATTGTGAGCACTGCTAACATGGAACGGTTCTGGAATAGATGTTTAATAATGGTATTTCATAAAGATCTGTAGCAATGTAACTATTTAAACAGATGCTTTTTGTTTTTGTTTTAATTTTGCTTGAGCACTTCAGTTACTGCTTAATCTTTATCTTATATGGTCATCTGCAATTGCTTTTGTTCTTTTTTTAAAAAAAAATGTTATAAAATTGCCAAATAGGTGTTTTCAGATATAGTTTGTATTTGTATTTTTTAAATTTTATTGCTTCATGAGTTACTTGTATGCTATTCATAATTGACAGATGATTGTAGACCTTGCCTGAGTATTTTTTCTAATAAAACAAAGCAAATGCAACCACTTTAATGCTTCCAACTGTTAATTGTTGCCGCAGGCTTTTAAAGCTTGATCCCAACAGGGACGTTAAATACTATTTTTCTACACAAACTATTAGAAGAATTGCTCATGTATGCACTTTCCTTAAAAGTGTGCACTTCTAATAAGTCCCATTGAATTCAATGGGCCTTCTGAGTAGACATGTATCAGAAAGTTTGGCAGCAGGATGCTATAGGGACAGACATGAGCAACAGGAAGGGAAATTACTGTGTAGTGAAACAACTTTCAGAGTTCTTAAAGACTGCCTCTCGGAAAGATTTTCACTACACAGTAGTTCCCTTTTTGTTGCTCATCTCTGTTTAGCAGCAAAAGTAACCATCTTTTAGCACATTGAAGACAAATAAATTTATTGAGCCAGAGTATTTCATCAGATGTATGCAGTGTTACTTCACTTGGGGATACATATTTACGCCAACTGATGACAACACTCCATATATCTGATGAAGTGGGCTCCACTACAGAGAAGCAAATGCCATAATAAATTTGTTCATCTTTAATGTATCACAAGGCTGTCTGTTTTTGAAGAATGAAAGCTCTCTGTACATCACACATGCGGGTTTTGTGCCTGTTCAGGGCCCTTGATTGGAACCTTATAGAGCTAAAACCTTAAGGCTGGAAGCTCGTTCCCCATCCCCTCCTGTGCCTGTGCCTGCCTAGAGGGTCTCCCCTTAGTTTCTGTTCATTGTTTAGAGCTTTCTTCTACTAAATTGCTAAAAAAAAAATCTGGTGATTGAGCTAAGTCTTCTCATTTTTTTCTTCCTAACTCTCTTCCATCTTATTTTGTGTTTGACTCTTTCAAACGATTTACTGTTTTGTTTTGTTTCCTTATAGTGCTACATTTGCAGCCCCCTTCAGTGTTCTATGGCCCTCTGGGCCCCTTTCTGTAAGTGTGCAGATTGTGGGAGTAGACTACTGCTGACAGATGGCCACAATCTCTGTCCGGGCGAAGATGAATCCTACAACTGGATTCATCTTGGAGACTTACCTTTTTCAGAGACCTTTGCAGGTGTGTGTGTGTGTGTGTGTGTGTGTGTGTGATACACACACACACACACACACACACACACACACACAGAGTTTTCAACATCCTGGGACTTTGTCTCTTTAATCCATCGGATCACTTAGGATGTTCTCCAGTTTTGTTTTCGCTGTTTGGGCAAAGGACTTGTAAAATTGTGTATATGTTGCCAAGGTTTTACTAAACCAGCATAACATGACTGCTCCTTCTGCCTTCATGCAGTACTGTGGGAGCGTGCCCTCTGTTTGGAAGACCCAGTAAAACAATCGGGATTGTGACAAAAGTAGTCTCTTTCAATGGCTACAGCGACACCCACAGGTTTCAGTACTGTCCTTGTCAGCTTCACTCCATTCATCAGTTCGACTTATCACATGAGACTCACTGACACTGGAGTGTTATCCTGAAAAGAACTAACTTCAAACATCCTCCAAATACCGATACAACAACCGAAAAGTCAACAAATGGGAATGTGTGTTCATCAACACATTGAAGACACCCCTTCTCTTCAACCCTCCAGGACTTTGAGGGTACTGACCTCCCAACCTTTGCCACTAATTGCCCCTTCCCTTCAACCCAGTACAGCCAACAATCATGTTGAAAACGGCAACAGGAAGAAATAGCGTGTTTAACCCACCAGGATCTGGAGGCACTGACCTCCCAACTTTGGGCACCTGTTTAAATAGGTACTATGAGGCCTGTTGCATCACTCCTGACAAATGGGCTCTTGTCATTGTGCAATGCAGGTATCTGAATTCCTTCCCCACCCCCAGTAGTGGAGGTGACCACATTGCTCCACAAAGGGGCCATTGAGCAAATTGATCCTGTAAACAGGCAAGGACGTTCATGGAGAGATCTTAATTCCTTCATCCAACCAGAAACATTTTGAATGGTAACTGACTGCCGTTCTCCCCATACTCTAGGTTACCAATGCATGGACTACATTGGCCATAGAATCATAGAATAGCAGAGTTGGAAGGGGCCTACAAGGCCATCGAGTCCAACCTCCTGCTCAATGCAGGAATCCACTCTAAAGCATCCCTGACAGATGGTTGTCCAGCTGCCTCTTGAATGCCTCTAGTGTGGGAGAGCCCACAACCTCCCTAGGTAACTGATTCCATTGTCGTACTGAAGTTTTTCCTGATGTCCAGCTGGAATCTGGCTTCCTTTAACTTGAGCCCGTTATTCCGTGTCCTGCACTCTGTTCTGGAAGCGGTACAGTTGGCATTCCACCAAGTCACTTGGGCTTCTGATGACAATTATGAATCCAAGTGCACCCCTAAACTATGTAGTTGTCCTTTCTGAGGGAGTGCAACCCCAGTTCCTTATTCTCCTGCCTGAGAAATGCCTACCCTTGGAACCTTCATCTTGTTCAAATTCACTCTCAGTGTTTTGCTCCTCATCCAATCGATCACTGCAATGAAGCACTGGTTTAGAACATGAGTCAGATGTCAGAGTGAAAGAGCTGGGGATCATCAAAATTATTATTATTATTATTATTATTATTACTATTACTATTACTATTACTATTATTATTATTATTCTTACCCGCCTCTCCCTCTGGATTGAGATGGGGAACAACATAAATTACAAAAATAAAATACATAAAACTGATTAAAACATATAAAACCAATACATTGTTACTTGTATATTATTCAACAACTTATTATTGTAATTAATAATTTAAAAAATTGTTTATAAAATCATACGCTTCCTACTCGTGGCTATGTAAGGGGGAAGTAATAAAGGGAGGATCAAAGGTTTAAGCATAAAGGATCTAAGGTTAAAGCATAAAGTCTGTGTCCTCACAGAGAGAGGACTGAGTCAGGGTTGGGCCTGAACCTTAAAGGTCCTGGTGGCAGCGAAACCATGTGTGTGAGAGAAATGGTGGTTCCTGCTTGGGGTGCAAAAGGCCTTAGAGGAGGGGTGTCCTCACTAGGATTGGGGGAGGACACAATAATGGGCTGGACATCAGGAAAAGCTTCCTGACTGTTAGAGCAGTATGACAATGGAACCAGTTACCTAGGGAGGTCGTGGGCTCTCCCACACTGGTGGCATTCAAGAAGCAGCTGGACAGCCATCTGTCAGGTAATCTTTAAGGTGGATTCCTGCATTGAGCAGGGGGTTGGACTTGATAGCCTTATAGGACCCTTCCAACTCTACTATTCTATGATTTTTGTGAACTGCCCAGAGAGCTTCGGCTATTGGACGGTATAAAAATGTAATAAATAAATAAATAAATTTTAGGAACGCCACAGTAACCGTGTCCATTCCGCTGCCCCTGAACACACTATATTTTTTAAAAATGAGAAAAGATGGTTTGACAAGCAGTGTCAGACATGGTAGGCCCTGATGCACTCATGCTGGCCCAGGTGCTGACAAAGGGCATGTTTGACACAGCCCCCATCACCTGTCACACTCTGGATGGTCATTTGAAGGGGGGGACTGGGCTGCAGGGGGCTTGGACTTCAGTCTGAGGTGCACCCTTAGATACACCACCACTCTCCACCCTTGGGTGCTTCTTGATTGTGGGTTCTCCACCCTGAAGAACCCACAAATACCAGCCCAGTTAAAAACAGTTTTCTCCTCATGGCCATGCACCCTTGGTGATGGTAAAGGATTGTGGTCTTTGTCTTTTCACCTTGTAGAATGGACCTCACTTTTTGATTGTAAAGCAACAGTTGGGATTTAATTTGGGAAATATGATATGACCAGAGTGTTGCTGAAATAGGTCACCCTCTGGACTGACCGTAACACACATTTTGATTCTAGTTATAAGTACAGAAACAAACTAAACTTCAATGCAGCAGATATGATCTAATCACAGCTGTATAATAAAATATTTATTTTGAGGCCATTTGTAAGTAGCTACTCTTCTTCATGCCTTTTCTTCCTTTTTTTTTTTTAAAAAAAAATAAAGCCAAAGAGAGGAATAGATTATTGTTCTTAACTTTCTGGATGGGGTGGGTAAACACACAGGCATTATTCACCAATGGCAACTTTAGTCCACACGAATGGGTTAATAACAGCTTGTCTCCATCCCCACCTTGGAGAAGTTTCAAAGTAATGAGTGAGTCATGAGCCTGTGCAGTACTGAGCAACTTGTTCTTATAAAGAGAGGCACAAGAGGGCGGCCTTCACCTTTCCTAGGATTCTTCTCACCAGACACATGGACTGTGGCACAGTCTGCAACAAAGTGCCGTATCTTGTCTGGGGGGCTGCATAACTCTCCCCTCCACCCCTTTCCCCAGCACTAGGTTATAATGTAAGCTAGGGGTGAGCAACTTGTGGCCTTGAAGATTTTTTGGCCTACAACTCCCATCCTCCTCCTGTTTGCTAGGCTAGCTTGGTCTGATGGGACTTTCTAGCCCCAAAAATCTGGTTGCCCACCCCTGGTATAAGTCTTGGTCAGCAATTTGCTTGTGGGATGACTGCTTTATTTATTTACTCCTTTGTTACCCTGCATTTCACCCAATTATTGTCTCCCAAAGAAGTTCACATCAATAACAAAGGTGCAGGCCCTGCCAACAGGTTTCCCGACTAAAATGCCAAGACAACACCAGGGATGAGGAGTGGAGGGGAAAGGAAATTGGGGTCAGATCAGTTTTTCAAGGCCAGAACAAGGTGGTGAGCTATAAGCAAGCACTGAACACGGGAATATAGGAACCAGCCAACTTATACCAAATCAGATGCTTGGTCGATCCAGCACAGTACTATTGACAATGGCAATTGCCTCTCCAGGGTTTCAGGCAGGAGTTTTCCAGCCCTACCTGGATATGCTGGGGATCAGACCTTGGTCTTCTGCATACAAACCATGGGTTCTGACACTGTGTTATGCCCCCTTCCCAAATTTAAATGCACATTGGACCAGGCTGGCCTTCCCTTGCTGGTGTTCTTGCTTGAATGAGCCTCTTGAGCCTTTGGTTGAAGGATGGGCCCAGATCACTCCTTCCCCTTCTGCAGTCTCAAGGCCACCGTCAGTTGGAGCTGAGTGAGCGTTCTTTGAGAAGGGGCCGTCAAGTTGGGGGCCCACGTCCATTCCGCTGCGGCGAAAGAAATGGACAGCAAGGCTAGTCCCTACAGCGAAAAAAAAGTTCCACATCCTTCTGGAGCCTTTGTGTTTGCAAATGCGGAGCTCACTCGTAGTTTCACACTGGAACGGATCGGGGCCTTGGCATTCCGGTCGTTGATCCCTCATACAATGTCTCAAAAGCTTTTTGGATTAAGTTTGCTTCTCTTACCACCTCTCTCCTCCCCCAATTAGACAGAATGAGACAGGTGCGGGGAGTGGGGGGGTGAGAACAGTGTATTTATTTATTTATTTATTTATTTATTTATTTATTTAAAACATTTTATCCCTCCCTATATCTTTAGGATCTCAGGGTGGCATACAGATAAAAGCATACGGTATAAAACAATAAATATACACAGCTAAAAAACAAATTAAGAGAACCGAGCTATATGTGCATCCTGAAGCCCGCCTAGAGTGGCTGCTTATGTATTTCCAAAGAGGACAAGTGGGGTGGGTGGGGGTGGGATAGTGATTTGCATAATATTTGCATATGCTAATTTATGTGCAACAATTTAGAAATAATTTCTATAATTTAAATAGAAATACAAAACATGCCACCATGACCACGTGACCTGCATGCCTGCTCAGTGTACTGTCCAGGTACTATCTGTTGATGGCCAACTTCAAGGCCTCTGCTGCTCGTCGTTCTTATGGTTCATTATCTTTAAATTGGACTTAGACTTGGGCTGGAGAGCCCTTCAAACAGAGGATACCTTCAAATAGAAATCTGTCCACTGACAGCACTTTAAATAGAGTGTCCTGCTTGTGGGTTCATGGTTGACAGCTGGTTGGCCACTGTGTGAACACAGTGTTGGATTAGATGGACGCTTCGGCTCTTCTTATATTCCTAGAGGATTGTCCTCTGTAAAGTAGGACATATGGCCACCCTAAGCCTACCCTGGGTTGGCCTGCTGCTGTCCTACTGCCAGTGTTGAAGGACAATTCAAGTTCCAATCCAGATGGCATCTCTATGTGGAATGTGGAGGTGGGGTCCATCTTGTTCTTTGATTCAGGCAGCAAAATAGTCACTGAATAACTACAATGGAGAATCATCTGTCTAGGATTAACACACGTTGTTTCTATACGGAGCAGCAATAAAATAGGGCCACTAGGATACTAATTCCACTAGGATACTAGGGCCTCTTCCCATTTACCAGGGAGGTTCAGCTGCCTTTCTATGAACTTCTTGTTTTCTCTCTGCAACAGGCAGTCTCCTGGCCCTTCTGCTCTTTATTTATAGATTTGACAAATGAACCACATTGCTTTTAGCTGGGCTGTACCTGTGAGCTGTTCCTCAAAAGTGCTTTCCTCTGGGATATCCAGGCTTCTGCTTTTCTGAGAAGGAAAAAGGTTCTTGCTAGGGAATAGCCCTTCTCAGAGAGTTCTCCTGCCTGAGGGAAGGACGAGGCGCAATTGATGCTCCACTTAGCCCTGCTACTGTCTTCCAAATGAACACAGACCCTTGGCTGAGTTAATACTACTTAACCTGACAGTCGCCTCGGAGGTGATAGATCGTTTGTTTCTCGCTCCCTGTGGTGTAGGCGCTGGGCTTTTCAGCTCTGCCGGATTGATTACCCCTTAAAATACAGAAAGTGCGAGAATGAAGAGGAACAGACCATAATCATTGGGTTAAGGCTTCCTTCCGTACACTCAAGCATTGCAATGTCAGTGGAATACAAGAAAGTGCACTGTACTCCAGTATCGCTGGCTGGCTGCTCGCCTGTATGATAGAGGCAGAACTCTGTAAACAAGTAGCGCTGGAAGAGCTCAGCAGCACCCACCCAACCAGCCCAGCTCAGAGAAGAAGTGATTATAGATGCAAAAAACGGGGGATGCATTTAGTGGATGTCAAACCCAATGTGTTTTGAACGTGTAGAAGCGCTTCATCAGACCCAAAGGCCTATTCAGAAGACACCTTAAATCCTGGCGGTTAAGGCAGGTTGGGACAGGAAACCGTTGCAGGGGTCAAATCAGGATTGGGGGCACCTTTTGGATGGTGCGGCTTTGACTTAAAAGTGGGAAGTTCAAGCATGCTTTTTTCAAAGCATGAATAACAGTGAGTTCTACTCTCAAAGGCGGCTTAAAAAATAATCTTAAATAAAAATAAATAACTGCGTGGACCTCAGTTTTCATCGGGTGCATATTGATGTTGTGGCTGTCAATGGAGATTTTTCCTTTTAGTCTTTTAGTTGAATGCCGAAAGTTGCTTCCCTAACGGGGAATACTCGTATTTGGCTGTTCCACCAAATCATCTACAAGACAGCTAAAAACAAGAAGGTTAGCCCTGACATAATAACTACTTTTCAGCATAGAATTACAGCAGCCCATCCAAACTAGTGAGGGGAAGCAAGACCATCCATCCAACCATTGCAGTAAGGAAATGTAAGATGTTAACGTGACACCAAAACCCCACCAACGAGGAAGCCAGGACCACTACTACAGCAACGCCGGCTTGGAAGATTAGGTTTATTTGCCTTTGGCGTATTGTCTGCTTCTCAGTTCCCATTGCAGGACTCTTCTCTCAGTTTTCTTTGAAGCAATCCAACTGTGGTATCTTTGAGATGTTCATGCAAGCCGCTTGTGTGTGTGAGGTGGAGACCACCCACCCTGGAGGCCATTATGCCAGCTAGAATGGTGTGTGAGGTATATGCTGTCTCAATTGATTTTATTTATTTCAGTTCTTATGCTGTCTGTCCTAAGAGCATGCCAAGGAACTTTGGAGCAAGGAACCCTCGGAGATCCTGTCCAGGTATGGTGGTTAGAGAAAACATTAAGCGACAAATGCTCTTGACCCAAATGTTTTGACCCACTTATTTTCTTTTCGGGCTAGGAGGCCTTTCAAGAAAACAGCTGCGTGACAATCATACCTCTGTATCATTTCTAACTGAAATGTACTAGTAATTGGCTATTTTCAGAACACCAAAAGACCTTTTCAAGAAAAACAGTTCTTCTCCAAATGCTTTGGGTACCTTGTAACATAAGCTTTTACAAATCATAACTTGAGTAAGGCCTACATTATTTTAAATCCAGACTTAAATGTAAACAGTGCTACGTTTTTATTGAGAGCGCAAAACGCGTAAAAGGTAAACCAGTCTGGGCATTCATGCCAATAAATGAGTTGAGCCAATAGGACAAAAGTCAACAAAATGAAACCAAGGTTAATTAGTTCATTCTAATTCTTCAGGTCAGTTGTCCATAATATGCACACCATCATATTTAATGGAAGGATGGGATCAAGAAGGATTTGTGACAAAGTCACACACGCTCTTTAGTTTTCAAGAGTCTTCCACTGAAATTACCAACAAGGTGTGTGCAGGGGCTTCCCATTGTCTTCTGCCCACAACAAATCTCAACTTCACACATGGAGCATTCACACAAGGAGTTCTTGAGAGAAGAATAGGAAAGCTCTTGATTGTGCAAAGCTCCATCCATGCACCAGAAGTGCTGACCTCTGGCCATTCAGCGGAAGCAAGTGCCACTGAAATCCACGGGACTAACTTTTCGGAATGGCCACAACCCAACACATAGCTCCATGTATATAAGCCCCATGCATAGGCATGCACGAGGGATGTGCAAGGTGTGCCCAGGCACACCCTAATGTCTCAAGCGATAATGTCTCTCTATTTCAAAGAGGCCAGGAAGAGGCCCCCCGAAGGCTAACATTGTCTCATAAGACCCTCCTCCAGCCAGGGTCACCACAAAGCCCCACCAATGCTGGGGCTAAGAGTGTCTCCTCATCCCCCCCCCCTGTAATGTCCATCCCCTGGTCAGGTAAGGTGTTTTACTAAATAAATGAATAAAAATAATGTCATTTATGCTTGAGTATTCAATAAATGTTCACCTTTAATAAATAAATAAATAAATAAATAAATAAATAAATTTCCCTGGGTGCACATCCTAATGAAATGTGCTGTGGACATCTATGGCCCCATGGATTTTGGTTGGATTTAAGTGTGCATAAACATAATCCTGGAATGTGGCCCATGTGTTTAGGACTATAATATTAGTGCTAAAGCTGAGGTAGTCCATGCTGGAAATTTAACATGAAACAGTGGCCTTACGTTGCTTAAATAGAATTAAATCCTTTGCAGATCATTTTCTTGAATGTAGTGAACCTCAAGCTACCTGTGGTGATTATGTCGTCTTTAGCCCAGAAACTTTCTCTTTCTGTTTTCATTCAGCATACCTATTCTGGAGTTAATTTCCAACAGGAAGAATCCAACCAGGCTTAGAAGGAACTCTACAATATGGAACATGCACTCTTTATGATGGGCACTACACAAATGATGCATGATGGTGATTTCTCTCCCCTCTTTCAATCAGCATTAAAGGACAACGTGCTGATATGTTTCATGTACACAACTCTGAGTTCCTTGGAGGAACGGTGGGTGAGAAATGGTGGGGACTGGCCCAAACATCACAGAGGTCGCTGTGGTCTGAGGACACTGGAACTGATCCTGAATCAGAGACAAATGATTTAGACTTTAGTATTGTAGTGGAAACCTCAAGGTCTTGAAATCTAGGGCAGCCTGACCCTGCAACTGATTATATGACAAGGGGGAGTGTGACTTCATATCTGCTCCAGCTACAAGATAAGGCTTCATGTCACACTCGTGATTTAGGGCCTGAGACGGTGGGAAACAGAGAATGGAGGATTCTGAGGAGAAGGAGGAGGGGGATTGGGTATGTCATCAAGGGTGAGACGTCTAGTCACGAGGGAGGGAGCAGTGTCACCCCCCTGAGGTGTTCTGTGCTGTTACAGGCTAAAGATTCAGATAGGGCACAGCTCATAGTTAAATTATGGAATTCACTGCCACAAGATGTAGTGATGGCCAGCATGTTGGATGGCTTTAAAAGGGGGTTGGATAAATTGCTGGAGGAAAAGGCTATCAGTGGCTCCTAGTCCTGATGGTTATATGCTACCTCCAGTATCCGAGGCAATAAGCCTGTGTGCACCAGTTGCTGGGGAACATGGGTGGCAGGGTGCTGTTGTACCATGTCCTGCTTTGTTGGTCCCTGGTTGACAGCTGGTTGGCCACTAGATGGACCCTCAGTCTGATCCAGCATGGCGCTTATGTTCTTATGTTCTTATGTTTCTTAAGAGTAGTGTTAACAAGGTCTATCCTGGTATTTAAAGTAGGCCCTAGCTGACAAGACCTCACAGAGATCAATGACTTTTATGCTTGGATATCTAACAGGTCTTGAATTCTCTTGGGTCCTGCCTTGATGGTACAATGTTGGTGCTGCATTCCTCCGAAACTCCATGGTTTTGCACCTGTGGGGTGGCGTCAGGTAATCCCTACATCAGGATGGAGTGCAGGGTTTCTGGCAGTCATCCGGGTACTGGAACCACCACCACCACCCGCCCTCTTCCTGGCTTTCGGCATGCCTTCCCAGATCGACCATTGAGTGAGGTCAGACGATGGAATAGCAGGGCTGACGTCACTCTCCCGCAAAAGTTGGGGTAAGTCCCTGACTTTTTCACAGCGCTGCTTCACAGAAAAGCCCCATGGTGGTTGTGAATCTGCAACATAGAACTGATGCAGCACCAAATGTGCAGCCACTGCAAGGTTTTGAGCACTTTTCTTTGCCAATTTTTGAAGTCTTATTTATGATATTTTGGCATCGGACTACATATGTTAATCTTTTGCCGGGAGCTACAATGCTGGATGGATTTTAGCTTAAGGTGATCTTTCCAGGGTCAAGCTGAGAGGCCCTTGCTGGGGGGAAGCCAACTGTTCGTGGTGAGACTGCGGCGAGCTATTTCACTAGTCCTTAGAATACGTATCTGTGCAACCTGATCTATAGAAATAAAAGCCTGAATGCAAAAGGACTCTTGTGTTGAATTGCTCAAGGAGCCAAATATCTCATCTGTGACAGAAATATGGTGACCAAAATGATGGACCTTTTCCATCAGATGGACCTTTTCCATTTGTGAGCTTTGGCGGATCAATGTCCACTCAAATATCTAATATGGCATAAAACTGCCCTGCGCTCTTACATTCCTTTCCTCTCCTGTTTCTCCTGGCGAATATTCTTGTTCCTTACAAACATTATCTAACATTGTTACCTCACCAGGCTTCAGGTCTATTTTCTCCTCCTTATAATAATCTTAGTTGCTCAGCTCCTATCTGTCATTTTCATAGAATCATAGAATAGCAGAGTTGGAAGGGGCCTACAAGGCCATCGAGTCCAACCCCCTGCTCAATGCAGGAATCCACCCTAAAGCATCCCTGACAGATGGCTGAGCTGCTCTAGCTGCTTTCTAAATCAGTGCCCTGCAACCACTCAGATTTCAAAGGGTTGTCTAGCTTCTGCGCCTTATTACTGATTCCTTCCCTTCTGGCTACTAATGTGCACTAGAAACATCTTGAATTGTCCATAATGCATGTTAAGTTTAAATTGAAATGAAGCTGCCATTCTATATCAAAAAGAATAAACTCTGAAAGACCTGTTCCTGGGCAGTGCTGACTCCAGGATTTTGGGGGGCTTTGGGCATGACACTTTCAGTGCCTCCCCCAACCTGGGAAAGGTGGGGCATGCCAACTAGGCTGCAGCTCACCTTCTTGCATACTCTGGGCAAGCCACCTGGAAATGATGGTGCTTTTATTGTAGTGAGTCCTCTGCTGGTCTTGGGGGCCCTGACAAATGCCCTGTCATGTCCCTATTGGACTCCTCCTCCATTGAGGAGGAAGAGTTAGAGGCCCCAATAGAGGACAATGCCCAGTTCCTGCCAGGGCTTGTGCCAGAACAGGGCCAGAGCCCATGGAGAAGCTTGAGGAGGACTCTGCCTCAGAGGGGGAGGCTGAGCACCCCCCAAGTCCCAGGGAGCAACGGCGCCAGAGGAGGCAGACCCAACTCGAGGAACCAGGCTGCAGCAGAGGTCTACTTGTGAGGAAAGTAGGGATCCTTATGAGTAGGGGTCTGACCAGAGAGCTCTAATGTACTGCATCTGAGCCCTGGATGGGGCTGAGTAGGCTCTGTTGTTAAAAGCCTTCAGTGTCTGCCTAGGAAACAACACCGCTTCAGCAGCTCCAGTGCCTTGCCTCTCAGACCTTACCCTGTGATTGATGCTTTGTGATAGTGATCCTTGGATTCCTTCTTAACTCTGCTTCTGGGCTGTGTAATGTATCTGACTGCCTAACTGCATTTTGACCTCTGGCAGCTCTTTTGACCACTGCTGCCATAGCCTGACCCCAATTATTTGACTGCTTGCCTGTGGTTGACCATTTGCCTGTTCAATTGACCACTTTATTGTTTATGTCCTTATATTGGCTAGCAGAGAGCCAGGATTCAGTTTAGAGCAGAACATGTTCACCCTTTCCACCCTTTGGAGCCGTGGGTGTCGAGCGGAATCCTAAACATGTTTATTTTAATGTACACACACACAGACACACACACACACTCACTCACAGCAAGATACGCAACAAGAGGTTTAGCATGATCTCTGAGACCACTCCCATTGTGAGTGGCTGCCAGACCTGGACCCTGTGCACTTCCTGGGCCATGAGGCAGCTCAGGTGAAGGCTGCTAGTTGTGATATAATGGTGTTGCTTCTGTAAATATTACAAGATTTGGAAACCATATAAATACAATCATAATCTAAACAAAGGAGCTCTGGTGCGTTTTTGTGATCAGGTGAGGCGCTTGGAGGTACTCCTGGGCCAGCTTCTTCTTCATGGTTTCTGTGCATCACACATATGGGCTCTGGGTCTGTGCAGAGCCTCGATTCAGGAACCTTCTATAGCTGAGGAATTTCAGCAGAAACCCCTTCCCCTTCATCCCACCTCTCGACCAGATACAAAAGAGGGCAGGGCTCCTGCAGCTTTAACTGTTGTGATGAAGAAAGAATTTCACCATTTGCTGCATGCATACAAATGACACCTGCAGAAATTCCCTTTTCTATGCAACTGTTAAAGACACAGGAGCCCTGTCATCATTTCCATGTGGTCACCCTAGATAAGGGTAACCCATTATGGCAAGTTACAAAGTTGTGCAAGTTGGCTTTACTGGTTTGCCGTCTCCCTGCTCTTTGCCCTCTGCTTCTATTTTTTTCTTCGTTCTTTAGAGAGTTGCCTTCTACATGGTGTTTTAGATATTGGCCTTGGGCAGACCTCTTGGAAAAATATAGCACTTGTTATCTTTGGCTGGATGATTATAAATAATAACGTCTAGTAGGGAAATGAGAACCTCAGATGGAGCTTTCAACTGATTGGTGGCAACTTGAGCTTCATGTCTTAACTACTGACCTGACTTGAGATTTCTATTTGACCAAATTTGGAGGGATTATGCTCTTGGTGGCCTACAGCATTTTACTTGATAGCCTTACTGACTTTGGGCTGGTCCACACATGCATCTCCATTACTTGGTTGCCATACATTTGATTATGGCACACTTGGTCCCTGTTCAGATGACCAAACAGGATACAGTGAACATGTGGATGGGTGAGCAGTTGATCATCTGTCCATGATCTCCATGAGTTGAGCCAAAGATCTGTACAGAGTTTACATGTCTACAACATGGATGTGTGTAGCCTTTCTCCACGAGCAGGGTTCCAAAATTTATTTATTTATTACATTTTTATACCGCCCAATAGCCGAAGCTCTTGGGCGGTACATTGAGTGTGTACAGGTTGTATGTGTGCAAGCTCTGTACAAACCTCTAGCTGAACACATTGGGGGCAGGGCTTACCACTATGATAATCCCTCTTCATGTTCTGTGTACGCTTTGATAAACATGAATTGGCTCCATTAAAAAAACATTGCGTCTGATGCATTTCGAGGAGATCAGGAAATTTTGTGATGCTATATGTGGGATGGTCCCTTCACACATGCAAGTTTTTATTTCATTTCATTTATTACATTTATATACCACTCCATAGATGAAGCTGTGTTTCAGACCTCAACTGATCAGGAAGCATGTGTGACTCTGAGCTTTTCTCCGTGAGACTGTTAATCAGCTGTACCTGCTTTCAGTTTCGTCACAGAATTGTGATACAAGCACTACATGAGGAGCATTTCCTTTCCTGCTTTTCTGCTTCATAACATCTAGGTGGCGCTGTGGTATAGGGGAATAGCACAAATACACAAGAGAAAATAAACATTTTCTTTTGCTTTCACAATTAAATGTGGCATTTTTCCTGCTCTAAAAGAATTCACTGAAAGAGCTGGTTAGACACAGAAGTGACCTAGAGGAACATGTCGTCGTCTAAATAACCCATAAACAACTATGAGCAGGGAAGGAGGAGTGCATGATAAATGCCTTGTGTAGAAACCCCCCCCCCGTCTTTTATCCTACAACTCTCCTTCCAGTGTGATAAACAAGTGTTGAACTGGGGATATAACATAGGAACGTTACAAGGACAATTTTCTCTTTCCCTTTGGCCAAGATGGAACTGATGGCCTATAGCTGCCTTCCCTGACCTGGTGCCATCCAGATCTGTTGGATACTAACTCTCTCCATATCCAGCCAGCATGGGAATTGTAGTCTAACATTTTTGGAGAGTGCCAGGTTGAGGAAGCTGGCCCTCTGGCTCGACAAAGAAGTGGCTTTGCAGTGCTTCCCAGAGTACAAGAAACAACGCAGTGCTGCACGTACAGCGTCTGGAGCTCCTGGGAACCACGTGTGCGTGGTGCCACCTTATGTTGTGACCTCATGGTGAAAAGTTTCTCACAATGCTTCATCCATCATCTTGCACTCTATGGGCAGGACCCAACAGGGCCACTCTGCCTCTGCTTGCTCCGTTGCACTTACAGAGCTCACTGCTTGCACAACGGAGCTTTTGTGCTTCTAAGAATAACTCTGTAACTGAGTGGAAACCTCTTGTTTCTGGACTGGAACAGGTCAGCGGAGCTCCTTGCACTGAGCTCTGCTGGCCTGCTCTGTTCCAGAAACTAGCATTTCTGCTCATTTCAGGTTATTTTTAGAAGCACAAAAGCACCGTGGTGCAAGTGGTGAGTGCCATGAGCCCACAGGCACAATTGGATACTACCCTACACTACGTTGCAGCTACAGTGCTCTGCCAGTGAGCATCACCATCTCATGCTCTATAACTTTTATTGGCCTTGTTTGGTGTGGGCAGAGATGGCCCATCATAAGGAAAGTAGCATACTTCCATCTTGTTGTTCCAACCAACATAACAGCGTGTCTTTTTAACAGTTGTATAGAAAAGGGATTTTCAGCAGGTGTCATTTGTACACATGCAGCAAATGGTGAAATTCCCTCTTCATCCCAACAGTTAAAGCTGCAAGAGACTTGTCCTCTTGACCAGATACAAAAGAGGGCAGGGCTCCTGCAGCTTTAACTGTTGGGATGAAGAGGGAATTTTACCAGGTGCTGCATGCCTATTTGGACTATTCCCCTTTTGCCTTTGGCCTTTCCCACCACTGGAATGCAGCTGTTGAGAACTTCTCAGAAATTTAATTTGGCCCTCAGATTGCAAGAGGTTCCCCACCCTTGTGTTAAAAGGTGTTGAAAAGCAATGAACGAATGTTAAGTGACATTCAGTGTAGCACTATGGATAGGGTGTTGGTCTAGAACTAGGAAGAGAGGAGGTCAGTTTCCTGTTTAGCCGTGGAACTCCCACAGGTGACTTGGGCTAGTCACTTCTCTCTTGGACTTACCTACTTTACAAGGTTGTTGGGAGGATAAATGAAGCTGGGGACCTGGTATACCAATGTAAGTTCCTTGGAGGAAGAATGGGATAATTAAGTGCCTTTGAGTATGCATTGAGAAACCCATATGCTGGGATGGTGGCGTAATAATTTGTACCATTTAATAATGATTTAAATAGTAACTTAATAATTTACCCAGGCTCGATATCAATATGGCCTGGAGAAAAATTATCTGCTATTAGTGTATGCCTTCCTTTATTAATGGCTTATTTACTCATTTTAGATTTTTAAAATTATTTTTACTTTCATCAGAGTGAACGCTAGCTTTTCAGGTAGACTAAAACCAAGATGGAAAGAATCCTTGAGATCCAAGAACCTACATCTAATATTTCAATAAAGGTCTAAGCAATTCTGATATGTTGCTTCCTGTGATCGAGGCCAAAGGTACTAATTTTAGAGGCTGTTATTTTCATTTCATGACTCATCATTTATCAACCACAACATTTTGATTTGGGACCTCCATTAGGCATTCTTGGCTGATATTGGGAGATCTAAACTGGAATCTTAAAGATGACAGATGAATAAAGAAGATTCCAAGGTATGCTGGAATGGTGCTGGAATTGCTTTCTTTCTTTTTAATGGCTTGTCAGTTTGTTGCTAAGAGGAATTGCCTTGTGTAGAAAAGCTCCACACAACTCATATCATCTCTATCCAGCAATGGATGTACTGGGTATGATAGGAGTTACAGTCGAACCAGCAGAAGCATGCTCCAGCTCTGTATTTCCTGCATTGAGCAGGGATTTGGATGAGATGGCCTACATCAGTGGTTCCCAATTAGCTAAGTACTGCGGACCCCTTGTTTTTCAAATGCCAAGCCATGGACCCCCTACTTTTGAAAATTTTGTTATCTCTATGTTAGTTACCTGTGCGAAGCAATTTTTTTTGGAGAAAATAAGGGGTAGCCCCTAATAAGCAAAGGATTTTAGGTATACTAAAATAGGGTGACCCTATTTGGGAAACCAAAAAAGAGGACACCTAGTGTGTGTGTGTGGGGGGGGAAGCAGCTTTCTGAGTCCTGCAGAAAGTACGTTATTCCCCCGCCACCTTAAAGAACCCAATTGGAGTGGAGGAGGGGAAAGAATTTCATTCTGCACCACCACCACCCACTCCAATTGGGGCCTTTTCTATAATTTCCACGAATGACCCACTTTCCCCTTTAAGACCTCAATTGGAACTTGGGGTGGGGGAATGATGTGCCTCAAGAAAGCATGTCATTCCCTCCTGCCATGCTAATGGCAGCCTTAAAGGGGAAGGTGTGTCATTCTAGGACATTATTGAAAATTATAGAAAATCCCCCATGACACTATGGAAAGAACAAAAACCAGGACAAATCCGGGGAAATCCTGACAGTTGGTCACCCTAACTAAAAAAAAGACCATAAAATTTGTGATATTTGTGATATTGCCACACAACAATAACAATGATTTAGTTAGGAATATAAAGATGAATTTAATTTTACTAACATCTAGTTTACAATTGAACAATTATGACATGTCTATCAGCTACTAAACCTAAATGTGATGGGAGAAATCATGCCTCTTTTTGTCCCAAAACAATCCCTTCCACATCCAGTTCAATATTTCCTACTTTTAATCTCAGATCTGGATCAACATTGAGCATGTTTTCTTTTATAAAAATGAGGACCTTGCAGAGCTAATATGTGAATGGTGCCACGGACCCCACTGGGTGGGTTATGTGGACCCCCTGGGGTCCGTGGACGACCAGTTGGGAACTACTGACCTACATGCTTCCCTGACTAGTGTGAATGAAGTGCTGTGTGCCATGTAGCACACCCATTGGGTTGGAGATGCAGATTCAGAGATGATGGAAGACACTTTCAAGAGTCATAGAACCCTACAAGACTCTGAAAATCTTTTGCAGTCTAAAAGAACAATGGGGGGCCTTTATGGTGGTGCTTCGCCTGCACGTTCCTTAAAAACCCTGCAGCATCGCAGCTGTGGGGTGGGAACAGTTAATCCCCATGACAGGAGGGAGGCCATTGAGCTTGTGGCCCTCTGCCCCGCTTTTTCATACTCCAGGCAACCTACCGTGGGCCTCCATCTGCCCCAGCATCACCACAAAGTGAGGTCATCACCGACCGATGGTGAAAATATGGTGGTGACCTCAGAGGAAGGGGGAAAAGTCCGTGACTTTTTAAAGGCACAGTTTCTGGGAAAAGCCCTGTGGGTGGCTGCGAATTGGCTGCTGTGTCATATAACCAACATAGCGCTACTGCACAGCCACCTTGTGGGTAAACAGTTGGCCCTGAGGTCTTGCCATGTTCTGTCCGATGAAGAATTGTGTAGAGCGTAAAAGCGTGCTTGCTCCTTAGTTGCTTAAATAAAAGATGTCGTCTCATAGGTAAATAGGCCATGGTTTTTATTTTGAATTTTCAGGGAACGTAAAGTTTCTGACAACCGGAGAACAGTTTCTTCTGTGATTCCCTCCCCCGCCTCTCCCACTCTGTTTAACTGATACAATGATCAATGATGTGCAGGGCAAGAGAGCTTTATTGGATGATGACAAATGAATCTTTGCACAAACATTCCCACCCTCTCTGTCGCCCGGCTGCTTTGTTTTTAATCAGAGAAGATGTGTGAAAACCGACTCTAAACATTTTCCCCTCCATGTTATTGGCATAGCAGGCTTTGTCAAGGAGGCATATGGTTTATTCAAAGACAAAGCTAATCTTGGAACTCTGACATAGTTAAGCTTTAATTTAAAAAGCCTGTAAAAACAGTCAAAAACAGATGGAAAATTGCCATGGAAACCACTAACATGTAAGGATGACTGTGTGTGTTGGGGGAGAGAAATGCATTTACAGTCTCCACAATTATCCTGAAAGGCATCTTCAGGTTTTAAAAAATCCAACATCGTTCCCTGTTTTTATGGAGAAGACTTATGTTAACACTGTTCCCACTTTATTCCCTTATTTGTTTAATTCAAGAGATTGATATCCTGCTGTCCACCCAGCCACTTGTGAGTTTACAAAGTGGCTTACAACTTAAAAACAAAGCCAAATAATAATAATAAAAATTACACACAATAAATAAATATTTAAAACAAGACAACAGATACTCCTGTAGTAAAATACAAAATAAATAATTAAGACCTACCTAGTAGGGTGACCCTATGGAAAGGAGGACAGGGCTCCTGTATCTTTCACAGTTGCATAAAAAGGGTTATTTCAGCAAGTTTCATTTGTATGCATGTAGCATCTGGTGAACTTCCCCGTTCATCACAACAGTTAAAGCTGCAGGAGCCCTGCCCTGTTTTGTATCTGGTCACCCTCAGAAAATTTCCCCTCTGGGCAATGTGCCATAAAGTTAAATGAAACAGGACCAATGGAATCCTGCAATTATTTTAAATACTGCATTATCTTTGTTTTTGTTTAAGCAAGATTACCAGGAATAAGTGCGGGAGAAGTCCTGGAGGTTGATGGTGCCATGTGATGGACTCGCAAATTTCTGTGAGTTGCCAACCATGAGTGTTCAATAAATCGTTGATGTAGAGAAGTTCTCAGTGGTGTTCAAATATTCTGGTGTTTGGGAACTAGGGATGTATGGATTTCATTAAATCAATTTTATCTGTTTTTTGTGGTATGTCAGGTGTCTTTTGCACCATCATCTGCTTATTGATGGATTCAGATTCTCCCCACTCTTCAGAAAAGTCTGTAAAAAAGTCCACCACAATTTTCAGAACCATGAGTGGCATGTAACATTTTGCATATTTCTCAATGAGCAAAGCACACCTACAAAAAATAAGGTTCATCAGACGAATGTTTTATCGCACGCTCACTACTGCCCACTTATGGATGTGTGCGTGTCCTTTAGGTGATGGCGTCCACCTCCTGCTCCTTCCACTCATTTTTCTGTTGCAAATATCCAACCTTTTTTTAAAGACAGAAGTTGCTACTATCTTCAGCTGTGTGCAGGAGAAGCAGTGGGATCAAAATGGCCCACTGAATGGGCCACGTGCACGTTGTTAACTTCCTCTTTCAAAAGAGGAAGTAATGAGGGACAAACACGTGGGTGGAGAAGTGACGGTAAGCAAACACGATTTTCCCCTGTGCGATGATGCTCATTATCGCTAAACAGCAGAGGCTGAAGAGGTATTAGAGAATTATTAGAAGTTGTGTGATACTTTTTTATTTTTTTAAAATGGCATATTTATTAGCATATTTTACAAAAAAAACCTTTGTATTTCAATATGACTATATTTGTGTACAATTCCAGGAGGTAAAAAACTGGTCTGTAGTACATGTGACTTTGAAAGTGCCAGTCCACTGTGGAATCCACAGGTCAGATTCATAGAAATTCGAACTCATTTGAATCTGTTGTGGATTGGTCCAACTTCCCTCATGGGAACCCTTTTCCACATAAACATGTCTGCCATGGAACCCCTGTGAATGGCAGGGGATTCTGGGGACACATTTCAGGGTGCACACTTGGTTCATGGTGGACAGAGGCTGAAAAGATAAGGCCTTGATATTCCTCTGCATGAATAGAGAAGGTGCACTAACTGAAACATGCTCAGCATTACCCAGTGGCCATGCAATGAAGTGGAAAATTAGAGCTTCATCCCACGTACTTGTTTCCCTCGAATTATCCCCTACAGCGCTAAGCTGTCACCGTTGTTGTAGCTAAATCACACCCCGGGCGGCGGCGCTCCTAAGATCCTTTGCATACCAGGAAATGGGTTTAAGGGGGGATATGTAAAAAATCATAAAAAATCAACGGATGGCCCAATCCAATTCAACTTTGGTATGCTTAAAGCTCTCCTTAATATCTATTACTGTGCCAATTTTAATGTCTTTATCTTTAAAACTTACGCAGATGTAAGCATTTGTTTAATTTTTCTTTAAACATATCAAATCCTGCTCCTGAGCCCCCAGTGGCCTCTCGGAAAACAACAAATGATTCGCTCGAAAACTAGTACCAAAATAGCTTGATTCTTTTCCCTTTATAGCACAATTAAAGCAGGATGCATGGGAGTACTTCACAGCCAAAGCAGATTATAAGCTGGAAAACTTCGGAGTCCTTTGCATGCAATTTGCCGTGATTGCACAGTATAATGCTAGTGTGATGAAGCTCTTAGTCATGTCGAACAAGCAGCTTTTTTGGAGAACCTGCTCTATGAGGGCCACTCCTGGTAAGCTTTCAGATAAAAGTACTTCTTCACACAGTGCGTACTTGAACTATGGAATTGACTTCCACAAGATGTTGTGATGGCCACCAATTGCATGGCTTTGAAAGGGGATTGGACAAATTCGTGGAGGAGAAGGCTACTAGTCAGGATGCCTACATGCCAGTATCAGAGGAAGTATGCCTGTGTATACCAGTTGCTGGGGAACTTGGGTGAGAGAGGTGCTATTGCACTCATGTCCTGCCTGTGGGTTTTGCATGGGCAGCTACTTGGCCACTGTGTGAATGGAATGTTGGACTAGATGGAGCTTTGGTGTGATCCAGCAGGGCTCTCCTTATGTTCTTTCAGAGGTCTGTTGGAGTTCCTTGGAACAACACGATTTAAAAATGGTTGATTTAAAATCTTTCCATCACTTCAGAACTTTCCTTCGTCTTTATAAATCAGCCTACCCTAACCTGTAGTCCAACCCCTCCAGATGGGTTGGACTACAACCCCCATATTCACCAGCAAAAATGGCCACGGTGGGTGGGGACGGTGGGAGTTATAGTGAGCACATTTGGAGGGCACCAGGTTGGGGGAAAGCTGTTACAAAGTGTGGATGGTGCAAGCTATTTTTGGTTTAATTTTGGGGGGGGGAATTGGTATAATTTGGAATATATGTTTTTGGTATGATTTGGAATATATATTTAAGAGTGTCTCGTGTATACCTGGCTGCTCTGTACCACGCTGTTGATAAATTACCGGTGTCCTCATCTAGGTAACGGCTGAGGGTAAATGTTTAATGATGACTTAAAGCGAGTAATCTCCCTTGTTCATTTTTGCATGAATGACTGAGCTTACTATGCATAGGTTTAGCTATTCAGTACCTTGCCCTTTTCTATAGTTGGCAATGAAATTCTCAATCTCCCCGATTTCTATTACAGCTACTGTACTCGGGCACTTTAATGATGAATAACAGAACTAATCTACAGTAAAGGGACTTAGAGCTAGCGACAAAGTGGTTTTAGGAGATGGAGATAACATTGTTTTGGAGGTGAAGAGAGGTAGTTTAATAAAATATAAAGGAAGATTTATAATATCCTAGATGACCTTAGAATGCTGAATAACAAGGTGGCAATTTGAGATGCAACATGTCGTGCTTGTTTCAGGCTAAGGTCTCCTCTCAACTACGACCCTTTAAGCAATTGCTTTTCCACAATTGTCTGGTAGCGGCATTAAAACAGTGGTTCCACAAAGCGCATAATATAGTATTATATTTTCCAGCAAAGTCCTTCCTTATAGCTCAAATCCTTCTAAACTGCCTGCTCAGCATTAGATACGAACAAATGTGTTCTGCGACATTAGTTAGTAACTCCCTCCTTGCATCTTAATTTTGTAAACTGCCCAGAGAGCTTCGGCTATTGGGCGGTATAGAAATGCAATAAATAAATAAATAAATAAATAAAATCTTCTGTGCCTTTTATTGCTTCTGGTTCAATGTGGTTGGTGGATTAGTGATGAATGGCTCCACAATTCCCCCCCCCCCAATTAGTGAGTTTCTGGCATCCCTCTATGCATTAATTACTCACTTCCTTTTATATATTTTTCTTTTCCTTTTTTTATTGCAATATAGCACTATTTCTCACCTAATAATAATAATAATAATAATAGGAAACCAGTGATAGAAGTTCCCCTGTCTTGTAGGGTAAGAGAAGTTTACAGATTAAGGGGAAAGTTGTCATTAATCCTTTAGCTGTGCTGAACAGGAAGCAATAACAGGAGTAGAAGCAGCGTGGAGGAAACTATTAATTAAAGGAACAGTACCCTCATCCTCAATAGAGCTTTGCCTGTCTATACTGGGCAATGTGGTGCTACAATTACATTTTAATGAAAAGCTAAGTGAACATAAGATAGAAAAGTGAAGCAAGCTACATGAACATGTGATAGAATGCAATATGCAATCAAAAGGCACCTCCCAATCCTGTTTCCCCCCCCCCTAAGTGTGGGTCACCAGCATGCTAATTCAGAGTGTAGCAATTACCTCAAAGCTGCACTTCAGTCAGAGAAAGGGAGCAAGCCTCTGGATCAGCATGTAGAATCATAGAATAAGAGTTGGAAGGGTCCTCTGAGGTCATCAAGTCCAACCCCCTGGTCAATGCAGGAATTCACCTTAAAGCATCCCTGTCTTGAATGCCTCTAGTGTGGGAGAGCTCACGACCTCCCTAGGTCATTGGTTCCATTGTTGTACTGCTCTAACAGTCAGGAAGTTTTTCCTGATGTCCAGTTGGATTCTGGCTTACTGTAACTTGAGCCCATTATTCCGTGTCCTGTGGGGTGTTCTGACATTTAAACGGTGGAAGTAACAGAAAAACTTCACAAGAGGAAGAATACCTCAACTTCCCAGTACTTTTGTTCAAAGCAGAAACACCAGGAATCAATTGGATGAAGGCAAGCTGAATAACATTTGATGGTAACAGGATTGAATTACTAATATGATTGGCAGATTCTCTCATCTGGCAGAATTGGGTTGCTCAACCTGGCTAAGGTTTAGCTTATTCTGGGAGATTCCTGAAGCCATCGCTATGCATTGCAGCAGGGGCCAGACATATCAATGGCTACTAGCCCTGATGGTTATGTGCTACTTCCAGTACCTGAGGTAGTAAGCCTGTGTGCACATGGGTGGGAGGATGCTGTTGCACTATGACCTGCTTTGTGTTTTAGTTTAAAATGGGGTTTTAGGGTGAACATACAGAAAGGAGGACAGGGCTCCGGTATCTTTAACAGTTGTATGGAAAAGGAAATTTCAGCAGGTGTTATTTGTATGCATGCAGCACCTGGTGAAATTCCCTCTTCGTCACAACAATTAAAGCTGCAGGAGCCCTGCCCTCTTTTGTATCTGGTCATGCTAGTATAGCTCCTGCAGCTTTAACTTGTGATGAAGAGGGAATTTCACCAGGTGCTGTATGCATACAAATGACACCTGCTGAAATTTCCTTTTCAATACAACTGTTAAAGATACAGGCGCCCTGTCTTCCTTTTCATATGGTCACCCTTGGTTTTATTGTTTTACTGTCTTGTTTTGAAAGCCACTCTGAGAGCTGTTTTACTGAAGAGAAGACAGTAAATAGCCGAAGAGGTGGAGCTCAGTGGTAGAGCACCGGCTTTTCATGTAAAATATCACTGATCCATTCCCCTGCCTGAAACCCTGGAGTACTGCAGCCAGTCAGCGTTGACAATATTGGGCTAAACGAACCAATAGTCTAACACAATATAAGGCAGCTTTCTTTGATCCTATGTATTAGGGGTGTGCATGGACCCCCCGTTCCGCTTCTCTTCCAGATCCGCGATTTTTGGATCGGGCCGCTTCGCCCTGCCCCCGCTCCGCCCATTTCCGCTCCGCTCTGCTCGGAGCTCCGGATCCGGATCGGAGCTCCATTTTCCCCCCTATAGGGTTGCATTGAAAGCTAAAAAATTAAACAACTTTTTTTTGGTTCAAGTTAGAAACTTCACGTTTGGTACCATGACACCTCATGGACGTATACACACGCATGCCAAGTTTCAAGGCAATCCCATTATCCCCTGATTTTTGGGGAATTTATGAAAATCGGGCACCCCATTCAGACCCCTTGGGATAGCTCCGTCAATTTGCACGTTAGAAACCTCAAACTCGCCACCATGACAGCTTATCCATGTGTCCACATGGATGCCCAGACTCAAGGCAGTCCCATCATCCCCTGATTTTTGGCAGGGCTCTAACCTCTAACGTACCACCCATAACCCTAAGTCACACCCCTTTCGATAGCTCCGTCAATTTGCAAGTTAGAAACCTCAAACTTGGCACCATGATAGCTTATCCACGTGTCCACATGGACACCAAGTTTCAAGGCAATCCCATCATCCCCTGATTTTTGGGGAATTTTTGAAAATCGGGCACCCCATTCAGACCCCTTTCGATAGCTCCGTCAATTTGCACGTTAGAAACCTCAAACTCGCCACCATGAAAGCTTATCCAGGGATACATACGCACGCCGAGACTCAAGGCAGTCCCATCATCCCCTGATTTTTGGGGAATTTATGAAAATCCAACACCCATTCACACCCCTTTCCAATAGCTCCGTCAATTTGCACGTTAAAAAACCCCTCAAACTCACCACTATGACAGCTTATCCAGGGATACATACGCCGCACGCCAAGACTCAAGGCAGTCCCATCATCCCCTGTTTTTTGGCGGGGCTTAAACCTGCAGACCTCTCAATGGGGCCATTTCAAAGGAAATCCCAACATGCCATGAATTGGGGAGTAGAGATCAACCTATATGAATCTTCTTCCACACTTGAAAAATGGATTTGGAACTTCCAAAACTCCAAGTGAGCGCAGGAAGGACTTCTCCCCTGAGTCAAAGCCAGACACACACAACATCCCTGCAAGGCGGGCAGGGGAGGAGAGAGGGAAGGCAGGCAGGCAGGCAGGCAGGCAGCAGACATTTCTGGGGGCATAAGGAAGTGAGCCAAGGATAAGCCAGTAATACATATAAAATGGAATAAATAAATAAATAAATGAAGGAGGGGTGGAATTAAAAGCAGCAGTGTTGCTGAATAAACAACAAGAAGAACTTTTTTAAAAAGGCTATATCTGTCTTTTACCAGCAATAGGAGGACGTGCCCAGGGGAGGGGGAAACAGCAGCTGCCAATTTGACTGGTGGTCAACCAGTCTTTTAAGAAGCAAGGCTGTCAGTTCAATTCATGAAAGCCATTGCTCCACCACGAGAGCTCTGAAAAGTGGAACTGTCACTTCAACTCATGATAGGCATCACTCCACCACTAAGAGAAGTAGACCGCTCACTTCAACTCATGATAGGCATTGCTCCACCGGGTTACTCTCTTTGGAAGGCTCTGATGGCCTTCCAAGTACAGGAGAGAGTGGGGGCACGTCCACAATGAGATGCCCTAGGGGAGCTCATCCCTTGCACCACATCTTTTCAGTTGTTCCCCAAAGTTAGGGTGGGTAGCAGTGCTGTGTTTCTATCTCTTATTATTGGCTTAGTATATGATTTCACAGGTTGTGTTTGTGCATTTGGTGGAGCTACTGTTTTAAAAAACACTGGGAAAAGTCTGTTCAGACTAAGAAAGAGAAGTTCCCAGAATCCCAAGTTACCCGTTTTGCCTATCCCCTCCTCCAACTTTGGGATCATGTGATCATGACCGGGAGTTGACTCTGCCCCTCAGCAATCAAAAAGGTAATCTTTTTCCTGCCTTTACCCTACTTTTAAAAAAATTCTAGCGCGCGACCTGCACCACGCAGAGAGGTGAGAGTAGTCTCAAAATGACCCCCATCCACGACTGTCTAAGCACAAGAATTTTCAGAATGATAGCTTAAAAAACAACCCAGTTATCCCTGATTCTTTTCCACAATGCAATCCTATGGGCGAAAACCGCTGTTTGACCCGCGCTGTCCGTTTGTTGACCCGATTTTTAAAAAAATATAGCACGCGACCCGCACGACGCAGAGAGGTGAGAGTAGTCTCAAAATGACCCCCATCCACGACTGTCTAAGCACAAGAATTTTCAGAACGATAGCTTCAAAAACAACCCAGTTATCTATGGGCGAAATGTTTCAAGATGGTGATCGGAGCGCTCCGAAAATGGGCGCTTCTCTTAGCCTTGCTTCTAGGGGTCCGCGGTCCGCTTCTACTCCACCTCTGGGCAAGGCGGAGCAGGCCAATTCGCTCCTGCCTCTGCGCTTCTAATAGGAGCGGAGCACATGCCTACTATGTATTCCAAATAAATAAATAAATGACTTGGCTCCTGCATACGTTTGAAACCACTATAAAGCCATATATTAAGCGGCGAAAACCTCTCTTTGTTTCCCGTTTTAAGAAGAAAAGGAATGATTTTGCACAAAGGGCAAGGAACGTTTCTTTGACCAGATCTGTGCTCAGAAATTTCTGCTAATTGATTTCCTCCTGAAGAAGCACTGAACAGCTTTTCTCGATGGGCCGACCGGTTTGGGCTGTTAACAGACCTCTTAAATACAGGGTCGTATTATTTCCTACAGCCAAGTCTATGTAGGTCATGGCAGGATATGCTTCATATGTGTAATTGAATGTTTTTATGAATGGCACACTCCCATGCATTTTTCATTGAAGAAATCCTGGTGTTTTCATTCATTAGGAGTTAGAGGCAAGGCTCGTATTCAAGCCGATTAAGAAGTTTGGCTTATTCATCAAAATCAGTAACTGCTTCCAGCCCTAGAGATTATATACATTAGCAGGATACTTCCAAACGGGCTCTTAGCCATTGCCCTGGAGGCACCTCATCTATAATTTCTTTCAGGGGTTGGGAGGGCGCTCCCTCTGAGGTTCAGCTTTGTGTGGGATCATCTGCACCATTTCCCCCTTGTCCTCAGTTCTACTTCTTATGGTATCTTCTGTGTCCAGCATGTCAGGAGCTGCTGGATCTGTGTGCCACTCCCCCATATAGTGAACCATTAAAGAACAGATGGCAGCTTCCTCCAGCCCTGGACTGACTTTGTCCACTTGGGCTGGCCGTTGGATCCTCCTGGACAGGAAGAACTAGAAAGGTCTTCCTGTTCCAGCTGTGCCTTGCTTGAGCAAGATGGTCTTCCTGAATTATGGTGTGTTCCTGCATCCTTGGTTGCTGTTTGCTCTTGATTCTTGGTTTACTCTTTGAGCTCCATCACACCAGCCATTTAGTGCACTCTCGCCATGCCTGGTGTGCAGATTTGCAGCACAGTACTCACAGAACACCATGCCTGTCCCGCTGACACTCCACCTCTTCCCCAGCCTTTTCCTAGAATGCTTAAAGTCTGAATTATTTTCCCTATTATTTGTTGGGAGGCATGGGCTGTGACAGGAGCCTTCCTGTTGGCTTGAATGGATTGCATCAGGTCCTGGCAGGGAAAAGCGATCTCTCCCAGGAGACGGTTCCAAACCTCAATAGAAAACCCAAACCTTGCATTCCAGGCTCGAAAGTGTTTTGTTTTTTTAATTGTACAATGCCCAAATCTCTGCAGAGACGGGACTGTACTCCTTCGATACCCCCAAACAGCCAGACTAAAGGGTCGTTCCATTTTTGCCAAGCAGAAAGGCGGTTGGGTTGAAGTACTCATCTGACAGGACCTGTCCTGTTAAAGGGGAGGGGAAGAGAAACCAGTGAACTGGAGGGAGAAAGAGAAGGGACCAGGTGGAGTGGAAGATCAAAACAAGCGAAAGAGCATCAGAGGTAAAAAAAGTGCGGAGACAAAGCAGGAGGGAAAATTACGTGTGATGGAGTCCTTTGATCCTGCCTCTTGGTTTGCCATTTGTTCTTGACTTTTGGCTTGGTCCTTGATGCTGCTTCCTGGGCAGGATCTATGCTACTCTTTAAAATGGTTTGTAACAGTAGTGACAACTGTTGGGGCCCAGGACATGCGCCATATACAGTTTTCAAACCGTTGTCAAAGTGTCATATCCTGCTTGGTGTAGATCTGGCTGTGGTTTGACCCTTGGCCTTGACTTTAATGCTCCTTGTGCATTAATGGTTGCAAAGTATGGGAGGAGGTGGATGTCATGTAAAGGACCCACAAAGAACCATGAGTGAACACACTATAAAAGCCTTGTGTAGGAAGTCATAGAATCATAGAATAGCAGAGTTGGAAGGGGCCTACAAGGCCATCGAGTCCAACCCCCTGCTCAATGCAGGAATCCACCCTAAAGCATCCCTGACAGATCGTTGTCCAGCTGCCTCTTGAATGCCTCTAGTGTGGGAGCGCCCACAACCTCCCTAGGTAGCTGATTCCACCGTCGCACTGCTCTAACAGTCAGGAAGTTTTTCCTGATGTCCAGCCGGAATCTGGCTTCCTTTAACTTGAGCCCGTTATTCCGTGTCCTGCACTCTGGGAGGATCGAGAAGAGATCCTGGCCCTCCTCTGTGTGACAACCTTTTAAGTATTTGAAGAGTGCTATCATGTCTCCCCAACATCTTCTCTTCTCCAGGCTAAAAATGCCCAGTTCTTTCACTCTTCATAGGGCTTTGTTTCCAGACCCCTGATCATCCTGGTTGCCCTCTTCTGAACACGCTCCAGCTTGTCTGCATCCTTCTTGAATTGTGGAGCCCAGAACTGGACGCAATACTCTAGATGAGGCCTAACCGGAGCCGAATAGAGAGGAACCAGTACCTCACGTGATTTGGAAGCTATACTTCTATTAATGCAGCCCAAAATAGCATTTGCCTTTCTTGCAGCCATATTGCACTGTTGGCTCATATTCAGCTCAGTCAGTCTCTGTCTCTGTCTCTGTCTCTTTCTCTCCCGGTTTTCCTTTCCTTCTCAAAAACCCTCCTCTTGCCCTCATTCTTTTGGATCACTCCCTCTTCTAATCTTCCTTGTATAGGCAGGTCTCTCTGTCTCTCTCTGAGAGGTTCAACCAATGATCCTCTGTCTGCCTCACCACTCCCATGATACTAGGATAGCTCAGCCGGAAGCTTCACCACTTACAAAGCTCCATGCATTATACCAAGTCCAGCTACTTACCCACTTAGCCCAATATTGCTTGCTCTGACTGTCAGAGGTTTTCTGGGTCTCAGGAAGAGGTTTCAGCCATCGCCTGCGACCCCGAACCATTTCACTGGAAATGCTGGTAAAAGAACCTGGGACACTCTGTATGTAGAGCATGCGCTCCACCCACATGGTAGCTACGTGGCTCCCTAAACGTAGGATTGTGGCCTTAATGAATTCAGGAGCTCTGTGCCCATCAGGGGTGGGGGTGGGGGTGGGGGTGGGGTGGGTATCATGGGTTTTTTTATTTTAAAAATTAAAAATAATTAAAAATAATTATTTTTAATTATTTTTAAAATTAATTAAAAATAATGAAAAATAAACTCCTTTAAAAATTAAAAAATGGCGGTCACGACGTCCTCTTCCTCCTAGGACGTCGTGCGCCATGTGTAGACAGAGGGGGAGATCTCACGATAACCATATTGCAAGATCACACCCCCTCCGTTATGCTAGACCGGGGAGGTCGAGCCATGGCCAAAGTCACTTGGAACTGTTGGTGTGGGTAAGAAAAAAGGGAATTCTGAACTGGTGACCAAAACTTGCTTCTGGACTAGCTTAAAAAAGCCATAGAGCTCCCTGAAATCAGCACCAGTTCAAAGGCTCATTAGACCCCCTTTACAGGCTGAATGGAATTATTACCATAAAGTCAAAAACACATCAGAAATGCTTACGGCTAGCGGCAAAATGCACTCCCAGCTGCAAGAGCCCAATTACATTTCATTCACTGGCTTCTGAGGGCTTCTTGTGCTATATTTAGTGGCAAATCTTGTTTGCTGGCATCAGAACGAGAGATGGAACTAGGCGGCCCTTACTTGACAAAGGGACTCTGTTCTCATGATTAACCACTTACTTTAGCTCGAAACACTTCTTACCTGAACTAAATGCCTCTTCCTGCAAATGGGGTCGGATAGCTGGCCTCCATACACTTTGAGCACCTGTCGTCACTCCCCTAGCAATCTCAGTCCGTTTTGGAAAGAGTAGGGCCGGCCCTAATGTGAGGTAAATGGAGATGGCAGCAGAGCAGGAGGAGCGGCAAATCCTGCTGCTCCCCTGCACACCTGCCACGAGGTCTTCTGCCACCGCCAATGCTCTGGAGAGCCGTGGCGTTTGCCGCCATGAGAAAGCACCTGACAGGGCTCTCTCACTCGCCTGCCCTGTTTCCCTCATGGCACGCCCTCCCTTTCCCTTCCCTTTGCAGCCGTGGGGCTCTGGCTGAGTGGCCAAGCTCTCATGAGACTCATCCAGCTGAGTTCTTAGGAGACCCAGCCAGCTAAGTTCTCATGAGTCCTAGCCAAGGTCTCACAAACCCTCTGTGCAAGGTGGTGGTGGTGCATGTTCTCACTCCAGGTGGTGAGACACTTTGGCCATAGCTAGACCGGGCGATATCCCGGGATCATCCCTGTGCATCCACTTGACACACAGGGGATCCTGGGAGCAGGGAGGGATGATCCCTCCCTTGTCCCGGGATATCTCCCTACCCTTTCAGCACACTTTTTCTGCGGTCTTGGGATGATCCCAAGACCGCGGAATGTGTGGGCGGGTGTCGCAGGTTGTCCCAGCTCCTCGTGGTAACTCGTGAGGAGCTGGGAACTGCACATGGGGCGCAGAGCTCCTTAGGAGCTCGGTGCCCATCAGGGGTGGGGTTGAGGGAGCAGGGATTTTTTTTTAAAAAAACCCCAACCCTACCTTTTAGCGCACAAGCGCTCGTGCGCTGCTTCTGTTTTCTTAAAAAAACAAAATGGCGAGGTCATTGAGCACTGTGTGTAAACAGAGAGGGAGATCTCGCAATAACAATATTGCGAGATCCTCACTCCTCTGTTGTGCTAGACCCGTAGGTCTAGCTGAGGCCTTTATGCTGGGTCTGGGAAACAGTGATACCACATGATGTATATTAAGTGCCATAACTCTGTGTGCATTATGCCTCCCATGCTGATTCCTCCAAATTGCAGAGGACACGCTCCCTATGTAGCTTAAAGCTTCTGCCCCAAGACACCAGTGGTGGCAGGCAGTGAGCATGCTGGAGTTAGAATGTGGAACCTGGATTTAGTGAAAGGCCCGGGGGTCTGATCATCTCGAATGAAGAAAGGTCATTATTATTATTATTATTATTATTATTATTATTATTAATTATTTATATAGCACCATCGATGTACATGGTGCTGCACAGACCACACAGTAAATAGCAAGACCCTGCTGCATAGGCTTACAATCTAATAAAGTTGTAGTAAACAATAAGGAGGGAAAGAGAATGCAAACAGGCACAGGGAAGTGTAAACAGGCACCGGGTAGGGTGAAGGTAACAGTATAGAGTCAGAACAAACTCAAAGTTTAAAAGCTATAGGGAAAAGAAAAGTTTTTAGCTGAGTTTTAAAAGCTGTGATTGAGTTGGTAGTTCTCAAGTGTTCTGGAAGAGCGTTCCAGGCATGAGGGGCAGCAGAGGAAAAAGGACGAAGCCGAGTAAGGGAAGTGGAGGTCCTTGGGCAGGCGAGAAGCATGGCATCAGAGGAGCGAAGAGCACGAGCGGGGCAATAGTGTGAGATGAGAGAGGAGAGATAGGCAGGAGCTAGACCGTGAAAAGCTTTGAAGGTCAACAGGAGAAGTTTATATCGGATTCTGGAGTGAATTGGAAGCCAATGAAGAGATTTCAGAAGCGGAGTGACATGGTCAGAGCGGCGGGCCAGGAAGATGATCTTAGCGGCAGAGTGGTGGACAGAGACCAGCGGACTGATGTGAGACGAGGGGAGGCCAGAGAGAAGGAGGTTGCAGTAGTCCAACCGAGAGATAACCAGTGCGTGAACGAGAGTCTTGGCAGAAGAGACAGACAAAAATGGTCGAATCCTGGCAATATTATACAGGAAGAAACGACAAGATTTAGCTACTGCCTCGATATGAGGAATAAAGGAGAGCGAGGAATCAAATATAAAGCCATCTGTAATGAGAAGCTTTCACTGAAAGCTTTCACCTTGTATAGTATGCAATACTTGTTTGGAGATGTAAATTTGACACCTTTTACCCAATTAGAGTCTAACAGGGCTCAAAAAGATTGAACAAAACCATCATGTATTGAAATAATTTTGGGAGCCTCAATGGAAAGTTGCAGAACACACAGTACAAAATCTATAAGTCGGACATGGAAAAAATCTTGGCTTTTAGATTTGAGTTATGGATAAAATGTTTCATAGAAGCCAATTTGTGGTCTGTCTTTGGAATATTATGCACTATCCCCCTCCCCATTTAGAGAGCACCTAGTCATTATTGGTGGGTAGGGGGAGCTATAGGATACTTCAGATTCTTGGATCCGAGGTCAGTGACAGCAATCTGCCCTCTGATCCCCTTCTCCCTTGCAGCTGGTGCGGAAAGAATCATGGTGGCTGCCTCTCTAAGGAAACCCAAAGGGGGCATTCTGGTGGTGGTGGGGAGGGCACTGGAGAGGCACCAGAATGTGACCCCAACAGAGTTAGACACACGTTATTCCCAGGCCTCTCCAGGTCCGTTTCTTCCCCCTCCAAAGCACCCAGCTAGATGGGCAAAAATGCAATGGGTGGGATGGATGCCTATTTTCGTAGAGTAGGAGCAGCAGCAGAAGTGCTGATCACTTCCACCATTCCTTCCTCTCTGCCTTGGATGACCATAAGAGTTAGGAGGCTTATGAGCATTGGGATAGGGGTTGTGCCCTTAGCCTGTCATCTTACACTGAGCAATGGTTGATCATAACTCTGTTGGGGGTCACATTCTGGTGTACAATACTCCATCCCACCCCCTGCACTTTTGTCAGTACAGTTCCTTCCAAATACCTGGGCCTTTAAATGGAGTGCTTGGTACTATCTTCAGGGATTCAACTAGACAATAATATTATTATTATTATTATTATTATTATTATTATTATTATTATTATTATTATTATTATTTATTTATTTATATAGCACCATCAATGTACATGGTGCTGTACAGATAACACAGTAAATAGCAAGACCCTGCCGCATAGGCTTACAATCTAATAAGTTGTAGTAAACAATAAAGAGGGAAGGAGAATGCAAACAGGCACAGGGAAGTGTAGACAGGCACTGGGTAGGGTGAAGCTAACAGTATAGAGTCAGAACAAACTCAATATTTGAAGGCTATAGGGAAAAGAAAAGTTTTTAGCTGAGTATTAAAAGCTGTGATTGAGTTGGTAGTTCTCAAGTGTTCTGGAAGAGCGTTCCAGGCGTAAGGGGCAGCAGAAGAAAAAGGACGAAGCCGAGTAAGGGAAGTGGAGGTCCTTGGGCAGGCGAGAAGCATGGCATCAGAGGAGCGGAGAGCCCGAGCGGGGCGATAGTGTGAGATGAGAGAGGAGAGATAGGCAGGAGCTAGACCGTGAAGAGCTTTGAAGGTCAGCAGGAGAAGTTTATATTGGATTCTGGAGTGAATTGGAAGCCAATGAAGAGATTTCAGAAGTGGAGTGACATGGTCAGAGCGGCGGGCCAGGAAGATGATCTTAGCGGCAGAGTGGTGGACAGAGACCAGTAATCCTAGTAAAATTATTAGTCATGATGTCTGCTGGTAATGAGTAACTTTTGCCAAACCCCCCCCCCCCCAACCAAACAAAACACACACACACCACAACCCTGAAGGAAGAGCTGGGCCTTACAATTATCCCTCAACAGCACTCGAACATCAGACTGAGCAAAACACATGGGGCACCTAGTCAAAGTCTTCCACACTATGGTGAAATGAACTCCACTCCTTTTTAAATTGCAATAATAATTTCTAAATGTACGTCTGTACATATAAATTGGCACATGCACATTTTATCCAAATCAGGCCGTTTCTACAACAGCCGGAAAATCTGGGCTGGTCACAAATGACACACAGGAACTCTCGGAGGCAGGGGCAAACGAGCATGCATTTTCCCAGGGATAAAGAATCCCTGGAAAAACCCGATTCCTCCCGCGGTCTTGGGATCATCCCCAGACCGCAGGAGGTGGTGTGTGGCCACTCGTCCCGGCTTCTTCCCTCCTCCCTGCGAGTAGCAGGGATCAGTAAAGGGAAGAAGCTGGGCCGGGAGGAATTGGGGGTGGGTGGGGGAGCAGGAGTGTTCCCTCCTCATGTACCTTTCTCTGGAGCATGAGCACGCTCCAGCTCCTCTAACTTTTTTAAAAACGGCCACCTCCACTCGTGCGATACCCCTCTTCCCATCCCGGACATCACGGTGGGACAATCTTGGAAAGAGGTAAGTTTGTATGGTGTAGAAAGGGCCTCAGTGACCTCTTTTGTCCTCTTATCATCTTCTTCTTCTTCTTCTTCTTCTTCTTCTTCTTCTTCTTCTTCTTCTTCTTCTTCTTCTTCTTCTTCTTCTTCTTCTTCTTCTTCTCCTCCTCCTCCTCCTCCTCCTCCTCCTCCTCCTCCTCCTCCTCCTCCTTCTTCTCCTCCTCCTCCTTCTTCTTCTCCTCCTCCTCCTCCTCGTCCTCCTCCTCGTCCTCCTCCTCCAGTATCATCCTGAAGTTTTGATTTTCCGTGACCTCCAACTATAGTGGAGGGCAGTTTAACAGATATGTGAATGCTGCTCTAATATTTTGCATGCCAGTGCATGTATAATACATCACTGTTAGACAAACAGTCCTTAAGTTTCGTGTAATTATATGCAGCTGCACAAACCTGTTTGCTCAAAATTCAGGAAGTGACAAGTGCTGCTTTTACAGATATTCCCGGATCCCTAAGTTGTTTATCTCAGAGTATTGGCTGCTCCCAACTTTGCTCAATTTATTTCTCCCCAGCTATCACTGGAAAGGAGTTCAGTTTATTTCACCTAAAATAGTGCATTCGCTACACCTGGATCTTGTATTTTGGTCTACACTTGTGCATGTTCTACACGAGTTCGCAGCATGAAGTTGAAAGCACGAATGAAGCCAGCCGTACCTAGCATGCACCTTGCATTCTGAGTAGGCATCTTCCAAAATTCCATCTTCATTGTAAGACTGCAATCCTAAATGCACTTACCAAGGAGTAAGTCCCATTGAACCTCTTACGGCATACTTCTGAGTAGACCTCCACAGAATGCATGGGATGCATCCATGCAGTTGTTTATGATGGTCAAAAGTCTTAATTTTTCTGTGATGAAGTTTTCTTGTGAATACTTGTGCAAGCTCAACTGAAGTGCAAGTTTCATCACCTTCCCCATCATGATGAGCATCTGCACTTCAAAATATATCATTACACTACACAAGTGCTACCAACAATTTTTATTTAACTTGTTTGGATCATCTGTAAGAACATAAGAAGAGCCCTGCTGGATCAGACCAAGGGTCCATCTAGTCCAGCACTCTGTCACACAGTGGCCAACCAGCTGTTGACCAGGGACCCACAAGCAGGACATGGTGCAACAGCACCCTCCTGCCCATGTTCCACAGCACCTAGTGTATGCAGGCTTACTGCCTCTGATACTGGAGGTAGCACATAGCCATCAGCACTAGTAGCAATGGATAGTTTTCTCCTTCAGGTATCTATCTACCCTTTTAAAGTCACCCAAATAGGTGGCCAACATTAGATCTTGCAGTAGTGAGTTCCATAATCCTTCCTTTTATCTGTCCTGAATCTCAAATCAATAAGAACATAAGAAATGCCATACTGGATCAGACCAAGGGTCCATCTAGTTCAGCACTCTGTTCGCACAGTGGCCAACCAGCCATCGGCCAGGGATGAACAAGCAGGACATGGTGCAAAAAGCACCTTCCCACCCATGTTCCCCAGCAACTGGTGCACACAGGCTTACTGCCTCGAATACTGGAGATAGCACACAACCATCAGGGCTAGTAGCCATTGATAGCCTTTGCCTCCAGGAATTCATCCAACCCCTTTTTAAAGCCATTCAAATTGGTGGCAATCAGCTTCATGAGATGACCCTGGGTTCTAGTATTATGAATTCTAGAATACTGAAATCTATACTATACTGTACAGTATGGTATAGTATATATCTCCTACAGTCAAGTGTTTTTTTAAATGCTTGGTGTTTTTTTAAAAAAGTATGAATTTAGCATCTGGTAAGAGTCATGGACAAATATGCACTCCATGTTTTTAATATGTCTTATATTTTGAATGTTGAAATGGCAGCTTCCTGTCCTGAGCCAAAAGGGTAGAAATTTAAATAAATAAAGTGTGCTTGGAATTCAGAGACCATGCGTGAGATATTGATCCTTAAAGGCCTCCTTATCTTCAAAACAAGTGGTCTGCTGTGGTGTGGCTAAATACACTGAGTGACCTCTTAGGCATTAAAAAGTTAAACAGTAAAACCAACACAGGTGCGATATAAAACTCCCAATCCAAATACACAGAACTTTGTGAAGGTTACATCTCAGGCTAATTAAGTAGAAACTATGTTTTGAGTTGGGGAAGAAAGTAAATAAATATAGTCCTTTTGCCGACCCCTGTGCCTATAAAACATGCAAAACTCAACTCTGTCTATAACGTCCCTAAATATTGCAAATAAATCCAGGTCTTAATAACTTCCAGTAGGAAGATGGGGCTGAGTTGGTCTTCTTTAGCAATAGATAAGTCACTTGTAGCTTTGACTGTTGCTCAGCCTTCACCCAGCCATTCCCATTATCCCAAGTCAGGATAATTTACCTCTCAGAGAGAGGCGCTTGTGAGGTTTTCTGCCTCAGTGCCAAAAAATAACCTGATGATCCTTGAATACTATGCACCTTGACTTGTGTGGGGAGGGGGTTTCAGCCAGAACCAGTCAGAATTCTAGGTGTGGAGCATCTTGGATAGCTCCTTTAGAGTTCTGACTGGTTCTGGCTGAAATCCCTAGTGGAAGTACTGCCCCACTGACATTGCAGCCACCAGCCTCCACTGCCCAGAAACACACTGCTAGCCAGTGAAGCTGTTGATTGAAGGGTATTACAGCCCTAAGCAGAATTACTAAAAAAAAAAAAAAAGTGCCTTGAAACTGATGTTCTTGGACATGAGGGTGAGCAACCGGTGGCCCGCAGACTAATTTCAGACCTCTGGAACAGGTGATCGTTCCATCCCCAATGAAGATGTTTTTAAATCCATTCTACTTGTGTTTCATGGATTGTGGGCATATTTCATTCCAGCATCAGCTTTTTGATGGAATTGGGGTGTTGTTGTTTTTTAAAAAAAACCAACCAGAATTTAGTTCTACTTTTGCTAATTTGCTGTAATGCTAAATTCATTGGACTGGATCCAGATTTAGTCATATGTAGAGCAGAACCAATGGAATCAATGGGACTTAAGCTAGTTGTTACTTAAGTCCCACTGATTTCAATAGGTCTGTTCTAAGTATGATGAAGTCTGGATTCAGCACAATAAAAATAACTAACTGGCACTCTGCTACTGTCTTATGACACCTAAAACCAGCTGCCTGAGTTGGCCACCTCGCTCTGCTCAGTGGTAGGGCCAGTTCCTGAGATCACCCTGCCATCCTTGAGTAATGGTTTTGGCCAGTCTTGTGTTCTCCCCACCTGGACCTCCATGTACAATGGGTCTTGCTGAACCTGTCTGTCAGTAGGATCCTGGAGCCAACTTTTCCAGGGGCCATAGGACCTGTTTCTCAATGAGACTTCATGAGCCTCAACTGTGTTGTCAATGGGGTAACTGAAATTATGCTCAGAGCAGCCTTCCTCTCCAGATGTGTGGGACTGCAACTCCCATTATGCCCCAGCCAGCTGGGAGTTGTTGTCCCAGACATCTGGAGTGCACCAGGTTGGTAAAGGCTGATTTAGCAGACTATAAAGACTGGATAATGCCAAAGATGGGTGTTGTTGTTTCTTAAATGCATTCAGTTCCTACTACAACCCTGAGTCATCTGCACATACCAGCAATTACGTCTTGATTTTCTTCATTGTTCATGAAATCTCTTCTTTCAGGGTATGTTTTGCAGCTGCTGGTAAGCTAAACACAGATGTGATGTAGCAGCAAATGCTTCCAAGTGAGAAAGAGTGAAAACTGAATTTGAACCAATGATTCAGTTGTGAAAACTGATACTTTCTTGTAAGCACAGTGCAAAAAGAAAAAGAAAGAAAAGCAGAGGAAGCAAAGCGCAGATTCTGTATCGGCAGATGTAAAACTATTCAACTATTCCAGAGGACTATGGAACGTACCATGGGATGTCATGGGTCAATTTCCACCTCCCTCAATTCCTAATTTCCCACCCACCCAAACTTCCAGGCACAATGGCTACCAAACTCATGGATTTGGTGAAACTGGTTTTGTAATCTGTGCATTCACAACTGCGTTGGCTGTGGATATGATTCATGCTGTTTAAACTGGGGTTAGTTGGTAGCAAATCGTTTGGTTCATTGTTTGGTTTGTTTATCCTCTGTTTCAAAGTTTCTACTGAAGTTTATAGGTTAAGCCTTATTTATTTAAAACACGTAATATTCCACTCTTTAGTTTAAAATGCACCCAGGGTCTTTTTAAGGAAGGGCACGGGAGCAATTGCCCTTGAACTCACATGAGCTTCATAACCCTAACAGGGAGAAAAGAATTCACAAAACAAACTCTATTGGTTATCGTGTCCTTAGAGGTGTACAAAATTACGCAAATGGTGCAGGGACACATTTTTCTCCCTGTCTCATAATACTAGAACCCAAAGGGGTCCCCCATGATGCTGATTGGTGGGAGATTCAGAACAGTTAAAGGGAGTACTTCTTTAACAAAGCTAAACTATGGAATTCACTATAATAAGATGTAGTGAGGACCACCAATTTGGATGGCTTTAAAAAGGGGCTGGATAAATTCATGGAGGAGAAGGCTATCAGTGGTTACTAGTCCTGGTAGCTATATCCTTCCTCCACTATCAGAGGCAGTAAGCTCATAATCACCAGTTGCTGGGGAACATGGGCAGGAGGGTGCTATTGCAGCGTGTCCTGCTTGAGGGTGTGAACAGAGTGCTGGACTAGATGGACCCTTGGTCTGATCAAGCAGGGCTCTTCTTATGTTCTTTCGTCATGTCTGCAGGAGAAAGAGGGTGGCATCCACAGGCAGTGTTAATAGCAACATCCCAGCCTAACCATAAACCATAGTCAGACATACACTCTGGGATCTTCAGTGCAGTGTCTACCAGCACAGTCAGCTCACAGAGACCTACTGAAGTGCCTTCCATGGCACCACCTCCTCTGGGGTTTGCCACACTTGAGGCAAGAGAGCATGAAAACAAGAGAAAGCAGCCGATGAGCCTACCTCTTCTCATTTGCTCATCCTCCCTAGGCACCACAGCAGGGAGGTTTGGGCCCACAATGCTGTCCAGAGACATAAAGTGTGAAGTAGACAGCTGCCTGCTAACTTACCTGTCACCTACCTTTGGGGCAGTGTAGCACAGAGAGGGCTCCCACAGAAGGAGCAGCCACCTCGTCCTCTCACTCATTCATCTGTGCTCTTTGTCAGAGAGTGTTGTGCACTCGTGATTGCTCATTCATAGTACCGTATTTCTTCGATTGTAAGATGCCATTGATTGTAAGATGCACACTAATTTCAGTACCACCAACAGAAAAAAATACCCTAAGACACACCCGCGATTCTAAGACGCACCCCATTTTTAGAGATGTTTATATGGGGAAAAAAGTGTATCTTAGAATCGAAGAAATAGGGTAGTTTACATGATGTCATCCTCTTCCAGGGCCTCTCCCGAGCTTTGCAACCATTATCATGGGAGTTTCTCAAAGAAGGAAAGTGTGGTATTTTTTTCTGAATGGCGTTATAAAGCCCGGTGTAATCCCACAATTCCGCTATACCACAGTGCCACCTAGTGGTTGAGTAATGGAACATATAGAAAGGCAGAAGAAGAACACACACACTTGGAAAAAAAAACACTTGTAAAGGGGCCGGTTTTAATCCAGCAAAGAATCCAGAAAGAGAAGATGTGGGATAAAAGTCTCATGTAGAAATGCCCTGAGTGGTGGGTGGATTGGGCCCAGCTAGCTCAATCCTCTACCCCACTCAGTGAGAGACAGTGGCCTCATCTACACCAAGCAGGATATTGCACTATGAAAGTGGTATAGAAAAGGCAGGAGCCACACCAAGCAGGTTATAACACTGTGAAAATGGTATATGGTCTGTGTCAATGGGCCCCAACAGTTGTCAGTGCACTTCAATACCACTATAAAGCAGTAGTGTGGCTCCTGCCTTTTATACACCACTTTCATAGTGGAATATCCTGCTTGGTGTACAGATGAGGCCAGTGTGTGAGCTACAGTCCACACAAGCTCTACAGATTTCAGTGTGGATTAAGAGAGGGAGAACCAGTGGTGGCTAATGCCCATTGGGGCTGGTGGGGCAGAAAATGGGGCAGATACATGATATTCAGGCATGGCAGTTGGCAGCTGCATGCCATGCATTGGTGCAAATGTACCTGATTGTGATGGGATTCCTCTGCCCCAAATGGGTGGGGAAGAGGCAGAAGGTTATTGGTCCATTAGCCCCAAACATAGAGCTGTCTCTGGGGAGGACTTGGGTCCTCCTAACTGCTGCTGAAGTAGAATCATAGGGTATTGCCTTCCTAAGCTCTGATCTGCTCTCACCATTCAGGACAAATCTGTCCAATTTCATGGGGGAATCAATCAGAAAAGCCGCTGAAAAGCAGACTGTGTTTTGTAATAATGGGTGACTCGAGGTCATCTTACTCCTTCTTTACAGATGACCGGCGGGATGGGGGGGGGAATTATGTCAGGGTGATTGCTGCCCGCTGTCACTGGCTGTGCTGTGATTATTTCACTTACTGATCAGTGTCATTTTACCTGCCAAATGAACAGCTCTTGTTTGGGCAGCTGTGAGCAGCAGTTTGATTTTTATTGAAGCTGATGAGCTTCGTGGAGTCTCCCATCAATGGAGTGAATGAATCAAGGTCAGATTTGTGAATGCAAGGGAAGACAATACAGCCGAGGCCAATGTGTGGATACAAACATTTCACTGGCAATCACACAAAGTGGATGGATGCAGCAACTTACATTGGCCCTGTTCAGAAGACACCTTAAACCACGGTGGTTAAGCCAGAAACCTGGGCCGTGTTCAGAAGACACTTTAAACCATGGTCTTAACCACAGTGAATAAGGCCTTTTGCCTTAGTCACCATGGTTAAAGCCATAGTTTAAAGTGTCTTCTGAACCCGGCCCGGCTTTCTGGCTTATCCACCATGGTCAAAGCCATGGTTTAAGGTGTCTTCTGAATGGGGACAAAGTCAGTGCTTGCCAGTAAGAGTTCATTAGCATTTGGGGACAATCTGAAACATTTGCACCAACATGTCTTGGTGTCATGTCATCAGGTTTGCCAACAAAGCAAGATTTAATCTCACAGTCTCAAATGGAGGTATTTATTTATTTATTTATTCCATTTGTATCCTGATAATATGATCATTTTTTTTTCCTCCAAGGAACCCAAGGCGGCAAACATAATCCTCCTCCTCTGCTCCATTTTATCCTCACAACAACAACCCTGTGAGGTAGGTTGGGCTGAGAATCTGTGACTGGCCCAAAGTCACCCAGTGAGTTTCCATGGCCAAGTGGGGACTAGAACCCAGATCTCCTGACTCCCAGTCCGACACTTTAGCCACTACGCCACATTGGCTCTCCTTGCATGAACTTCAAGCATAAATAGTCTATGGCAAGCTGGTAGGGCCACCACCAGGGACACGATTTTGCTTTTGGCTTAACACAGCAGATGCAAGAAAAGTGGGTGGATGCATGCTAACAATTTCCGAGACACTTGACCAGATGATCCAGACTCTCTATAGTGTCGACATCCCTTCCCCATGATGCAATCTCATGCCACAAGGAGGTGTGTGTGTGTGTTATTGCTGCCTCATAGCTGCACCTGATTGCCTCAGAAAGATGTGTGTGATTGACCCCACTCATATAGTTATTTAATTTACATTGTCCTCAGCAGCAAGAGTCACAGAATGGCACTGAGGCTGTTGGGAAACCCACGTGGCCCTCCAGATCATCCTCTTCAATTTCCTGTCTTATAATACTAGAACCTGGGATCTAGCTCCCATGAAGCTGATTGGTGGGAGATTCAGGAAAGATAGAAGCACGGTGGAATTACTACCACAAGAAGTGGTGGCGGCCACCAATTTGGATGGCTTTAAAAGAGGGTTAGACAAATTAATGTCAAAGAAGGCTGTCAATGGTTACTAGTATTGATGGCTATGTGCTACCTCCTGAATCGGGGCCAGTATGCTTACGCCTGGAACGCTCTTCCAGAACATTTGAGAACTACAAGTTCAACCGCAGCTTTTAAAGCTCAACTAAAAACTTTTCTTTTTCCTAAAGCTTTTAAAACTTGATGTTGTGCAGACTTCTACTGTTACTTTCTACTGTTAGTTTTACCCTACCCTGTGCCTGCTTACCCTACCCTGTACCTGTTTGCATTCTCTTCCCCTCCTTATTGTTTTACTATGATTTTATTAGATTGTAAGCCTATGCGGCAGGGTCTTGCTATTTACTGTTTTACTCTGTACAGCACCATGTACATTGATGGTGCTACATAAATAAATAATAATAATAAATAATAATATGCTATGTACGCCTGTTGCTGGAGATCATGGGCGTTACTAGACGAGGCTCTAGCGCGCGTTACCTTCCGCAGTCACGTCGAGGCTTCCAGATGACGTTCACGAGGATCCGCCGTTATCCTGCGGTGAAGCCTCTTTCTCCCGACTTTAAAAAAGTGAGTTTTAGGGCGCCTTTTCCTGCTGTCCCGCGGTAATTCGGAGTACGTGTGGGAGGATGTGAGGTCACTACGGTCCGCACTGGGCAGGAAAAGGCGTGCTAAGGGGGAGTGGTCAGCGGCTTCGGTCAAGCCGCCTCCGCCATTTGCGTGCAGTCCGCCAGCTGGGGCAGCGCGGCGGAGCGGCTTTTTTTTTTTACTCCCCCAGTGACAGTTTGCGCAGGAACGGAGGAACGGAAAAGTGGCTAGTGTGCTGCTGGGGTGTGTGGGGGATGGGTGGGGGATGTGCGCCTGTTCTAGTGGGTTTTTTTAATTTCCCCAGTGACAGTTTGCGCAGGACCGGAGGACCGGAAAAGTGGCTGGTGACTCCTTGCGGTGGGCAGCTACCGTGGCCGCATAATGGCGGTGCTGTACGCTGCCTGTTAGTGTGGGTACCAGGCTGGCAGAGGGCAGAGCTGTTTGTGGGCTGCTGCCATGGCTACGGCCAGATGTGGGTTGGCTCCTTGGGATGGGGCACAGGGCACAGAGGCGGTCATCGCCGCCGACACCTCAGAGGCATGATGGGAGATGTAGGCACAGAGTGGCCATGCAGACGATTGACCTCGGGTCATATGACACCCGCCACGACCCCCATCAGGAAGTGAGCGCATCAATGTTGACCCTCAACAGCACCAGCAGCACTTCAGCTGGCACTGGCACTGCCGCCGCTGCCGCCGCCAGGGCCGGCAGCGGCATCGCTGACGGCTGCGCAAGTTTGCGGTCTTTCGGACGTGCGCAAACCGTGCAGCGAGCGAAAAAAAAAGCCGCGGCAATCAGGCCGGTGTGGCTGCGCAACCGTGCTCGCGGCGGCAGCAGCACAACCGGCGCAAACTTCCGCCACAAATCGAAGGCAGGTGTGGATCATGAGGCGTCACGGCTGAACGGGAAAATCCGCTTTCACCGCTCCTCAACGACGGAACACCCGGTAGGTCTAGCAACGGCCCATGAGAAGAAAGGTGCTATTGCATTCACGCAATAGTTTCCTGTGGGCAGCTGGTCGGCCACTGTGGGAACAGAATGCTGGACTACATGGACCATTGGTCTGATCCAGCAAGGCTCTTCTTACGTATTAATAAATGGATAAATATGATAAATCTAAGAAACAGAGATAATACGATCAATTATCTCAGTGGTAGAGCACATGCTTTTCATGCAAAAGGCCCCAGTTCAACCCCTGGCATCTTCTACTAGGCCTGAGAATTGTTGGGAATACTGCAACCTTGTCTGCAAGTTAGTTAATTCATGGGGATTTTGACTGCAGCTAGCCTTAAGATCTCTATAGCCTGTACCTGCATTTTATATTCAAGATTATTTGTGAGTAAAACCATTTTACATTTTCATCACTGAAGAAGGGTGTAGTCTCCTTTTATAGCCTTGTGTGCATGTGGGACTGCTAAACACTCATTCTGCTTTGACCTTTCTTTCTTTCTTTCTTTCTTTCTTTCTTTCTTTCTTTCTTTCTTTCTTTCTGCCAATTGTTTTTCTAACAGTAGCTATTATTAATCCAATGAAGAATATCCTGTCTATAACCCCAGAGAGCCACTGCCAGTCAGTGTAGATGAGTTCAAGTACCAATGCTCTGACTTGCTCTAAGGCCATTTCCTGTGTCGCTCTGTCAGCCATATTGGCTTTGAATCAGGTGCAGATTCACCAGTGAAGGAGAGAGGATATTGGCACCATTATACTGCCAATATGTAACCAATGGAGACGGGGGTGGGGAGTCATTGTGTTAGAGCGGGACATGTTATGCACTAGGTGGATTTTCAGTCTCGCATTTTGCAAGGTTGCTGGATAAAATATCAAGGCGCATTCCAAGAATGGACTGGAAAATGTTTTTCCCGGCTCAGCTTGGAAGAGAACTACCTCCGTGAGCGACACTATTTTTGTGTGTGTGTTTTGTGTTTTGCTTTAATGGGAAGATGGTATCGTAATGTTCTTTCCTTACTCCGGGTTTCCAGTGACGTTTAAGAGAATATGCCAAAAAAGACTGCACACATTGTATTCCAAACTTGAAGATGCAACTACTCCGGAGGCCTTTGTTATTATAAACTGGGACTGTCCACCCACTGTTCCTGGATGATCAGGGGTTGGGAAACAAAGCCCTATGAAGAGAGACTGAAAGAACTGGGCATGTTGAGCCTGGAGAAGAGAAGATTGAGGAGAGACATGATAGCACTCTTCAAATACTTGAAAGGTTGTCACACAGATGAAGGCCAGGATCTCTTCTCGATCCTCCCAGAGTGCAGGACACGGACTAATGGGCTCAAGTTACAAGAAGCCAGATTCCAGCTGGACAACAGGAAAAGCTTCCTGACTGTTAGAGCAGTACGACAATGGAATCAGTTACCTAGGGAGGTCGTGGCCTCTCCCACACTAGAGGCCTTCAAGAGGCAGCCGGACAACCATCTGTCAGGTATACTTTAGGGTGGATTCCTGCATTGAGCGGGGGGTTGGACTTGATGGCCTTATAGGCCTCTTCCAACTCTACTATTCTATGATTCTTACCTTTACTTCCAGCCATATGATAGACATGAATGCAATGTGGATCTAAGCTAAGAGGTTTGCAGCCTTTGAATCATGTTAAGTTTGTGGAGTGTGGCCTTTACTGTATAGAAATATTGTTCTCCTTCAATTATTTTTGCTACTAGAAAACAGCAGCTTAGAAACCAATGCAAATTAAATACTGCCCCAGGCTATCTGGAACGTACATCAGACTGTTCAACAGTTGTTATAGTGGAAAAAGCCGATGGACTCCAGAAGAAACCTTTATATGTAACTCTAACAATCTGTTTTCTTTGTTCTGGAATGTATATATGTTTCACAGACAGGGTTGGCATGAAGGTCCAACTGTGGAGCTCACAGCAGTGCTGGTAGCAGTTTCTGAGGGCCCTTGGCCAAGACACCCTCAATGAACCTCCTTCATCAGTGGATCTACCTTCTCACCACCATTGTCAACAGCTGCTATTGCTCGTCATTCTCTTTCTCATCAGTGGTACCATTTGCTTGCTCGAAGAGCCAGTGAAGAAGTAGTCCGTGGCATCTACTGTTCAGCCTTCACACCACTACAGTTGTCTGGGCCAAAGTGAGGCAGGTGAAGAACCAGGTTGCAATGGGGGATGAAGTCAGCAACTCCAGCGGGGAGTGGACCCCTGCTGGGGTGTGGGCTCTTGGCTGGTGCCCAGCCATGCTTGCCCTGATGCAGAGGCTAAGGTGGAAAGCTGAAGTTTAACAAGGTCTTTTTGTTTTTAACTGGATCAGGAGGCTGAACAGGAGGCTGATCTACTTCAGCCTCCTGTTTCACACAATGGCTGAAGCCTCTGCAAAGCACAAGAAAAATGGTCCTCTTCCACTGTTGCTTCTCAGAAGCTCATCCATCAAATATATCGACTCTGAACCTGGGTGTGGCATACAGCCATCATGACTAGTAGCCACTGTCAGTAGTTGGAACATAGCAGGAGGAAAAGGAGGTGGTTGTAGTTTTGAGATAGCTCTGGCTTCCAAGCTGGGGATAATTTTTACTAGGCCTCTCTTCCTTTACTTCCAGTCACAGTGGTTTGGGGAGAGATGAAGAGGTAATAATTTATCAGTTGGTGACCATTGAGCAGAAAAAAAATGAAAGCAAAGAAGTTTCAGACAGTTTTCATTCCTCAGAACTCCTTAAGCACTGTCTCTGTCTGAAATCTTGCAGGTGATTTCACCCGGGGGCAACCCTATGGCTGTCTGCCATTTCATACAAATTGAAAGCGATGTTAGAAACTCTCCTTGCACCAAATGCCAGCACCTATCTGTCTGAAATGTAACAGGTTACTTAGGGACACCCCTCTGAAGTGTGGCATTTCCTACATATTCAGAACTGTAAGAATGTGAATTCTGGGCCCAGCAGTTTTCCTGCCTTAGGGCAGGAACACAGACCTGAACAGACGTATCGAAATGACGACCCCGCTTTTCCGCAGCTTTCTGAGAACTTGACCAAATGACACTTCTATAAAAGAATCATGGATCTCCCAGTAAAAAGACATATTTTACTGCAGACCCTCTATTTTGAATTCCTTCCACATTCCCTGATAATACTGGAACCACTCTGAAAGTTCTATCCAAACCTGTGATGCTATTTTAATGCTCTCTGCTTAAATATTTGCTCTGCGATATCAATACTGGCTCCTTTTACCTCCTGAGGCTTTTCTTTCTGCTGAGATCCACAGAACAGCCACTGAAAGACATATCAAAAGCATACTTTTATCCTAGAATAATTAGGCCCAGAGAGGACTTGAGAAACATGGTTTTACTGCAGGCCACATAATGAAGGACCCAGAAGTATTATTAACCACATTTTTTTTTTAAAAAAAGTATACATCCATCTGTTTCACACAAATATTTTAATTTTCAGATAGGAGCATGGGGAACTGCCTTATTTATTTATTTAAAGTATTTTTATCTCGCTCCTCAGCCAAAATAAGCGGAGCGGTTTACAATTAATCAGCAGAAAAGACAGTGCTTCGCTGCAGGCTTACAATCTAGAAAGACATGACACACAAGGAAAAGTTGATGGGGAGGGAAGAGGAAAAAAAGTAAGTAAACGGTCAGCCAGGCTGGTGGAATGGCCCTGCTTGCCCTCTCTTCTCCCATGGGAGGGGTAGTCCACCTGGAGCAGGCCGTGATGTTTCCTTTGCCTGCACCGGTGCCCCTCACTCCTTACACTGAGCCGGACTATTGTACTGCATAGAGCAAACTCATAATGATACACGTAATACCCATGGCCCGATTGGAATCCACCAGGAGAAGAGCCTTTAGTGTAGCGGCCCCTTCTCTGTGGAACTCTCTGCCCCTGGAGGTCAGGCAGGCGTCAACACTAGGCTGCTTCCGGCATCTCCTGAAAACAACTCTGTTTCATGAAGCCTTCCCCAACTGAGTAGCCACAGTTTTTCTGGTTCCTTTGCTTTTAAATTGAACAATTTTAATTTGCTTTTCAAATCTTCTTTCTTTTATTGTTTATACCTATATTCACCTCTATAGAACCTATAGTCACTGCTACAGAGAGGTATAAGAACATAAGAACAGCCCTGCTGAATCAGACCAAGGCTCCATCTAGTCCAGCACTCTGTCCACATAGTGGCCAACCAGCTGTCGACCAGGGACCAACAAAACAGGATATGGTACAACAGCACCCTCCCACCCATGCTCCCCAGCAACTGGTGCACACAGGTTTACTGCCTCAGATACTGTAGCATATAACCATGAGGGCTAGTAGCCATTAGTAGCCTTCTCCTCCAGGAATTTATCCAGCCCACTTTTAAAGCCATTCAAATTGATAGCCATCACTACATCTTGTAGAACGCTGGGTTCTAGTATTATGGGAGAGGGAGAAAAATGTCTCTATATCCACATTCTCCACACCATACATAATTTTGTACACCCTGTCATGTCTCCCCTTAGCCTACTTTTTTTCCAAGCTAAACAGTCCCAGCTGTTGTAACTGTTCCTTATAGGGGAGATGCTCCAGCCCCTCCATCATTTTATTTGCCCCTTTCTGCACTTTTTCTATTTTTCATCTCTCCATTCATCCACTGAGAATGGTATTCTCTTAAACAACCCTCTGGTTCTTCTGGACCATGCACCTGTCTAAAAGGGCTGGGTTGAGAACAGGTAACTCTAAATGAAGGGTGGTACCAATACCTGTACTGATTCAAACAGGTTTTATCTTGTCTGCGCATTAATGCACAGGTGACCCACATAATCTTCAATGTACTGGCAGGCTGGTTGTATATCAGTTGTGCTTCAAAGAAATGTAGGAACTGCACGTTTTTAGCTATTCTCTGAAACACCCATCTGCTTCACCTTTGCACCCCAAATCCTGTTTTATTCCCCTCCAAGACCCAGTAGTAAGGATATATTTAGAGCTTCTACAGATGAGCGTTTTATCGCACACTCACAACTGGCCACTCATGGATTTTTGCGGGTCATTTTGATGTCTCAGTAATCCTCCTGCATGCCTCCTGCTCCATTTCCTGGTTTTAGCAATTTAAAACAAGGCTCAGAAAAGCCAACTCTTCTGATATACGGCGCTATTTCCTGCTGTGTGCAGGAGAATTTTCGCTAAACAGCATTGATATTTCCATTAAACAGCATTGAAGCTGTACATGCCACTCGGTCACTTCTCTTCCTGTTCTCTCCTTCTGTGTAATTGGAGATTGTTACAAAGACTGAAAGAACTGGGCATGTTTAGCCTGGAGAAGAGAAGATTGAGAGGAGACATGATAGCACTCTTCAAATACTTGAAAGGTTGTCACACAGAGGAGGGCCAGGATCTCTTCTCAATCATCCCAGAGTGCAGGATACGGACTAATGGGCTCAAGTTATAGGAAGCCAGATTCTGGCTGGACATCAGGAAAAACTTCCTGACTGTTAGAGCAGTATGACAATGGAATCAGTTACCTAGGGAGGTTGTGGGCTCTCCCACACTAGAGGCATTCAAGAGGCAGCTGGACAACCATCTGTCAGGTATGCTTTAAGGAGGATTCCTGCATTGAGCAGGGGGTTGGACTCGATGGCCTTATAGGACCTTTCCAACTCTATGATTCTAAGCAGGAGAGATGCAGCTTCAGAGCCAATGGCAAGGGAATGCGATTTCCCCTATCTGAAGGAGCTCTTAGTGTCACTAACACTGCTATGAAATGGTGTCTGATCCTCATAGGCCCGCAGCTGTATGGCCAGGGAGTAGAGGATGCAGACAAATAGAATAATATTAGCAAAAGTAGCTTTTCGGGGTGGGGTGTGGGGTATTTATTTTTCTTTTTGACAGCTAAAGTGTCTGAGTGCAAGAGAAGTCTGAACGTATTTAAGAAAGCTGTAGGCAAACAAATCTCTCGCTTTAATCTGTAGGACTAAGAGCCACAATGTTTGTAGATGGCGTCAATATGGAAAATCAATTCCCATTGTATGTTTTCTCGGAGTTGGCTTCCCGCCTCCCCACTGCTGCCTTCTTGTGTTTTGGGCACCATATCCCACACCTCTAGGATGCTTTTTTTTTTTTTTTACTTTTGTAGCCAGCAAAAACAACAACCTATTCTTGAAAAGGTTAGCGGTGCTGTAATTTTTTCTACAGTTTGGCAAGCATCTATTGTAATTTTTTTAAAAAAAGCATAATTTGTTCTGTTGATTGATTGGAGGAGAAGCTGGCATTTAATATGTGGGGGCTGGGGTGGAAATTGGATTGTGCACCTCTTTCCTTCTCCCAAACTCCATATGCATAAATCCAGTGTGCACACAATTGCTGATGGAAGGTGAAATAATGAGACGAGACAAGAAGTGGGATTTAAATAGGGCCACATTTATTTATGAATACCTGCAAAGGAAGATGGAGGCTTAGGCGGGCCTCCTATCTTGGCCAACGTCTTGGCCATAATTGGGATCAGGCGATCCATTCATATCTCGACCGGTGACGCGTGTCTATCGCCACCCGTCAGGATTTCCCTTTTGGGTAGGTAGGCCTTTGGATGTCACTCCCCCTCAGGTTGCAAAACTCTGATTGAGTGAGTAAGGTTGGCCTAAGAGGTAACCCTTATCCTGTCTTCTGGTGCTGCAAGACTCCAAGCTGAGGGCCTCAGGTATTACCAATCACCACTACGGTTTCTAAGAATGCTCACTAACTTTATCCTTGCTCCTGATGCCTGCACACCTGCCCAATCAAAATGTGAGCAAATTCGACCAATTAGCTTAGTTAATACTCCCCTGCTGTCTTACAGTGTGAAGTAGTCGGGGGGGGGGAACTCCCCAAAGAAATGATTGAGAGTAAAAAATTCCTACTTGGCCCCCCTTGGGGCAACCAGAGAACCCACACTGTCTACAGGGAGGGAGGGAGCCGCAAAAGTCAAAGAGAAGGCTGGGGAGGGGCACGGCTCCTTAAATAGGGTTTCCAGTCCCCTCGCCACATTGGTGGCACCAAACGGAGGCAGCCTAAAGTGAGCTTCCGGTTGTCTCTCTCCCCTCCCCCACAATTGCCTCACCACGCCCAGGCAAGCCAGGCGTGATTGTAAGGCTTCTGTATGCACATAGGGATCTCTCTGGGTGATGTATAACCACCTTTTTACCTGGCAAAAGCTCTAAGCTCATACAGTTGGATATGTGTAGGATCTATGCACACATTCAACATGGAGAAGGGAAGATGAAAGGGATCTTGGTCTTCATATATCACAATACCTGACAGAACACCTCTCCTGACATATATGCTACCCTGAGTTTCTTGAAGGAAAAGCGAAGTTAAAAAAATGTAACTAACAAAATATAATACAACCTCTCAATACAGATGATATTAAATAACCACAACTTTTTAAAAAATCTAATAATGACAGCCTCCCATGGTCAACTTTGGAGAGAATTTTTAGGCTAAAATAACTCGGGATGTGTTATGCAACATGAATTGGGCAACATGTTCCCTCCTGTAAGATCATTCAGTTTAGGACTGGTAATAAAATGAAATATGTTTAAATTGTTGGTCTCTGATGTATTTACTTGTTTATTGATAGTCAATATTTCCTCCAAAAAACAAATATGTTAAAAATAAAATCAAATAACAGAAACAGGTGCCCCGATCAAGAGATATAACTAACATATATCATGAATCTGGCTTCTACCTTCATCCTGTTTCTTAAGAGAAGTCCTTCCTTATAAGAGAAGTTCTCTCTTCTTGTAACAAATTTGCCTTATGCCAAGGGAATGTTCCCTCACTATTGGAGTGCTCTCCACAAGATTCCTTCCAAGAGCTCCTTCAGACAGGGGAAAACATGGTCCCATACTGTGGCTCTGCTTCCTGCTTCTCTTCTGCATTTGCAACGAGCTGTAATTACATGATGAAGAGAGCAGCGACCACGTGGCTCATACAATTCAATGGGACAGTGCCCTCTAGTGAGCATTTTAAAGTGCAACTTCACCTGGCAGGAAAACCCTGACAAAAATACCAATATATCTCAGAAGAATCGGGTTTTCTGTGGTTTATTTTTTTGCGTTAAAACCGGGGAATGGAGCAGGAGACACGCAGGAGGGTGACGGCATTGTCAAAAGGAACATCCGTGAGTGACTAGTCATGAGCATGCTATAAAACACTCATTTAAAGAAGCTCTGTGAGACTACCTACTCACCACCATGGTTACCAGATCCTCTTCCTCTTCGTCATCATTGCTAATCGTTTGCTTGCTTGACAGGCAGAGATCCAGTGAGCAAGTAGGCTGTGGCATCGGTGGCTCCTCCTCCTCACCACCACTGTTGTCTGGGCCGGAATGAGAGGCAGGTGAACAAGGAGATCAGGAGCAACTCCAGGGGCTTCTTTTCAGTGTGCCCCTACTGGGGGATAGAAGCTTAGCAGGTGCCCGGCCATGCCACCATGCAGGCACTGCTTGCTGAAGCTCAGGTACCCTACTGATCATGCAGAAACAATCCATGCAATTCCTAAAGGCTCATGAAATGGTTGGCCATGCTAGCTTGTTTCTGTACACACTGACTGCAGTCTCCTCTGAGGACTCCAGTGGATTAGTATTCCATAAGCTGCTTTTCCGGAAAGCCTGGCTTGGACATCAATGACCAAGCTGTTCAAATAGTTTGGTATGAAGAACCCCTGTCCCCCCCACAACACATGATTTTTTTAAAAAGAGGAGTTTGAGCAAACATGTCCATTCAGTATTTTGTGTTTTCCTTCGGACTCTTTCAGAACCAATGCATAGAAGGCCTGGACTTTTTCCATCTCCCTATGTGTTCTGGGAGAAAAAGGAAGCCATGAGACAGGGTCATTCTGAGGACATTGCTGTATAGCAGCTGCGATCCAGACATAGCCTTCAACCTGCAGGAAGTCCTCTTCAGTGCTTGCTGCAAAAGTTCCTTTAAGAATATATCTATCTATCAGATGCTCTGATTCCTGTGTATGAAGTAGAAGAAACATCATCTGGGGAGATCAAATTATTGTTTATTTCCCCAGGCTTAAAAAAAATAGCCTCAAATTTGCATCAGTTTTATGTTGCAGTGTCTGCAGTTTTGATTTTATTTCGTATTTTTTAATTGTAGGGTGGGGTTGGGGGCAGGGGGGGCTTTTTAGGATGCTGTTTTAATTAAATGTTATGTAAGCTGCCCTGAAAAAAAATCAAGGTTGGGATATACATTTGTTTGTTTATTTTTAAGGGAGAAAATTTACCAAATTGTGTATTTGAATTCTCACTTACTTTTCGTGAACCAGGAGCTCCATTGTATATGCAGGAGATCCCAAATAGCAGCAGAAGATTCCTTGGCCTTTTTGCTCATAGCAGCTGTAACAATCCCAAACTCTAACCAAGTTGAGGTTAGAAGTGGGCCATGAGATCAGGCTAGGGTGACCATATGGAAAGGAGGACAGGAATCCTGTATCTTTAACAGTTACATAGAACAGTGAATTTCAGCAGGTGTCATTTGCATGCATGCAGCACCTGGTGAATTTATTTATTTATTTATTTATTTATTGCATTTATATCCCGCCTTTTTTCTTCCAAGGAACCCAAGGCAGTGTACATAATCCTGTTTACACAGGCTTTCCCTGGTCTTTAATTGGGGTGTGCTCCGCTCTGTTTCAGATCCCTGAATCTGAAGCGGAGTGGGCGAATCTGGACCTTCTAAACCCGGTTCTGGAGCAGGTCGGGGGAGGACCAGATTGACCCAAAGCGGTTCGGAACAGTCCGAATCAATTTGGACCAATCTGAATTTTCAGAGGCAGGTAAGTGGGGAAGGGGGGGGGGGAGAAATGGCATCCGAATATTGATCCGGACCTCCGGATCTTGCTCTGGATCTGGTTCTGGAGTGGGTTGGGGGGGTCCAAATTGACCCAAAACGGTTCGGGCCCAATACAAAGCGGTTTGGGGGGCCCATGCACAGCCCTAGTCTTTAATGTAGCTGGTTTTATATTGCCTTTTAAACTTCTAATGTTTTAAATTTATAATTGTATGTTATGGTTTTTATTTGTGCACTGCCCAGAGAGCTTTGGCTGATAGGCAGTATAAAAATGTAATAATAATAAAAAATCAAATAAAAACAACCAGCCCAAAACATGCATTTCCCCCATCAGCAAAATTTAGTGAGATCTCCTGCACACATGGAGCTCCCTCTGCCCACAGGTTTCCTGATTTAGTTCAGTGAAAGGACTGGATCTGCAAAGAGGAAGGGATGCATGGGCAAAGCTTCCCTGAAAGGAGAAGTGAATGGGGAAACTTGCTTATGCAAGAGCACTGTGGGACCATCAAAATGCATGTACGTACATGAATTAGAAATGGACGTGGCAACATCTGGTCAGTGTATAAGTATGCTCTCTGTTCAGCAGCCTTTACTCCCTTTTCCTTGTTTGCTGCCTTTATTTGTTTTCATTTTGCTCTCTTCCTTTTGAATGACAAGACATGGCCCTGAAGTAAATCGGATATATGGGTAGCCTGGCGTACATGAGAGAGAAAGAGAGACCTCCCCTTTTGATTTGGCTTATCTGTAAATTCTAAATTATATTTCAGCAAGCAGAATTTGCTTCAGTAGGTCTCCAGCTGGTCATTTGAAAAATTTGTTTCCTAAGAGCCGAAGTGTGTGCTGCTAGTCGCTCAAGGCAATGCTATTTAGACTTCAATGTTCTCCACTGCTTTCCAATTCCAGTGCTCCTAATGTCCGGATGCTCTGTTGCACTTCAAAGGAATTTTGGATTTTAAAAGGAATGGTGAGTGTTAAAACACTTCAGTTGCTCTTCTTTGATCCCCAACCACTTTCCATTTAAGTCACATTAATCAGTACTTCTCCCATTTCTTTTGGCTGGGGGTGGGAGCAGAAATCTGTTTTGATTTAACTGTTGCACGTTGCAAAGTCTGCAGAATGGCCTTGCTTGCGCACAGTCCTAACTCCGCTGATATGCATTCTTATAAAACACACACACCCTGAAACAGCCCATTACCTGGTCAGTTTCACTTTCACTTTTATTGATCTGGTATTCCCTGTGGAGGAGATTGGAAGTATTTGGTTCCGTTTTCTATTAAACACCGTTTGTCATTTTGTACCACCCAGGAACTGTGGTCAGTTTTAACTTTGGTTCATGTGAACAAGCTAGGATCAGAAACCGTAGTTTGATCTTGGCTTGTTCAGGCAAGCCATAGTCTACACCTGGATGCCCCACAGTGATTGCCCATGTTGCTTCCCCTGCCTTCCAGGAGGGCCCACCACTGTCGCCTCCATCAGTTACTCTGGAAAGAGAAAGTGGCTGGTTGGGGCTCCCTAGAGCTGCTGCCTGGCCTCTCCTTCCATCATTACATGCCGCTGGAAGAAACAGCCATGGAGCTCTTGTGAGCTCTCTTGTGAGCTCTCGTCTATACAACAGCAGGATTGCTCCTCATTAAATATAAACCTGATTTTTCGTTGATTCGAATGTAGGTAATGAGTGTCACACTGCAGCAGCGATTTATCTCCTGTATTATTTTTTTGTAGTGCAGTTATAAATGTGCACGTGCGCATTGCCGCTTTATGGGATATACAGTGCTATGGAGAAGAGTGAAGTGATATAGTTTATATGCGGAGCTCCACAGATTGTTATAACAGCAAAACCGGAGTGTGGGGAGGGGGGAAGGAACGGGGCTGCAGAAGAGGATAGCAGGGAGTTTCTGCCTCTTTGTTTATGCGGAGCTCCATAGGATCAGATCGTTCAACCTAAAAACGGCGTGAGAAAATGAGCCAGACAATAGGTGGGAAAGGGGGAAACTGGCCAATCACATTCTCCTACGCTCAAAGCTCTGCCCACCTGTCAAAATATGGTTTAACTCCCCCAATGACACATAACCATAACAGGGAGCAAACGCGGACATGATTGAAAAGTCGCGGTAAATCGCTGATGCGAATATATGCGTTATCGCTCTGCCTAGCTATGGCCAGAGAGAGAGAGAGAGAAAGAGAAAATGGAGTGGCAAAGAGAAAGAGAAAAAGGATGACAGAAAGGAGAGAGGGAGAAGGGGGAGTGGCAAAAAGGCTGTGTCTCAGCTCACTATTGGCTTCAGCTCCTTAGAAGTTTCCTAGGCAGAGTTGATGGTGGGACAGAGCACATGGCTTGCAAGGACAGTGGGCTCCATCCAATGAGTGTTTTATTGCATGCTCATTACTGGGCACTCACGGATTTTTTGCAGGTCCCTCACATGACGTCGTTTGCCTCCTGCTTGTGCCACAAGAAAAACCACAGAAAGTCTGAAATATTTTTAAAACCAGAAGTTGCTGCTCTCTGCTGCTGTGTGCAGAAGAAGCAGCGTGATTTACAACGCCTGACTGAATGGGCCTTGTGCTCGTTGTTTACTTCCTGTTTTGAAACAGGAAGTAACTGAGCAATGAAACCAGGAGTGGAGAAGCAACAGTAGGGAGCATGTTTTCCCACGTGTGATTGAGCCCAATAACTCCATAGGGAAGGCTTTTTTTCTTCCACTCTTAAGGCGGCTGCCATAAGAGTGGAAGAAAAAAAGCCTCTATGGGGTCCACCCCAAACACAGGCCCTTTCTCAGGCATGATTCATCCCTGTCTAATAAGATAATAAATTTAGGTTGACACTGAATAAGAACCACGTCTTTAATCCTGCATTCAAGTTTGAAGGTTTTCTCAATGAGCTACTAGTATGATCTAGCCCCAATTAAAAACATTTTACAGTCTCATTGGTTTCAATGGGAAAGATTTCAGCAAGTGCACTAATTTCCTTGAATGAGTTCAAATCTCCAGGGCCCGATGAACTGCATCCTAGAGTAATGAAGGAGCTAGCGGAAGAACTCTCAGAACCTTTGTCTATTATCTTTGCAAAATCATGGAAGACGGGTGAGGTGCCGGATGACTGGAGGAGGGCTAACGTTGTCCCTATCTTCAAAAAGGGCAAAAAGGAGGAACCTGGGAACTACAGACCAGTCAGTCTGACATCCATCCCTGGGAAAATTCTGGAGCAGATTATAAAGAAGTCAATCTGTAAACACCTTGAAATCAATGCAGTGATTACTAGAAGCCAACATGGATTTGTCAGGAACAAGTCCTGTCAGACTAATTTGATCTCATTTTTTGATAGGATAACCTCCCTTGTGGATTGTGGGAATGCTGTGGACGTCATATATCTTGACTTCAGCAAAGCTTTTGAAAAGTACCACATGACATTCGGATTAACAAACTAGCTAAAAGTGGGCTAGATGGAACAACTATTAGGTGGATTCACAGTTGGCTACAGAATTGGACTCAAAGAGTACTTATCAATGGTACCTTCTTAAACTGGGGAGAGGCAACGAGTGGGGTACTGCACTCAGTCCTGGGCCCAGTGCTCTTCAACATTTTTATTAATGATTTGGATGAGGAGGTGCAGGGAAAGCTGATCAAATTTGCAGATGACACAAAATTGGGTGGGATAGCTAATACCCTGGAAGACAGAAACAAACTTCAAAGTGATCTTGATAGGCTGGAGTGCTGGGCTGAAAACAACAGGATGAAATTTAATAGGGATAAATGCCAAGTTCTACATTTTGGAAATAGAAACCAAAGGCACAGTTACAAGATGGGGGATACTTGGCTCAGCAATACTACAAACGAGAAGGATCTTGGAATTGTCGTAGATTGCAAGCTGAATATGAGCCAACAGTGTGATATGGCTGCAAGAAAGGCAAATGCTATTATGGGCTGTATTAATAGAAGTATAGCTTCCAAATCACGTGAGGTACTGGTTCCTCTTTATTTGGCCCTGGTTAGGCCTCATCTAGAGTATTGCGTCCAGTTCTGGGCTCCACAATTCAAGAAGGACGCAGACAACCTGGAGCGTGTTCAGAGGAGGGCAACCAGGATGATCAGGGGTCTGGAAACAAAGCCCTATGAAGAGTGAAAGAACTGGGCATTTTGAAGAGAAGATTGAGGGGAGACATGATAGCACTCTTCAAATACTTAAAAGGTTGTCACACAGAGGAGGGCCAGTATCTCTTCTCGATCGTCCCAGAGTGCAGGACACGGAATAACGAGCTCAAGTTAAAGGAAGCCAGATTCCAGCTGGACATCAGGAAAAACTTCCTGACTGTTAGAGCAGTACGACAATGGAATCAGTTACCTAGGGAGGTTGTGGGCTCTCCCACACTAGAGGCATTCAAGAGGCAGCTGGACTACCATCTGTCAGGGAAGCTTTAGGGTGGATTCCTGAATTGAGCAGGGGGTTGGACTCGATGGCCTTGTAGGCCCCTTCGAACTCTGCTATTCTATGATTCTATATTCCCACTGAAATCAGTGGGGCTTATAAATACTCCACTTCGGTTATTCATGCCTAAAGCTTGTCTGTTTTCAAACCAGGCTGGGCCAAAGGACTCTCTCTCTCTCTCTCTCTCTCTCTCTCTCTCTCTCGTATTTGCACAGCTTGTGGAAATTATCCGACATGAAATTAAATCCGTTAGTTTTGTTGTTTTTCTTCTGCCTGCTCTTTTCACCATTTCTCCCCTCTCCATTGCAAAATAAGCAAAAGGTTTATCTTATTAACTTCTAATGGGAGAACAGAAAAAAGCAGACGTATATAGCTTGCAACATTGTCGTTTGGTTTACCTTTCTTTTTTATTTTTATTTTTTAAAATTGATATAAAGTGTTACAGAAAAGAAAATGAGTACAAACAATCCCCTAACACTTAATATCAAACCAACAATTATATGTGTATGTATAATATACAAAGAAAAGAAAAAAGAAAAGAAAAGGTTGATTGATATAATTACTAGGGAAGGAAGCTTAATCGAATTAGAAAGAAACATTAAAAGGAAAAAGAAGGAAAAGGAAAATTAAAAGGAAACAAATAAAATAAAAAATATAAAATATACATGTGCTGTAATCCTTCATTTGTTGTTACAATATCCATATACTCAAAACTGAAGCAGGCATACATTGTTGTACATCCAGTTGTGATGCATATCGAGCGAATCTCCCCCATATGGCATCGGACAATGTTGATTCTGATTTTCCTTGAATTTGAAGCAAGTCATAAGTTATTTTTTCTGATATTGCCACAGACCATATATTTCGATACCATGCAGTTAAATTCAAATTGTCCAGTTCTTTCCACTGCTGCGTAATTGTCTGTCGAGCAGCTGTCAAGAGGAATATTATTAGGTCTTTACATTTCAATCCAGTATTAAGCCCTTTGTATATTGATAATAAAAATAATTCTGGATCGTATACAATTTTTCTTTAGTAATAACCATTGCTAACCATAATAGTAATAACCATTACTGTATGTACTGATCTCCAGAATCCCTATATATATGAGGAAGACCACCATAAATGAAAGTACGTGCCTTTTATCTTGCAGCCTCTCCAACAGAAGGGACTGCAAGTTTTAGTGATGTGGGCTAGTTGTACTGGTGTTCAATACCATCTATGCAATATTTCCAGAGAAGTTTCTGGAATAGAAGCTGCTATTGATCTAAGTGGTCTGTTGTTCCATAATTTGTTCCATTTAGCTTCCTCTAGTTCTCTTTTGAAATCACCTTCCCACACTTTCCTCTAGCTCTTAGTTACAAAGTTCTTATAATGACCCAGCTGGAATAGAAACAGTCCAACGAGAGGAAGAGCCAAACATGGCTGGTGTCTTAGCTGAGTCATCAGAGCTTCCCTTCTTTCTCTTATCTCAGCCTGGTCAAATAGCTGTTGCCAGTTGATCAAGGGAGGAGCCTGATGCAGCTGCAGGTGATCCTACTCCCCTTCTCTCCCTCACTGCTGCCTGATCCATAGTTGAGGTGCCACCACCAAAAAGGCTTAATCTCTGGTAGCCACCTACCTCACTTCAGACGGTGGAGACGCCCAGGGGTGAGCCTTTAATAATGGTCTTAATAACTGAGCAAGTTCATCTGTAATAGTTTGTTCACTCAAGATAGGAGTGTGTACTCTCTCTGGACAGCAGGAAGCCCCACAGCCCAGATCCATAACCAAACCATATAAGCCATCAAATAGCTTTTATATAGATGTTAAATTCTGGCACATCTGGATAGTTCAGATCTAGCATCTTGGAAGCAGACATTGCAAGATCTTAGTTCTTTTGCCAGCAAACTAAGCAGGAGATGCCTGGATTACCATGAGCAAAGTTTCAAATCAATGTTACAGTTTCAAGCACTGGCAATGTACAACATCTTGATGTTGCTGCTTTTCGATTCCATTTTGGAATACGGTTGAATGAAGGGTCCTATTGTGTGGGCATCATGGCTTGACTTTTATTCTACTAGCAAGAATCTCCAGATCAGAATGAGTATTCCAAATCTCCCTCGTTTGGGGATTCGTTAATAGCTCGTGAGTAGGGTCTTCATGTGTAACATTCTCAGCATTCCTTCTGTGTCCTTGGCTCCTTGAGCAACTCTTTAAGGATCTCATGCCTCCTTAAGATTCCCATGTTCCTTCTTTTTACCTTCCCCTCCCAGTTTAGGATGTAGATGTGGGGTGAGTGACATAACAACATAAAAGTTGAATTAAAACAAGCAAATTACAATAAAGGTATTTAGTCAAAGAGCATTAAAAGAAAATAAAGTTGCATAAATGCAAGTTCTTTTACCCTAAGCTGTACCTAAACTTCTTCAGTCTGCTTCTGTCTGCTCCTTCTTCATGCTCCAGTCTTCCCTGACACTTCCCCGGCTGGCTTTTTCCTCTTTTTTATATCCTCTTTCCCCAAAACAGAAAGTACTGTTCCACCTTTGAAGAAATGAAACTTAACTGGAGAAATGAAACTTAACCAGGAAATGAATCTTAACTGGAGAAATGAAATCACTCCTCTAAGCGATACCCCTCCCAACAGAAAACCCCCCAACCTCTAAGGCCTGACTTTATTATCTTGCCTCTGTAGGTCTCAAACGTTCACAAACATCTTGCAATGAAAAACACATGCTAAACTATGCACTATGCGTAATGAACTTGTGGGATTCATGGCCACAAGATGTGGTAATGGGTCACAGCTAGACCTAAGGTTTATCCTGGGATCATCCAGGGTTCGCCCCTGCCTGAGCACTGGATCCCCTGTGTGTCATCTAGATGAACAGGTTTAACCCCTGGATGATCCAGGGATAAACCTTAGGTCTAGCTATGGCCATGGTTTCAAAATAAGGGAGGGTAGACCGATGATATGGTAGATCTAGATCAAGGGTACACATCCTTTTGGCCCTGAGGGCCACATGTGATACTGACCTGGGAGCTGCACACATGGACATACATATGCTTGCACACACACACATATCCATGTGAACGCACACACACATGGCAATGACCTTGATACAGAGCACTCTTTCCTTGCTGCCAACAGCTTCAGGGAGATAATGACCTGTATGAGGATCTTTGCATCAGGGATTGGAGAAGTACAGGTAGGGGCGTGGAAATTTGGCAGCAGGGGTGGGGTCAGGTCACCAATGGATGTGAGCGTGCAGTGAAGGCCTTTGGGGTGGAGTGCAGGTTGCGCACCTCTGACCTATATGGACTTTGATTTGATCTAAGCAGCCAGTTCTTATCTTGCCATGAATTTTAAGATGCCTTTTTAAAATAATGTGCTGCTTTTAAAACGTTTTAATTAGTTATATGTATTTTATGGTGTTTTTATTTGTTTTTATTTGTGTTGTACCCCACCTTGACCCAGAGGGAGAGGCGGGTAACAAATACTATTATTATTATTATTATTATTATTATTATTATTATTATTATTATTATTTGATCTGTGGCTCAAGACATGATTGAAGATTGGACAAAATGTTTTACATGGCCAAACCTATTTGGCCCAATTTGACCCAATCTGTTTGGACTCCCACTGCCTGTACACAAGCATTAATAGATACCCCTCCCCCCTCCCCAAAGTGCTTTGTAAACAGTTGGATTCCAGGTTTACAAAACAGAAAAAGAAAAGAGACGATATCCAAGAAATGTAAGAGTTTTTGACACAGGCTGTTCTTTTTGAGCGCACTTAAGCATATCACACAGTACATCACGGCCAAACCTTTGCATGCGATTCCTTTTCCAGGAGCTGTGCTTGCCAAACATAATAGGGTTTGGATGGTGGGAAAAATAATCAGGGGGAATCAGTTTTTAACCTCCATGTCTACCCCTGTGTACATGCTTGGCACCAAGTGCCATGTGCATAAATCAACAAGATCCGACTCCACTTTTCCTGTTTGCAAAATGCCAAGAGAGCAGAAGTACCCTTTTGACTGGACGGACTCGGCTGCATTGCTGGGAGGTGTTTCCCCCCCTTTTTTTCTTTTTGGTCCAAGCAGATTTGGAACCGTCCACTGTTAAATGTTAAGCTACTTCTCCAAGCCACTTTGGGCCTGTTTGGATGACTTGTTAATGTAAATCGCAAATATGCATGAAGCAGGCATCACACATCTTGGCATCAGGCTCTTATGATCACTGGGGTCTTTGCTGCACATAGCAATTAATATGCCAATCTGGTGATCAATAGAAAGAGAGGTGAGAATTTATTTATTTTTAAAAGAAAGGGGCAGAGGAAGAGGTAGGATTAAGACAAACATTTACATAACAGGGGTAGAGAGGGATGGATTCCCTACGAAGGGGTTGAAATCTGGTGACACTTTATTTACCCAGGGCAACATTAAAGCTGTTTGCAAGTGATAGGAAACAGAACCCTCTGGATAATTCATTGTGAACAGGCATCAGGAGAATGGAGAACAAACGCTGCTAGCCTTAAATTGACCCAGAATAAGCAAGACTGATTTTCACAATGTCGTCGATTTTTGCTGCTTAAAGGCATGTCAGACAACACATAGTGCAGTTTAACAACAGCAAGAAGCACAATTTGTTGTTGTTTGTGTGCCTAAATATGAAACCTTGAAAAGTCAGGGGTGGATTACCATCACTATTAAAAAGAAGAAGAAGAAGAAAAGCTAGAAAAAAATGTAAGTATGCATCTAATGCACAAATGATTTAGTAAATTGAATACGGAGTTGCCAACATTTTTTTTAAAAAAAACCAAAATAGAATTTTGGGCAAAGTTTGACGGTACTTTACCAAGTTGAGGAATTCATGGTAGAATTATCAAAATTAGCATAACTGTAGTTTGATCTGCTGGACAAACTCAGTGTTGCCATGCTTCCTATACTGGTGAGCAGAAGGTAGATCTCCAGATGTTTTGGAATCTGACTCCCAGAAGCCTCTCCCAACATCTGGAGATGTACTTTCTGCCCACCTATATGTATCATTTTGAAGGCCCCAGATGTTTCTGTACATGTTTACCTTGCCCACTGTTTCATTGCATCATCATTGGTTTTATAATCGGCTGTATACACATTCTGTTACTATGCATTTTCAACTACACATACATGTAATCTTTACATGTTCTTGACTGACATGGTCACCTCCTTCCTCGACCTTGTACCTAGAGTCAAGGAAGAGAGCCACACAGCTCCTGTGAGGTTTCAGCTGGGTCTCGCGGGATCCCGCAGGAGCTCAGCCTGGTTTTGTGAGATCCCGTGAGTGGTAACCATATTTGGGAAACCAAAAAAGAGGACACCTAGTGGGGAATGTCAGAAAAGCACATTTCTGGGGCCTCCGGAAGTGCATCATTTCCCCCAACATTAGTGTGGTGTGGGTGAATCAGAGGCCCTGGAAAGCACACTTTCTCCTTCTCTGTTCCAAAGCATGTCATTCTCACCACCCTGCTACAATCAGGGCCTTTTCTATAATGTCTGGGAATGATATGCTTCCTCTTTAAGCCCCAATTGTACCAGTGCGGGGCGAGGGGGGAGGGACCTAATGGCACCCTTAAAGGGAAAAATGTGTCATTCCAGGACATTATAGGAAATTACTGAAAATCCCCCAATACCCAGGATAGATAAAAAGTCTGGACAAATCCGGGGAAATCCTGAAAGTTGGTGACCCTACATGAGGCGGCTTCTTCCAGCTGTGTGGTCTGGCAGCAAAGGTAAGGGGATGGGGAACAGGAGTGCCCTGCAGTGGTGCAAGTTATCTCTTGGTTCAGGTGGCAAGAGAACTTGTGCTGATTCCATATGCTGCTATGTCTCTCTAGTGAGAGTCCTTCCTCCTGATTAAGAGAGTCCTTTACTCCTTGCAGCTTCTTCACTCTGGCTGATTTGACTGGTTCTGAATGAAACCCGGAATGAATTCACTGCCCCACTGACTTTGGAGCTACCAGCCTCCACTGTGTCACCTTCATTTCCTATCACCTTACCTTCACTGAAAACCTGGGCCTTTGAAAAGCTGTTCTAGTGATTTGCTCATAACCGATAGCCTAGTCATTAAAAAAAAAAAAAAGGTTCTTGTTATGGATGCTCTTGAAAAACATGAGAACAAATACAAAAGACCAACGTTTTCCTTGGGACCTTACACATTGCCCATGCTGTCCTAAAGCTATATGGATTCAGCCCATGGTTAATTTAGGGAAATGTACCTACACATCTTCAGAGGGACACCCTCCCCCACAACTCAGTAACCTCAAATCTGCCTGGAATTCAGCAATGTAGGGCAAAGAGATCCCCTGCCTGTCATGTGTCTAACATTTTCTGTTGTTATGCACAGATGGCTTTAAATGAATCGGCAGCAACCTTGTTCAGCTATGTTAGAAAAGAAAAGAAAGAAACAATTTCCTCTGCCTCTTCTTCCGAAAAGCACACAAAACATGACAGTAAGGCCTGCCTAACAAATCGAAATGTGTCACCCTCCATAAATCAGTAGTTTGGTGAGAAACCAGCCACCACATTCTGCCTTTAGTACTGATAAAAGTGAATGTCGTCTCAGTTTCTCCTTTTCATGGCTGAGTGAGTGCCCTGGAGGCATATACAGCCTCCACCTTTAAAAACAAAAGGGATTAGGAAGAAAAAACCCACACAACGACTTTATCACAGCCCCTGCAACACCAGAGCTGATGTACTCTTGATCGACAATTTATTTATTTATCCAATTTCTTCGATTCTAAGATGCACTTTCCCCCCCATATAAACATCTCTAAAAATGGGGTGCGTCTTAGAATCGCGAGTGTGTCTTAGGTTTTTTTTTCCTGTTGGTGGTACTGAAATTAGTGTGCGTCTTACAATTGATGGCGTCTTACAATCGAAGAAATACGTTATTTATTTATTACATTTTTATACATTATCTTTGGCGCCAAAGGACCAGGAAAGTTCTATACCCGCATTTGGGGCTTTCTGTACCATGGCTCTTTTATTTAGAGAACATTTGCTATTGGGTGAATTATTATTGTTATTATTATTATTATTATTATTATTATTATCATTTATATATTGCTCCATAGCTGAAGCTCTCTGGGCAGTTTACAAAGACTAAAAACACTGAACATTAAAAATCAATATACAAATATTAAAACCATAAAAGCACAATTTTAAAAAAAAATTCAATACACACACACACACACACACACACACACACTTACTGTAAAACAATTATAAACTCTCAGCAGATCCAGGGTCAATTACAAACTCATCATATGCTGTTAAATGCCTGGGAGAAGAGAAAGGTCTTGACCTGGCACCGAAAAGATAACAATGTTATTCATAGGCAAAAAGGCAGGGCTTACAGATGGAAAACAAGGATCAACATACAGAACACACATTTGTTAGTCTTTAACATGCCGCATGCATCTTTGTTGCTTTGCTTGCAACATGCCAGCATGGCTAAACATTTAGAATTTCCTAGGAAGGACGTCCCGTTGAGTGAAGGATTGAACTGTTTGTCGGAGCTGGCTGTTGCTGGATGGTGTGTGCTGTATTTGTGATTTGGGCCAGTGCGTTTCTGCTTTCATTTTCGTAAAGGATTTTCAGTCGATCATCACTTCATTTTGACTTTCATAGCTTTCAGTTTGGTGCTGTCCGTTGGTGAAACCAGGGGACGATTTCTTTAAAAGCCGTCTGGAAATGCGTCACGAGCTGTGGAGCAAGAGGCAATTTGTTTATTTTTGTTGCATGAGAATGAAGGCATTTGTGTATCATTTCCATGAATGTAACAGATTCAAAACCTCCCTTGTTAACACATTAACTTGTATACTCTTGCTCTGACCTTGCTGCTACCCTCAGACACAAAAACGTTCAAATCAGCCCATCAGCGACCAACACTCTAGCTGGCCAGTTGGAAAAGAATGATGGAAAAACAGGCCAAGCTACTTTATTCTGGGATAAGGCCGTCTAAACCAGTAAAAAGCCCCTGCAGCTATCTATCTGAAATTTGATAAGATTCATCCACTCTGGTGGAAACATTGTGCTTGCAAATGTCATCCAATTCTACTCAAACATTTAAAAGTTATAAGTGGTTTAAGTGGCCTTAAAAAAAAAAAAGTCCCAAACTTTAAGGTCCCCATTTAGAGATATGAAGTCTGGGGAGAGGGAGGGGAAGAGAAAGCCTAGAAACATTAGGAAATCCCCATTTTTCCCTGGGCTTTCAACTCTATATTTCCATTTCACAAATCCCTTGCACTTATCTATCTTAAATTTGCCAGCTGTCATTTGCTCAGAAAAAACTGCTGTTCCTGCCTATTTCACCTAGTTCTATATAACATTGCAATCCTTCTGAGAGAAGCAACTCACCAAGCTGTATTTTGTTTTTATGTCACTTTTTATCTATCCTTTGTATGTTTTGGTGTTGATTTTGCTGGTCTGTGACCGTAATAAAAAAATAACCTAGTTCTATGTTTTTGTTTGTTTATTTATTTATTTATTTATTTTTATTTATTTATTACATTTTTATACCGCCCAATAGCCGAAGCTCTCTGGGCGGTTTATAGGTTTTAAATGTGCATGTTTTAAATTTTCTAATGCTGCCTTGAGGCTCAACATTAGACAAAGGTGGGATAGAAATAAATATAATAATAATAATAATAATAATAATAATAATAATAATAATTCTGACAAAACAGTGCCGGCTTCCAGTTTTTGAGGGACCTCGGGGAAGATGCCCTCAAGAGGCCCCCTCCTTCAGTGAGTCTACCTTCTCAGTACCGTTGCCACCAGCTCCTCTGGCTCCTCCTCCTCTTTCTCATCATTGCTGCCACTTGCTTGCTTGACAGGCAGAGAACCAATCAGTAAGTCAGCAGTGGCTCTGCATCACCATCACAGCCATTGTCTGGGACAGAACAAGAAGCAGGTGCCCAAATCAGTTGCTATGGTGAAGAGGAGGACCAACTCCAGGGAGTGCTGGTCAGTGGGCCCCTGCTGAGGTGTAGGCCCTTAGCTCCCACCCCACCCCACACACCTGCCTATGAACAAGAAACTCCGGTTCAACAAACAGTTCAACAACCCACACTCAGCCACTGAGTGTGCATTACTATGTTGCATGAACAGCCCCAATGACTTCCCACCAGCTGAGCTGCACAGCTGAGGATGAGGTGCAGCAGCCTGCATGCAGAGGGAAACCGATCGTGTGACCTGAGCTTTAGCAGCAAAGCTCTAGGCAGCCAGTTACTTTTCCAGTTATCTGTTGTGGGAGCAGACGCTGGAGCCCAGAAGAGAGGTGGCTGGCAAAGAGCTTACTTTTCTGACAAGCGCAAGGAAATGCTACTTTCACTCTGTTGTCAGGCCATCTGGCAAGTGAAAATGCAAGAAACAAAGTGCTGAAGCTGGAGACTCAAACATCTGCCATGGTCGGCCTTCCAGGTATAGTACTCAGCACATGCCAAAAATGGATTTAGAGTCATTCTCAAAATAAAAACACTTCAACAACTTGATAAACAAACCCATTTTCTTTCTTGCATTCAAACACACACACATACTGCGATTGGGGTGTTTTCATGTTCACAAAGAACCGAGAGGCACCTTAAAACTACAAGCATATTAGAACTAAGATATACGATTAGTTGGGAAGGTGGAGATGTAGATAATGGGTTGATAGCTGGAACTTGTGGACAAGCCAGGATCCAGACAACTAAGAGACAGAGAGCTTCCCTGTACATAGGAAAAATCCTGCAGCAGCCTTATCAGGGCTTTCATCCTCTTCCTGACATGACAACACTGTCCTTTACACGTCACCACATGATTTTGAGTTGAAAACTTCCCTTCCTGGAAAGGCTCCATTGAGTTTAATGAGACAGCACTATCTAGTGGCGGAATTATAACACTGACTTTATACACTGGGAGATCCTGTAATTTCTCATATAATACAACATTACCTCTTATTTTCTTTTTAAAACCAAGATTTCCAAGGGGTATTGCAGGAGACATCCTGGACATTGCCGACATCATGTAATGGATCTGCAAACTTCCATGAGTGGTCAATCACTAGTGTGAAATAAATCGTTTGGAGAAGCTCAGAGCCTGTACAAGTAAGAATGCCTGTTGCCCATGCAACATCTCAGTTTTCATTCAAAGTATTTTCAACCCTTTCTGGTGAGAGGAGCCAGTGGCCTACATAGCAGGACAAAAGAGTTAGTCAGGAACCCAGGAATCACTTACTACTGGGGGAATGTTCTGGCCCTGATAACTCCTGTCAAGACTTTTATATGCATGAAATGGATTTCTGAGAATGAAGGGGAGCGAATTCTATGTTTGAATTATGTATTGTGTTCATGTTTTTGGTACCAGCTATCATAATGTTATTGTTAGTTCTCACCTTGTTAACTTAGCTTAGTATATACAGCCCTAATAATATGAAACCTATGGTACAGTGCGACTGTCAGTGAAATGAGGATGTATATTGACCATGTTTTAAATTTTTGCAAAAAAATAAAAATTAATGTTTGCTCTGTGTTCCAGTGCAGCAGATCCAATGGGATTAGACCAATCTGGAACCTATTTCCATATAGCAAACCCCCAAATCTCGCTTTAGGTAGAATTCAAAAGCAATCCTAAATTTGACGCACTGGGACCGGATTCAGTACGTAAACAGTGCCTTCTGGTTGTATGATTTTTCCACCGATGAATCTTCAAAGAAGGTGAATAATATACAATTGCTCAAGGCAAGTTGTGATGTCTTTTATCCAACTGCTTGTTCCCCTAAAAACATGTAAATTATTTATCTGGGAGATGTTACGGCGATGTTGTTTTTTCCCCAAGAATGCACCGCTGCACAATGAAGGCCGTGCAAGGAGTCAGCATTTCTGATAGATGAGAAGGTTCCAGCTGGCCTGATGTATTGTAAACCTCCAGCTTTAAAATAGGTTTTGACTTTACTAGGGCGCTGAGAACCTTGTCCAAACAACTGTCACAGGCCTTGGTTATTTGCTCTGAAGCTAAGCTTGCTGTTAAGAGTTTCACTTGGGAAAGATTTAATACCAGGAAGTTTCCATTGGGCCATAGGGCTGGACTATATGTGATGCATGGCCCTCTTGGCTATTTTTGGCTTTCCTGATTCACAATGGAACATCCTGAAATGTCACTAAGTCCCTTTATTTATACTAGGTAAGGAGCAGTTCAGCTATCATTATTAAAACTTCAAGTTCTAGAGTAGAGATTTGCTTTTTTTGTACCAGTGTGCTCAGAGCACTCCTTTTCTAGAGATGAGCAAACTCCCCATGGGTCATTTTGGAATTGGCTCAGCACTTGTGAGCTATCTTGGCGAGAATTCAGAAAACATGGTCCGTTCTGGGAGATCTCTCTCAGCTAGTGATACTGGTCTATGTCTGCTAATGGTGCTCTATCTTATTGATTTGCCCCTTGGGAACTGTAGTCTCTAGCACCGGCTGTGGATGAGAGCCACTTAGAAATTGACACCTCCTCCCATACACACTACACACATATTCAAAATAAGCACACATGGGAACAAGATATTTTAGACTGTGGCACCACTAGCCACAGACCACTGGGTGGAAGTCCAAAGCCCCACAGCCTGGTAGAATCCCAGAGGAGCACCAAAGAAGGGCCTGACAAACTCCTGATAGATGCTGACTCCAGCGGTTTGGGGCCACCACTGAAAAAGCCCTTCCACCTTACCAGTGGCAACTGCTTTCAGACTTTAAAAAAATAGTCAGACGATCGTATCACAGATTTCCTGCATCCATGTCCATTTTGGCTCTGAGTTACTGTGTCTTCACATAGGCATTTTTAATATTATAAGTAACTTTTGAATCTAGGACAAGATCATTACACATATCAGATGGAAAGAAATGTTTCCAACTGCACATTCCCTTGGAAATTCTCAGATCTAATCCCCCAAAGAGTTTCGGCCCAGATGCCAAAAAATCATGGAATATTTATATATATATCAGGTTTTATTTACAAATGCCGGGTTCCTGTGAGAAATACCAGCCGATGCCAGACGCTACCAAGGAGATGGTAGGAATCTTCAGAAGATGAGCAGAAATGGCAAAGTTTTTAAATGCACACTTCTAAATCTTTAGCCCCATCATAAGAGAGAGAGAGAGAGAGAGAGAGAGAGAGAGAGAGAGAGAGAGAGAGAGATTGGTAGCATGACCTCTTGGGCAGGATCTACACTACCGCTTTAAAACAGTTTATATCAGCGTTGACAACCGTTGGGGCCCAGGACACACTCTATATGCAGTTTTCAAACCGTTTTCAAAGGGTTATATCCTGCTTGGTGTAGACCTGGCTCTAGTTTAATATTAATTGCCCCTTCATCTTAAATTCATCTGAAAGATTTGGTGTCGAAACCATTTCTGCATCTACTGCTGTGTTGGGTTTTGCTATTTTATTGTTTTACTCTGTACAGCACCATGTACACTGATGGTACTATATAAATAATAATAATAATAATAATAATAATAATAATAATAATAATAATAATAGTATGTGTGTGTACGTATATACATATACGTACACACACATACAATATAGTTTTAGGATGCAAATGTGAGCTTAGGAAATGTAACAATATTCCAACTAGGGAGAAGGGAGGTGAAAGATTTAGGAAGGAGAACATGTAAAGAAATGTGGATGGGAATGTGGGCACTGTGAGAGTCCAATATTCATGCATAATGCACATTATTCTGTTATAGGTTTTAATAAGCATTGAAACCTTCTTGGCTGAAGTCACTCACAGCTATCAGTTTACACTTGTCTAAATGTTGTGGTAAGTGTCCTCCTGGTGTTAAGATGGCCACTTACACGTCACTAAAGAAGAGGAAATGCAAAACCAAAAGAAGAGGACAAAAGAGGGCACTTTTGCGTAAAAATAATTACTATGCTTCATATATCAATAGAAGCAAACCGTTTCTATTGTTATGGGGAGGTGGGAAGTTTTTGGTTTTGGAATGGTGGAGCTGCATAAGCTAAGTAGACTGAATTTTAGAAATCTCGCTAATTTCCAGTTAAAGACAAACATCCTTTAATTAGGAGGCCATGACATGGCAGTCCTCTGTGAAATCTAGCACGTTTTTTTTTGACATTATGTGTTGTTGTTGTTGTTGTTGTTGTTTCTAGCACTTTGTCCCAGGGCACATCTAGACCAAGCAGGATATTCCACTATGAAAGCAGTATATAAAAGGCAGGAGACACACTACTGCTTTATAGTGGTATTGAAGTGCACTGCAGGATCATAATTATACTACTGCTTTATAGTGGTACTGAAGTGCATTGACATCTGTTGGGGCTCATGACACATCTACACCAAGCACTATGAAAGCGGTATAAAAGCAGCATATGGTATTTGATCTGACTTTTATACTGTTAGATTTACTCTACCCTGTGCCCGTTTGGTGCATTCTCTTCCCCTTCTTATTGTTTTATTATTATTTTATTAGAATGTAAGCCTATGCGGCAGGGTTTTGCTATTTTATTGTTTTACTCTGTACAGCACCATGTACACTGATGGTGCTATATAAATAATAATAATAATAATAATAATAATAATAATAATAATAATAATAATAGTGTCCATGGGCCCCAACAGTTGTCAGTGCACTTCAATACCGCTATAAAGCAGTTGTGTGGCTCCTGCCTTTTGTATACCGCTTTCATAGTGGAATATCCTGCTTAGTGTAGATGAGCCCCCAGTATAAATTCTTGGGGTCTCCCTAAGACTTGTCATTATAACATCTTGTACTTGTGGTGATGAAGCCTCCGGCATTGCTTGCTTGATGCCACAGCTTGGAATATTGTCTTTGCTCATGAAACAAAGCAGTTTGGAGTCCAGCTTCTATGAGGAATGAGAAAGTTGACAGTTCGGTTAGGATTAAAACTTCTTATAGAGGCAGTCTGATAGCTGTGAAGAAACTTAAGGGAAAGTCAGTTAGGTGTTTCTATAGGTGGGCTGAAGAGGCAAGGAGGCTGAAGGAATGGCTACGTATAGGCAAAGAACCCAAAATAATTTTAGGGGGGAAATGGGGCTTGAACAAAATGGTGGAAGAAGTTGGGAATGGAAGCATGAAGGGTCACCAAAATTGGCCACCCCTGATCTAGTCAACCAGGAGTCTCTTAATGAACACAAAAAGTTCTCATAGGTTTCTTTTGGGGGCTGCTGTTGAACAGGTCTTTGAGAATCATAGAATAGTAGAGTTGGAAGGGGCCTATAAGGCCATTGAGTCCAACCCCCTGCTCAATGCAGGAATCCACCCTAAAGCATATATGACAGATGGCTGTCCAGATGCATCTCGAAGACCTCTAGTGTGGGAGAGCCCACGACCTCCATAGGTAACTGGTTCCATTGTCATACTGCTCTAAAAGTCAGGATGTTTTTCCTGATGTCCAGCCAGAATCTGGCTTCCTGTAACTTGAGCCCATTATTCTGTGTCCTGCACTCTGGGAGGATCAAGAGGAGATCCTCACATTATTTGGAAGCTATACTTCTATTAATGTAGCCTATCATGTCTATCACCAGGGCAGTACCCAGACATACATGTTTTCATTTTCAGTATATGGGGTTTTCAGAAAGTATTGTGGGGTGCATTTTGCAAAAGTGGGAATGTTTCCATGAGACCCAGATGATGACTTGGCAACGTTTCTAGTGCTTAATTTATGAATAGCTTAATCCACTATTTAGGAACAAATGGATCCTAGAATACAATCCTCTTGTAAGTTGAGGGAGGGAGGAAACGGATCCCCATTGCTCATTTTATATTTCTTTGAGATGGATTAGTTCATAGAAAGCTTTCCTTGGCATGCCAACCCATGCTAACTTTTTGCCTGCAGATGTGGAACATGCACTGGCTGCAGATTGCTCATTCTGAAAGATTAATATTCCTGTTATCAGGTTTCCTTAATCTATCTCCCATAACTAGTCAGTAACAACAAATACAGATTTTTTCCCTTTGTGTTGGCACGGTTATGGTTTTGACAAGCACCATTTCCTACATTAATTTTAACTTTGCATCCAGAGTATGAGTAAGGTTATTTTAAAGTTCTAATTTTTCAGGGGAGCTTTCAGCATAACTTTTCGTTTAATACATGTTATGAATTTTCTTTGTGGGCCTATTCACACGCAACTGGGGAAGGGTGGCTAGAGTAACTGTGTAACAGGGCGAGTTAGCGATTCCATGATGTGAATGCCTGTCACATGACCAGGAACCATGCGGCGCTGCATGGTTTATTTACCACTCCGTGGTTACTCCAGCATCGTCCCTATGCTGTGGCCATGTATCCCAGTGGCTACTGCAGTGGGAATCTGGTCGCACTGGATGCTGTAGCCAGTGATATGCAATCTTGAACAGCAGGGAAATCCGCACCAGCTAGAGCACTGCTGAAAGTTGCGGCTACTCTAGGCGACCAACTCTATGGTTGCTGTGTTTTTTCATGGAACAGCTGTTTTAACCACCAGATATCTTGACAGATGACATGGTGAGCCACCCTGGGGCCCCTTAAGACCACAGAAGTTGGGTGATTACCCAGGCTGGTTTATTAACCCTTGTTGTTGGCTTTACTCCACCACACAACACACTAATCTACCATGGTTTGCTTCCCAATGTTACGTGTGACTAGGCCTAGAGAATGACTCACACAGTGATCTTCATGACTGAGTGGAGATTTGAATCTGGGTCATCTTCAGACACTTTTACCACTATACCCCAATGGCTATCTCAGTATATAGCAAGGGTATTGAACCTCAGGCCCTTGGGCCAAATCTGGCACACCCGGGGTCCCAATCCAGCCCTCTGGGGTTCTCAATGACAGGATTATTTAGTAATGAGGTGACCTGTTAGAAAGGCAATTAGCAGGAAAAAAAGCAAAAGGCAAAACAGAATGAGCATTTATCAGTCCCACATGCACAGAGGTTATGCTGGGATAATAAAAGGGGAACACACTCTTCTTCCGTGAAGGAAAGGAAAATAGCCTTACCCACAAGTATTCTTACATAAACAATGCAAGTACAGTGTAGACTTTCAAAAAGTTTGTTCAGCCCATTTTGTGTTCCGTTATACCAGCAGCAGTGAGAGAGAAAACACATGTACTCCCAGCAATGGTAGAAGTCCGAGAGAGAGAGGAAGGGAGACAAGGGGAGGGAGGAAGGGGAGGAGCAAAAGGAAGAAATCACAGGAAACCCCACTGTAGGTGATGGAGAACCTAAAATCCCCATGAATTAACTAACTGCAACACTGCCCCCTTCTAGTAACGTGCAGACAAGGTTGCAGTATTTCTAACACTCAAGATATCCACATACCCTGTCCTTGGCCCACAGCTCCTTTCTCCTGATCACTAATCATTTAGTAGTTTCCTGGTTTTTGCAGTTTCTCATCCTCCCATTCTCCGAAGTTGAAATGCCTGTCCTAAGGCTTAGTCACTGCCAGTAAGAGCTGGCATTTTGGGCCTACCCCTTTGGCCCTATCCACCTCTGGAATATGCTGCCCACCCCCACCCCCCAGGAGAGCCTCCTGAATTGGGCTTTTGGTCTGAAACAGTTCGACACCCCTGGCTTATAGAATCAAATTGCTACCAAACATTTCAATAGTACATTCTGGGGACAGCCATCTACAATTGAAAACTTGCCTTCCTCCTGATGCGCAAAGCCTTGAATGGGACAGCTCCCTCTAGTGGGTGCTCTGTAGCACAACTTCGGTGGCACACAGTAGGAAATCCTGTGATATTTCAGAAGAATTGGGATATACAGGGGAAGGCACGGCAGATGTGCAGGAGGTTGATTATGACATTGTCAAAAGGACCTGTAAAAGTCCGTGAATGGACAGTCACAAGCGTGCCTTATTTTGCTCATGTGAAGAGCTCCAGCATTTCATGTGAAGAGCCCCAGTCACCTCCTTGGACCGCTGCTACTAGTTATAGTAGATTGTACTAGGCTAGGTGAATTAATAGCTCCTTGTAGTACGAGGCAGCCTCAAATGTTCGTATGACCGGAAGACTACAGCTCCAAATCATTCCCTCCAGTTCCAACATTCAGCCTTTGCATGCTGTCGCACATGTAGCCAAAAAAACAGCTTGGGAGAACCTCAAAGTCTGCAGAAACACACAAAACATCTTAAGAAAAAATAACCCAAAGGGGAAGAATTTCCACCACCCCCTTGAAGAGAACTATACATGCTCAGTGGCTATGGAGTACAAAGTGTCTTTTTTGGGGGTGGGATGGGAAATGGTGGGATGGGAAGGATGGAATGGAATAGCTGGAATCGTGGACAGCAGCATTCCGTACTGCAACATTTTGTTGCAGGTCCCGCCTTGTAGTTCTCAATGTTGCCCTTTTAAATTAAAGTGTTTGTGTTGGGGAGGGAAGAATCTTTAGGGAGTGAAGTCTTACAACGAAGTACAAGAAGTTCCCAAATGCTCTTGAGCATGAGCTACAGCAGAAGAAACATTTCCAGCATTCTTATAACAACCTAGTGTTTACTTTGACGATTAATGAATCACCTCCCCAAATGGCCAGTACCTCACTACAATGGGTTTATGGAAATTAGTAGACTGGAGTGTGGGAGAAGGTGACATTCATTTCCTTGCAGTATTTCATTAATACAGACGCACATTTAGAGAGGAAAGTTGGTATTGTGGTTCAGCCAGGCGCAGAAGTCGACGTAAAACAGATCAGGGTTGAGTTCTGGAGCAGCAAGCAAGGAGCGGAGGGGACGAAGGCAGGTGTGTAGTCAAAATCAGGCAGAAGCCAAGGTCCAGAGCAACAAGCAAAGTTCAGAGAGCCAGAAGGAAGTATGGAGGCAAAGGCAGGCAGAGATCCAAAGCAGAAGTAAGGTAAGGAGAGCTAGTCTGTGGTCTTCCCATTAGGCTGAAGAGCATGTTTTATAAAACCTGGTGAGGCCGGCATTGAGTCTCATGGGATCAGCTGACAGGAGGCTGGGTGGCCAGTTGTCCTCTTTTACAGAGGATTGTCCACTATTTGAAGGGCTATCCTGTCCAATCCCAGTTTAAAGATAATGTACTACAGGAACTGATGCCCATCAACGATTCAGGCTGGGATAGCAGCCTGAACTGGCAGGAACACAGATCATCTGGTCACACTCTTCTGCAGAATGGCATGATGTAGTGCATTACTATTTAAATTATAATAAGAATTTCTAAAGTTGCATGTCTTCCTATACTTAGCATATGCCAATCACTGTCCTCTTGCTTGATGATGCACGGCCTCTTTTTTGACGACTCACAGGCGCCCACCCTACCTAAATGGCACTTTTGAAGCGCAGTTTATCAGGCCTGTCATAAAAATAGAGGACTGGTCATGCAGGAGATAAAGCCTCACAGCTCGATTGCTGGGAGCCCTGATTTGAGATCATTCCCCTCTGCAGTGCCTTACAACTTGGCAATATTGGATTTTGGCTAGGCTGCTTCTATAATGGTTTCCAATTAGCCATGCGATCCGGCATGGGCACTTCTGAGTCACAGATCCTAAAATAACACACAGTTCTCAAAATTTACCCCAAGAGGACATGTACTAATAGACACACCACCATGCTGAAAGCCAAAGTCTGCACAATTTGTAGGTTGACTGTGGTTAACCATAGGGTCTCTAAGAACATGCCCGTACTACGAATTTAAGGTGGTTTGAAACCTGGGAGCTGTCATCAGGGCACTGGGTTGGCACCAGAGTGCGGGGTTTGTGGGTGGCCATCTGGCTTCCGGTTCCACCCCCGTTCTCTTCCTGGTGGAAGGCGATCAATCACCGGTCACTTTCCACCAGGTTCTGCCCCCGGGTTGGCCACAGAGCAGTGTCACATGGCGGAAGCACTGCATTGACGTTGCCCTCTTTAAAAATGCCAGGGTAAATCCCTGACTATTTCAAATAGCAGCATCATTAGGAAGTCTTGTGGTGGATGCAAACCTGCACCTGTGTTGTCTAACCGATGGGGCTCAGATCCACAGCCACCGTGGGGCTTTCCCCTTGTGTAGACCGCCCCACTGTTTAACGTCACAGATTTCCCCCAAGAACTCTATGAACGGTGGTTTTTACAAGGCTGCTGACATTCCTCTGTTAAAGTTCTTTTGCCCCTGCAGAGAAACACAGTTTGAGAGCCATGACAGGTCAGCAGGTCTGAAACTGCCTTACATTTGTAATGTACCCATGCCCTTCATCTTCCTTGGAAGGATTTTCAGAGAACCATTATGAACCTTGGGGTCACAAAATAGTCACAGCAGGTCCAAGGTTTTAGCCCTTGGAGATCTCTAGAGGATCAAACTAGATGTTACCTTGAATCTATTTTCAAGACATGCTCTCATATCTTTTCTCAATTTGTGATTCCTTGTATCACACCCACAATGATGCATTTTTGCCATTGTATTAGGTTCCTCCCCACCCTGCAATTTCCCTTCAGTTTGTCCAGCCACATTTTTCCTAATAAGCCCAATGTGTTCCTATAAATTCCCAGGTGGTTTCCCATAATTTTTGAGCCCAAGTGCACATTATGCTATTGATTCAAATTATGATGTTACTGATAGGAAATTAAGTCCTCTTTCAGACTGCAGCCACTGAAAGAGCTCTAAGGAGAACTTCATTTCCCTTCAGGGACATCATAAGAACATTAGAAGAGCCAGGCTGGATCAGAACAAAGGTCCATCTGGTCCAGTATTCTTTTAACACAGTGGCCAACCAGCCGTTGACCAGGAACCCAAAAGCAGGACACAGGTGCAACAGCACCCTCCCACCCATGTTCCACAGCAACTGTTGTCTTTAGGCTTACTGCTTCTAAAACTGGAGGTCGCATATAGCCATCAGGACTAGTAGCTATTGATAGCCTTCTCCAGAAATTTATCTAACCCCCTTTTAAGGCCATCCAAACTGGTAGCTATCACTACATCTTGTGGCAGTGAATTCCATATGTGAAGAAGTACTTCCTTTTATTTGCCTTGAATCTCCCACCAATCAGCTTCATGGGATGACAACTTTGGGTCCTAGTATTATGAGAGAGGGAGTAAAATGTCTCCCTATCCAGATTCTCGACACCATGCATAATTTTATGCACCTCTATCACGTCTACCCATGCTCACCTTTCTCCTAAGCTAAACAATCCCAGATGTTGTAACCTTTCCTCATATTAGAGTTGTTCCAGCTCTTTATCATTTTAGTTGCCTTTTTCTGCACTTTTTCCAGTTCTACAATATCCAACACATTGTGCATATGGGACCTTACTATAACAGTGGCCCAGCCCAAATGCAATAATTTATTGGCTGTAAAAGGCAACTGATTTAGCATCTTTTTTCACATGGAGGGCATTTGGCACAGGAACAATGGCAGCTAGTGTCTGCAAATTGTCTTCCCAATTCTATTTCTGTTGGGGCTCTTTTTATTTAATCCTCTGTTGTATAGATGTTGCATAATAATGCCAATAAAGCAAGATAATGCTCACCTCAACACTTTAGGATGGATTGCCGGCTAGCTTTGCCAAGCAGTAAGTGCATTTAAAAAAGGAGATTTGGGACAATGTCTCGGCAACTGGTTTTCATTCATCACAAAGCATCTTCAGGTCAGCAAGATGTTTTAGTGAGCGCTCTCCAGCTGAAGCAGTAATTAAAATTTTAATAGCTGAGTAAAACAAATGTGGGGCAGGTTGAATTATAGCATTATTAGTTCTCTGTTATTGCTTGTTAAAAGTATGTTCTAAATTCAGCAGCATCTGTGCTACATTGAAATTGGCATGTGTGAGAAAAGAAAAGTGTTCACTCTGCCTTAACATTATGAATCCCATGATGCAGTATGACCTCGAGGAAAATAAGGGTTCAGTGGATGGATTGTTGGAGTTAAACTAGGGAGATTTGGATCCTAACCCATGCCCAAAGGTTGGCTGTGAGTAGAAAATAGGTTAACTCTGTTTATGCCACCTTGGGCTTCTCCACACAGTGCTTTTTATACTGCAGTCAAGATTGGTTACTCACAGAAGTTTGCGGGTCCTTTATGTCGTCACCCTCCAAGGCCTCTCCCATGTTTTGTGACCATTTCCGTGGTGGTTTTTTTTGCAACGGGGGTAATGAGCTATTTAAAAAATGGTGGTTTGAATTGATTTGAATTACTCTGTGAAAAGAGGAAGTGCTATAACCACAGCGCTATCTGGTGGCTGTATAATGAAGCTTATAGAACTTGCAGATAAAGGAACTCTCCAGAAAAAAAGGGGGAGGGAATACATTTAAAGAACTGACCTTAATACAAAGAATCCGGAAGGAGAAGCCCAGGTAAAGTTGTGAGATAAAAAGCCTGGTTTGGAGAAGCCACCTGAGAGCCTTGGAATAAAGGCAGGATACAAATGTACAAATTAGTAAAATAAACATGTATGAGACTATGGACATAACCTTTCCCCATGTAAAGGTGCAGCGCCCACATATGTAAGGATCCTTGAGAAGACAGGATACCCTGGAGAAGATGCTGATGCTAGGGAAAGTGGAAGGCCGACCAAGGGCAAGATGGATGGTTGATATTCTGGAGGGACAGACTTGACCTTGGGGGAGCTAGGGGTGGCAACGGCCGACAGAAAGCTCTGGTGTGGGCTGGTCCATGAAGTCACGAAGAGTCGGAAGCGACTGAACGAAAACAACAACAACAACAACAACCTTTTCAGGGTGTGCACATGGGCACATACACAGAGAGCACAACAGGCTATTATTGGGAACAGGGCGTCTGTACATGCTTCCTATATTCCCATTCAGATCTTTTCATTTGCTTGGTCAAGTTGCTCATGCTCTAGAGAGGAAAAGGAGGAGTGGGTGGTGATATGGGAAGCATACGCAATGCTCCCATTCCCTTCACTGCTTGTGCATGCAAAAGTAAAAAAGAAAAGAAAAAAGGACACACACCCCCAACAGCGATGCTGCAGAGCATAGGAGACGGAGGGGTATGAAATAGAAGAGATCCCATGCATTTTGTCTAATCACCCCGAGGAAGGACCCAGGGGGTTGAAAGGTGTGGGATTTATTTTATCGTATTAAATAACATCCTTTGTTCTACCCCTTTGCTCTTGGCTTTTGGGCACATCAGCTTGTGCATGCACAATGCACATGTATCTATTTATGCACATTCCTTCATGCGTAGTTCCCCCCTCTTTTTAAAGTCCCCCCATGTGTGTGTGTATGTATGTAGAATTTAGAGGGCAGAAGCAGCTGGAGGAGGAAGGTTTAAACCTGTGCACAGTGGTCTTGATCCAGATCAGGGCCACATACACTTTCTCGGAAGTAAAAAAATCAAGTAAGTCTGATCTGCACATTACATATTTGCCATCATATGTAGTTTAGCCCTTAGATGTTTATGCAATCCTAATGCAGAAAATCCAATGGTGCATTTTGCTTTTCAGAAATACCCCCTGACCAAAATACACCTGGGGCCTTGAACGGAAACGAATCAGCAATATTAAAGCAATGGCGGGGCCAAGGGAAAGGGCTTAAATTTGAATTGGCGCCTGGATTTTCTGCAACTCTCTTGGTAAACGTTACTGGAGCTGTACATCCTCCTGAAGGTTTCCCATATCAGTCATCACTGGCAACGGCCAGACTGCAATTGCTCTGATCACTTAGTCAGGAAAAGCTCACTGGCCCTGCATATTTAGACTGCTTTACTAGTCAGCTAATAAACTGTGGTCAGTGCTTGTAAGGTGATCTCAAGAGCCGTGGCGCTGGCAGGCATGTGCGATTGCGACGTGGAAGAGAGGTTACGTATGTATGACAGGTCAAGCGCATGCAATGCGTCCTGGCACATTTGTATACTCGTTAAAGCTTTACTCATGTGATGCACATGCTTTTTGCCTCCAGGGGACAGAAAAGGCTCTTTGTGTGCTGAATCAAGCCCACCAAGTGTTGCCTCTGACGCAGGCAGGACGCTCCGCCTGGGTAATCACTTGTCTCCCACCAGGAATTCTTGCCACACTCGGTCATTCAAGATCCACGAATAAATCATCCGTCATGCGTACATCTGTCAAGCTGATCTTCACTCCGGAGTAGCCTGCAGTAGAGCTCCCGTTGGCTGCATTAAAATTAAAGATTAATAAAGAACGGGAGAATGGTGTAAGTCAAGAGCAAGCCCAAGGCTAGATCTACATTACGGGTTTATAGTGGCATTGAAGTGCACTGAGAACTGTCGGGGCACAATTCACATTCCATATACTGCTTTCATAGTGTTATTTCCTGCATTTTATTCCACATTCGTAATGATTTGACACAAGGAAGATCATTAGATGAGCGTTTTATCACACACTCGTTACTGCCCACTCATGGTTTATCACGGGTTCTTTTGACGACTTCGTCCACCTCCTGCGCGTCTCCCATTCTTTCTGGTCTTCTTTTTGCAGCAAATAAGACCCCGGTAAATCTGATCTTTTGGGGAGAAGCAAAATGTGCTGCCATTTCCTGCTGTGTGTAAGAAAAGCAGCGCAATAAAAACACCCTCTGAATGGGCCATGTGGTTATTGTTTACTTCCTCTTTCTTCCCCTGTGTGAATAAAGGGAAGTATCGTGGGACAGAAGCAGGGGGAAAGCGACGATAAGGAAATGTGTATCCCCCCACCCCCACATCTGATGATGCTCAAGGTATCGATCTGGCCTAGTTCTCTAAGTTCACAGATCTAGGCGCTCAGGAGAAACATCACCTTGCTCTTTTGTCATGTTTACATTTGTTTATTTGTTTGATTGTTTATTTATTTTCTTGGCCTCCTTTCAGGGCAGAAGCCCTGGCAAGGCGGCTTTCGACAATAAGATACATAAAAACAGTTCAAATATTAAAAGCATGAACACAATAAAATAGCAATTAAAAACGACAGAAGGCAACCATTAAACCAATGAATGAATAAGGGCCGGATCAGATAACACTTCAGGGACTGAGGTTAGCGAAACTGTGGTTCTCTGGGGTTAGCACTAGCCACAAGCCATGCTGTCGCACACAACACTTTAAGCCACAGTTAGAGTTGCTAACTCTGTTGCAGACTAACTGTGGTTAGTGAGTGAGCAGGGTTTAGCAAAACTCATCGCACAAGACCCTGCTGCTTAACCAAAAGCCTTAACCAGCAGGGTTTAAGGTGTCTTCTGAACAGGCTCCAAGTCAATGAATGAATAGTGCCATTCAAGTCTTATATATGAGCCATAAATGTCATGAAACAAACAACGTTGCATTTTTGGCTGCACTTTTAAAACTATGGTATATGTTCAACTGCCCTTGCTTTATCTTTTTTTTTTTTAATGCCCTTGTTATCGGAATTGATTTTCTGTCTAGTTTGTTTCTCTAGCAAAGCTAGTCGAGCTAAGAGCAGGGAGCTATTAAGCAATTTACTTTTGAACACATTCAATGTTGATTTCCTATCGGTTTCATTCTCCGTCATGGAAGGGGGTGTCTGGATAAATTCAGCAGGGGTGGGTGTGGGGGTTAGAAAACAAAGAGGGCAGGCGTTACCATTCTGGGAGAGAGCAGTTAACCCAAGGATTAGAGGTGTAGATCACATTTTTGGGGTGGTTTTGAAGAGACCATGGATGGTGATCAGTTGAATTCTGAACTACTACACTATATTAGAAAAAAATATATCCCACCAGTATTCTTAATGAGGCACAAAGAAGAATGACAGACATCTTATTACACATTAAGAAAGCTCTGTTCCTATGAGTTCTTTCACCTCAGAAATGGAAACATTACTTTTTAAAGAAGCACAATTTTCTTTGTTTTACAGCAACAACAATTAAATTTATATCCCACCTTTCTCTCTTTTTGTGAGGAACCCCAAGGAGGCTTCAAGGTCCTTGTACTAATGTTGTTCCCTGCCTCGATCCAAAGGGAGAGGCAGGTAAGAAATAATAATAATAATAATAATAATAATAATAATAATAATAATAATTATTCTCCTCACAACCCTCTGAAGTAGGTTAGGCTGCGACAGGCCCAAAGTCACCCAGTGGGCTTCATGGGTGAGTGGGAACTAGGACCCAGATCTCCTGAGTCCCAGTTTAACACTCTTAACTAGGACTGTGCACCGCCTTGGACTGAATCCCCAGATCTGAGGCAAGGTGGGCTGGTTTGGCTCGCCTCGGCCTGAATCTGGAGCAGCACCAGGTCAGCCCACGGCGCCCTGAGGCTGAAGCAGATTTCCCCTGAAGCGTCAGGGTGCCTTGGGCTGATTTGGGGTGGTCAGGGCTGCTCCCCCACACCGAACTGCCCACCCACCCACCTGGGAAAGTCAGTGCAAGATCGGCCATGAGTCCAGGTGAGTCCATTGGACTCACCTGGACTCGCACCCCTCTCCCTCCCCAACCATCCCAGCCAACCCCCACCACTGCCCTCTTGACCAGATACAAAAGAGGGCAGGGCTCCTGCAGCTTTATCTGTTGTGATGAAAGGGGAATTTCATAGGGTGACCATATTTGGGAAACCAAAAAAGAGGACACCTAGTGTGTGTGTGTGTGTGTGTGTGTGTGTGTGTGTGTGGAAGCAGCTTTCTGAGTCCTGCAGAAAGTACGTTATTCCCCCGCCACCTTAAAGAACCCGATTGGAGTGGAGGAGGGGAAAGGATTTCATTCTGCACCACCACCATCCACCCCAATTGGGGCCTTTTCTATAATGTCCACGAATGACCCACTTTCCCCTTTAAGACCTCAATTGGAGCTCAGGGTGGGGGAATGATGTGCCTCAAGAAAGCATGTCATTCCCTCCTGCCATGCTAATGGCAGCCTTAAAGGGGAAGGTGTGTCATTCCAGGACATTATTGAAAATTATAGAAAATCCCCCCTGACACCATGGAAAGAACAAAAACCAGGTCAAATCCGGGGAAATCCTGACAGTTGGTCACCCTAAATTTCACCATTTGCTGCACACATACAAATGACACCTGCTGAAATTCCCTTTTCTATGCAACTGTTAAAGATACAGGAGCCCTGCCCTCCATTCCATATGGTCACCCTACGCAATAGTCAATTTTAGCCTGAAAACAAATTTGTCCATTCTGAGATAGAGTGGTTTGACACTGATTTTTAAAGAAACTTTTCATCTGATGAAAATAAAATAAAATAGGGGTGGCAGTGAGCAATGGGGAATGGCGGCGTGAGGGGTCGTGTGTTGCCCATCCCTTATCTAAATAATAGATAGTCACTGATGCCTTAGTAATGGTGATCTAAAAACACTAGCAATATTATTGCTATTTCAATGAGCATTGAAGATTTCAGAAATACCATTATATCCTATTGCAACTTATTAGAGTGTGGCGAACTCCTTGTCCCCCTCCCATTTTCCTCCCCCCTCCCCCCTGGGGCTTTCTAACATTGCTAATTATACCTAATGCCTAAATAACAGCCTGCCAATGATGATTATAATTGGCTGTGTTTGGCTGCACATGATATGTGGTTTTAAATTGTAGTTTTGGGGATGGTGTACAAATAAGGTTCTTCCAGCTGAAGTGACACCTGTAATTAGATAATGGATTAACTGGAGCAGATTCAGCAATTGAGAAAACCTATTTATAGCTGGGACAGATATGGGGGAAACACACGCCGCCCTCCACTTGCTGTTCTTTATAGAAATGACATTTCCTGATCATGGCAACACGGCAGGCAAACTCATTTCGGGTTGTGTTTGCCGCGTTTGGCCTGCTTCTCTTACAATCCATTTATGGGATATTCTGCATTAAACTGATGCTCATGTAGAACAAAAGCATCTTACGTCCATAAACATTGTACGTTGACTGCACTCTGCTACACAGAGTGGGCTACTAGTAGGGTGACCATATGAAAAGGAGGACAGGGCTCCTGTATCTTTAACAGTTGCATAGAAATGGGTATTTCAGCAGGTGTCGTTTTGTATCTGATCAAGAGGGCAGGGCTCCTGCAGCTTTAACTCTTGTGAAAATGAGGGAAATTCACCAGTGCTGCATGCATGTAAATGGCATCTGCTGAAATCCACTTTTCTATGCAACGGTTAAGATACAGAACCCCTGTCCACCATACTGCTGCGTTCGCCTCTGGCTACCAGGAGGAGGGCCTTCTCTGCTGTGGCACCCTGGCTGTGGAATGAGCTCCCTAAGGAGGTTCGCTTGGCACCTACATTATATGCTTTTAGACGCCAGGTGAAGACCTTTTTATTCTCCCAACATTTTAACAATCTATAAATACATTTTAACATGGTGTTTTAAATTTGTAATTTTGCATTGCTGCTGTTTTTATCTGGTTGAGCTTTTATATTGTATTTTATATTATGGTTTTATACTGTTGTTTTATACTTTGAATGGTTTTAATTTTTGTGAATCGCCCAGAGAGCTCCGGCTGTTGGGCGGTATAGAAATGTAATAAATAAATAAATAAATAAATAAAATGTTGCACATACCTGGCTCCACTCTTTGGCCTCATGTGTTGGACGAAGGACTAAAGGAAGAGCCAGCTGTATCATGTGCCTTTGTGAATACGATCATGAGCCTCAATTACTCAGTGCCCCTTCATACCATTGGGCAATGCATGGAGGTTTGGATGGCAGAACTGTGTGATCATCTGATGTTGGAGGCAAGGCCTGGAGGCCCAGTCCCGTTGGAAGCCTTTCCTTGTGCTGTTTCCAGGTTTTTGAGGGGCCTTGGGCAAAACACCCTCAATATTTTTGAGGGGCCCCTTCCAGAGTGAGTCTATCTTTTCGCTATCAACATCACCAACTCCTCATCCTCATCCCTGCAGAGAACCAGTGAGCAAGTAGGCAATGGCCTCTACTGCTCCTTTGAGAGGAGGAGTTGTCTGAGAGGCTGGTGAAGAAGCAAGTTGTAATGGTGAGGTGGAAGAGCAACTCCGGGGACTGTCATTAGAGTGCCTCAGCTGGAGTGTGGGGCCTTGGCACGTGCTCCACTATGCTGACCCTTGATGCCAGCCCTAAACACTCCACACTAAAGGACAAAAACCTGAAGGGGACTTAGGAGCATAGTACAAGGGTTTCTTGATGGAGTTGAGCAAAGATATGCCTTCCATAAGGATGTCAGGGCTTGGACTAAGTTTTCAATGGCATAGTGTGGTGTAGTGTGTAGTGTTGGGCTGGGACTCGGGAGATCTGGGTTCTAGTCCCCATGCAGCCATGAAGCTCGCCAGGTGACTTTGGAGCAGTTACTAATTGTTGTGAGGATAACATGGAGAAGGGGAGGAATATGTAAGCTGTCTTGGGTTCCTTGCAAGAGCAAAACAGGCAGGATATAAATGTAACAATAAATAAATAGTGGAGGAAGGCAGGCAAGCAGGGGAACACAGCTCTGGGACTTTTTTCAGAGCAGGAGCCATGACGTCATGTGCTGGAATGGCAGGGTAATTGATGGATTTCCCTTGCTGTAGCAAGTGAAGGTGGTGATAACAACACTTCCAAGTCTTACTGTTGTTTGTGAGGAAATCAGAGAATGAGGACAATAATCAAGGAAATGATGGGTATTTCTTTCCTTTTCTTTGATGGCGTTTCTACTTCACACTAGCAGTTTTAATGGCAACACCTTTTTTGAGACGGTGTGTTTGGCTAATTCAGCTGGATGAAGATCTTTTTGTAACTGGCTTTATAGCTTGAACATCTGCATTCAAGAGCAAGCACCATGGAGTTCAATGTTGAAATGCATAGGACTAAAGTCATGGCGATCCTAATAAATTGGGAATTATGCTATGTAGTGGTGTGTGTGTGTGTGTGTGTGTGTGTGTGTGTATACAGTCTTATGATGAGCTACTACTTTAAACTATGGGCAGCAGAGGCTCTGATTTCAGTGGGGCAATGATTCTATTCTGGGTTCAGAACCAGCCAGAACTCTAAAGAAGCTATCTAAGGAGATGAACCAATTTCAGATAACTCCTTTAGAGTTCTGGCTGGTTCTGGCTAAAATCCAGAATGAAATCACAGCCCCACTGAAATAAGAGCCACCATCCTCCACTGAATATGGGAGGGAAATACTGAACATGGGGATACCATTTTGAGCAATGCTCTCGTTTCCTAGTTCTGCTCAAAGAAACCAAGCTCTTAGAACAGACCATCAAAATATTAAAAATGAGTTGCTGTAACATTTGATTAATGGCCCCAGCTATGAAACAGTGTACTGGCAGTCCGTCATTCAACAGGGCGTAATATGGGAAAGGTTAGGCAATATTTTTGCCCCTAAGTGCTTACAGTTAAAGCTTGTATCAAAACAAAAGCCCCCCTACAGCTTCGCTCTCGACAGTTCCTTCCCAGAAAATAGTAATTTATTGCTATTGCATCAGCTTAAGTTAATCAGCAACAGACAATACAGAGACTTAAAATGATTTCTAATATCATTATGTGTGTTTGTGTTTCTTTCAAAACACCATATTTCACATCACAATCAGTTCTTTATTGTGTCTTAGCAAATTGCCATTATACACAAACAGAATAAAACACAGAATATACAATTTAAAACTCCACCAACAAACCATTAAGAGTTGAAAAGTTTTCCATACAGTTTTTAGACTTTGTGGCATGTATTTATAGAACATTGACAAGGAATTTGGAAGTTCTAAAAGATACATACTTCTCAGCATCAGACATACTTCTTCATATCAGTGGTCTCTCACTCCAGGAGCGAAAAAACAAACCTACAAACCGAAAGTTGTCCTAGACCTATCCAGATTTCAGGGAAAACAATGTTCATGTATATGATTTGTTTAAACACACTTTCAACAGAATTGTCTCAGTAAAATGTTTTGAGATTTGATTCACTGCCTATCTTTTTGAAATGGACTTACTTTATGCAGTCCTCTCATATAGTGCATTATCAGACGAGCGTTTTATGGGATGCTTGTTACTGCCCACTCATGGTTTTTCATGGGTTCTGCCTCCTGCCCCTTCTGGTCTTCTTTCCGCCACAGATAAGACCCTGGTAAATCTGGGGTTTGGAGGGGGGGGGGAAGTGAAATGTGCCGCCATTTCCTGCGATGTGCAGGAAAAGCAGCACAATAAAAACATCCACTGAATGGGCCATGGGGTTATTGTTTACTTCCTCTTTCTTCCTCTGTGTGAAGAAAGAGGAAGTATCATGGGACAGAAGCAGGGGAAAAGTGATGGTAAAGAAACATGATCCCCCTGCATCTGATGATGCTCTAAGTCACATAACTTACCTCAACTATTTTAAGGTACAATCCTATGCACATTTAGACAGAAAAAAGTCCTATAACACCCAGCGTGCTCAAGCCAAAATGACAGTTTTTTCTGTCTAAACATGCATAGGATTGTACCTTAACTTGACCTTTTTTCCAGTTCACAAGCCCCAAACCCCATAGTAGTTATTATCTAGGCTGGTTAATAGACAGCGTCACCAACATTCGCTTTGTCTTGTTTTTTTTTAACCCACTCTGGCAGGGCTGCGGGGAATTTCCCGCTCCTATCTTCTATCAGTGATCAGCAATAAAAGCGGCATTTCTGATCCCTGCACTGAGAGAGGGTGGGGCTTAGTGAGGGGGTGGGGCTATGGAGGGGACTTCCACTGGCTGGTTGGGGGACCTTCGCAGGACAGTTCTTGCGAGTGTCCGCAGGTGCCGTGTTGGTCACCCCTTCCCAGGTGCCATTGGAGTTGTCCATGGGTACCATGCTGGGAACCACAGCCCAGCAGCCTGCATGGGCCAGATTGGGGTTCACTCTGGGCTGGAGTAGAGGTTCTGCACTGTGATCTACCATTTTTATGATGGAACCATTCCATGGATCTTAGTCAGTATTCCAGAGCACACTCTTGCATCATTGCAAGCTACTCCGATCCTGGTTTTATACTTCACTAGAAATGCAGGGGACACTCTGGGAAGAAGAACCAAGGAGTGGAGCTGGTAGGATATAGGCAAGACATTTAAGAACCTAATAACATCAGAAGAGCCCTGCTGGATCAGGCCAAGGGTCCATCTAGTCCAGCACTCTGTTCACACAGTGGCCAACCAGCCATCGGCCAGGGACCAACAAAGCAGGACATGGTGCAACAGCACCCTCCCACCCATGTTCCCCAGCAACTGAGGCACACAGGCTTACTGCCTCGAATACTGGAGATCGCTCTCCCAAATGTTTTGTCCCTGTTAATTTTGAGCCCAAGAGCTGACCGGATGGCGTAAGTGTGTTTCTATTTGTGTGGTTGATATCCACACTGCTCCAGTAAAATCTGTGTAAGCAGTTATCATATAGCTCCTCCCATATGGCCTAGAGCAGGGACGGGTAACCCTTTTCAGCCCTGGGGCTGCATTCCAGCATTGGCAGTGCCCAGGGTGCTGTGGGTGGGCCCAACATAGGCACAGCCAGCCATACTTTGAACTGATTTGAACATTTCCCCCACCAAGCATATTACAAAGTACAGCTCACTTCAAGGCATCTTTACTTAGAAGCATTTCCCAGCACGACAGTGTTCAGACATGCAAAGCACAGCTCAGTCGTGTGCCTGTCTCATCAGAAGTAAACCACAGGAACCAAGCATACAGGTAAGCCACGGAAACGGACTTCTAAAGCACAAACCTTCAGTTTCCACACCTTTTCCTTCTAGAACCTGTTTAAATAAATTTACATTTTAAAGGCCTTTAAAGCACAGGGTTTAAATACTTTTTAACGAGCATGGTATTCAAAGTTTAAATCCCCTCTTATCTCTGATCACAGAGCAGGGTTTCCCTGCACGGTGCAGTCAAAAGGTTGTCATTCTTCAGCACTCAGCAGGAAATCCCAACTTTTTATCTCTGATCAAAGTGGGGGTTTCCTGCACAGGGCTGGAGGGGAAAGGGGAAAGGCCTGGAGAAGAAATTTATGGTCTGGATGGGGACCACTTGCAGCCCAGAGGTTTCCCATCCCTGGCATACATCTTTCCTTGTTACCTGACTGCCATAGGAAGACGATGGGCCTTGCTAGACCCAGCCGGATAAGCCAGCAAGGAGGCGGGGCGACGGCGCGCTAACTTTAGCGCGTGCCGCCCTGCCTCCTAGACGCACGACACGCAGGGACTGCGGAAGCCCTGCAGCTTCGGCCATTTTATTTTTGTTAAAGGGGCCACGTGTGCCCCGAAGACTCTGGAGAAGGTAGGTGGGTTTTTTTTAAATTAAGCCCCCCACCCTTTTTTTAATTAAGCCCCTGCCCCCTCTTTCCCCGCCCTCCCTCCCCGTCCCCGTCCCCTGTGTCGCCCTCCGCCATCCCTCCCTGTCTCCTGTGTCGCCCTCCACCATCCCTCCCCATCCCGTGTCACCCTACACCATCCCTCCCCGTCTCCTGTGTCGCCCTCCACCATCCCTCCCCGTCTCCTGTGTCACCCAAAGCCATCCCGTGTCGCCCTCCACCATCCCTCCCTGTCTCCTGTGTCGCCCTCCACCATCCCTCCCCATCTCCTGTGTCGCCCTAAGCCATCCCTCCCCATCTCGTGTCGCCCTCCACCATCCCTCCCTGTCTCCTGTGTCGCCCTGCCCCGGCCTCATCTGGACGCACAGCAGGGAAACCGGGCCTCACAGCGTGCTAAGGCCTCGTCTAGCAAGGCCCTTAGTTCTCACAATGCAAGGGTAATGTAAGAAGGGTCATTTTTCACACCAACATCCCTGTCCTAACGGGGATATAGGCAGCTCCCACAAACATGTGACAGCATTTGATACGACATTCCAAAATGTACCCCTCCCATCACATCCTGAGTAAGTAACTCACTGTTGTTCCAGCATAATCCCGAGCTGAGGACTAGCCAGTAGTAAATTCTGCTGAATCACACAAGGAGCTTGAATCTTCACTATGTTTAAAAAGTTGATCACATTGTTCAGCTAAAAACTTTTCTTTTCCCTATAGCCTTCAAATATTGAGTTTGTTCTGACTCTATACTGTTTAGCTTCACCCTACCCGGTGCCTGTTTACACTTCCCTGTGCCTGTTCGCATTCTCCTTCCCTCTTTATTGTTTACTACAACTTATTAGATTGTAAGCCTATGCGGCAGGGTCTTGCTATTTACTGTGTTATCTGTACAGCACCATGTACATTGATGGTGCTATATAAATAAATAATAATAATAATAATACAGTTACATTGTTCGCAACGGGCAGAACTCGTTTCTTTCTCAGTTGAGGAAAGATGGAAGCCAGCTAAACCTGGACTGAAGCCATCAGCCATGGTGGGTGAATGTCTGGGAAATTCTGACAAGAGTCTTGGATGCCACAGTTGATGAGCTGATTAAATGAAAGCGCTGGAATGTCTAGTGTCTGTTGCCTTTGGAGGCTATTATGAAGAAAGGATGTTCTTGTGGGGGGAAATTGGGAGAAATGACATTATTAAACCATTTATCAAGTTTTGCTGTCGTGATGGAAAGTTTGCTGGATGGTTCAGAAACCTACATTCTTGACACTGAGAGGAGACCACTTTGATGACGAGAGCAGAACTGCTCAAAGCAAAGTGCTGTTTTCGAGAAGTTCTCAGACATTTGAATTGGCCAAATTTGTCATTTGCAAGCTGCACTCAAGGGAGATCGAAGGTTCCTTGTGAGCTTATCAAGGGTTCCTCTATGAGGTGACATCTTGTCCTTGCCCAGAAATGCTGGATCCTTTTCCAGCTGAACTGCAGGTGGCTGTTTCTCAATGAAGCCCTGGACGTTCAGGCCTGGAGTGATTCTGTCCATCCAGGCTGGCCATTGGATTCTCCTGGGCAGGAAGGAGTATAAAGCACTTCCTGTTCCATTTGGGCCTTGCTTAAGAACCAATGTCCTCCTGAGATCTGGGCTAGGGGTGCCCAGGTGTCCTCTTTGTAAAAGAGTGTAAAAGACTGTAAAAAGAATTATCTATTTGAAGGGCTGTCAGAATGTTTTGGATATGTTTTTAGTTCTCATAGTCAGAGCTTGCAGGATGACAGTGGGGCTCAACAGGCCTGGTTGGTACCTGGTCTGGACTGACTGAGAGTGTCCCAAGACATTTCCCAGGATCCTTTGCAATGTGCAGGGAGCTGTTGCAAATGTTCAGGAACTCCTTGACAGACACTGTTCCCTGAAGGTGAAAACTATGGAGGTGGAAAATCTGAAAACCAGTGCAAACTAAAATAAAACGTTATCTACCCCAGCCTTGCAAAACATGTGACCCACTAAGCCGAAAACAGGCCAGCGTCCATTCAAGACTCAGTAAGCCTGTTATTTATTGCTTGCCTGAAATTGCACAGAGTAGAGATTTTCAAGCATCTGGAAGGCCACAATCCATAGCTGGTGGGTTTTGATGTATAGTCTTGGTTGACATGAATGTTTCACATTTTTGTGCTGGATAACATTGCATTTAAAATGCTATATCTAGTGCAAGAAATAATAATGTACTACAGGGTCCTCTTATTCAAATGATCTGGCCCCAAACAATGAAAATAAATGGCTGAGCAATGAATGCAACAGATCACAACAGCCACTGTATGGCCAGCTCATACTCATCTGAAATATATGAGGCGGTTGTAAAACTGGTTTGCCTGGTCTCAATAAAAAACCCTGGAAAGCTGGTTTACCTGGGAATAAAAATACCTTGAGAAAAGGGAGGAAAGAAGAGGTTTGGAGTTAGCTGTGAGATTGCCAAGAAGTTCTGGGATTTCAGCTTCCTGCAATTCCAGAATGCTGATATTACTTTGCTTACATCTGCTGTGTGCTTGCTTTAATTTAGGGTGACCAACTGTCAGGATTTCCCCGGATTTGTCCTGGTTTTTGTTCTTCCCATGGTGTCAGGGGGGATTTTCTATAATTTTCAATAATGTCCTGGAATGACACACCTTCCCCTTTAAGGCTGCCATTAGCATGGCAGGAGGGAATGACATGCTTTCTTGAGGCACATCATTCCCCCACCCCGAGCTCCAATTGAGGTCTTAAAGGGGAAAGTGGGTCATTCGTGGACATTATAGGAAAGGCCCCAATTGGAATGGATGGTGGTGGTGCAGAATGAAATCCTTTCCCCTCCTCCACTCCAATCGGGTTCTTTAAGGTGGCAGGGGAATAATGTACTTTCTGCAGGACTCAGAAAGCTGCTTCCCCCCCCCACACACTAGGTGTCCTCTTTTTTGGTTTCCCAAATATGGTCACCCTATTTAATTGTACATTTAAGAATAAAGAGAATATTATATAAGAATATAAGAACATAAGAAGAGCCATGCTGTGTCAGACCAAGGTCTATCTAGTCCAATATTCTGTTCACACAGAATACTGTGTGAGCAGTACATCAATGGAACCAGTTACCTAGGGAGGTTGTGGGCTCTCACACACTGGAGGCCTTCAAGAGGCAGCTGGACAAGCATCTGTCAGGGATGCTTTAGGGTGGATTCCTGCATTGAGCAGGGGGTTGGACTCGATGGCCTTGTAGGCCCCTTCCAACTCTACCATTCTATGATTCTATGATAGCCTTATCTTCCATGAATTTGTCCAACCCCCTTTTAAAGCCATCCAAATTAGTGGCTCTCACTACATCTTGTGGTACACATTTCATAGATTAGCTACACAGTGTGTGAAGAAGTACTCCTTTTCATCTGTCCTGAAGCTTTCTCCAACGAGCTTCGTGGAGTTGCCCTGGATTCTTTTATTATGAGAGGGAGAAATATGTCTCCCAATCCATACCGTTTATAATTTTGTACACCTCTATAATGTCTCTCCATCACTCATCTTTTGTCTAAGCTAAACAATCCCAGGTGTTTAACCTTTCCTTTTAGGGAAGTTGCTCCAGATCATTATCATTTTAGTTGCCTCCTTTCCCAACTTTTTACAGCTGTGCAATATCTAATATGTTGTCTATATGGGATCCAATACGTTGTGCATATGGGACCTTCAGAGGGCACCAGGTAAAGAAGTAGGGATTTTGAAAAATCCGTTCTGTCTGCGTTTCCTGGATTGTCACATGCCTTTCAGTCTGCCATCCGCTCATTGGTGGAATGGGATTATTTATAATTTCCTGAATTCGTGAAAATTTGCACTTGCACAAATCCTTCCCAAATGTATAACCACCACCACACCATGAACATTTCATGCTTTAGCCTATGGGGGAAATGCAGATTTTTGGCTGGTGGTTTTTTCAAAAAATATATTTTTCTACAACTAAATTTGCATAAAATTCAGGAAAATAAAACAAACAAAACCCCACAAGTCCACAGAATCCATGTGACTTGGGAAAAGCTGGTCTGCTGCAGAATACGTAGTTCAGATTCATAGAGCTCCATCACGCCAGTGTTTTATTGCACTCTTGTCCTGCCTGGTTTGCTGTTTTGAAACATGATACCCACTTGACACCATGCCTGTCCTGCAGTCACTTCCTCCCTTTCCCTCCATTTTCCATTTTTTTCTAAGGCAGGGAAAGTACGATTTATTTTCTCCATACGAAATGAAAGCTCCCTTCTGTCCCTGTGAATTTCCATCCTCGCATTATCTTGCTTTTGTTTGGGGCGGTCCTGCTGATGAAATAGGAGGGTGGAGCTGTTCTCCTCCAGCTTGCTGAGTCTGTCAGTCGAGTGAACGGATTTGTGCTGAGCTGGTTGAATGGACTTTTGCTGCTCCAACCCCACCCTCATTGCCCACAGAAACTATTCCCAGCTGATTAAATGCCGAATCAGTAAAATGCTAGACAACAAAACCAGAGCGGGGGGGGGAGGGGAAGGCGCCCATGTCCATCACCTGATAAGAACCAATGAACTGGAGGGGAAAGGAGAAGGGGAGGGGTGGTGCGGGCACAATAGTGGGAGAGCAAGCAAGTGAAAAGAGAGTTCACTGGTAGAGCGGTGATTGTGAAAGGGACCAGCTCTTGCCGCACTAATGAAACAGAGGTCAAAAGTCGCGGGTGCATACCAGGAAAAAAAAGTAGGTGTGATGAAGGTCATTGAAATCTGAACTCTCCTGATTCCATTGCCGATTTCTTCAACATCCTGGGCCCCAGGTTGCCTGCCCCTTTGCAGTTGGTACATAAATTCTAGAAAATACAATTCTCTTTTGGACATGTTCAGGTTGGGATTTCAAAAGCCATCCCAGCATTGTCCCATGATTTGCTCTTTTGTTTGATGCAATCCCACCCCTAGAGTGCGGATCTAGTGAGGGTAAGCCGAAGTGCCCTGTGCAGCAAAACACACTGTCCTTGCGTAGTTATTTAACAGCAATATACGTATTTCCCATCCCTCATTCATTAGGACCTAATGTCATTTAGGATGAGCCCGCAGCAGTTTTAAAAGCTAGCCAATGACCATGCAACCTCTTTGACGTCATTCCCCCAAAGGTCCTGACTATGCGAACCATCTGCGATATACTGTATAAAAATCTATGTCATTGTTGGCCTCTCAGGGGAGCCCTGGAAGTTATTTAGCTGTCTGGAATGGACAGATGGCTGCCATCAGGATTTTTATTGTGGCTATCCTTGTGACTACAGAGGTTTCTCTGACACATGTTGAACTTTTCAGATGGGTGTTAAACTTTAAATGTTAGAGGAAAACATACAGGCCATCCCCAGCAACCTTTACAACCTGGCACGAAACAGATCAGTCTAGAAGCTAATTGGACTGATCCCTTGGTTATACATCCTAGTTCTTTAGAGCAATTATCTCACAAAAAAACTCACAAATGTGTTTTCTTGTAAACACTCCAATGTAAACAACCCACCAAAATCAAGGGAGCTGGGATCATGGCCAATGCATTTAATCCTGTTGTCTCATGAATACCAGTGAATCTTCTCTGCAATTCAATGGACTTGGCATATACTTCTAAGAAAGAGAGAAAAATGGGTTTTGGGATCTAAAGACACAATGCCACATTAGCGCAAGTCTGTTACCATGATGGAACTCCATCCCTTTCTCCTACCCAAACAGTGGATCCTCTGAATTGTTCTTTCTTGGACTGAAGCTGAGCTGAGCGAGAGCTATTACATCCTCGCTACATAACCTTCATTCCTACTGGCAGGCGATTGCATTGAAACACATCACAGGCTAGGACAAAACAGGAGTCAATAACTTCTTGTTGAAGTATTGGCTATTGGTTTGAAGTGTGTGAGTTCAATTCCCATTTTAATGCAAACTTATCTAATTTTGCACTTTTGAACCACTCGGTGAATCAAACTCAGCTATTCTTTGAAATTTGCAATTTTCTGAATTTTGCAATGAAGTTTTCCAATTCAAGAATGCATACAAAAATGCATATATTAGAAAAAATAATGTTCAGATACGTATTATATTAGGAAAACAGCTTGCAAAAATGTGTATTTTAGGCAAGAACACACATAATGCTTGTATTAGGAGAAACGACCACAACAATGCTTATGATTGTTCATGTAAACTTTTTTTAAAAAACCCCTCAAACTTTGGGACTAACCAAATTTTCAAAGTTTAAGACGAACCAAATTTAAAGTTGGAAAAATAAGAAACTCTGGCCTTAGTTAGACCTAAGGATTATCCCAAGCAAATGGAGGGGTCATCCCTGCCTTCTCCTGGTATCTCCTGCGTGTCATTTGGATGCACAGGGATGATCCTGGGACAATCCCAGGATATAGGCCTGGTCTAGCCATTGCCTAAGAGAAACTGAAATTGAGTGATTCATCCATCCCTACTCTCAAGTAGAACATAAGTGTAAGATGACCCTCCTACCCATGTTCCATGACAACTGGTGTATATAGGCATACTGCCTCTGATACTGGAGTTAGCATATAGCCATCAGGACTAGTAGTCCTGATGGCTAGTAGCCATTGATAGCATTATCCTCCAGGAATTTGTCTAAACCCCATTTAAAGCCATCGAAATCAGTGGCCTTCACTACATCTTGTAGTAGCAAATTCCATCACTATGTGCTGTTCTTCCTTTTATCTGTCCTGAATCTCCCACTTCTCAGCTTCATAGGACAACCCCAGGTTCTTGTATTATGAGAGAGGGAGAAAAATGCCTCCCTGTCCACGTTCTCCACATCATGCATAGTTCTGTACACCTCTACCATGTCTCCCCTTAGCCTCCCTTTTTCCAAGCTGAACAATCCCAGCTGTTGTAACCTCTCCACATAGGGGAGTTGCTCCAGCCCCTTGGTCATTTTAGTTGTCTTTTCCTGCAATTTTTGAAGCTCTACAATATCTTTGTTTTTTTAGGTGCGGTGACCACAACTGTGCAACTGGATGCTTGAGGAATCCAAACTTTATGACTTCCTATATGAAATGACCTCACCTATCGGATTAATGTGTGCATCAGAACTTAGCTATTCATCAGATTTCCTTCTACTTTGAACATTGTGATATACTTTCCTTCAGTTTGTGTATCAAAACACACACTTAAACATGATTTTGAAAGAAAATGCAGTTTCAACTACTGTTAAAATGAGATTTTGAGTGTGTGTGTTTTAAAATGGCAGATCAGAGCAGAAAGCAAAATATTAGGGCTGTGCACGGACCCCGCGAACTGCTTCGTGGCCCAATCTGGAACTTTCGGGTCGGGCCCGAACTGCTTCAGGTTGATCCAACCCTCCCCCGCTCTGCTCAGCGGAGCGAGATCTGGACAGGCGGATCAAGGTTTTGCCCCCCTTTCCTACTTACTTGCCTCCGCGGCAGTCGGCGGAGGCAGGTAAGTGGGGAAGGGGGGACAAAATGGGGGCTGAATAAGTCCCCTATCCCCTTACCTGGCTCCACTGCTGTTGCCACATGGACTGCAGGGGTGAGCCAGGTAAGCCCCCCCTTACCTGCCTCTGTCGTGGTCCGGCGCAGGCTTCAACTGAGGCCCAGGCCTCAAAGCGGAAACAGGCTGCGGCCTACTTCTACTTTGAGGCCTGGGTCTCAGTTGAAGCCTGCACCGGACCGCGCCGGACACAGGTAAGCCCCCTCCCCCCTTACCTGGCTCCACCGCTGTCGCCACACAGACTGTGGTGGTGGAGCCAGGTGAACCCCCCTCCCCCCACTTACCTGTGTTTGGAGTTCCAGATGGAGGCGAACTGCTTTGCCTCGATCTGCAGCTCCCCCGACCTGATTCGGTTCCGCCTTTGGCGGAGGTAGAGCGGGCCACTCCACTCTGGATTCATGATCCGAATCAGAGTGGAGCACAGCCCTACAAAATATATGGAATTACTGTTAAAAAAAATGACAAGTACTGGAAAAAGCTTCTTCCATTCCTGAGGAGCAGCTGACCCCATTCCTGCTCTTTTGCTGCAGCGTGAATCAGCTCTACCTGGGGGTCCTTAAAGAGCTGAACTTTGAAAGCAGCCTCTGAAATCCAATTTCCAAGAACACCCTCTCCAAAATTACACACCTCCGAATTGCAAGCCCGCCTATATCTGTTCCCTAAGTTGCTTCCTTTTGCCAGCACAGCTAAAAGTGTAATCTTGCTGACGCTGCCATAAAAGTTTTTTTTAAAAAAATCTACATCAGCGCTCATCTCGCCATGTCAGAAGAGATGGATGTGCAAAGAGATTTAGCATGATGCACAGGGGCGATTTTATACAGCATTTAAAGGGCACCAGGGAGTTGGCCGTGGGAGACCATTTTCTTCCTGACTAATATATTATGCCTGGTTGACTCAACCTCTGCCAGCAAAGCTAAGCCGTTCAGGTTATGTAAGCGCTCAAGTGGTAATCAAATATGTATCAAAAGGAAGCTTCATGCAAAGGAGGAAAGGAGTTGCGATGGATAAAGGAACTCTTATCGGACATCAGCAAGGCATGAAAAATGGTATGAGAAAAGGGCAGTCAGTCAGGATCATCCAGGATTGAAACCAGGAGCTTCCTCGTTTGGGTGCTGGTACCTTTGTTAGTGTGCAAATCAGCACTGCAGAGTAGAGGAAGGATGGCATGGTGTCACCTAGGGTGACCCTATGGAAAGGAGGACAAGGCCCCTGTATCCTTAACGATCGCATAGAAAAGGGAATTTCTGCAGGTATGCATGCAGCACCTGGTGGAATTCCCTCTTCATCACAACAGTTAAAGCTGCAGGCGCCCTGCCCTCTTTTGTATCTGGTCACTCTGCTCCGGCAGCTTTAACTGTTTTGATGAAGAGAGAATTTCACCAGGTGCTGCATGCATACAAATGACATCTCCTGAAATTCTCTCTTCTATGCAACTCTTAAAGATACAGGGGCCCTATCCTCCTTTCTGTATGGTCACTCTAGTGTCACCAACTTATCCTTATCCCGTGGCAGCCCATAGGTTCCTTCCTCCTGATCAGGCCTCGTTGTCGTCCTGATCATAGGTTCCTTTCTCCTGATTAGGCCAGACCTTGAGCTCAAACACATACTCTATGTCTTCCCTGCTCCCCAGTTCCCACTTCCTGTTCTTTGGATGGACTACCTGGCTCTCGATCTTTCCGGACTTGGCTTCCAATTCTCCCTGGAATAGACGGTTGAGTTTAGACTATTGGCCTGACAGCAACCTTGGCAACGCTTGATGTTGGCTGCTGTTCACTCTGAAGCAGGCATGGGAAACCTTTCGCCTGCTTTGGGGGATCCGGATTGGCCTCTGAGGTGGAGGCTGCACAGCCCTACAATAGCCTTTTAGTAGGACCCAAACCAATGGGTTAAAATTACAAGAAAAGGGATTTTGACTAAACATTAGGAAGGACTTCCTGATGTTATGAGCTGTTTGACAGTGGAGCAGACTCCCTCAGAAGGTGTCGGGTTCTCTTTTGGTAGAAGTTGTCAAGAAGAGGCTGGATGTCTACCCATTAGGGATGTTGTAGGAGCTGATTTCTTGCATCAGCAGGGGGTTGGACCAGATGGCCTTTGAGAAACCTTCCAACTCTATGACCCTATGTTTCTATGACTCTGCCTATAATGCAACATTTTCTGGAAGGAAACAAGAGCATAGCCATTTCCAAAGAAGATGGGAAAACCTCGCTGACTGCGTGTGCTTGTCTTGTTAAATTACTATCCGCTTCGTGGAATTCCAGGAGCAAATGTCCTTGGAGCCAGATCACTGATGCAATTTTGTGACGTTCATGTAAGAGAGCTTGAGAAAAATGTGGAATTAAAAAAATATATATATCTTGCAAGTCAGGGATGAAGCTGGCTGTAAAGTTTTAGTTAAATGAAAGGAATAAAATAGATTGATCTCCGATTGTGATAAGCTAGTCAGTCACCAGGGCTTTACAATCTATTCCTCAATTACTTTCGTGAAGGAGAGAGTACAGTACCTAGCAAGCTACACAGCTTCTAACAAGCAATGAGGGTTATGAAGGGCCAACAGGATATCTCATATAGAGAAATGCAGAGGAAATGAGTGCATTTAGGCCAGAGCTGTAGCCTTCAAACTTCCTGCTTTTAGAGACAGATCATGCATTTAGTAGAATGTAGGAACATAGGAGGCTACCTTATAAGTGGCTGAGTTCAGACAACATGATAACCCACACTCAGGGGTTGAGTATGAATGGGGTGTAGGCGATTGTTGAACCATGGGTTGCCGTGTTGTCTGAACTGAATCATGCTAACAAACCATGGTTTGCTAACCATGAACAACCCACAAAGAGAGCCCATGGTTTGTTGTTGGGTTGTGAACTGTGGATCGTTCATGGCAAATCCCATAATTCTCAGTCATCATGGCCAATTCCCATAACGGGAATTGCAGTCATAATACAACTGGAGAGTTCGGGGTTGGGGAAAGCTGCCCTATATGACTTAGGACCCATGTACCTGAAGGAATGTCTGTGCTATCTGTGGTAAAGTGGGTGGCAACCAGAGGGGAGGGTTGCCATTGGTGGTATCCAGTTTGTGGAATTCTCTCCCCAAGAGGCCCACCAGGCACCACCATTGTTATCTTTTTGGTACCAGGCAAAGACGTTCTCCCAAGCTTTTAAAAATATTGTCATATGTTCTATTTCCTGAATCCAAAATTTAGTGTTGGCCATCAATTTAGATGGTTTTAAAAGGACGTTGGACAAATTCATGGAGGATAAAGCTATCAATGGCTACTAGTTCTGATGGCTATATCCTACCTCCAGTATCAGAGATATTATGCCTCTGTACACTAGTTGCTGCGAGTCATGGGTGGGAGGGTGCTCAACAGCTGGTGGGCTTCTGTGTGAACAGAATGCTGGACCAGATGGACCCTTGGTTTGATCCAGCAGGGCTCTTCTTACATTCTTATTTGTGTGTTTTATCTTGTTTTTGTCAACTGACCTGGAAGCTCTGCTGAAAGGTGGTGTATATTTAAACTTTCAAATATTTACACCCATAAAATGATAAATAAAGTAGCCATGGCAGCTTATTAGTCTTTGCAACATGCCCCTATGAGTAGGCACAACAGGTGTCTGGTGATCAGTCTGTTCCCTGATTCTAGATTGTCTCTGCCCATGTCTCTTGTTTCTGGTCCTCATCTGGCTCCTCCCAAATAAGTTGCAGCCTGTCTTGAAATTAGCCCAGGATCTGACAGCCACTTCTCAAAGTGGTATCATGGAGGGAAAATGTTGCTACTTGATTCTGCTAAATGTGTAACTTGGTTCTCAGAGAATCCTTCGAGCTTTACCATTTTGATTCTCAAACTCCTATTCACTTTGACTGGATTCAGGCCAGGGGAATAAGATTACCTGACAATAAAACTGCATGAGTGACCTAACTAGTGAGTTCCACCATATCAATATATCCATCAATAACCCAGCTTTTATTATTGGACTGACAGTGATTATGCTAAATGTCATTATGCTAAATGTCATTATGCTAAATGACATCACAATGATTGAATTTAAGAAGTTCTTATATTTCATGGCAAGAATGACCAGTAAAAAAAAAATTAGATTAAGACATGCAAATGGTTTTCTCTGCTGGCAACGTTTTATAAAAATGGTTTCCAAGTTACAGGGAGGGGGGAATGATGAAGAACTTGTAGGCAGTGAGAAGAAACTCCCTAATTTACTTCCTTGGTCAACATATCTGGATAAGGAGCTGAGAGAAAGGATTGTGTAGAGCTCCATTCTGTTCAGTGGAGCTTACTCCCAGGGAAGTGTGCACAAGATTGTAGCCTTTGTTTCCATATCTCCATTGAAACTTAGGATTCAGATTTCTTTTGGAAGGTGTGAAGGCTGAAGAGAAAGAAAATTATTACACCTCACACAATTTGAGTTTTGCTCCATCTAGTTTCTCAGTTTGCAAAATCCCTTTTCAACACACTCAGGTATGCTGACAGGTATGCTTTGTCTAAATAATAATAATAATAATAATAATAATAATAATAATAATAATAATAATAATAATAATTTTATTTACTAATAAATTTATTTCTTACCCGCCTCTCCCTCTGGATCAAATAAAACCACCATAAAATACATACAACTAATTCAAACATTTAAAACCAATGCATCATTAAAAGCAGCACACCATTAAAAAAGGCATCTTAAAATTCAACTGGGTAGGCCTGCCGGAAGAGATCAGTCTTTATGGCTTTCTTAAATTCTGAAAGACTGTTAAGTTGGTGAATCTCTCCCGGAAAGCCATTCCACAAACTGGGAGCGGCAGAAGAAAAGGTCCTCTGGGTAACAGTTGTTAGCCTTGTTTTTGTTGGCTGGAGTACATTCTTCCCAGAGGACCTGAGTGTGCGGGGTGGATTGTACAGGAGAAGGCGATCCTGCAGGTAGCCTGGACCCAAACCATGTAGGGCTTTAAAGGTGATAACCAACACTTTATACTTCGCCCGGAAACTAATTGGCAGCCAGGGAAGAGATTTTAAGACTGGTGTAAAGTGGTCATCCCTAGGTGTACTGGGGGAGATCACTTCAAGACTCTTTCCTTGCATAGCTTCTTGATTTTACATCCTCCCTAGCTCAAAGCTCTCAGAGTATTATGCAGCTTTGGCAGTTAAGATAATGGTACTGAAAAGAGAGTAAAACTCTGGTGTTTGATGAAGTAAATAAATGGTTATAATAGTTTTCTTTCAAAAAGATTCCAACGATTAAAGCAATAGCAAAAATCAGAGTATTATGCAGCTTTGGCAGTTAAGATAACGGCCTGCTTCTCACGTAATGAGTAGCAACCATGGGTTAAATTTCCCCATGGCATTTCTTATATTGTGGCTGTGACCGCCATTTTGAATATTCAGGGTGCAGTGGAGGCATGGTGTAACTTCTCAGTACGTGCAAACCCACTGAGGGTGGGTTGTTGGGATAGTTGACAAGCCACTCACAACCCTAAAACAGCCCATGGCTTCTGGGTGCCTTGTCAACAACCTCAACAAGCCACCCTGCCTTGGTTCACATATAATGACAAGCTACGCTGTGCCCCCACCATGCCTTGAATATTCAAAAAGACAGCTGCTGTGATGAAAAGCCCTGCGGGCAAATTCACGCAGTGGCTCCTCATTATGTGTGAACCAGGTCAGTGTCAAGCTTTGCCCTAACATACCTGGTCAAGGACTGATGAGTATTCACTAGTCTTTCTGAAGAAATTGCACTGCTACTTTGATAGGCATCATGCCTAAGGGCGGTGTGTCCAAGGCCAAGCCATCTGGTAACATTTTAAATCTAGATACATGCTGCATAGTCACTGATCCACTGGTGGGGATATCAAAATGGTTATGGTACTTCTCAATAAGCTGAGAGGGAAAATAAGAGGTATGAAAAGCCATTGGAGAGACTTGTGGTAACTTATTATAACACAGCCTTTTGTGGAGAAAAACCCACTTAAAATCATAGAATCATAGAATAGTTGAGTTGGAAGGGGCCTATAAGGCAATTGAGTCCAACCCCTTGCTCAATGCAGGAATCTACATTAAAGCATACCTGACAGATGGCTGTCCAACTGCCTCTTGAATGCCTCTAGTATGGGAGAGCCCACTACCTCCCTTAATCATTTGTTCCATTGTCGTACTGCTCTAACAGTCAGGAAGTTTTCCTGCTGTCAAGTTGGAATCTGGCTTCCTGTAACTTGAGCCCATTATTCTGTGTCCTGCAAGCTGGGATGATTGAGAAGAGATCCTGGCCCTCCTCTGTGTGACAACCTTTTAAGTACTATCATAGTCTTCTCTTAGTCTTCCCTTAGTCTTCTCTTCTCAAGCCTATACATGCCCTCATAGGGCCTTATTTCCAGACCCCTGATCATCCTCATTGCCCTTTTCTGAACCCCCTCCAGCTTATCTGCATCCTTCTTGAAGTGTGGTGCCCAGAACTGGATGCAGTACTCAAGCTGAGGCCTAACCAGTGCCGAGTAGAGGGGAACCAGTACCTTGTGCGATTTGGAAGCTTTACTTCTATTAATGCAGTCCAAATAGCATTTGCTCATATTCAGCTTGTGATCTACAACAATTCCAAGATCCTTCTCTCTTGTATTATTGTTGAGCCCAGTATCCCCCATCTTGTAACTGTGCATTCGGTATCTTTTTCCTGGGTGTAGAACTTGGCATTTATCCCTATTAAATTTCATTCTGTTGTTTTCAGCCCAACGTTCCAGCCTGTCAAGATCACTTTGAAGTTTGTTTTTGTCTTCCAGGGTATTAGCTATCCCACCCAATGTTATGTTGTCTGCAAATTTGATAAGCATTCTCTGTACCTCATCGTCCAAATCATTAATAAAAATGTTGAAGAGCACTGGGCCCAGAAGTGAGCCCTGCAGTACCCCATCTATTACCTCCCACCTGGACTCAAACAGTACCACTGATAAGTATTGTTTGAGTCCAGTTCTGTAGCCAACTGTGGATCCACCTAACAGTTGTTCCATCTAGCTTACTTTTAGCTAGTTTGCTGATCAGAATATCATGGGGCACTTTGTCAAAAGCTTTGCTGAAGTCAAGATATATTATGTTCACAGCATTCCTATAGTCCACAAGGAAGGTTACTTGATCAAAAAATGAGAACAGATTCATCTGCATTGTTTTCAATTTCTTTATAATCTGCTCTAAAATTTCCCCAGGGATTGATGTCAGTCTGACTGGTCTGCAGTTCCCAGGTACCTCTTTTTTGCCCCTTTGGAAGATAGGGAAAACATTAACCCTCTACCAGCTGTCTGGCACTTCATTCATCTACCAGGATTTCGTAAAGGTAGTAGGCAGTGGTTCTGAGAGTTCTTCTGCCAGTTCCTTTATTACTTTAGGATGCATTTCAGTAGGCACTGGGGATCTGAACTCATTCAAAGAAATTAGGTGTTCCTTGACCATTGGTTTATCAATCTCAAGCTGCAATCCTGCCCCTTCAGCTTGCCCTTTACATTTCCCAGGGAAGTCATAGAACGTCTTTCAGGAGAAGAACGAGCCAAAGTAGGAATTGAGCACTTCTGCTTTTTTCCATCATCTGTTATCATTTTGCCATCCTCATTGAGTAGTTGAACCACAATTCCCCCCTCTGTCTTTTACTTTGTACATACCCGTTGCTTTTGGCATCCCTCACTAACCTCAACTCATTCTCAGCTTTAGCCTTTGATGATCATCGAAGATGATCAGAAAAATAGATGATGAGTTGTTTTTGCTCAAGGGACTAACGCTACCTTCACTGTGCTTATTGCAATTACTCTTTTAGGCTGCAATCCAATGCACACTGAGGAACATAGGAAGCTGCCTTATACTGTGTCAGACCATGGGCTCATCTAGCCCAGAATTATCAACACTGACTGTCAGCAATGCCTCTCCAGGGTTTCAGGCAGGATTCTTTTTTGGCCCTATTTGGGGATGCCAGGGATAGAAACTGGGACCTTCTGCTTGCAAAACTGGTGTTCTGCACTTAAGCTTCAACCCCTTCCTTCTCAAGCAAGCCCTCCCTTACCTTGAGAGTAATAGCTTTATCACACCAGCGTTATACTGTGCAATCACTGTGAATTGCGTGCAAAGGACTCCAAAGTTTTCCAGCTTATAATCTGCTTTTATTGCGAAGTACTCTGAAGTTTTCCAGTTTATAACCTGCTTTGACTGTGAAGTACTCCCATGCATCCTGCTTTAATTGTGCTATAAAGCCAAAAGACCCGCCCTGTTTTGCTACTACTTTTGGAGCAAATCATTTGTCGTTTTCCAAGCGGCCACTGGGGGTGCAGGAGCAGGATTTGATACTCTTAAGCTTCAAATTAAACAAATGCTTACATCTGTGTAAGTTTTAAAGATAAAGACATCAAAATTGGCACAGTAATAGATATTAAGGAGAGCTTTAAGCATACCGAATTTGAATTGGATTGGGTCATCCATTGATTTTTTAATGTTTTTTTTTTTTACATTTCCCCCTTAAACCCTTTTCCTGGTATGCAAAGGATCTTAGGAGTGCTGCCGCCTGGGGTGTGATTTAGCTAACAACAATGACAGCTTAGGGCTGTAGGGGATGATTCGAGGGAAACAGGTACATGGGATGAAGCTATACGCCTCTTTGAATCCAATGGAACTCATTCCTGAGTAAACATGCATAGGATTACACACACACACACATTTTCTAGGATAAAAAAAAACAGTTTAAGAAATGTCAAGGTGTTTAGGAATTCACTCATGCACCAAAGATTATAAATTTAAGAATCATGCTTCTATTTCTGTTCCATGTAACTGTACAGTAACAATGTTCTATAGTCTCACATAATTGTGCTTACTGCCTCAACTGTACAATAAATGATTTTCAGTCTGAAGAAAATCTGTCTTGGTTTGTCAGGTTTTGTGGGGGGATTTTTAAAATGTTGTTTTCTCTGCCAGTTCTATGATTTTTGAGAATTTTCAACTGAAAATTATGCACTGTGTAAGACATGCTCCTCCTGACTAGTAACTGGGGAAAGTCTGGACACAGAAGTTCACAACTGCAACTTGTCTTCTGAGGTAAATCTTATTCTGGATACCATATTCTATGTTTTAGGCTGATACTGGAAGTCTAAATTTGCCCAACAATGTAAAAAGGAAGGCCTGTTTCAGATAAGTAATATAGAAAATGCCTGACCTTGGCTTTCCGTAGCATCTGGAATCTATCAAATGATTATACTGCTGGCTGGATGTATTTGCTTTTTTCTGTTACTGTAAAAATGCTCTCATTACATATGGGCTTCCTTATCTCAAACCAAAGAGAAGTATATTTGGAAGTAGAAGAAACATTCTAGAAGAAACTTGTCTTTTATTCATAATGTTATAAAGTGTGTTGGTGTGACTAAAAAAGTGTGTGTGTGTGTGTGTGTGTGTGTGGATCGAAGGAAAGCATAATCTCATTTGTATTATTTCGCGTTGCCAAATTCAGGCTCTGGAAGGGTTCCTTGGCCTTAAAGGATTGCATGAAAGCAATAAACCTCACCAAAGCCAGAACTGTATGCTGCTGCTGCTTAAAACACGTTTTCAATATAATGGAACTATGGCCCTTTCTACACCTAAGGCTTATCCCAGGAAAATGGGATGATCCCAGGATGATCCCTGGACAAAAGGCAGTTGTAGAAACGGCCTTAAAGGATATAAGGAGCTATCTTCCACTGAAGGCTCATCTACACCAAGCAGATATTCCACTACGCAAGTGGTATGAAAGTGGTATATAAAAGGCAGGAGCCACACTACCGCTTTATAGCAGTTTTGAAGAGCACTGACGCTGTTGGGACCTATGACACATACCATATACCGCTTTCATACCACTTTCATAGCGTTATATCTTGCTTGGTGTAGATGTGTCCCGGGGCCCAACAGTTGTCAGTGCACTTCAATACTGCTATAAAGCAGTCGTGTGGCTCCTGCCTTTTATATACCGCTTTCATACTGCTTCCATAGTGGAATATCCTGCTTGGTGTAGATGTGTCATGGGCCCCAACAGTTGTCAGTGCACTTCATTACCACTATAAAGCAGTAGTGTGGCTCCTGCCTTTTATATACTGCTTTCATAGTGGAATATCCTGCTTGGTGTAGATGAGCCCTGAGTCTAACCATGAATCCATCTAGCCACATATTGTCATATCTATTTGTGGTGGCTTGCAACTTAGCTAGATGCTTTCCCCCAGTCCTGCTATTGCAGGCTTTTCTTAGACTGGAGATGCCAGGCTATGGTTCTTCCTTACCTGCCTTTTGATGTCAGGCATGTTGATTTGATACATCCATGGATATGAATGCACCAACAGAAAAAAAGTGGGGTCTTGGACACCTCCAACCCCCATGCATTCAGAAGAAGGTTGTTTCTGATACAGACTGGCACCTCTTTCAGCTCAAGTGTTCACTGTTTTCCTGTTTTCCAAGGAATTCAGTAACGTTCTGCTGACAAATGCCACCTTCCAAGGGAGCCTCAGAAGGCGGCAACAAGGGAAAAGACCTTCTCAGTGGTGGCCCCCCAATTCTGGAATGATCTCCCTGAAAAGGCCAACCTGGTGCCAACGTTGTTATCTTTTCAGCGCCAGGTCAAGACTTTTCTCTTTTCCCAGGCATTTAGCAGCATGTGATGAGTTTTAGGTTTGGCGGACAGCTCAATGGCTGCTTTTAGATGTATGCTGTCTCTGTGTATACTGTCTGTTCTATGTTTTTATATTTTGTATACATCGTTTTTAATGTTTTAATCTTTTGTAAACCGCCCAGAGAGCTTCGGCTATGGGGCGGTATAGAAATGTATAATAATAATAATAATAATAATAATAATAATAATAATAATAATAAACAAGGCCATACGTGTGTACAACTGTACATGTGTAGGTTTTACATGTGATGTCGAGGACCCTACTCAGATCTCAGGACCTTAGTTTGATGATAGAGTACATACTTTGCATGAAAAGGTCCCAAGTTCAAACTGTGGCATCCCCGGTTTGGGTTGGGAAAGTCGCTAGACTGAAACCCTGGAGAATTGCTGCTGGTCAGTGTAGACCAGGGGTGCAAGCCCTCAGGCCTGGGGGTCAAATCCAGACAAGCTTGGGTCCTAATTAGGGATGGACAGACTCACCTAAGTCCGAATCATCTGATGATGTCACAGGCCCTTCTGCCCTTGCTTGGAGCCTGCATTGTGCACAATAATGGAGGCTCCGGAAATTATGTATTTCCCCCATTGCTGCCATTTATGCAATGGAAGAAATAGGCTATTTCCAGAGCTTCCATTTTGCACAGCAATGGAGGCTCCAGACCAGGGTGGATGGCTGCCAGGTGCTCGACGGCCCACATGGCTGTTTGAAGTGTGGGCCTGTGAACAAGCCACATCCGGCAAGCAAGGTCTGGGTGTGTGTGGACGTAGGGGAATCCATTGGACTCCCAGACCCAGTTGGGCACCTGCAACATCCCTATTCTTAATCTGGCCATCAGGGATCCCAAAATGGCTAATCACATATACTCTTTCTCCCAACCTCTAATCGTTTGGTGGCCTCCAAACTTTCATGCAGTCCCCCCCCCATTCTAAAAGGTTGGGATGCTTCTCCTAAGGCTTAGGAGAAGCATCCTAAGGCTTCTCCTAAGGCTTAGGTGTTAAGAGCTTTAGGATAAAATATACTGGTACTTTTGGCCCTATCTCTTTTGCTTTTGGCCTCACATACCACTGGAATGTGGCCCCCAAAAGCTTTTCCAAAATGGAAATTGGCCCTTGGGTTCAAAGAGGTTCAGCATCCCTGGTGTAGACAACACCAAGCTAGATGGACCAATGGTATATGGCAGCTTCCCATGTCTCTTATGCTGAATGGGTGCAGGATGGCACAATCTCACTCACCCTGTCCATATCCTGATCATAACACACAAATAGGGCTGTCCTATTCACTCCTGCTTTCTTCTCATAGTATACTATAGTCAAGATGATGTGGGTTAAATCTATTGCAAGGCAGGGGGAGGAATTATGTGTGTACCATTTGGTACAGGACAGTGAGGGCTGGACTTCATTCCTGGTTTCCTTCCAGTCCCATAATGCTTAGAGGGCTACAAAGGTTTATGAGCTTTGCAAGTTGTAGTAAAAATCTATTTCTAGTTGAAAATCCATTTCCAATTGATACACCATATGTGGAAAAGCAGTCTTAAAGTAAATAAATAAACATACAGAGGGGAGTCCCCCAAGCAAATCCAGTTGGTAGCAGTGGTAAAGAGTGGAAGGCCTTAGCTAGACCTGAAGTTTATTCCGGGGTCATCCTGGGGTCATCCCTGTTCATGTAAATGACACACGGGATCCCGGGAGCAGGCAGGGACGACCCTGGGATAAACCTTAGGTCTAGCTAAGGCCAGAGACATCTGTTTGCACTTTACTTTCTTCTTGTGGATGTCACTTTATTTATTTATTTATTTATTTAGAATATTTATATACCACTCCCCATTGAAAAATTTCAGAGCAGTGTACAAGATAAAATGAAAATAAAAACAGAATGAAACAGTTAAAACAAAATTTAAAAGAAGCAAAAACAGAGATCCAAGGCTGCATATTAAGGAAAGGCTTCTTGGAATAAAGATGTTTTCAGGAGGCGCCGAAAGGAGTACAAGGTTGGCGCCTGCCTGACCTCCAGAGGAGGGAATTCCACAGGAGGGGTGCCACCACGCTGAAGGCTCTTCCCCTGGTGGATTCCAATCGGAGGATGGATCTATGTGGAACCACCAGGAGCAGGCCCTCAGATGACCTCAGTGACCGGGCAGGTTGGTAAGGGAGAAGGCGCTCTCTCAGGTATCCTGGTCCCAAGTTGTTTGTACTTGTACACAAGTACAAGAACCTTAAACCTGGCCCGCTAGCGAATAGGCAGCCAGTGCAGTTCCCTCAGCAGAGGAGTTACATACTGGAAAGGGGCAGCTCCAGACAACAGCCGAGCTGCAGCATTCTGCACATCAACTGCTATGAAAGTCTAGAGTGCTCAATGGTGGAAGGTGCTTATTTTAAGTCATCTTCTGCCATTTTGGATTTAGGAACACAACCTAATATACATGTTCTAGAGCTCACTTTAAGACCTATTCTAAGGGGGGCAGTTTCAGAAGGTGGTACTGGAGGACTTGCACAGTGTCCTATTCTGTTTCCCATGCCATTTGATATCAACATACTCTACTGGGAGAAGTTGTCCTGGGCTTGGGGGTTGGGTATCATCAGATTTTCATATGGTTTTATGATGTTATTGCTTATACCGCTTATTATGTTATGTGGATTGGTTATTTTCTCTTTTTACTGTGGTTAGCTTCCCTGGGCACTTTTCATGGAAAAGTGGGATATAAATGAAAGGAATGAATGAACAAAAGTGCAACAACACAAATCCATTTGTTATTATTATTATTATTATTATTATTATTATTATTATTATTATTATTATTATTTATTTATTTATATAGCACCATCAATGTACATGGTGCTGTACAGAGTAAAACAGTAAATAGCAAGACCCTGCTGCATAGGCTTACAGTATGCCTGGATGAATAAATACATCTTCACTTGGCACCAAAAGCTCATAAGACTCTGTGCCAGCTATATATGAATGGGGGTGGGAGGGAATCCCATGGTTGTGGTACCTGTATGGAGAAAGCCCTCTCTGGGGTTGCTGCAAATCAAATCTCAGGTATGCGCAGCACAGCCAAGAGGGCATCCTCACTAGATCTGAATACCTGGGTAGGTACATAAGGGAGAGGGTGCTCCATCAGCATGTCCTAAGGCATGTAGTTATTTCCAGATGTTGTGCTGTGCCAGGAGATTACCATGCGGTTTCCCAGTGCGATAGATACACATCTGTTCAGAAATAGGGCCCATTAAATTCAATGGGGTTTAATTTCATGCGAGTAGGTAGAGAATAGTTGCTCCCAAAATGCCAATCATCCACAAATTGCACCATCAGGCAGGGTGAGGCCCTGTTCTGATCACTGTTAGTAGAGCGATGTGAAGGGATGCTATCATTGTGCCTGAACAATGATGGTAGTTCAACATCCTTGCAATAGAAAACACCGCATGTACACAGTGTTTTCTGCTGCTGTCATTGTTAGCAGAACAGTAAAAACCTGACAAGGGCAGAGCTGAGTGAAAGCCTGGAGGAAGGAGCACACTTTACACACTGGAGACTCTGGATCAAAGTAATAAGGCCATGGCTAGACCAGGCCTATATCACGGGATTGTCCCGGGATCATCCCTGTGTTCAGGCATCGAACATATGGGTGGGCAGGTCCAGGCTCCTTGCGAGTAACCACGAGGAGCCGGGACCCGGGCACAGGGCACAGAGCTCCTCAGGAACTCTGTGCCCATCAGGGGTGGGGTGGTGGGAGGGCAAGTTTGTTTGTTTTTAAACTTACCTTGTGTTCGAGTGCTCCTGCACTCATTTCCCTTTTTTAAAAAATCCACCAAAATGGCAGCCGTGATGTCACGCACCACGTGTAGACCAGGGCGGCGATCTCGTGATCATAAAATCGCAAGATCGTCACCCTACTACCCCCTCGTCTAGCCATGGCCTACGAAAAAGGATAGGAGGGTCGCCAACCCAAGATGGAGGGAGGCCTAGAGAGATGTCTTCTCCCTAAGAGTCATGAACATGAAGAAGTAAGAGTAAGAAGTGAACTAAGAGTACCAGTCTAGCAATACTGCACAGATTAAATGATAGTCTAGGAAGCTTGGAGGTCCTTTCTCTCCCCCCCTTTCTCTACCCCCTTTTCTTTTTGAAGCTAGCTGAGTTGCACCCACACTTCCAACAGTTATTCCTTCCAGTACTGCTGTCAAGATAGTTAAACATCTGAGATCAGAAATGGCCACATTGTATTCGTGTTATGAGGGACCAAATGCGAATCCATGGTTGGAAAGCTTAAACATTTATGAAGGGTGCAATCCATGTGTGTTTAGATAGAAAAAAGTCCTACAACTCCCAGCATGCCCCAGCCAGCCATTTATTGTAGGACCTTTTTCTGTCTAAACATGCATATGATTGCATCTTAAATGAACCAGGGTCCTGGTTTTGAAACAACCGCATTACTCTGGATCTGCTCTGAATAATGGACCTTTTCCAACAGGGCTCTTTCTGTGCTTATCTCAAGGAGACAATGCTATATACTCCATATATAATGTTCTGCTGCTTTGATGGCAGGCTGCCATTTTAGGAAGATGCACTTTTTGAGATCCTTATATGCAGCCTGAGGATAAAGAAATCTTTCCTTCATATGCCTCGCATATGGAAGAAGTGATATTATGTATACATCATACTTATTTAATCACATTTCCTATATTATAACTTCAAAATAAGAGTCAACAGTAATGGGATGTCTAATAGAAACACTAAGCTCAGAGGCTACTCCTTGGATTTAAGTTCAGGTGGGTCATTATACGTTATATCTGCCCCTCTCCATCTTATGGTCAACATCCATTACTTCATCCAGTACTTCAGGGGTGGGGACAAGGCTTCTGCATGTCCATTCAGAAGTAAGCAAGACTGAGAGCTTCTCTACATTAAGCAAAATTCCCACACCTTTACCAGACTTTCTTCTTCTGGAGTCTTTCTGTGTTTTCAATGGGCAGCTTTAGTTGATAAACATGGCTGTGTCTATATGTTCAATGAAATGGGGCCATGTAGTGGCTGAATTATAGTGCTATGTCGGCATTACACGCTGCTAATATAGCATCATTAACTGTTATAACAGCTTCTCTCCAATCTTTTTGAAAGTGGGATAAAAGGGGTGTGTGGAAGCATGAGAAATGTCCTGGAGGTTGCTGACATCATGTAAAGGACCCACAAACTTCTAGGAGTGACCAATCACAAGCATCCAATAAATCGCTCATGTAGAGAAGCTCTGAGTCACTCAGCAGCACTTTCAATAGCATTCCAAGCATGTATCCTCCACATCTCTACTGCCTGCAAAGCGCACACCTCCGTTCTATGCAACAGCTCTCCTGCCTGCAAAAAAATGCACAGCTCAAAACCTTTGCAACAGCTCAATTCTTTACAGGGTATTTAATGGTTAATTGCCTTTAAATAGCTTCTTGTCTACCAACCGAAAGAAGCTGGCAGGTGGGATGTGCTCAGCTCCTGCTGTACTTCCTTATAATCTGCATTTCTATCACTGTTTGTTGCTGCCACAATTTATTGTTTTCTGAATGTATCCTATTATGCAGAAGAAATGTCTGACAAACATACACAGAAAAGACTCCTATTTCCAGGGCAGGCCTTGGCCGTTCTCTCTCCCCTGCCCTCCCATCTTATATGCATAGAGTCTACATGCCTAAAATTACAAAGTAGCAGACATGCTTTAAAAAGCTATGGTGGCTAGCAGGCAGGTTAGGAAGCACTGGTTGCAGCAGGCGAAATCAGCAGTGGGCATACGCTGGAGAAATTACCTCTGTTTGGCAGACTCTGGCTGAGTCGGATGACATATTAGGCAACGGAGGGGGTAATAACACACTCACTGTGCATTATTGCTCCACTTCTGAAATCTCTTCATTGGCTTCCAATTCACCTCAGAATCCAACATAAACTTCTAATGTTGACCTACAAAGCTTTTCACTGTCTAGCTCCTTCGTATCTTTCCTCTCTCATCTCACACTATTGCCCCACTCGTGCTCTTCGCTCCTCTGATGCCATGTTTCTTACCCACCCAAGGGTCTCAACTTCCCTTGCTCGGCTTCGTCCATTTTCTTCCGCTGCCCCTTACGCCTGGAACGCTCTTCCAGAACATTTGAGAACTACAAGTTCAATCGCAGTTTTTAAAGCTCAGCTAAAAACTTTTCTTTTTTCTAAAGCTTTTAAAACCTGATCTTGATCTTACTTTTATACTGTTAGTTTTACTTTACCCTGTGGCTGTTTGGTGCATTCTCTTCCCCTTCTTATTGTTTTATTATGATTCTATTAGAATGTAAGCCTATGCGGCAGGGTCTTGCTATTTTATTGTTTTACTCTGTACAGCACCATGTACACTGATGGTGCTATATAAATAATAATAATAATAATAATAATAATAATAATAATAATAATAATAATAATTCTCCTGGTACTCCTCACACAACACGCTGCCCCTCCTCCTGTCACACGGCTGAAAGTCCCGGTGTCCTTCTGGGATGCTGGTGCTCCAACCTCCCTCAGTCTTCCTGGCTGCATCCCATCAGCCATTTTGAGTTCTGCCAGCTGTAAAGGAGCAACCGGGGTGTTTTCTGCCGCTCCTGTCAGAGAACTCTATGGCCAATGGAATAGTGCCCTCGACAGACGGGGGGAGCCCTCCACACGACATCTTAATCAATTGATTATTTGATAAGCAACGGAACAGCCCATTGTTTTTCTCCGTTGCTTAAAATGGCAAAATAGCATACTCTCAGTTGTGTGTGCGTTGTGTCCCCCCCCACCATATGACACAATAATCAACTTGACCAACAGTTGCCTCCTCCCACCCCGCCCCCGTTGATTATCTTGTCATCCGAACCCAGCCTCTGAGTTTTAGATCCCAAAATGAAATCACCTGGGTTTTGGTCTTAACCAAACCAGTGGGGCTGGTGGCTCCAATGTCTGCTCCAGGTTTTAGTCAGAACCAGTCAGAACTCTAAAGGAGCTATCCAGGTGCTCTGCAACTTGGATAGCTCATTTAGAGTTCTGAATAAAACCCGGAGTGGATTCACCACCTTACTGACATTGAAGCCACCAGCTTCCACTGGAGAGAAGGAAGCATTAGAAGGAAGCAATTTCCTTGTGGAGGGAGAGACCTCCAGATATAGGTTAAGAAGGTGGGAAGCAAGTAGCATAGCCCCAAAGTGTCATCACTCCAATCTCCAAAGACCATTAAAAGAAAGGTGGAGAAGCCTTTGCAACTTTTCCCATCTGGCTCCAAAACTCAGATGTCTTCTTCCTTTCTGGATCAAATTAAAAACTGCACAAGTTGTCCCTTTCAGCTCCTGCCCTGCAGATAAATGTGGCTTCGGGGTGGGGTGGGGGTTTGTCTAGCGAGCCCTGAGTGGGCCATTAGGGAAAACACCTATTGTTCAGAAATCAACTTGCCCACTCTTCAGGAAGGTAATTTTTAAACAAAGTTTTCCTTCTTGTCTTTCTGACCTGTTCTAAAAGCCATAATCTGTACCAGCTGCTGCATCGTTGCGAAGAAATCCTTGGAAATGTGGAAAATATTATTATACCTTTGTCAGCACTCAGCAGGGTCTAGGAGGAAACAAAAATAAAGCTAATGAAGCTGGAGGAAACTCATTCTCATAACCATGCTCTTCCTGTATTGCTGAACATACTGACCCATATGGCAATCAGCTGTAGAATTCAGAGAGCTACCTACAAATGTGTAACATATTCCAGCTACTCTCATTTTGGCAATACACAACCCTTCTGTTGCTATCCATCAGGCAAAAACAAAAACAAATCCAGCTCCCCGGTCCTAAACATTTCGGAGTCAGTGGCCTTCCCCGGGGTCAGGTAGGCCCCCAAATAATCTGAGCATTGTCTGATGAGCTCATGGGGTCTGGTTGCCAGCCTGGGCCTCAGTTGAAGCCACCGCCCGGACCACGACAGATGCAGGTAAGTCCCCCTCCCCCCTGCCCCCTTACCTGGCTCCACCGCTGTCGCCGCACGGACTGCGGTGGCGGCGGCGCCAGGTAAGCCCTTCCCACTTACCTGTGTCTGGAGCTTCGGAATGGTCCGAATTGCTTTGGACCATTCCTAACCGCTTCGCGCCGATCCAGACCTCCCCCGATCTGCTTCGGAACTGAGCTTCAGGGTTCTGGATCGGCCCACTCCGCTTTGGATTCGGGGATCCGAAACAGAGTGGAGCACAGAGTCCTCATCCCCAACTGAAACTAAGTCCAAGTACATATCTTCCCCTTTTTACCCTCCCCTTTCTCTTCCTCCACTCTTTATGTTACCTTCCCCTGTGTAGAATTTTAGATTGGAAGCTCCTTAGGGAGTGCCAGCTCCAGGTTCTTGAGGGTCCTTGCTCAAGACGCCCTCCGTGGGCCCCCTCCCTCAGTGAGTCCACCTTCTCACTGCCATTGTCAACAGCTTCTACTGCTCCTCATCCTCTTTCTCATCATTACTACCACATGCTTGCTTGAAAGGCAGAGGGCCTGCGAGCAAGTAAGCCATGGCATCTGCTGCTTCTCCTTCTCACCACCACTGTTGTCTGAGCCAGAGCAAAAGCCAGGAGAACAGGGGTGAACACAGGGAGCAAATTCAGGGGAGCTCTGCTGGGGCGTGGCCATTGGCAGGTTCCCAAACATGCTTACTATTGACACCAGCCCAGGACTTGAGGCAGGAACCTGTCTTTCCGGTTGTCACTCTGAAAAACACCATATATATGGATATCACCATATATATATATGTGATACCAGATGAAGTGTCTCAGTCTCACCAGCTCCAAAGTCGACTGGGCATTGCTGACCATGCTGGTATCAGATTGTCTTCTTGGAAGTGAAAGGACCTCCTGGATTATTGAGGGGAAATGCTGCCTCTTTCTTCTTCTCCTCATTCTAGTTTCATGAAGAGGCAAAGGAGTTGTGTGTTCTTTTTTAAAAATGGACTTAGCCACCCCATCCCACCTGTGCTACAGATATATTTATTTTATGCTAGTTTAGCCCTTATGGTTTTATTTCTTTATTGCATTTATAGCCTGCCTTTTTTCCTCCAAAGAACTCAAGGTGGCATACATAATCATAGAATCATAGAACAGCAGAGTTCGAAGGGGTCTACAAGGCCATTGAGTCCAACCCCATGCTCAATGCAGGAATCCACCCTAAAGCATACTTGACAGATGGTTGTCCAGCTGCCTCTTGAATGCCTCTAGCGTGGGAGAGCCCACAGCCTCCCTAGGTAACTGCTTCCATTGTTGTACTGCTCTAACAGTCAGGAAGTTTTTCCTGATGTCCAGCCGGAATCTGACTTCCTATAACTTGAGCCCGTTATTCCGTGTCCTGCACTCTGGAATGATTGAGAAGAGATCCTGGCCCTCCTCTGTGTGACAACCTTTCAAGTATTTGAAGAGTGCTATCATGTCTCCCCTCAATCTTCTCTTCCCCAGGCTAAACATGCCCAGTTGTTTCAGTCTCTCTTCATAGGGCTTTGTTTCCAGACCCCTGGAATCCTCCTCCTCTCCATTATAGACTGGGCTGAGAGTCTGTGGCTGGTCCAAAGTCACCCAGTGAGCTTCCATGGCCGAGTGGGGACTAGAACCTGGATCTCCTGACTTCCAGCCCAACACTCTAACCACTAAACCACACAGGTTTTCCTTGAAGCATATTGGCAATTGTGGTTTGGTGAGAGCAGTGAGGATGTTTGTTTAAAACCCTCTTCAGAATTACTGTATTTAGATGATGATGATGATGATTCTAGGCCACTATCAAGGCACGAATTCTCCCAAGGCAGCTTACAACAATAAACTGTATATAATAAAAACCAATGCAGTAATAAAACAGCAAATATTCATAAGACCACAAACACCAGGCCTAGACAGCATTAAAAATCCACAACACAATTGCAGCTACAAATCTATAAAAAATAATCAGTGAAAGGTCAGAGTAAACAAGTAAGTTTAGGGCTATACTAAAAGCTTGGGATGATAGGGCCTGGCAAGCCCTTGTTGGCAATGCATTACAGATGTGTGGGGCTGGCCCACTGTGGAAAACACCCTGTCTTGTGTACTTAGCCATCTAAGTACACCTCAAAGGTGAGCAATTGAGGCAGGCCGCTGTTGCTGATCTTAAAGAGAAGGCAGGCAGATACAGCTGAAGGCAATTGTTCAAATAATTTGGTCCCAAACTATTCAAGGCTTTAAAGGTAAAAAAAACCCGGCACATTAAATTGGGCTCAGGAACACACTGGTAACAGCTAGCACAGCATAGTCATGATATGATTTGACCACCTCACCCCCAGCAACACTCAGCCACACTCTCCACCAGCTGAAGTTTCTGGACCATGTTCAAAGGGAGCCCCGCATACAGTGCATTACAGTAGCCCAGCCTGGACCTCGCTCGTGCATGATAACTGAGGCAAGGTGTGTCCTCTCCGGATAGAGCTGCAGCTGCAATAACAGTATAAGCTGTAATGGACTTTCTGATGCTACCTTTGTCTTTAGTCCAGAAGCTGCAACTGATGTAGAATGGAGCAGCCAGGAGGCTGACTGAGACATCTGGCCATGCACATATTACACTGATGTTGAAGTAACTACTCTATTAACTACTGAGACAAGTTCAAGGTTCTGTTGCTCTATACAACTTTGGACCAGGTTACCTGGCAGATCACCTTCTCCGATATAGTTTCATTTGGTTGTTAAGATCATTGGAAGAGGCCTTACTGGTTGTACCGTAATCTGCAGATTACTATGTAGGGGAAACCTGGATGGCACCCATTTTGTGGAATGCCTTCCTACCTGGTTTGCAGGAGGCACCAACTGTGGCATGTTTTGTGTGCCGGTTAAAGATCCAGGTCTTCTGATTGGTTGTCAAGTTTATTTATTGTTGATTCTCTGATTTTAAATGTTCTGAGAACATTTGTTGTAAATGTTTTTTATGGAGACATTTTGTATTCTGTTTTTACAAGTTCTAACTGTGGACATTTTGCTTTTTAAGCATTTATGTTGGAAACTACTTTGAGATGTCTTTATAGATATAGCCAAGAGTTAGTTAATACATTGATTAACTAACTAAGGCACAATATTATGCATGTTTTGACAGAAAAAACGCATCCCCTGGCTAGTCATGCTGGGAGTTGTAGGACTTTTTCTGTCTAAGTATGAACAGGATTGCACTTTAAGTAGTGCCACATGTGAGTGTGGTTGCTCCCCTGTCTTAGTACACTCTTAGTACAGCTCATAGAGCGCAAACATCCGCAGCTATTTGCTTTCCTGCAAATAGCTGTACACCCAATGGCTTTGATGCAATCTAGAATCCCACACAATGCATGGCAGCTTTTGCTTCATTAAATTGCACCCTTCTTTCAGAATTTCAGGAAAGTCATGTAGTCAAAATGCAAATAGACTGAAATGATTCATCAATGAAAATCTTTATGGGCCCTAGAATGGAGATGGGAACCGTCACTGGAATAAAAGAAAGAGGATCTTTCTTTTACTCTAATTCCCCCCACCCCATTACTATTCTATCCCTCTGTGTAAAGCCAGGAAAAGACTTCTTACATTAACTTGTAGAGATTTTTTCCCTTCTTCTTCACACCATTGTGAAAACAATCACATAAGCCACATAATGGGGACATGTATTAGTTGTGTCAGACCAATGTTAGAGTGAAATTGGCTGGCTCTCAGATTCTCAAAGACACAATAAGGCAACCATCCTGGGCATACATACTGATTTACATACTTCAGCTGGGAAGTAAGCCCCACTGAATTTACTTCTGAGTAAATACCCAGAGATGGTAATGTATAACCGCATGGCAAATCAGCAGCAAAAATGGAAGTTCGAAGAAAGTAGAGCTACAAGAAAGGAACCAACAATACATTTCTTTAAAGGGTTTTAGATCAGTACTTGTGGCTTAACCACATAAGCAAGAGCTTCCTGACTTGGAAATAGTCTCCAGATGATCCATCGTGTCACTCCCTAATTAGCAGGAAACGAGTCTTGAGGTCTGAGTAAAATGAAACTCTTGAGTTGGGGAATTGGTCGGATGATGTAGTTTAGCATCGGCTTGGTAGTAAACGTCTCCCTGTTAATTTTATTAGGTTCTCTCTTCTGGTCTTCCTTTTGTTTGTGAGTTCACAATGACTTGCGTTAACTCTCTGGCTAATGCTGTTCAGGTGTTAACACTCCCTTCTGTAATGAAAAGGCTTATGAACCTGGGGTCAAGAATTCCCCATAAGAACAGCGTTTTGTTTCCACAATTGCCAAGCAGGTGCCCCAAGAGGAAAGCCCACAAGCATAGGCATGCACAAGGGGTGTGTTGGGTGTGCCCAGGCACACCCTAATGTTTCAAGCAATAAGTGCCAAATTGAGGGGGACATTGAGTAGGGATCCAGGCGAAGTGGGAACAGCCTATCGGCTGCTTCACCACTGCGCTGAAGAAATGCTGCCTCTGAGACAGCATCATTGCTCTTGACAGCAGGAATGAAAAGGCCAGTGTCACCACAAAGCCCCACCAAAGCTGGGGCTTGAGGAGTGTCTCCTCAGTCCCCCCACAACCTGCAACGACCCTCCCATGGTCAAGCAAGCTGAATGCAGAGCCAGGCATCAATATTTAATAAATAAATGGATAAAAATAATGTCCTTTTTGACTGAGTATTCAATCAATGTTTGTCTTTAAAACATAATAATCCCAGGGTGCACACCCTAATGAAATGTGCTGAACACGCCTATGCCCACAAACAGGGCATGAGTGGAACAGCACCTTCCTACTTATGTTCTCCAGAAACTGATATTCAGAGGCATACTGTCTCCAGTAGTGGAGGGGATATATTGCCATTATGGGCAAGTTCTCACGTAATGAGAAGCCACTCTGATAGGAATTCCCCCTGAGTTCTGGGGGGCTTGCCAGGCCCCCCATCCACCACTGCCAAGTTCACATGTAACAACAAACTATGGCATGCCTCCACTGCAGCTTCAATATTCAAAATGGTGGCTGCCATGGCAATGTAAAGCCCCACAGTGAATTCCCTCATGGTGGCTTCCCCTTATGTGTGAACCAACTTCATGAGTAGTAGCCATTGATAGTCTGATCCTCTATGAAAATCCAGTATTCACCATGTTTATTGGCTTCTTTCTAAATCCTCCTTTCGTATATGGCAGGCCTGGACCCAGGAAACAGGATTTCAGCAAACTGACTAAAGATGTGAGCTCATCTTGAGTGAAGTTTGGGAATGGGTTGGAAACAAAAGCAAAGAAAACTTGAGAGTATCACAATTCTGTTTTATAAATCCATGTCTAGGCCACATTTGGAATGTTGTTGTAACAGTAGAATGGGTGGAGGAATCATTGACAGCAGGGGAATGTGATGGTGAGTGACTGGTCAGGAGAGCCAGTTGAGAAAGTCAATTAGAAGTGAGAGTTAAGGCATCTAGAGGAATTAGAATGGGTTAGGAGAGAGAAGAGTGTTAGTGGGGTCAAGGAGAGAGAGAGAGAGAGAGTTGGGGGAGAAGATATTGAGTGGGTTCACACAATACGACAACTCAAGGTTGAGTGTGGTTTGAACTGTGGGTTGATGATGCTGTGGATTATCATTGTACCATGGACTGTTGTTGAACTGTGCTATGTGAGCCCAACTGTGCTAACAAACCACGGTTTGTTAACCACAAACAATCCACAGTTCACAAACCAACAACAAACTATAGGTTCTGTTTGTGGGTTATTTGTAGTTAACAAACCCTGGTTTGGTAGTGCAGCTGGGTTCACACAGCACAACAACCCACGGTTCAACGCCAGCCCGTGGTTCAATGACAACCCACAGTTCCACCATTTGGTGGAAAGGCGGGCTACACATTTAATAAATAAAGAAAGAAATACATTTATGGAGGATAGGTCAATGATAGTTAAATTGAATGTTGTCTCAGCGGTCAGAAGCAGATGAACTGTGAGAAAGAAGACAGGATGCTCATCTCTATCAGGCCCTGCTCACGAACTTCTAGAAATATCTGGAAGCAGAATGCTGAACTAGTTTTTTTGGTTCAACATGGCAATTCTTGCATTGCCATCATGGTCATACTTGGGTTAGACTGGTTGTTCACCATATTATTTGATTCCAACCATTCTGACCTAATTAACTTATGGATCAAGCTGACATCCTCAATTGCTGCTCAAACAACGTGCATTTTTCCCCCCTGTATGAGTTGTTCCGCTCCTCACAACCTTAATTCCTTGACGTTCTGTTGCAATCAGCATCCTTTGAGGTTTGAATGATGTCTTTGCTTGACCTTGTCATTGTGTTCTTTACTCTTTGTTAAAGCTCAAAACAATCTCTATTCCCCCCCCCACAAAAGTGGGTGTACCATCAAGAGTGCAATTAATTGTTACTTTCAACAAGAAAAATGTCACTTATTAATCCATTTTCCCCCCTAGACAAAGATAAATGACTGTAACCCATGCTCAGTTCTCCATGCTTCACTGTAGGACACGCACACACACAAAAGAACACATTAATGGAGCATTTTGCCTTTTTATTGTTTTTACTAGACCCATCCTAGAAATGTAATAACATTCTCTGTGTATTTCTGTTCTAAAAATAAAATCCTAGATGACTTCAGACCAATTCAAATTAAATGCACATTCCTCCGCCCCCTTAATTGTATTCTTTGAGACAGAAGGAGGCCTTCAAGCAATGAGGTCCCAACTTGTAACATGGAAGCCATAAGTCATCAGAAGACCGCTTATTGAGCACATCCTTGGTCTGCCTATATGGCAGCAGGTTGCCGCTGCAATAAGCAAAACCCCGCGCTTTTGCTGCCTCGGGGTGGCGGCAGCTAATCCTGATGTTGCAAAAAAAGTGCGGGGTTTCCGGCAGCTGGGCCCACCCCCTGCCCTCTGCCTGGGTGAATGGTGACCAATCAGGGGTTGCCATCTGCCCGGTCATGCCTCTGACGCAACTCTGGAACAAGAATAGAGGGCAGATGTATTGTACTCACCTCGCTCAGGTAAGTCCCCAAGGCTTCTCCTTCGTAGCTTTGTGGGAAAGCCCCGTGATGGCTGTGAGGTAGCTGCTGCATCGCATAATTGACGCAGCACCATCGTGCATCCACCCCAGGGATTTCTGTGCATTTAGACAGCCCCTTCTTTGTGGGTCCCCAGTTGACAGTTGGTAAGTCACTGTGTGAACAGGATGCTGGACTAGATGGGCCCTTGGTCTGAATCTGGCATGGCTTTTCTTATAGAATCATAGAATAGTAGAGTTGGAATGGGCCTATAAGGCCATCGAGTCCAACCCCCTGCTCTGTACAGGAATCTACCTTAAAGCATCCCTGACAGATGGTTGTCCAGCTGCCTCTTGAAGGCCTCTAGTGTGGGAGAGCCCACAACCTCCCTAGGTAACTGGTTCCATTGTCGTACTGCTCTAACAGTCAGGAAGTTTTTCCTGATGCCCAGCCGGAATCTGACTTCCTGTAACTTGAGCCCATTATTCCGTGTCCTGCACTCTGGGAGGATCGAGAAGAGATCCTGGCCCTCCTCTGTGTGACAACCTTTCAAGTCCTTGAAGAGTGCTATCTATTGATCCAACACAACAGTTCTAGAAGCTTTATCTCCACTAGGAACTTGACTTTTGTAAAGCTGATGCTCTTAACGTTCCTACTGTGAGGATTGCAGCTACGCTCAAAGGGAAGAGGGAAGTCTAGGTGGGTGGCAGATGATGCCAGCGTCCCTGCTAATGAAAAAGTGCTTGCGCTTCATCCCTGCAAGCCCTAGCTGCACTTCACCACTGTTGCTACAAATCAAGAGAGTACCATGAATAGAATCTATGCAGCCCCTTGTGCATTGTGGTGGCTTTGCCTCTAGTTGGCTGAGCAAGGAACAGGCAGACTTTGGCCGTTTCTATACCTGCCTTTTTTTTCCTGGGATCATCCCTGTGCATCCAAATGACACACGGGATCCCGGGAGCAGGCAGGGATGATCCCTCCATTTTCCTGGGATAATCCTTAGGTGTCGAAAGGGCCTTTGTGTGATAGCCAGGCTGATGGACCCTTCTGCTCGTTCTCACATAGGGTAGCCATTTATGAATAGCCAAAAGAGAGGAAATGCATCACCCCACCAAAAAGAACAAAAAAGGGGGCAATGATTTACATAAAATTTGCATATGCTTCTTTATATGTATTGCTGCAGATTTGGAAATAATTTTAAATTTAAAAAGAAATACAATAATATTTCACCATAGTGTGGAGGACTGTGGCCAGGTGAACTTTGATCTTTGCTCAGTCTGCCTTCAAGGTGCTGTTGATGGCCCCCGTCAAGACTCAGCTCTTCCTCCTGATCATTCTTTATCTTTATACTGGACTTGGACTGGACACCCCTTCAAAACAGAGGATGTCTTCAATATAAGAACATAAGAAGAGCCCTGCTGGATCAGACCAAGGGTCCATCTAGTCTAGCACTCTGTCACACAGTGGCCAACCAGCTGTTGACCAGGGACCCACAAGCAGGACACGGTGCAACAGCACCCTCCTGCCCATGTTCCACAGCACCTAGTGTACGCAGGCTTACTGCCTCTGATACTGGAGGTAGCACATAGCCATCAGCACTAGTAGCAATGGATAGTTTTCTCCTTCAGGAATCTATCTACCCTTTTAAAGTCACCCAAATAGGTGGCCAACATTAGATCTTGTAGTAGTGAGTTCCATAATCCTTCCTTTTATCTGTCCTGAATCTCAAATCAATAAGAACATAAGAAATGCCATACTGGATCAGACCAAGGGTCCATCTAGTCCAGCACTCTGTTTGCACAGTGGCCAACCAGCCATCGGCCAGGGATGAACAAGCAGGACATGGTGCAACAGCACCCTCCCACCCATGTTCCCCAGCAACTGGTGCACACAGGCTTACTGCCTCAAATACTGGAGATAGCACACAACTATCAGGGCTAGTAGCCATTGATAGCCTCCGCCTCCAGGAATTTATCCAACCCCAATAGAGGGTAGTCTTCTGGCAGACTTTCAAACAAAGGGCTGTCCTCTGGCCACCTTAAGGGTCCTATGCCACTGGCTGGCCTCATGTGGGATATCCAAGTTCAAAGCCATCTAGTAGAGCTGAACTATTTTGAGGATTGTAGCTATAATGGCTTTGGGTATTGGATGATTTGGAAACCATGAGTCGGATATTACAAAATTCTTCTACTGTGATTTTATAACAATTCACTTTCTGTTGACAGGCAGTCATGTTCTACCTGCCAAGGCTCAATTTTCATAGCTCTTTAGACATTTTTATGGCTTTTCACTTGTAGCTGGCTTTTGAAGGTAGGTGTGTGCAGGGAAATGATGGGCAATAGGGAATTACCACTTCCAAATCACCTATTTCATCTGCAAAAGCCTCAATGACCGCCATAAATCATTCCCGCCTTTGCTCCCATCTTTGAAAACTCATTGGTTTGAGTTTTTACGATCTCTCATGAATGGAACGTTGTGGATTGTGGATTCATGTGTAAATCAAATCAATGTAAAGATAACAAGAATGTAGAAAACAGCTCCATACGATCATCTTCGGAGGCCCTGTTAAATGTCCCACACCTAGAGAGCTTAGCTTGGTGGGTACCCAAGACAAGGCCTTATTGGAAGCAGCACTCCAATTCTGGAACTCTCTCACAAAAGAGGTAAGATTGGCTCCTTCCTTATTTTGATTTAAATGGGCAATAAGGACTCTTCTGTTCCATCAGCCTTTTCATTTTGGCTATAATTTTGTTACTGTTCAATTTTAAGTTTAATGCCGCTCTCAAATTTTACAGTATGCCGTTTTAGTAGGGTTTTTCGTTTTGTTTTTTTCTCCTCTGTTCCTTGTGTTTCTTCATTTAACTAGATCACATTTTTATTATATATTTCCCCATGTGCCAGATACATGGAGGATGAAATTTATGAAAGTAAATAGACACTAGGGCTTGTGCATAGTCCCCCTGACTCACCTCGGAGGCTGATTTGGGAGCTCTGAATCAGACCTGATTCAGCTCAGGGTACTTCGGCATTGGTCTGACCTGCTTTCGATTCGGTTCCCAAGCACAGTTCAGAGTCCCCACCACCACCTGAAGCAGTTTGGCTGTTGCAAGTTCCCAAGTGCCACGCTGATTGCAAGTTCATTGGATTCCCCCTCTCACCCCCAGAATCCAGAATTACTGCTCCCACTGTCTGTGGGACTTACTTTAGCCATACATCCTTAGTTAGAGCTCACTTTTTTGACAAAGATGGGGGCTATGTAGCTTTCCTAGATCTACAACAGGGAACAGTATATTGTGGTCAGGAAAATTCATTTCCCCCCCCCCCCAACAGCTACTGTGAGGATTGCAGCCAAGCTCAGAGGGAACAGGGAATTATTCTAGGGTGTGTGTGTGGGGAGGTGATATCAGCACTTCCAGCCCTGCTAATAAGCATGCGCTGACACTTGCTCCTGTGAACCCCAGTTCCATGACACTGCTGCTGCTGGTTCTGAAAGCACCCATCAGTTTTGACAACACCAGTAAGCCATTAGCACTCTCAAAGCTCATGCTGCAAACTGATTCCATTCTGAGTTTCAGTCAGAACCAGGCAGAAAACCCCCCTAAAGGAGCTATCCAAGGTGCTGAAACTAGTTCGGGGTTAGGGTTCAGCACCTTAGATAACTCCTTTGGTGTTCTGTCTGGTTCTTTTTTTCATTCCCTCCTTTGTATTGTGAATTTAATAAAACAGAACAAAAATAAATCGTGAAAAAGAAAAACAAAGAAACGTTACATACATAGGACACCATCGCTCAGGAGATAAGTAATTTTACATTCTTATAAGAATTGCCTTGATGAAGGACTTGAATTAGTCCAAAACACATTGGCAAAATAAATCCTTTCGGACACACAACTCCTGGTTCCACCCCTTGCCTTTTGGTTTTTTTGCTCACTCGTTATCTGCGGTTTCTTTTCTCTTTCATCTATTTTTTGAGTGGGGACTACAACCCGGATCTCCCAACTCCTAGTCCAACACTCTAGCCACTACACCACACATGCATAGGTTTCAAGGAAAGCAGACCAAATATCCATGTATTCATCCACTTGAAAGTGGCATCTATATAACACCCATTCAAATGTTGATAGTGTTGTGAAGTCCTCAGTCCATTGCATTATGGGTGTTCTGGCTGGTTCTGACTGAAAACCAGAATGGATTCAAAGCCCCACTGAAATCAGAGCCACCAGCCACCACTGCTGACCGCTCTCAGTGGTGGCCATGTGTCAGAGCTAGCTCAATGTCTTCTGTAGCTGGAGGTGGAGCAGAAAGTCAAGTTGCATCGTACCCAAGGATGGTCAAGTTATTTTGCCCATGAGACAAAAATTCTCACAAACTATTGTCCCCTTCTCTGGCAATAAGAATACAATAGTAATAAAAGAAATAAGCCATTTGCTGCCATTTCATCACACCTCAAATCAGTTGCCTGAGTTGGGTGTTTCAGTCTGCCTAATGCACGGTTTGGAAAACCAGTGGCTATCTAGATGTTGTGGGACTACAGCCCTCATCAGCCCTAGCAGGCATGGCCAATATAAGGGATTCTGGGAGTTGTAGTCCAGCAACAACTAGAGGGCCACAGGTTCCCCAGCCCTGGCCTAATGGGAAGGCCAGTCTCTCTTACAATATCTAGTTTGAACTTAAAAGAAGTGCCCTGGTGCACAAGCCTGGTCAAATATTTATCCAGCAACATACAGATTGTTTAACATTTGTCCATTTTAAAAAACACAAAAGAAAATACCAGTGCTAATACTTGACATTGTTTGAAACAATTGGGCTTACACATGTCCTCCAGGAGACACCATTCCCACAAGAGCAAGAAGAATTTATCTCGTTTTTCCCAGAGACTGAGCATAAATCCCTTTGTGACTTCTACGGAGCTCTGTTTGTTTGTGTACTGTTTAGAGCCGGTGATAGATTGTTTAGCCTCCTGCAGTTTGCAAAGAATAGAAGGAAGTTCTCACTAATTCCGTACAACAGCTGTTTCCAAAAAAAGTGGAGTAAACCTGCTCAGAAATTTCAGCTGGATTCCAACAAATGTCATTAATTGCTTTTGTCAGCCTCCGCCTGGACGCCATTGTGCACACCAGGGATTGGCAGACTTCAGGCTTATGGAGTCAACTTTGGGTTTTTGTACTGGAACTCAGAGGTCCACCAAGCAGAGGTGAATTCAACGTAGTGCTGTGGAGGGGTGGGAGTAGAGACAGATGCAAAAACTGTGACTTGTGGGCAGGAGCATTGATAGGCCTGAGTTCATGGGACCCTGGCCTCAAGTCTATTTCACAGGGCCCTGAGTATCCACTTGCTTTTTTCTTTGTGAACTAGCAAAGAAAAGAAGTTTTTAAGAAAATCTATATGTTTTAATTAAATTTGCAATTTTCAGGCTGACCATTTTTAAATAAATAAATAAAAAAGTTCATAACTTACCAAATTAAATGTAAGATACCGACATTGGGAAATTACTCCCGATTACTGCTATTCATTGTAGTTTTGTAGCCACCATGATTAGGAAAGGTTCACAAGACACACTAAGCCGTAATGTTTAGCTCGAAGTGCTTAACCACCGTGCCTTAGTGTGTCATCTGAACAAGGTCAATAAAGGGTAAGGATCAACTGCATGGTATTTAACACAGTGACCTGCTTCGCACATCACAATAAGCCACTATGGGTTAAGAGAAGGACCTTCTCTTCTGCTGCTCCCAGACTGTGGAATGGCCTGCCGGAGGAGATTCTTCAACTTGACAGTCTTTTAGCATTTAAAAAGCAGTAAAGACTGATCTTTACTATCCAGTGAAATTTTAGGATGCTTTAAGGATCATGTATGCTATGTTTTTTATCAGTTTTTAATGTGTTTTATATTCACTGTTGTTCACCGCCTTGATCCAAGTGGAGAGGCGGGTAAGAAATATATTATTATTATTATTATTATTATTATTATTATTATTATTATTATTATTAATTTGACCGTGGGTCTCCAGAACGTGCACTGGCCACCATTGCTTTTGGCTTATCCATTGGCTTGATCTACAACATGGATTGTTCTAGAGTTATCTAAGTGTGATTTAACCCTCAAATAACCCACACCTCCTGGGTCCATATGTCTAGGAGCCCTGCGGGTGAATTAACCCACTTAAAATGGCTTATTGTGACATTCTTATCATGGCTTAGCGTGATGTGCAAACCAGCCCAGTATCTAGTTTAACCCTGACATATTTATCCATTCAGGCAGAGGGCATGGAGTGAAGAGCTATTAAAAGCCTAGATTTAAACTCACCCATGTTTGTAGTGCAGAATAAAGGTTCCCACCTAACATTTCGGACAAACTCCTCATCTTTAACACCTACATGGTACAACAGGTACAAGACGGTCCATTCTGTGCCACAGATATTGTACCCATTGAATTTTCATGCTGTACCTATTGAATTTGGCCAATGCAAATAGGTGAAAATTTTGTTGAGTTTGTTGTTTTGATAGGAGCTTTCCTAAATTCATACATTTCTTCATAAACAGGTTGGAGAGGACTGGAGATTTTTTAAAAAAACCAACTGAATCTGGGAGAAAGGGAAACTGACAAGATTGCCCCTCGTTCCTCCTACAAGAACGTTTTTATCCGGCGACGTCTGGGATTGAATCTGGATCCTTCTGAATGCAAAGCTTGTGCTCTTCAAGGCAGCCATGGTCCCTTCTCCCCAATGAACAGGGAAGGACAGCATCTAGACACAGTAAATGTGCTCCAAAAAGTGCCCCCAACAAGAGACACACTTGACCCATTCCAAAAGGTTTTTGGCACAGCCCCACATCAGCCCCCCTGACTGCTGTGAAGTTTTGGTCTGAACACCTTAATCCTCCTGGGATGAAAGAGGAAGTATGCCACAAATGCTAGTTCTTGGAAAACAACTATTGCATTCAGGTCTTGCCTGTGGGCTTCTTAGGGACATCTGGAGTTGGCCATTGCAGTGCTGGCTCTGTTTTTCTTTGTGTGTGTGTGTGTGTGTGTGTGTGTGTGTGTGTGTGTGTGTAAAACACCTTCCCTCAGTGAGTCTGTCTTCTCACTGCCATCGTCACCAGCTGCTATCCTCAACCTCTTCGTCATCATTGCAAATCGCTTGCTTGCTTGACAGGCAGAAAGCCAGCAGGCAGTGGCATCTTCTGATTCTCCTTCTTCTCACCACCATCTTTGTGGTTTGGGCCAGGTGAACAAGCAGGTTGCAAGGGTGAAGAGCAGGAGCAAACCCAGGAGACATTGGTCAGTTGGCCCCCACTGGGGTGAGTCCCCTCAATAGGTACCCAATCATGCCTACCCTTGACACCAATCCTGGGCCCCTGTGGGAGATAGGATGCTCAATTAAACAGGTCTTTGGTCTAATCCAATAGGGCTCTCAAGGTGAGATTAAAGTATGTGTAATTGCATTTGCTCACATCGATCAAGCTCTATCACCTCAGCCTATAACTTCTCTCACTTTGCTTTTACCGACTTTGTTTTCTTCTTCACCCCTTCCCACAGCTATGGAAATTTAGTTTTGGAGCTTTCATTGTTGTGGTTGGTGGTGGTGGTCATGTAAAGCATGATGTACACTGATGTTGTTGTTTAAATTTGGGAAGTCCTTAGCAATCCTTCAATTGGGATGGTTTCATTCCGGGAAAAGTTCTTGGTGGTAGAATTCCAAGTCCAGTTTCCCAATCCTTCATCCCATCCCAGCCAGTGTGGTGTAGTGGCTAGAGTGTTCGACTGGGAGTCAGAAGATCCAGGTTCTAGTCCCCACTCGGCCATGGAAACCCACTGGGTGACTTTGGGTCAGTCACAGACTCTCAGCCCAACCTACCTCACAGGGTTGTTGTTGTGAGGATAAAATGGAGAGGAGGATTATGTCCTCCTTTCCCTGGGTCCACCCCTTCTGTTTTTGTGCATTTTTCTCCATTCTAAAAGATTGAAATGCTTCGCCTAAGTCACTGGCAGTAAGAACTTTAAGTGAAAATATCCATGGCAAAATCTACACTACTGCTTTGAAACAGTTTATAGCAGTAGTGACAACTGTTGGGGGCCCAGGACACACTCCATCTACAGTTTTCAAACCATTTTCAAAGCGTCATGTCCTGCTTGGTATTTTTGAATTTGGCTGTCAGGCTGAAAGAAGTTCAACACCCCTATGTTTCAGCTTCTAAATGGGCAAGTGAGAGCCAGTGTAGTATAGTGGTTAGAGTGTTGGACTGGGAGCTGGGAAATCCAGGTTCTAGTCCCCACTCAGCCATGGAAGCCTGCTGGGTGTCTTTGGCCTAGTCACAGACTCTCAGCCCAACCTACCTCACAGGTTTGTTGTTGTGAGGATAAAATGGAGAGGAGGATTATGTCCACCGCCTTGAGTTCCTTGGAAGACAAAGGCAGGATATAAATGCAAATCATCATCATCATCATCCCATCCCACCCCATCCCACTCCAGCACCAGATGTGGGCTGAATTGCTAGCAAAAAAAGTTTTCCTAGGAGTGCCTGAACCAATGAGTTTAACTTGTTGGATCCCATTCATTAAAATTCTGGCTCCACTAAACCCTGATTAAATGTTGATGGGTCTTCCTTAATGTCCCTTAGGGCTGTGGAAGCAATAGCTGGTGACTAACCTTGCTTTCACATCATAATCGGTCACGTCGGTGAAAGAAACGAAATCTTTGTTATCACCTACATGTAGCGAGATAAAAACTTTCCCAGGACGTTGCAGCAATAAAGAATTAGAGAAATGATGTAGACAAGTCCATAAATCTTGTCAGGGAATAACAATGTGCAACACCCCCCGTCCTGGCTATGGACTATCAGAAAGAAACTGTCAAAAACAAATACAATATAAATCTGACTGAGTCACACATATTTGTGAGATGTGCTGTCATGGTCAAAGAAGGATAGAGCCATGTTTGTACTGTAACTGAGGCAAAAATGTTAAGCCTGAGGTCAGCTCAGGATATAATGGCATGAAATATAGTCATACGATGATTTGGGGTAGGGTGGGGGAACCCTCCTGTATCTCCTAAATCAGTCCCTTTCATTTTATTGATTTTTTAAAAAAATGGCAGGCAAAAACTTGCTGAGATTTGGTGAAGGGCATCAACTTCTTCAGTGAGATGTATAAAGAAAACTGAAAGCATTTCTTAACTCTATGTGATTTCTTTCTTTAACCTGGAGGTTTAATTTCACATCATGATCGTTGAAATCTCCTGGCTCTACTCTCATTAGGTTCACGATCGGCAAGTTTTCATACAGAAGTCTTTCTTTTAAAAATAAACAAAAACCTGCTCAGTTCTCCCAAAGTGTTCTCTTCCGCCTCCTAATATTGGCACATGTACATTGATGGGCTTGTGCCAGTGGTGTATTGGAAGCTCGGCTTGCAGGATCAAAGTGCCAGGACTTTTTCGTTAGCAGGGGCATTGACTTCATCTGACACCCACTTCAAGCTTCCGTGCTCCCTCTGAACTGAGCTGCAATCCTCACAATAGCTGAAAGTGGGGAGGGGGAGAAAGAGAAAGGCTCTTTCTACACCTCCAGCATTCCGGGAGGGGGCGGGGAGAGGTTCTTGCGATATCCTGATCGTGAGAGCCTCCCCCAGTGTACACACGAAGCATGTGACGTCCTGGAAGCAGGGATGTCACGGCTGCTTTTTTCGTCTTTTTTTCTTTTAAAGCAGCAGGGCCGGTCGCACAAGCACAAGGCCCCGCTCCATCAAAAATATAAGTTTAAAAACAAAACAAAACCTGAACTTGTTCCCCCAACCCCCTCCCTGCCATCCCAGGGGTGGCAAATTTTCTGCCACCCCCTCCCCTGATGGGCGTGGAGCTGCACCACAGAACTTTAATCTCACCGCTCTTCCATAAAGCCCAGCTTTGTGGAGCACCCGGGTCTCCAGCTCTTTCAGAGTTACCACTGGCCTCTTGGCTGCTTTTCTGATTAATGCCCTCCTTACCCAGTTTTCGTGGACTCAATTTTGGTCGACGGCCTTCTCCACGAAGAGTTGCAGTTGTGCCATATTCTTTCCTTTTTGTAATTAACGGTGCCACAGGGGATGTTCATAGTTTAGGATTTTGTTTTATAACCCAATCCTGATGGGTGCTTCTCCAGAACTTTATCTTGGAGTTGTTTTGATAGTTCCTTGGTCTTCATGATGCTGTTGGCTTAGATATGCTCTCCAAGAAACTCTGGGGCTTTCCAGAAACAGGTGTATTTTATCTGAGATCAGGTGACATTTGAATTGCACACAGGTGGCCTCCATTCAACTAATTATGTGACTTCTGAAGGCAGTAAGTTGCACCAGAGCTTATTTAGGGGTGTCATGGCACAGGGAGTGAACACTTATGCAATCAAGACCTCTCAATTTTGTCTTTGCAAATCATTTTATAAAACATACAGATTATTTGGACTATTTTGGACTATTATGGACTATTTTGTGCAGAGCAGCTAGAAAGAGCCATTTGCAACCGTAGATCTCTTTGTGTAGAGAAACTTCAAAATTGACCATTACACCTCTGACTGGCAGTGTTGATCAGTTGACACTCAGCAGGAGCATCATGTGTGCACATTTAACAGTGGCTGCAAGTTTTATTCTTTCACCCAAGCAATGCAAAGAGACTGCATCCAGATATTCAGTCTAATGGACCACCCTTGCTGGACTGGGCCAACACTTGGAAATGTAACTGGGATGGAAAGATAGGGATATCAGCTCTGGGGACAATCTAGATGGGGTGCAAAATGGGCATCAAAGATGATGGAATACAATATATTGGTGGTAATTAATATAGCATTAGACACACTTTCTTTTTAGAGCAGTATATATCATAGATGAAAGACAGGGGATTAGTGTGGGGCAGCTGGCCAAGAATGGCACCATTGCAGCTTGTCAATGGTTTGGAGACTGCAGCCTTGCACCAGAAAGCAAATCAGACACCGAGTACTGCTGGAAGGAAAGGAAGGAAAGGAACCTCTCGTGCAAGCACTGAGTCATTACTGACTCTTGGAGGGACGCCAGCTTTCGCTGACGTTTTCTTGGCAGGCCTTGGTTTGCCGTTGCCTTCCCCGGCCATTATTACCTTTCCCCCAGCTAACTGGGTACTCATCTTACTGACCTTGGGAGGATGGAAGGCTGAGTCGACCCAAGCCGGCTGCCTGAAACCAGCTTCCGCTGGGATCGAACTCAGGCCGTGGAGAGAGTTTCGGCTGCAGAAACTGCTGCTTTACCGCTCTGCACCACACAAGGCTCTATACTGCTAGAAGGGAAGGTGAAAACTTGGGAATTCTCTGGCAATGCCATTAAAAGTCCATATTTCTCCAGCAGTGTCTCCAGCAAGTCTTATCTCATCCAGATTTTAAAGGCTTAGTTCAGGGATAGCTCCTGTTTTACACACATTATCACCCATGTGATTGCTTGATTTTCTCTGATGTGAAGTCCTGATGGAGGGGGAACGGGCATAGGTTTGGGAACCTGCCTCAGGCACAGAAATGGCTGCTTAAGACACCCTCGACGCTGTCCAAGCCCCCTTGTTTAAGTAAACAAGAGTTCAGGCGATAGCAATCAGACATTTTTCAGCAAGCTCTCAGCTGAAACAATTGCCTGTGTCTGATCATTGTACAAAAGCCTCCCCCAAAGTCAAGAGATTTATGAGCTAGTGAGAATTGCTCTATCATGTGTAGCAGCTTGCAAAAGTAAACTTCCTTCACAGAATGTTCTACTCTATCAATCGAGTGAATTTCAAGTAATGTCATTGCCCAGAAAGCCAATCCAGGCATCTGTTAGGTAATGTTTTCTTCCTTCTGGCTGTCCCCATGTTTCGTAGGAAGCAGCCTTACACTAGGTCAGATGATTTGTCCATCCAGCTTAGTATTGTCTGTTCCGAGTGGTAGCAGCTCTCCAAGCAGAGCTGGATCCAGGCATTTGGGGCCCTGGAGCTAGACACCTCAATGGCCCCCTCCCTCAGCAAGTCCATCTTCTCACCGCCATTGTCACCAGCCGTTATTACTCCTAGAACATAAGACCATAAGAAGAGCCCTGCTGGATCAGACCAAGGGGCTATCTAGTCCAGTGCTCTGTTCACACAATGGCCAACCAGCTGTCAACTCAGGACTCACAAGCAGGACAAGGGTGCAGCAGCACCTTCCCACCCATGTTCCCCAGCAACTGGTGTATATAGGCTTACTGCCTCAGACACTGGAGGTAGCAAATAACCATCATGGCTAGTAACCATTGATAGCCTTCTCCTCCAAGAACTTATCCAACCTCTTTTCAAGCCATCCAATTTGGTGGCCATCATTACATCTTGTGGTAGTGAGTTCCATAGTTTAAGTATGCACCATGCGAAGACATCCTTTCTTTTATCTGTCCTGAATCTCCCACCAATCAGCTTCATGAGATGACCCTGGATTCTAGCATTATGGGAGGGGAAGAAAAATATCTCCCTATCCACATCATGCATGATTTTGTACACCTCTCTATCATGTCTCAATTTCCCCTCCTTTTCCCCCAAGCTTTTGTAACCTTCCCTGATAGGTGAGATGCCCCAGCCCCTTGATCATTTTAGATGCCATTTTATGCACTTTTCCCAGCCCTACAAGATCTTTTTTTTAGATGTGGTGACCAGAACTGTACACAGTGCTCTTCAACTCCTCCTCCTCCTCCTCCTCCTCCTCCTCCTCCTCCACTACCACCTCCTCCTCCTCCTCCTCTTCCTCCATCTCCTCCTCCATCTCCTCCACCTCCTCCTCCACCACCTCCTCCTCCTCCTCCTCCTCCTCCTCCTCCTCCTCCACTACCACCTCCTCCTCCTCCTCCTCTTCCTCCATCTCCTCCTCCTCCATCTCCTCCACCTCCTCCTCCACCACCACCACCACCTCCTCCTCCTCCTCCTCCTTACCACTTGCTTGCTTGTCAGGAAGAGAACCACAGTTCAAGTAGGCTGTGGCATCTACTGCTCATCCTTCTCACAACCACTGTTGTCTGGGCCCATGCCAGAGGCAAGTGAAAAGCAAGTTGCAGTGGTGAAGAGGAGGAGCCAGTCCACAGCACCCTTGTCACTGGCTCCCCTGCTGGTCTGTGGACCCTTGGCAAGTGCCCAATCATGACACCAGCTCTTGATGTCTCCATGGTGGTGGGAAATCTGATGATGGACAAGTGCTCCCAAATTACTGATGTAGAATTTGCCAGTAGACTCCACCACCTCTCATTCAGAGGACCACATATTTGCTTCCCCAGGTCAATAATGACCCCTTGCATGGGAAGTTAACATCTCAAGGGAAAGGGCACCAGCTCAACCATCTCCAGGGATGCTAAAGTGCCAGGAGATACAGAGTTGGTTTTCTTTTGGTGCTTTTTTTTTTTAATGGGGGAATGTTTAAATATGCAGTTCTCGCTCACAGTCTGAAGGGGTGCATCTGATGGGAGCCTTCCCCTGCTTCTGCCCCCAACCTCCAAATGTGTAGCTTGGCTCGTAGACAAACATTATTCACCGAAAGGGAGAAGAGGGGAAACTCTCTCACACGCACCCCACCCAAGTGTGAGAAACTAAGTAGCTCATCATTATTTTCATTGCAATGTGTACACTATGATAGACGTGGGAAGCTGTGGAGATTTATACCGAGGTCTTCTGAAAGAGCAATGAGATCATACACTTTTTAGGGCCCAGACATGCCTCGCTTTTCAGTTCTGGCATTTGCAATACCAACAAGATAACACTCGCTTGATAAGATATACCAACAAACCAATCTGGGTAATGAACAGTGTCCAAGGGAAATCTCTGCGTCACGCATGTGAACTTGCCTTTTATCAGCCTCGCTGTTTCTCACCCTTTCAGTGCCTGCGGAGGGAAAAGCCCCAGGCTTTATTTGCCACCTCTGTCATTAAACACCCTTCAGCCTTGCAGAGTTGAGGTGGCTCCGATTCCATAGCGGCGGGATTCGAAGTTGGCGTGCCTTGCGTTTGGCTTGGCACAGACTTCCCTGACCCGATATGTTGGCTTACAGCTCCTATCATCCACAGCCAGCTATGCTGCTTGAGGATGATGGGAGTTGTAGGCCAACACATCTGGAGAAGGATGGGGAAGGCTGAATGAGAGTGACTACATTCCTTCAGTCTCTTAAAGTGCTTTGAATGAGTACAAGAATTAAGAGGTACATTTCCCCCACACTCATCACACTAACAGAGGATGAAACTTTCAACTGAGGAATGTCCATTGTCCTCAGGATTGTTGAAGGGGTAGAAACCTCAACCTGGGTTGTCCTATTTTTAGCTGAAAGTGTTTCCAGTCAGCCCCCCTCCCGCTTGAGAGGGGCTGTTACAGGTTGAGAAGGAGCATCCTCCTCCACTGTTCTCCTCCTGGGTGGGAGGGTGCTGTAGCATCATGTCCTGCTTGTGGGTTTCTCATGGGCAACTAGTTGGCCCCTGTGTGAACAGAGTGCTGGAGTAGGTGGGCCTTCAGTCTGATCCAGCATGGCTCATCTTAGACATCTAGGCAGTTACTGGCATGGAGGAAGGCCAGTATCATGGTGCTACTACTTCCTGGTAGGGAAGTTTCTCTGGGAAGTTTTGCATAGCCCTACAAGTCTTGAGTGTTGAAGTATAGGAGATAAAGACGTTTTACAAAACGATGGACCCTTGACCCTCTGTGTAGCATTTTCAGGAGGCTAGTAGGACTGCTGTGAGGAGGCAGGAAAGCCAACTTACACCAGTCAGTTTCACACACCGAAATCTGGATCCAACCTATTACTTCTATTAGCAGATTTTTTTTATTTCTTGCTATTTATTTTTCCTTTCCATTTTCTTTTCTTTAAAGTGACATTGGCCAAGATTGAGTCTGTAGTATATGGCATTATGTCTGGTCTTAGGCATAAGCTTTTACCAACATTTTGGAAAGTAGAATACAATATATCTTGCACAGAGCAAAAAGCAATAGTTTTAAGACCTTCTCTAAGGGCGCGTTCCTATGCATGTTTAGATGGAAAAATTCCTACAACTCCCAGCATTCCCCAGTCAGCCATGCCTGGCTGGGGAATGTTGGGAATTGTAGGACATTTTTCTGTCTAAACATGCATTGGATTGCACCCTAAGACAAATATATGATCATAATAGTACCTCTAGTTTCATGTTAGTCATATCTCTGGCTTTACAGTGATGCTAATGGTACAGGAGAAGCCAGACACACTGAGTTATTTGATGCAAGACCATAATTTGTATGGATCACTATAAATGTTGTCATTTACAAGCTCTCTTGCCAATTATCCTACTCAGCCCCAGTCACTACAAGACTGGACTCTTAAGACATTTACTCAGTAAAGAGGCTAGTTTTGCTTACTTCTCAGCATTTGGAATGCTGAGGACTGATGTTGTCACTTAGTAGAGCCATGCCATTAAATATTATGAATGTATTAATAGCAGAGGTCATCCAAGTAAACAAGTGTGATGTGTTGACATGTTGATTTGGAAAACATTGTCCATTTCTGTTATCAAGAACTGTGTGTATTCTTGGGTATCTGGAGCCTTTGCCATGTGCTTCCATGAAAAGGAATGCTTGGAACAGGCCCTGAATGACCTCGTGATACTGACAAGTTTCCAGTTCACATGGAGAATGCCACCTAACTAACTGGCAGTGCACTCTATGTTCTATGAATGTTGAAAGTTTGCCTGCTTTGCAGCCAAAAATAAACCTTCGGCTTGAACAGATCTATCATGGCCTTATACTAGGCTTGATTTGGAAGAGACTGGCATAAAGCACATGCTGTGTTTCTGTAGATGGATCTCTAGCTTTGTCATGACAGTTTGTGATTTGACTTATCTCATTTTTTGCCTTCAGAGTACTAAAATATTTAAACACCCAACTCATAAAGCCACCATCAAGGATGCCCTGGAACCCCCACCAATTAAATCTTTCTGGCTATAAGCAAAACACTTATTGCATCCCTGGAAATTCCTCAGATGGCAACATTAAGTAATGTAACAATTCTATGAAATCTTCAGCCTAGAGAACCAGGTTGCAACCACCATCCCACAGCTCAATGAAGTGTGAGTTTGGCAGATATCTCCAGGAAACTGGTTCCACAAGGAGGAGGTAACTACCCTTGCAGTTTTCAGAAAATGGGGGAATCTGAACAGGACCTTGAATGATCTGAAGATACATGGAGAGAAGGAGGTCCTTAAGAAATATGTGTCCCATATTTCTCATTCTGTGGGTCCATTTTGAGCTGACAACATTTCCAACATCTTGAAGAGCAGGAAAGCCACCATTCCCATTTCCATTTTTAGAGGTTAGTTATGCCATCATGGTTAGTATTGTGGGCTGTTCAGTAGGGATTTCAGCAATCTGTGAGCAGCTCAGTCTGCATATGAGCAACAAGTTGCTCAAATGTAGTTGCTTTAATAGAGGCACCAGTTATATAAGGCCAGATGTGAGAACTTATTGGCTTCTCAGGTCATCTGATCTAGGGTGACCATATTTGGGAAACCAAAAAAGAGGACACCTAGTGTGTGTGTGGGGAAGCAGCTTTCTGAGTCCTGCAGAAAGTACTTTATTCCCCCGCCACCTTAAAGAACCCGATTGGAGTGGAGGAGGGGAAAGGATTTCATTCTGCACCACCACCATCCACTCCAATTAGGGTGACCATATGAAAAGGAGGACAGGGCTCTTGTATCTTTAACAGTTGTACTGAAAAGGAAATTTCAGCAGGTGTTATTTGTATATATGGGGAACCTGGGGAAATTTCCTCTTCATCACAACAGTTAAAGTTGCAGGAGCTATACTGCAGCTATACTGTGACCAGATTTAAAAGAGGGCAGGGCACCTGCAGCTTTAATTGTCGTGATGAAGAGGAAATTTCACCAGGTTCTCCATATATACAAATGACACCTGCTGAAATTCCCTTTCCAATACAACTGTTAAAGATACAGGAGCCCTGTCCTCCTTTTCATATGGTCACCCTAATTGGGGCCTTTTCTATAATGTCCACGAATGACCCACTTTCCCTTTTAAGACCTCAATTGGAGCTCGGGGTGGGGGAATGATGTGCCTCAAGAAAGCATGTCATTCCCTCCTGCCATGCTAATGGCAGCCTTAAAGAGGAAGGTGTGTCATTCCAGGACATTATTGAAAATTATAGAAAATCCCCCCTGACACCATGGAAGAAACAAAATCCAGGACAAATCCAGGGAAATCCTGACAGTTGGTCACCCTATCTGATCCCCATTGAGTGGGAAACTGCAATACATCATCTGGCCTTCTGTAATGGTGGTGGTGCTACTGCATTGTGGCAAAGATCAGACCAACAGTTCCTTCCACTTGCAACCAAGTAGGGTAGTGTAGAGATTAAGATGCTTCGGTCTTGCTGCCGTAGACTCTGATTTGAGATCCCTGCTGCTTTTCAGTTGGGTGTTGTTTGAATACCTACTTAGCTTTGAACTCAGTGAGCCTGGTGATTGGCTTTGGCCCATTCACTATTCCTAAATGAAAATTGTAGTAAGAAGATGACCTATCCCAGGGAGTTGTTGTGAAGCCAAATATAGTAGGCCATTTTACAAAGTCTGGGTTCAGATGATCAGGATGGCGTCTCCCCATGCCCCCATGCATGCCCATTGGTTACATAAATTACCCATGCTAGTTATTGTGTTGTCTGAACCCAGTGTGTGGCGGGTCTGCAGTGATGGCGTACAACCCCTGACTTGCAAGGTTGGGGAAGAAGCCATTATAGCTTCTATTACCTTCGTGATCATCCAAACCCCCCTGTAGTGTCAAAACATTGCACTGATAATAAAAAGGACCCAGAAAAAGAAATCCTAGCTTAGTAAAAGGGATGTTTTTGCAAACTATTTAAAATAGTTGTTCTTTGTAGATGCAAGACTGGACTTCACATTACATGCACGATCCCCAACAATTGATGGCAGCACAGGCATTTGTAATACTTTCCAGCTTGAATAGCTATAAATATTATCTTTCCTGGCAAATGAATGGGTGTAATTGAGTAGTAGTATTAATCAAATTTGAATCCCAGTCTTCCTCCAACAGCACTGGAGACATACATAGGGTTGTTGTGTTTTAGACTTTCTATCAGTCTCTGAAGTGGGTTAGGCTGAAAGAGCGCAACTGGTCCAAAGCCACTGAGTGAGTTTCATGGCTCAGCAAATGTTTGAATCTATCTCTCCCCGGTCCATTTGCCATACTCATATGAGCATGGGAAGCTGCCTTACACAAAATTCATCTAGCTCAACCTTCTCCAGGTATGCAGGACCACAACTCCCATTATCCCCAGCCAGCATAGTCAATGGTCAGGGATGATGGAAAATGCAGTCCCAAACCTCTGAAGGACACCATGTGCGGGAAAGTTGATCTAGGCTAGCACTGCCTATTCTGACGGACAACAAAACTGCAAAGTCTGTCCTGGCCCTGTGACCTGAGCTCTTGTTAACTGGAGAGATGCAGGGAATCGAACCAGGGCCCTTCTGCATGCAAGGCATGTCTTCTACCACTGAGCTATAAGCCTTCCTCACTCTAGCGGAACTGCCAGAGATGGTTGTATGCCGGCCGGGACTCTCCATGGTGTGCCACACCATCTCCAATCAACAATACACCGATATGAAAGCAAATACATTTTTTGTAAACTCAAATCACCTCTTAAAAAAAATAAACAAAACTAGGGAAGATAAATGTTGGCTTTTGTAAGGCCACTGGACAAGAGAGGGTTGATTGGCTGCTGTTAGCCTCTGGCTGAATGTAGCCAATAAACAGATCTCTAGTCCAAGCAGATGTTTCTCTTTTAGACTAATGGAACTTTTGTAGACCCTTTTCCTTCCCAAGAGAAAACATGAGAAGAGTTGGAATAGAAAAAGCCTCCGCTCGACAGCAGAAGCAGCAGAAGCACTTTGGTAATATGAAGTGCAGAGACGGAACAGCAATTGTAGCTCTTTTTCAGTTTTAGGTTTTTTTTTCAAAGATCCTTGAGCTTCCTCACCAACCCATCCCTTTGAGCCAGTTCCAACAGAATAATATTTTGCAGCTCCTGGCTTTCTTCTGTAGCTAGCAGTATAAATTGTACAGGATTGTCAGGACTTGCTTCTATAGTAATGGCAGCCTGGAGAATATAAGGCAGGAATTTAGATGGTGTACCCACAATCGAGGTCTGTTTAGTGTGTGTGTGTGTGTGTGTGTGTGTGTTAAGAGTTAAGATGTCGAAAACATGGGGCTACCGTTTTCTCCAGTGGTTCCATGTTTCTGATAACATATAGTGCTGCTCTCAGCTAAAGGAAAATGACAAAACAAAAGTGAAGAGAGTACCTCAAATTTCACTGTTTCAGCATAAAATGGCTGGCTTTTTAACAACATCTTAAAACTATTTACACAGTCTACTTGGCCTTATCATTATCAGTTCACACTCTTGGTGTTCATTAGATAATATTATTGAGTTTCCTTTGACTTCACTTTGTGAATTTGCCAATAGCTCAGAGCGTTAGGAGGCCCCCTTTGTAAGATTCTGTAGAAAAGACTGTTTACGAAAGGGCTGTTCTGTGTTCCCTTCTTGTAAATTTTACCTTTTAAAAGGAAAGACCTTGAAGCTACATTCTGCCAGTTTTAGACATGTTTGTCTTGGAAAGACATTCTCTGGAGTTGTTCACTGTTACTGGCATTATGTTAAAAGAAGGAAAGAAAGGAAGACCCAAAAATTACTTGAACGGCAATACATTCAAATGAGATATGAGTGGGTAAAGTGAGTATTTTTAACATGATCAACATAGATTGGTGTGGAGTATTCAAATGATTGAGTTTCACATAGTTTTTCTGGCCAAACATGTTACTGTTGCAGGTTTTTTCAAAAGCAGCAAAGAGACTTGTGGCATCTTAAAAACACATTTATTCTGGCATAAGCTTTCTTGGACACTGTCAGAGGCTCCAAATGTTTTATCCCCCCCACCCCCCAGCCAACACATTTGTGGCAAGAGAAATTGTTTTATTATGTTTTTCTTGCCTTTTCTCCAAACTCATTATAATGTACACGGTTCTTTCCCCTTTTATCATCACAACCCAGTGAGGTACTATAGGTTAGGTTGAAAGAATTAGCCGCTAACTCCTGGCTGCTAGAGCAATGTCATAACTGTGTTTTCTCAGAAGTTAACCTCCTTCAATAGAATGGGGTTTGCTCCCTAGAAAGTGTGTGTAGAACTGCACCGTTCAATCAGCAAACATGATTGATTCAAGTAACACCTTCATCTCAAACTTTCAATGTCTTTTTAAAGTGATTTCTGCTTCTCAGGACTACTGTCCATTTAGTTACTTCTTTCCCTTATAGCCACTCCATTGTTTCAGTTAGTAATTTCTTATTAGAATTGTGTGATGATGATGATGATGATGATGATGATGATGATTATGATGATATGAATAAGCAATTCTTCTGGCTGGAAATTAGGACCAAAAATCAGGAAATTATTAATTCAAGGGCTGGTTCAAAAATGTCATGACTCAGTGGGAAGGAAACAATTAATTAAAGGGACATTAGCCCCAAGAATCCTTAGTTGTTCTTTGCCAGTTCACATTGGATAGACTGGCACTGCAATTGCATTTTAAATTTTAAGTTGCGAAAAATCCGATGGGGAGACAGCATGGAAAATTCAGGAGTCCAATAGGATCGCAATGATATCACCCGGGCAGGATCTACTCTACTGTTTTATAATGGTTTATAACAGTTTTGACAACTGTTTGGGCCTAGGACACATTCCATATACTGTTTTCAAAACATTTTCAAAGTGTTTTATCCTGCTTGGTGTAGATCTGGCCTTTGATTCTCAATAAAATTTGAGTGAACATTTCCAAAGACATATGGTAGCATGGAAACAATTTCACTGGCATAAGGTCCCACCAATGAGTTTTGCAGCTGAACAAAAACTTGAACCCTAAGTCTTTGTGATCAAAGTATAACACTCCATTGACTTCTTGTTGCTGCTGTTGCTGTTTTTATTTTTTTATTTTAATGTCGATTCTTCTTTTCAATCTAGAAGGATCCCAAAGGCAACTTATATAATACAAGGTGCTTTTTAAAAATTAATTCTGGGGGTGAGGGAAGTAGTTGCAAAAGGATTTCTCATTCAGAAAATTACAATGCACAAATATGTAATAATTAATATCAATTTCCAACAGTACATTTTAGTAAGCTACCACTTATTCATACCTTCCTGAAATGAAAATAAATACATAGTTTGTAAAGATTAATAAATTGAATGACTGAAAAACAACATATATGTTTGAAGATATGATATTCATTCTACAAAACTCAATCAAGCTAGACCTAAGGTTTATCCCGGGGTCATCCCGGGGTTGTCCCTGCCTGCTCCTGGGATATCCTGTGTGTCATTTACATGAACAGGGATGACCCCGGGATGATCCTGGGATAAACCTTAGGTCTAGCTAAGGCCATTGTGTTAACTTTGCCAACACAGCAAAACCACACACTTTATTTAATCATTCATTTATGAAAGGTAAAGCTTGTGGTAACTATTTTTTTTTTTGCATGAAGTATTCTTGCTGCAGTCACCATGTATAATCTTTGTGTGATTGGCTAATAAATCCATCCATGTAATTAAGAAGTTAAAACTAAGGTTCCAATGGTACATCATAACCCTTTAATTTCTCAGTTATCACATTCATTTTTTTTTAATTTTAAACATTTCTTGGCCACCTTTCTGGGCAGAGGCCCTCACAACCAATAAAAAATTAAAAATATTAAAAGCAATAAAAACATGATCGCAATAAAACAGCAATTAAAACAATAAAACCAACAATAAAACCAGCAGGAACAACAATACCAGCAATAACAACAGTAACAGCAACAACAATCCTCATCATGGGAACGCCATGGTAAAATAAAATGTTTATAAAGCCTTCTTGAAAGCCTGCAAGGATGGTGCATGGCAGACCTCCAATGAGAGTTTGTTCCAGAGGTTTGGGGCCACCGCAGAGAAGGCCCTCGCCCATGTGGACACCCATCTAATCGCCCTCACAGGTGGACAAATGAGAAGGGCCTCCCTTTCTGATCTTAAAGTGTGGGCAGGCTGATATAGGTGAAGGCAGCCCTTCAAGTTACTAGGTTCCAAATCATTTAGAGCTTTAAAGGTGAAAAACAGTACTTTGAATTGGTCTTGGAAACACACCAGTAACCAGTGCAGCTGGTGTATTACATGATCTAATCACCTCGTCCCTACCAGTACTCGAGCGGCTGCATTCTGTACCAGTTGAAGTTTATGAACCGTCTTCAAAGGAAGCCCCATGTATAGCACATTACAGTAGTCCAGCCTGGATGTGACTAGTGCATGGATAACTGAGGCAAGGTCCATCCTCTCCAGATAGGACCACAACTGGTGTACTAGCCTAAGCTGGTAGAATGCACTCCAGGACACCACAACCACCTGGGCTTCCCCAGTTAGCTCGGAGTCATTTTCATCATTCATGATTTTCCAGTATTCCTTTTCCACTGGACAGTCCCAATGGAAAAGGAATACCGACTTCAGTTCTGACTGAAGCCCGGAGCGGATTCACCGCCCCACTGACATCGGAGCCACCAGCCTCCATTGGTGGGTAGGAGGGGTGGGGTTGGGGAAAACCAAGTGGGGATTCCCCCCCCAATTATAGCTTTGTTTACAGCCTTAGGAGGTGGGAAGTCTGCAGTTTCCCACAACCAGGCCTGGTGCTGCCATAGAGGCAACTCAGGCCGCGGCCTAGAGCACCAAGCAAATGAGGGCGCCAAACAGCGTACCCGGAAGCTGCTCTCCTAGAGTGGCTTCCGGGCGCGCTGTTCCAAAGCCGCCGCCCCGGCCTCTGCCCAACCCCGGCGTCCTGGCTCCTTCGAAGCCAGGATGCTGGGGTTGGAGGCGGAGGCTTCAGTATGGTGCGCCAGGAAGCCACTTCCAGGTGTGCCACTTCAAAGCCTCTGCCCTGCCCCCCAACCCCAGCGTCCTGGCTTCAAAGCCGGGAATGGGAGGGAGCGGGCGGTGAGCAGCCGAGCGAGCAAGGGGGGAGCCGGAGCGGTGAGCGAGCGGGTGGGGGTGGCGAGCGGGCGAGTGAGGGGGGATCCAGAGTGGTGAGCGAGCGGGTGGGGGCGGCGAGCGGGCGAGCGAGGGGGTAGCTGGAGCAGTGAGCTGGAGCAGTGAGCGAGTGGGTGAGAGCGTCGAGCGGGCGAGCGAGGGGGGAGCTGGAGTGTCGAACGGGCGGGGCAGCGGGCGGCGGCGAGGGAGCGGGCAGGCAGGGGGGAGAGCGGTGAGCGAGCGGGTGGGCGGGCGAGTGAGGGGGGCGGTGAGTGAGTGAGTGGGGGGCAGGGCGGAGGCTGGCACCAGCCCTGCCTACAACCCTGGGACACTCTCCCAAGGACCATGGGATTGCACTTTAAAGGACAATGCCAGCCCTTGAAACTGGGTCCAGAAATGCACCAGTGACCAGTGCAATAGTGGTGTCACCTATTCTGAACAGCTTCCCCTCATCATCTGAGATGCATTTCGCTCCTGTCTTTTGTGTCCTCAAGCCTCTCCTGTATTTTGGAAAAGAAAAGAAAAAGTATTATAGGAAGGACGACTCAACATGAACTACTACAGAGAAAGATCAACTCTTCCTGTCAACTTCATAATGATGAAATTAAAGAAGAAAAATGCAAAGGATTGCATAGAGGTCTGTTTCATGTTTCGACCATAAAGATCCAAACGTGTGTTTGAGAAGAGGCTTCATCTCATTCAGGGCTCATGAAGTTTACTCCCTTTTCTGCTCCTTTGCCTTCCTTTAAAAATAAAAATAAAAAACCAAACAAAACAGATAACATTTCTATCAGTATCACTGGCTGCTATGTTTGAGATATTTCCTACCAGAGCTCTAGAATGAAAAACAATTTGGCTCCTTTTAAACTGGAATCCTTCCAAGTCCTTGGAAGCAAATCTCTTCTCAGAGGAGAAAATGACTTATGCTCATCGTGACATAAAAACTGCAGCTTCTTTGAAGAGGCCCGGCCGCTTGGTTCTGTACGCTTCTGCTTGGAGATCGATTCCCATGCTAAGAGGTCAAAAGAACTTCTCATCCATCCACTTCGGTCCATATATCTGAGCTTTACACTGATTCCTTGAAGATGCCGGTTCAAGATTTTACCTGCCAATCTGCTGCTGAACATCAAGTGAGACAGATCTCCTTAGTCTCTGTACCATTTCCAAGAGCTGGGAATTGCATTTATGATTGCTTTCTTGCTTGAAAAACTCTTTACAGGCAGAATCTCACTACTGCTTTAAAGCGCTTTATAACAGTTTTGACAACTGTATATGGAGTATGTCCTGGGCCCCAACAATTGTCAAAACTGTATAAAGCGCTTTAAATGAAAATAAGGAAGTTAAGGAAACGGGTAAAAATACAATTTTATATATACTAAAATATAATGTTAAAAATAACATACACAGAGCATTTCACAAGTACAATAATAATTTCACAAGTTTCCCTCCTCCCTCCCAATCCCCTTTCCTTTTGTGTCATGTCTTTTAGATTGTAAGCCTGTGGGCAGGGACTGTCAAAAAATACTTTTGTAAGCCGCCATGAGAGCCTTTTTTGGCTGAATGGCGGCATAAAAATCCTTAAATAAATAAATAAATAAATAAAATAAAATAATACAACGAGACAATCAGAATGCTAGACAAAAAATGCTCAGTAAACTTGATCCATTTGGCCAGACGCGATAATGCTGGTATCTGCTTGCAAGCAATGGCTGTTTGGAATACCTTCCATGGGCTTCCTTTGAATATTTGGACTCATACCGTATATTGTGGGGAGTGACATCTGATTTCATTTAATTTTTGGAACTTTTAAGTCAGCCCCGGGAGAAAATAGCCCACGGTACTAATCAGCTTGGCAAACTGGCCATTGAGGAAGACCAAGGGTTGAAACGCGTCTGCCCAAATGGCTCAAGTTTACTGAGCATTTTTTTGTCTAGCGTTCTGATTGTCTCGTTGTATTATTGTACTTGTGAAATGCTCTGTGTATGTTATTTTTAACATTATATTTTAGTATATAAAATTGTATTTTTTACCTGTTTCCTTAACTTCCTTGTTTTCATTTATACGTGTTAGGTTAAGGTTATCACCGCTTTGTTGCAGTCATAAAACACTTTAAAGCAGTAGTGTAGATCCTGCCTAGGTCAGGGGTGGGCAACATGCAGCCCTCACAGACCCACCTAAATTCTTTTTTGTGTGTGTGTCTATAGAGCCTACAGGAAACCCCAAAGGTCAAAATTATGTTTTGCCAGCTAATTTTGGCCCTTTGGGCACTCTGTAGCTCCTACAGACCACCAAAAGTGTCAAAATTAGCTTGCCAACCAGATAATTTTGACCCTTTGGGTGTTGTTTAGCCACTATAGATGCCATTTCCCCCACTTTTCTGCCACTCCAGGGAAAGATAAGGCCCATAGAGTGTGTGAAAATAGTCCGTGAACCTCCCAAAGTTTCCCACCACTAATCTAGAATATCACGGAGAAAGCTTCGAGTTCTGTTTCTGGGTTTTCTGTTGAGCTAGTTATGAACACACAAGGCAGCTGTGGTGTATTGTTGATTTTTACACAAGGGACCTTTCAAAAATGTAATCCTTCCTGTAATGTGTGACAGGTGAGGGTCCAAGCAGTGCCATGTGATTTGTTGAATATGATCAACCCTTTCAGCTCAATTGGCTGCCATTAATCTAACTTCCACTGAGGTCATTTCCAATACTTTCAGTGGTGCTTACTTTCAGTCTTGGAAAAGGACTGATTGATGAACAGACTGATTGGCCCAAATAGTATGAACCACGAAATCCTGTTTCCAGTTGACCAGAGAGTTTGCAGTCAGAAGAGCTTGTGACTTCTTTTTCAATTTGTCTGCAGTCAAGGGAGAAATTGAGTCATATGGTGGACCATCTCCTTTCTCAATAGAATCATGGAACCATCAGCGGGGGGTGGGTGGGGAACCTACTGAGGATATCTTGCCCAAAGCCGGCACCAGCACTGGCTGTTTGCATATGGGTTTGCCTTCTCCCCTTCTCACCAAAATGTCTGCTGCCACAGAATGCATTTCCTTTCCTGTGGACTTACTCGAGTGGCTTCCATGAACCCAGGGGGCCTTGGGCTTCCATTCCATTGATGCATTACACAGGAGGTAGCTTTGATGTGTAGCAGTTAGCACGGCAACTTAAGCTAAAAGAGAGTCCTCCCAGCTGGAATTTCAATTCCAACCCACTTTTCTACTAGCGATAGTTTATCTGGAGGAGGAAAACTTGCAGCTGTGGAATTCTTTATCGCTGGACCATTTTGCGTCTGTTTTGTGTAATCCAAACAGCCATTTAGATTTCAGTCGCATGGCTCTATGCTTGTGTGTTACAATGTCTAGTAATAATTTGATGGAATTTTTAAAAATCAAAGTTTAACTGATGGAGTCTGAGAAGAATTTTTATGCTGAATCAAATTGACTGGTGGCTGTTCATTCCTCCTTTGCTTCTATGATGATCTAACTTGCTCAACAAAACTCAATGTAACCCCTTTTTCTTGATGTTAATTACATCTGTGTGCTACCAATCAGTTCTCCATGGATCTCAGGGTAGTGTGTATGGTCCTCTTCCCATTTTATCCTCATAAGGTATCCTCAGAAGCCACTGGGGTTAGAAGAACTGGGAATTCTCAACTCTATGTGCATTTGGCCCATACAGTGAGTTTGAGGACATCACCCTAGGCAGTGAAATATTTTCAGGTTCTCGGCTGGCCCTGCCTATTTGGCCCTCCTAGACAGGAAAGGCAATACAAGACTTCCTGTTTGGGTGGAGAGTTTGCCTGAGCTCTCATCTTTGTTCCTCAGCTCTGGCTCAGCCCTCAGAGGTACATCAGGAGGAGAGAGCGTGTGTGACCGACTCAAGATCTTCTTGAGAGCTGTAACTTTTAAACCATACTGACCTTGTTCAGATGACACGCTAAGCCAACGTTCTGAGCTGAATGTTATGGCTTAGTGTGTCATGTGAACCATGCCTTAGTGTGTTGTGTGAACCATTCCTAACCATGGTGGCTATATAAACACAGTTTAAACACATTCACTAACCATTTGCTGCAAAAGGGTTAGTGGCCTAACCATGGCTTAATGTGTTGTCTGAACAGGCCCATTGTAAGATGGGGTAGCTAACCAATAGCCCAGGAAGAAATTGTACCCCCCAAATCACTTCTCACAGTCCCTTAATCAAATTTTGATCAATGTAGGCCACAATTTCAGTATAAGTCAGCTTCTAATGTTGCCCTTAGCTAAGCTTGGATATTACTAAAGACCCCTCCCTTTATTTTGCTTACATATCTACACTTGTTAGTAGGGATGTGCTCCACTCCGCTTAGAATCGGAGAATCAGAAGCGAATTGGCTTGCTCCACCTTGCCCAGAGGTGGAGTAGAAGCGAACCGGGGACCCTTAGAAGCATGGCGAAGAGAAGCGGCCATAGGAGAAGCACTTCTCTTTTCGCGGAGCGATCCGCCCGCCATTTTGGATAATTTTGCCCATAGGATTGCATTGTGGAAACACAGGGCATAACTGTGTTGTTTTAAAGCTATCTTTCTGAAATTTCTTGTGCTTAGAGAGTCGTGGCTGGGGGGTCATTTTGAGCCTACTCTCATCACTCTGCGTGGTGCGGTTCGCTTGCTATATTTTTTTTTAAAATCGGGTAAAAAAAGCGGAAGAGGTACCTTTCTGAAGTGCTGAGAGGCAGATTCAACTCCCAGTCATGATCACCTGATGAAGCATCCTCACATCCCAAAGTTGGAGGAGGGGATAGGCAAAACGGGATACTTAGTAACTTGGGATACTGGGAAACTTCTCTTTCTTAGTCTGAACGGACTTTTCCCAGTGTTTTTTTAAAACAGTAGCCCCACCAAATGCACAAACACAACCTGAAATCATATATTAAGCAAATAAATAACAGATAGGAAACACAGCACTGCTACCCACCCTAACCTTGGTGAACAACTGAATAGATGTGGTGCAAGGGGATGAGGTCCCCTAGGGCATGTGGATGTGCCCAGTGCACACACACTGTGTCCTGCCCTTGGAGGGTAATCAGAGCCCTCCAAAGAATAACCCAGTGGAGAGACTGAAGCTAATGCCTGTCATGAGTTGAAGTGATAGGTAGCTTCTTAAGACTGGTACTTACTTAGGGCCAGTCAAAAATTGGCATATCCCCCTCCCCCTGGGCACGTCCACTTTCCTCTTACTGGTAAAAGACAGGCATAGCCTTTTTTTAAAAAAATCTTCTTGTTGTTTATTCAGCAACACTGCTGCTTTTAATTCCACCCCTCCTTTGTTTATATTTATTTATTTATTTATTTATTTATTCCATTTTATATTTATACCCCATAGCCCAAGCTCTCCTGGCTTTTCCTCTTCAGTGAAGTCAGGCAGGCTTTCATTGTGGTTCAACTCCTTGTTGTTGTTGTTGTTGTTGTTGTTGTTGTTGTTGTTGTTGCTATTAATATTAATTAGTACTGCTATTATTAACGTTACTATTGTTGTTGTTGTTGTTTAATAATGGCTGTGATCACAGTGCAGTCAATCAACTCTGAAGCAAGGATCACAAAGCTTTACTCTTATCCTCCTAGCCTCCTAGTTATGGGATGCAAAAGAAAAGGCATCTCTCTGTGCTGCTCCCGCCTCACAGGGATGGTTTGCATTACTGGCTTTGAAACTATCCTTGGCTCATTTCCTTGTGCCCCCAGAAATGTCTGCTGCCTGCCTGCCTTCTCCCCAGGGTGCTGCTGTGGTGGGGCATCTGCCGGGACTGACTCCCCCATACTAGATCTATGGCATATCTCTGCCTGGCTCTCTGCCCGCCTGTCCTCTTCCTCTGTGACCGCCTCGCAGGGATGGTTTGCAATGCGTTACTGCTGGCTTAGATAGAAACAAGCCATCCTTTGCTCACTCCTTGCGCCCACCTTGCAGGGTTGGTTTGCAATGCGTTACTGCTGGCTTAGAAAGAAACAAGCCATCCTTTGCTCACTCCTTGCGCCCGCCTCGCAGGGTTGGTTTGCAATGCATTACTGCTGGCTTAGAAAGAAACAAGCCATCCTTGCCGCACTTCCTTGTGCCCCCAGAAATGTCTGCTGCCTGCCTGCCTTCCCTCCCTCCTCCCCTGCCCACCTCGCAGGGATGGTTTGTGTGTGTCTTGCTTTGACTCAGGGGATAAGTCCTTCCTGTGCTCACTTAGATTTTTGAAGTTCCAAATCATTTTTTCAAGTGTGGAAGAAGATTCTTATTTAGGGTTATCTACTCCCCAATTCATGGCATGCTGGGATTTTCTTTGAAATGGCCCCATTGAGCTGTCTGCAGCTTTAAATCCCTGAGATACTGGAGTGTCCGATTTTCAAAAATTCCCCCCAAATCAGGGGAGGCTTGGATTGGCTTGAGTCTTGGCATGCGTGTGTATACGTGCATGAGGTGTCATGGTGCCGAATTTGAGGTTTCTAACGTGAAAATTGACGGAGATATAGAAAGGGGTGTTTGAATTGGGGTTAGGGGTGCTGCGTTGGAGGTTAAAGACCCCACCAAATCAGGGGATGATGGAATCTGCTTGAAACTTACCATGAATGCGGATGTGCCTGCTTCCAAGTTTTTATCTGTCAAAATGTCGGAGAACAGTCCATGTCTGAAAATGGGGTGTCCGATTTTCATAAATTCCCCAAAAATCAGGGGAGGTTTGGATTGGCTTGAGTCTTGGCATGCATGTGTATACATGCATGAGGTGTCATGGTGCCGAACTTGAGGTTTCTAACTTTAACAGAAAAAAAGTTGTAGGCTTTTTTGGATTTCAATGCAAGCCTGGGGGGGGGGGGAAAGCGGAGCTTTGATCCGGATCCGGAGTTTCGCAGCGAACCGGAGCGGACTATAGGCGGATTGGAGTGGAGAAGACCCGATCCGGAAGTTGCAGATCTGGAAGAGAAGCGGGTCAGGGGGTCCGTGCACACCCCTACTTGTTAGGTCCATTTAGCAGTCACTGTATCATAGCACATCAACCATTACATTTTCTTCTTCTTGCTTTGCCTCCTCAACGCACAATAGCATTTGCACCCTGCCTCCCGTGACATGCATTTCCCAGAGTCTAACCTGACATGACCCTGGACCATGCCATATAAATCACAAGGTGACTTCATAAATAAGTATACAAATAATAGTAGCTGCCTTGGCCAGGAAGAAAGCAAATAAGAAATCCAGAGGCAGAGCTGTTGAAGTTATGGTCCATTAGCACTATATATTGTTTTCAGGGACAATCGTTCTTTTTTTAAAGGAAGGAACACTGAAATGTTGCCAACAGTCTGAGCATCAGTGATGTGTAGGGCTGGGAACAATAAGGTCATCTAAACTAATCCTAGCACTCTACTGACACTTTTAAAAATCAGATTAGCCTGGTGTTGGTCAAGCTTAATGGCTGGTCATTCATGCTGCCTGATACGGCCCCTTCACTCTGTCTCATAGTAGGGCCGGCCCTTCTATAAGTCAAGTTCAAAGTATGAGCAATTGCTGATCAATTGGTCACTGCATTATATATGCAGCCCTTGGTGTCTGGCTGGTGATTTACCTGTAGCCTATAAAACTGAGGAGCTAGAAGCAGGACAGTGCTGTGAGCACAGCAGCTCATCGGGGGTTAAATAACCCCCAATAGGCTGCCGTGCAAAGTGAACCAGCCCACTATGTTTTTTTGCCCCAACTTAGAGAGGAAGGGAAAGTGTTGTACATGAATCCACTGCCTTCCCTTTGGGAACCCAGTTTATGCTTTTAAGTGAGTGCCCGAGTTTAGCTCTCACTCTTCTAGCAGACCTTTAGCCTGTCTCTGCCTTGTTTTATCCACAACAACGCGATAGACATTGGCTGCTAGTTGACCTTGCAGCTGATCATGAAGCTTTCAGGAGAGATTTACGCACTGAAGCCAGGCACAAATCAAATAGTTCATCATCATTAAGGCCGCAGAAGTTTGACAGGAATCAGTTCAATGCAGTAACCCATTCCTAAGCCGTCACACACTGCTTCCCTTTGTGCAAATCATCTATCATCTGGAATGAGATAAGCATCCAGTGAAAAGCAAAACACTTTTGATTGAATAAACATGGCTTACCTCTGAAAAAGGCTTCACTGAGCTCGTAGGCTTTAATTATTTAGTTTATTCCCCCCTCAAAACAGGGAGTAGAGATGAATTTGGGCATTATTCACATTTCAGTTTGGTGGATTTGAAGTTGAGGGTGGGAGGACTCCTTTAATCTCATGGATAATACTAAATCAGGATGCCAATGTTTGGGGGCTAGTTTTATATTTGTTTTTCTGTACCAGTGCCTCCAGTGAAAGAACAGTGTGGTATAGTGGATAGAGTGTTGGCTTTAAGTTAGGTAGGTTGGGGTACTCTGTTTATTTCTGTAAACTGCCCAGAGAGCCCTGGCTATGGGAGCGGTATATAAGTTTAATAAATAAATAAATAAATAAATAAATAAATAAATGTAACTCATTTAGTGGCCTTGTACAAGTCACCACCAAAACTACCTTGCAGGGTCATTGGGAGGTTAATGATGGAAAACTTCATTGTCCTATCCTGAACTCCTATGAGGATGCCTTTTAATCTGCTGTACATGGAGGGCTTCATAGAAACCTATGACTACAAAGGGCATTTTCCAACAGTATCATTCTATAAACTCAAATAATGCTAGCTGAGGTCAGCCCAAGCTTTCCATTGTGCAACCGGTTACACAACCAATTGCACAACTGCTTGCACTTGTGCAAATGTGCTTGTGCAAAAGTAACTTTAGTTGGATTCCCCTCTTGCACATAATTTGGAACCAAATTTCTGCCAGCAGAGTTACACAGTTGGATACCGCCCAAAGCATCCAGTTCTTGTTAACAACACATTTTTCTCTTGTGCTCTTCCAAAGAAACACATTTTATAGGCATTTTGAAGTTCAATGGGTCAAAGAACTATGATAATAACATAGACCCCTTTCTGATGGCATCATTGCAATGTGGGGGAATCACTGCAGCACACGGGCCCTGCTTGTATTATTCCAGGAACATCAGTAGAGCCAGATCATGTGGGAAGAGAAGATGGTCAAGGTTTGATTGTGAACTCCCCCCACATCACCTAGATCAGGGGTGGGCATCTTATGGCCCTCCAGATGTTTTGGTCTACAACCTCCCATCATTCATCACCAAATTGTCCACCACTGAGCTAGATCAATCTTCCCCAACATGGTACCCTGCAGATTTGTTGGATTACAATTCCCAGCATCCATCCCATGCTGGCTGGCGATAGTGCAGGTTGTAGTCCATCACATCTGGAAGGCATCAGGCTAGGGAAGGCTGACCTAGATCTTCAGAGGGGCTATCCTGTTCTAGGTGGGAGGCTGCAGGGAGGTGTTAATGAAGCTTGGCACTGGAGCAAGACCACAATCAGCTCTCCCTGTGGTGCTGGGTACAGAGTTGGGCTGGGTACAGGGCTCCCAAGAGCAGCAAACTTGGAACATTGCTTCAACAGTGGTCTGGAGCCAACTGAGAATTTCAGTAGTCTTGCTGTCAGGTTAGTGTTCCAATGCTGAAGCACTCAATTTTTGATCATATCTGGCAGCTGACTTGCTGTACATTTCAGCATTCGATAAGACCTGACAGCTGACCAGCAGGAGCAATGGGTATCTGACAGGAGGCATACTGTAACAATCAATATTTGACAGGATCAGATAGATGACTTGCAGTAGACTACAGTAATGTTTACAGGAGCTCCACTCATTCAATTGGGTTTTCAATTCTGCCGTTGAATTTCTGTTCCAAAATACCAATCTCAAATCTCATCATCTGAATCCCAATATTGAAACCCATGAGATTTTCATTTCAGGTCTAGGTATTACTTTTCTTTATCCAATCATATTTCTGCCAGGCCTGAAAGGTCACTTCCCACACTGTTCTGATGGCAAAGGAAGCACTCTTATACTGAGCCAGGACTGTGGGCCTTCAAGCTCAGTACTGTCTGCACTTCAACTGGTCTAGACCTGAGACCCACATTGGACTCCCAACCTGCAAACGTAGGGCCCACTTTCAAAATTGCCCAACATGGTGGCAACAGCTTTGCTGCAACCCATGTGGAGTGATCTCGTGACCCACTTTTGGGTCGTGACCCACCAGTTGAAGACCACTGGTCTACATTAACTAGCAGTAGGCCCAGATTGAAGTCTTCCACAGTCCTGTCTGGAGAAGCCGGGAATTGAACTTGGGACCTTTTGCATATACAGCATGTGCTCTGCCACTGAGTTACAGCCCCTCCCCACAGAGAACATGTGGGAAATGCTGATGGTGTGGTTACATTCCCTGCTCGTGCTGTCAGACCCTTTCCAGTGATCTCCCCCATCAAAAGAATCAGAATGGGATCATAAAACCACTAACTAGGGATTTCGAAGAAATCTGCAGCAGAATCAAATCAGTTCAGGTTTCTATAAATTCAACCCATGGATTCTGCAGTTGTCTGACATTTCCCAAGTTGCATGGATTCTGCAGACTTGCAGACTCTCTCCCCACCCCCCTGGCTCAACTTTCTGGAATTTTGTGCAAATTCAGTTGTAAAAAAATATTTTTTTTAAAAAAAACAACAACAACAACCCACCACCAGTCAAAAATGTGCATTTTGCCCATAAGCTAAAGCACGAAAATGCATATTTTGGGAGGATTTGTGCATTTGGTGGTGGGGCATTTGAGCATTTCCACCGATGCAAATTTGGTTTAGCCCTAATGAACTGGATCAATGTTAATGGCAGCTCAGGGTCAAACTAGGTGAGCCAGTGGGTAAACTGCGAGATGGTTAAGCACCCTTCCCTGTACCCAGGCCATAACTCAAATCCAAAATGGCTGCTTTTAGCTGTGAAAACATCCATTTATGGATCTGCCATCTTTTCACTAAGTTCAGCTATGAATCAAACTCAGTTGCTTTCAAATGGAAGTTGGTAGTGAAGAGCTTTTGATCAGTTGTGTGAAGCCCGTATGTGTCACCAGTTCTTTATTTACTTGGAGCTGTCTTGCACTGTCTTTCCCCCGAATCTGACTAAAACATGGGACAGAGGAAGCAAAACAAAGCCGTCTTGAGAAAATGGTAGGAGATGACGACGACGACTATGATTTTTATGCACAGAGGTTGCTTTCGTATTCCTTATTCATTTTGAAAGTTCCTGACATTATTGAAGCAGAACCTACAAGAATGTGGGAAGAAGGAAAGAGTGTCATCATGATGCCATTGCATAAGACGCTCCCCCATGTCTCTGGATTCGGAAAACGAGCTTCACCATCTGTGGAAAGCAAAAGTGGAACAAAATGTCCTGTTACTGTGCGATGCAACATTCCCTTCAGCAATTTAATTCACTTGGAACCGCCTATGGCTCCCCTTCGGGAATACGATGCTCAGTGCAGAACATTGCAAAGAAGTCATCAGTACGACAAATGACGTGAGTGACAAATATTGGCTCTCGATGAGCACAACACCCTAGCAGAGGCCCACAGGAACCCTGAAAATGGTGGGCCAGTTTTGCAAGCAGTGGGTTAGAAGCTAAAAAAAGAAAGTAAAAAGAAAGGATGATTTCCTGACCCAGAAGTGGAATATGTGCAGCAGAGGCATGGAAAGCCACTGATTCCATTGTTGGACCCCATTAGTTTAGGGCAGGCGAGTTCAACCTTTTTCAACCAGAGGGTGGAATTCAGTTTTGGAGGGGGGCAGGGTAAGTTCACTGGTGAGTGGGGTTGAAGGCAAAAGGGCCAGCAATACTAAAAAATTATACCAGCATATTTTAGCTTAAAGCTCTTACCATCAGCAATTCAACTTTAGGGGAGGCATTTCAGCCTTCCAGAATGGGGGGAAACTCTACAAAGGTCACCAACTGATCAGAATAATAATAATAATAATAATAATAATAATAATAATAATAATAATAATAATAATAATAACCCGCCTCTCCATCCTGATCGAGGCGGGGAACAACAAGAAGTAAAAATACATAAAATACAATAAAATACAAAACACAATATTTAAAACTTCCTAAAAACATACTTAAAAACATACTAAAAGCATCCTAAAAGTTGGGGGAAATGGTGTGGGCAGGTATAGTGCCATCTGGGGGATCCTGAAGGGCTGGATCAAGACCTGATTTGACCCACAGGCCTGAGGTTCAAGACCCCAGATTTAGGAACCACTGCTTCTAAGCTGATGAGGACCTGATTCTCACATTAATTCTGTAAGCATGCAAGGCCCAGTGTTGATTGTAGCCTCTTAGCCTCATGCATTTCATTGATGAGAATAGAGATGCACTTGAAACACCATAGCTGGGACCATAGTTGGGGGGGGGTGGAGCACACTCACAGCATGCAAAAAAAAAAAAAAAAAAAACCAGTGCCAAATTTACCAAAAATACTGGCATATTTTTGGTTGGAACTCCAGTTAAAAGGTAGCAGGTGATGGAAAATTCCTCTGCCAGGGATCTTAAACAATTGCTGCCAGTTAGAATGGTCAATTCTGGGAAAAGTGGATCAATAGTTTGAACTGTATATAGCAGCTTCCTATGTATCCTATTTATTATAATTATTAGTATTATTATTATAGATAGATACTTCTTTTAACAGATTAACTAATTTATTATTTCAGCCAGAATTAAGGTACGAAGTACAACACACTCTGTGTCCATCCATAAGAAGGCACTATGTCTACAGGCATATTGTGCATGTATATGTGTGTGTGTATATATATATATATATATATATACACACACACACACACACACACATACATATATATTTGGAATTTAGAAGTAAAAACAGCAGGAACAGGGTGATGGAGTTTGAAGGAGAAACAGGAAGGGAGGAGGAAGAGGAAGAGGCAGAGTGTTACAGAGGCAAGGAGAGAGCAGAGGGGCATGTAACTTCTGTAAGAAACCATCTTAATAAAGCACACTGCTTATATGAAGTTAGGAGTGGCTCCTTTGATTTACTAAACAGTGTCACATGAAACAAGTAGCATATATAAGGTTGCCGGTTGTTAGCATATGATCTGAAGCTTTAGCCTTCTTGAGGTCTTCAGGAAAAAGACAAATATTTCAGCAGGAGGGGACAGAACCCAGGTGAAAGTCTATTTTATGCTTGGTCTCAGAGCTTTTCCTATTAGCTCCACTCTGAGAACCAGGCTCTATCCTGATGACCCAGCAGATGCAATTCCACATCGGCTCCACTAGACTTCACCCTATACAATCAGACTCCACCCCTGGACTGATGAAGCTCCACCCCCTTTGCTCTCTGGCTTCACCCCCAACTCAGGTTCCGAACCTTAGAAGACCTGGCAACTTTAAGCATGTACGCATGAAGGTCTCATAAGCAGGGTTCTCTTGTTCTAATGTCTTATCCCATTAAACGGAATATAACTATATCAATCCTGCTGGCTCTAAAAATATATTCATATTTCATTTTTTTTTTTTTTGGAAAACCAAAAGAAAGCAGAGATGTTTTTTGGCCTGCTGTCTCAAATAGAAATGACAAAATGACTGATCTGTTTCCTGTTACATGGTCACATGATCTTCCTTCCCTCCCCCCGACCCCCATTTAAGCAATATTATTTTAAGCAATAAATCTGTTTGTTTTTTCTGTCCACTAAGATAACAGCCGAATGTTTTGTCTGCACAGAGCTAGCCTTCGTGAGCTGCTGGAAGATTTGAAACTGATTTCCGATTCTAGGAATGCCAGCTCAACGAGAGGCATAATTTATAATGTTTTGAATGGGACATTCCTGAGAAAATAACTTATCGCAATAACAATTTCCCCAAAGTTTTGGGGATATTAATTTTTGCCACGCTTGACATAGTTTAGATCACGGGTGCAAAAGCTCTGGACCGGGGGGGCAAATTTAGCCCTCTGGGGCTCTTAATCTGGCACTCCAAAGTTCACCAGAAGGTCCTGCCCCTCATCCTGGTCCCAACTCCTTTGTCACTGATAACCAATTCTTGGTGGTTTCCCAACTTTTAGATTGCTTTTCTCCATTCTAAAAGATTAAAATGCCTCTCCTAAGGCTTGGTTGCTGGCATTAAGAGCTTTAAGATGCATTTAAGATGCTGGCATTTCTTGGTCCTGCCCCTTTTCCCTTTGGCCACGCCCACCACTGCAATGTGAGCCTCAACAGCTTTTCTGGACTGGAGTTTGCTCCTTGGGTTGAAAGGGATTCTGCACCTTTAATGTAGGTGGAATGCTGGAGATGATTTCCTGGTAAGCAAATGTTCCTGCTCTTTGTAACATATGATCTTAAGGGTAGTGATAGATAGATAGACAGACAGACAGACAGACAGACACACACACACACACACACACACACACACACAGTGACGATCCAAAATCTGATAAATATCGGCTATCATATGTGACATGTGTCCCAAATGTCCAAAAATGCAGAAATGCAATCACTGATCGCCTAACTTTGATTATCAACATCTGTTGTTATATCTCCAAGTTGTTGGGGAGATTTATGCATTGTTTGCCACTGAAGTACAATCCTAGGCATGTTTACTCGGATGTAAGCCTACTGTATTTCATAGGGTCTACTGCCCCAACCACTGCCAGTTGAGTCCTTGTAACGTGGAACAGTAGCTTCAGTTGCATGACAGTGTCAGCTGCATAGACTCCAGCTGCCTGTTCCAATGAACAGAAATCGGTTTGCCACTCTGTCACTGATAGGCCTCTAGCCCCAAGGTAGTGGTGAAGCTGGAACTAGCCACAGAATTGAATACCATGTCATATGCATATTGCCTAAATAACATATCTGTTAAAAGCATGGCTGTCACGACACAGGCCTCACACACCAGGCCTTGACACACACAAACCCTACTCAAGCCAAGCACCACCCCTTGAACAACCTGAGGGTAGGGTAAAACGCAACTTTCCCCTCATATGAGAGGGTAAAGGCTAGAATCTGAAAAGGTTTTACTGTGTAGATAATAAGCTGAAGATTATATATAAGGTGTTTACAATAGTAACTGTAGAGCAGGTGATAAAGCCAAGCAGACACGAGGTTTGAGGTAACAAAACAAAACAAAATGTTTATTTTTGTTTAACAGATCTTAGGGCTCATCTACACCGAGCTGGATATTCCACTATGAAAGCGGTATGTAAAAGACAGGAGCCACACGACTGCTTTATAGCGGTACTGAAGTGCACTGACAACTGTTGGGGCCCATTGACACATACCATATACCGCTTTCATACAGCTATATCCTGCTTAGTGTGGCTCCTGCCTTTTATATACTGCTTTCATTGTGGAATATCCTGCTTAGTGCAGTTGAGCCCATGGTTACTTGAAATTCAAGTTAAGATGCTTAATCTACTAGTTTTTAATAAAAACAGTAATCTTAAATCTCTTAAAATCGTATCTCCTTTCACTCTCCACACCACTGACAAGCCTAACTGACACTCCCCACTCCCAACCAACTAACCCACAACCCCCAAGCTCTAGACTCCCCCATTTATACTCCTCCCCCTTTCACAGAATCATCAGCCACACCCACTCAGTCCAACCTTCTGCACTCACTAGGGTGTGTGTGTGTGTGTGTGTGTGTGTTATTGTTTATAGCAAACCACTTTGAGGGCAGCAACTGCAGGGGTGGTGGGGTCAGGACTTCCTTCTTGGCTTGGCTTCTTCCTTCATTGTATGCATTCAATGAAGAAGTACCTTCTACTGTTTGTTCTGAATCTACTTCCAAACAACTGAAGAATATAAGAAGGGCTGTGCTGCATCAGACCAAAGGCCAATCTAGTCCAGCATTCTGCTCCTGTAGTGAACCACCCAGAGAGCTCCGGCTATTGGGCGGTATAGAAATGTAATAATAAATAAATAAATAAATAAATAAATAAATAAATAGTGGCCAACCAGACGTCTATGAGAAGTCCACAGGCAGGTCATGAGCACAATAGCATTTCACTGGGTATCCCAGAGTTTTAGGATTATGCGAGAAGGAGACAAATTCCTCTCCATCTACTTTCTACACACTGTCCATAATGTGTATCAATAATGTCTTCCTCCAGCCATCACTTTGCTAAGGGCTGTGTGCGTTGCCATTTGCCCTTCCCAAGATCAACTCATGGTAGCTTCATCACATAGCTGAATAGGCTGACATCGCACAACATTGGCTGGTTATTGACATTGGCAAAGTGACATTGACTTGTCTGAGCTTCAGTTGTTTCAATTGTAGACTAATTTAATACCGCTTTTGCCTTCTCTGCCAGTAATTTCTCTAAAAATGAATTAGACTTCAGAGGTGATCGGATGAAAGGCTTTGCATGAGCAGAAAGTGTAATTACCATCCAACTTTCAACATGTATCTATGTTGGCTATGTCGTCAAAGTAAACAGAATTTCATTCCGTAGACAGAAAGGAAACAGAGAGATGCTTGCTCTGCCAGAAAGCTCTTTCTCTGTTCCTTCATGGCACCCTGGAACAGAAGAATCAGATCTTTTTCGGTTCCAGAGCTCTGGAAAGCATAAAAAACATAATTACCAACCATCAGACACTGGCTGCATAAGGTTACGTAAGACTCTCCAGACAGAGCACTGTTGGGAGGGATTGCAATTCCCATATAAGTGATTTTGTGTGACCCAGAAGCGATAAAATAATAATAATAATAATAATAATAATAATAATAATAATAATAGTAATAATGTTTATTTATTTCTTATCTGCCTCTCCCTCTGGATCGAGGCGGGGTACAACACAACTACAAAACACCATAAAATACATAGAATAGATTAAAAACATATAAAACTAATATATTATTAAAAGGCAGCACATTATTAAATGAAGGAAAGAAACCTCTCGTGCAAACACTGAGTCATTACTGACTCTTGGAGGGATGCCAGCTTTCGCTGACGTTTTCTTGGCAGGGCTTATAGCGGGGTGGTTTGCCGTTGCCTTCCCCAGCCATTATTACCTTTCTCCCAGCTAACTGGGTACTCATTTTACTGACCTCCGGAGGATGGAAGGCTGAGTTGACCTGAGCTGGCTGCCTGAAACCAGCTTCCGCTGGGATCGAACTCAGGCCGTGGGGGGAGTTTCAGCTGTAGAAACTGCTGCTTTACCGCTCTGTGCCACACAAGGCTCTTATTATTAGAAGGCATCTTAAAATTCAACTGGGTTGAATTCTCATCTTCACTATGAACCTGTTCAGACCCCATGCTAAGCCATTTATTAATTTAGTACATTTTTATTAGGGGTGTGCACGGACCCCCCGCTCCGCTTCACTTGCAGATCCGCCATATTCGGAGCGGGCCGCTTCGCCCCGCCCCCGCTCCGCCCATTTCCGCTCCGCTCCGCTCGGAGCTCCGGATCCGGATCGGAGCTCCGTTTCCCCCCCCATAGGGTTGCATTGAAAGCTAAAAAAGTAAACAACTTTTTTTCTGTTCAAGTTAGAAACCTCACGTTTGGCACCATGACACCTCATGGGGGTATACACACGCACGCCAAGTTTCAAGCCAATCTCATCATCCCCTGATTTTTGGGGAATTTTTGAAAATCGGGCACCCCATTCAGACCCCTTTCCATAGCTCCGTCAATTTGCATGTTAGAAACCTCAAACTCACCACCATGATAGCTTATCCATGTGTCCACATGGACTCCAAGTTTCAAGGCAATCCCATCATCCTCTGATTTTTGGGGAATTTTTGAAAATCGGGCACCCCATTCAGACCCCTTTCCATAGCTCTGTCAATTTGCACGTTAGAAACCTCAAACTCAGCACCATGATAGCTTATCCATGTGTCTACACGCACGCCAAGTTTCAAGGCAATCACATCATCCCCTGATTTTTGGGAAATTTTTGAAAATCGGGCACCCCATTCACACCCCTTTCCATAGCTCTGTCAATTTGCACGTTAGAAACCTCAAACTCGCCACGATGACAGCTTATCCAGGGATACACATACGCCGCACGCAGAGACTCAAGGCAGTCCCCTGTTTTTTGGCGGGGTTTAAACCTGCAGACCTCTCAATGGGGCCATTTCAAAGGAAATCCCAACATGCCATGAATTGGGGAGGAGATCAGCCTATATGAATCTTCTTCCACACTTGAAAAATGGATTTGGAACTTGAGCACAGGAAGGACTTCTCCCCTGAGTCAAAGCCAGACACACACAACATCCCTGCAAGGCGGGCAGGGGAGGAGAGAGGGAAGGCAGCAGACATTTCTGGGGGCATAAGGAAGTGAGCCAAGGATAAGCCAGTAATGCATATAAAATGGAATAAATAAACAAATAAACAAAGGAGGGGTGGAATTAAAAGCAGCAGTGTTGCTGAATAAACAACAAGAACTTTTAAAAAAAGGCTATATCTGTCTTTTATCAGAACAGGGGGACGTGCCCAGGGGAGAGGGAAGCAGCTGCCAGTTCAACTCAAGACAGCCATTGCTTCACCAAGAGCTCTGAGGTAAACGTTCACTTCAACTCATAATAGGCATTGCTCCACCACTAAGAAGTAAACGCTCACTTCGACTCATGATAGGCATTGCTCCACCGTTTTACTCTCTTTGGAAGGCTCTGATGGCCTTCCAGTACAGGAGAGAGTGAGGGCACGTCCACATGGCATGCCCTAGGGGAGCTCATCCCCTTGCACCACATCTTTTCAGTTGTTCCCCAAAGTTAGGGTGGGTAGCAGTGCTCTCTTATTATTGGCTTAGTATATGATTTCAGGTTGTGTTTGTGCATTTGGTGGGGCTACTGTGTTAAAAAACACTGGGAAAAGTCCGTTCAGATTAAGAAAGAGAAGTTTCCCAGAATCCCAAGTTACCCATTTTGCCTATGCCCTCCTCTAACTTTGGGATCATGTGATCATGACCGGGAGTTGACTCTGCCCCTCAGCAATCGAAAAGGTAATCTTTTTCCCGCCTTTACCCTACTTTTAAAAAAATTCTAGCGCGCGACCTGCACCACGCAGAGAGGTGAGAGTAGTCTTAAAATGACCCCCATCCACGACTCTCTGTGCACAAGAATTTCCAGAACGATAGCTTCAAAAACAACCTAGTTATGCGCGATTATTTCCCGCAATGCAATCCTATGGCGAAATGTTTTCAGGATGGCGACCGGAGCGCTCCGCCTGAACTACGAGCTCTGAAAAATGGTCGCTTCTCTTCGCCTTGCTTCTAGGGGTCCGCGGTCCGCTTCTACTCCGCCTCTGGGTAAGGCGGAGCAGGCCAATCCGCTACTGCTTCTCCGCTCCTAATCGGAGAGGAGCACATGCCTAATTTTTATACCACCCAATAGCCGAAGCTCTCTGGGCAGTTGACAGAAATTTAAACCATAAAAGGCATAATAAAACAACCAACAGTCTAAAAACACAAATACAATATACAATATAAAAACCACAACCAGGATAAAAGAGTTAGGCTGCTAACTCTTTTGCAGCAACTGGTTAGTGAGCATGTTTAAACCGTGGTTATGTGACCACCATGGTTAGGAACGGTTCACACGACACAATAAGTACCGGTTCACATGACACGCTGAGCCATAATGTTTAGCACAAAACGCTTAACCGTCATGGTTTTGCATGTTGTCTCAACGGGGCCAATGTGTGTCAGCTATATGTGGGAAAGAAGTGTCTGCCCACTGGCCCTGCCTCAGATCTCTGCTTGTTCAGTAGGAGGTGAGAATGGGGCCACAGCTAGACCTAAGGTTTATCCTGGGATCATCCAGGGTTCACCCCTGCTTGAGCACTGGATCCCCTGTGTGTCACCTAGATGAACAGGTTTGACCCCTGGATGATCCAGGGATAAACCTTAGGTCTAGCTATGGCCTGGGACTCTACATACACACAACTGTATGTAGAACCTCTTTCAGCCTGAGGGCCTAATTCCATTTCTGAGTGGCCACGTTCCACTGGTGGACAAGACTGAAGACAAAAATGGCACTAGGCCAAAGGGGCAACGCCAGAATACCAGCATATTTTAGCGTAAAGCTCCTACCGCTAGAAACAAAGCCTTGGGAGAGCCATTTCAACCTCTTAGAAAGGAGGAAAACTGCACTGAAGCTAGGAAACCATCAAACATTTGATGATAGTGGGAAAGGGGACGGGGACATGGTAATCTAAGGAACCCTGGAAGTTCTGATGAGGACCCCAGACCTGAAGTCCATTGGGAGCTGTGTCAGAGAAGCATGCAGACATAAAGCCAACCCCAGGATTTCTTGGCAATGAAATTGGCAATGTCTCTCTCTCTCACTCATAAAATGTCCATCTGAAATGGAAGAATCCCCCCTCATGGTTTTCTCTAACCAGCTGGTAACTGCACTAATAATAACTCATAAAACATAAAATTAGTCTCATTATAGTTTTAGAGAAATATGCTGAAGAGTAGATTATCATAATTTCCTTTTCCTATAATTTGTTTGAGGTGGGGGGGATTGTTTCTCCATGTGCACATGCCAAAAATTAATTAAGCATTAAGACATGACAGGCTGTGCAATTCTGGCTGATTACTGAATGCCTCAGCTGCTGTAATAAGTCATGAGTTCATGACTTTAACCACCTGAAAAGTCACAATGAACTTTATAGTGGCCAAGGGAATCCTAATCCCCAAAGTGAATTTTCCACCTCCTGCCATAATGTTTAGCAGCATGCAGCATGTCCTGAGTTTCACCAACTCTACTCTCCATCATTGATGTTTTTGGCAGAATGGGGGCAGGCCTAATAGCGTAGTGCACGCGCTGGTAACTTCGAGGCTCGACCTCCATAATACACTCTACATAGGGCTACCTTTGTGTCTAGTCCGGAAACTTCAACTAGTTCAAAATATGGCAGCCAGGTTGGTCACCAGTACACCTAGGGGTGACCACATTACACCAGTCTTAAAATCTCTTCACTGGCTGCCAATTAGTTTCCGGGTGAGGTATAAAGTGTTGGTTATCACCTTTAAAGCCCTACATGGTTTGGGTCCAGGCTACCTGCGGGATCACCTTCTCCCGTACAATCCGCCCCACACACTTAGGTCCTCTGGGAAGAATTTATTCCAGCCAACAAAAACAAGGCTTACAACTATTACCCAGAGGACCTTTACATCTGCTGCTTCCAGTTTGTGGAATAGCTTGCCTGGAGAGATTCATCAACTTAACAGTCTTCCAGAATTTAAGAAAGCCATAAAGACGGCTCTCTTCCGGCAAGCCTACCCAGTTGAATTTTAAGATGGCTTTTTTAACGGTGTGCTGCTTTTAATGATGCACTGGTTTTAAACGGTTGAATTAGTTGTATGTATTTTATGGTATTTTTATTTGTGCTGTACCCTGCCTCGATCCAGAGGGAGAGGCGAGTAACAAATAAATAAATATATTATTATTATTATTATTATTATTATTATTATTATTATTATGTGATTACTGCTAAATGTTACTGCCATGGGCCAGTCCTCATTGGCGCATGTAGTCTAGCTGTTGCAATCATTCAAAGCAATTCACACCAAACAAAGACATCCATTCATCCCAATGGGTCTTATTAGGGATCTATTTCTTATTAACTCAGGCTCAGGGCAGCGTACAACAATCTGAAACCATTTAAAGCCAGAAAACCTAACAAAATAAAAACAAGAACATGAAAAATAGTAAAAACGTTAAAAGTCTAAATTAAAAAGATGCATCTTCAGATCCTTTCTAAAAGCCAGGAGAATCAGGGCTGATCTTAGTTCTTGAGGGAGCACATTCCACAGTCTGGAGAAAGCCTTTTCATGTGTGCCTGACCAAGAGGCCTCTCATGCAGATCTGAACAACCAGGCAGGTTCATAACAAGGCAGGCATTTCCTTAGATCATCCTAAACTGCTTAGGTCTTTAAAGATTAAAACCCACACCTTGAATTGTGCCAGGAAAGTACATAGGAACATAGGAAGCTGCCTTCTACTGAGTCAGACCATCTAGTCCAGTATTGCCAACACTGATTGGCAGCAGCTCTCCATGTTTTCAGGCAGGATTCTTTCCTTGCCCTACCTGGAGAAACCAGGGATTGAACCTGGGACCTCCTGCATGCCAAGCAGGTACTCTATCACACTGAGCTATGTAATTGGCCACCAGTGCAGGTCTTCCAAGGCAGCTGTAATACAGCTCTGATCCTGTGCACCAGTTAGCAGCCTAACTAATATTTTGGTCATATTTTGCACCAATGGAAGCTTCTGGACATTCTTCAGGAATAGGTGCACATGAAATGCGTTGTGGTAGTCTAAACATGATGTAGCCAAGGCGTGGAGAGCTGTTGCCCAGTTGGGACAACTCATATTATGTTCGGACCAACTATTGTAAAAGCCATGTTCATAACCTCGAGGCCGTTTGTTTGGGTGTTGCTCTCCAACGAACGATAGCAGTTCATGTGAACGAAATGGGCTGTTCTCCCTGTGTAGGAAACGCTCAACCTGTCGTGCCTGTGAAATAAATAGACATTCTCAAGAAGTCACATCCACCCACAGATGAAGATGATGTAAAATGCTTCCAGCTACCACTTCTACCTGGAGGTCCTTTATGAACACCATTCATTCTTGAGAATATGTTGGATATTTCTCTTTCATCAGCTGTTGCTTTCATTCTTGCCCTTGTTTAATGAAAGTGGGCAAAATGGATGGAAGCACGCACACAAAAACGACAACAAAAGGTTACGAGTGGCATAATTCATTGCAACGGGAAAGGTTTACTCCTTCGGATGCCATTGCAAGGAGGCTGAGCCGGACATCCAAATGTTTACCGATTAAGTGCTGCCCACGCTTTCTATAAATAGAAGCCATTTCCCCATCAGTGCCTAGCTAGACACAAGATCTGGAATCTGAGCTTTTAAAAACTTGGCTGAGTGCAGGCAGCTATTTTGCCAAACGGTAGCAGGAAGAGAAGCTTCTTCGGAACTAACCAGATGGGATGTCAAGGACCAGATGATAATGATGATCTCGTTTCAAGAACACAGTCTTTTCAACAAAAGTTGGTCTCTTTTAGAAAACGTGCTCATTCTCAGTTCCTTTCCTACTGATGAAGCAAGCCTTGCTCAACATCATACCCTTACTTAAACACTGAGAGGTTCTATTATATTCAGCAGCATATAAATGTTAAAATAATAAATACCTGGATTGTATTATTCACTTGTTGGTCAAGGTCATGGAGTTTTCAAGCTACTCCAAATTTTATATGGAACCTGGTCTCTTGGGCGTGATAGAATCTAGTATTAATATGGCCATTGATCAATTAAAGACAATGAGCTAATTAATCATCTTCCCTGTA